>NC_143056.1:132497500-133192500 GCF_052426305.1 Pelodiscus sinensis | reverse complement strand
GGTGATGTGAGGTGGGATATGAATTTTTTATTTCACTTTTAGAAAGAACATCCCAACCCTGAATGCTATTCTGATATTCACTTAAATGCAGACTGCCCAAGAGGATGCCCACAAACACTTCTCTCTGATAGGAACTTTATATTTGTTCCTACTTCTACTCTTAACACAGTTTGTCAACATTCTGATGAACGACATCTTTCCACACTTGGCGCATGGACAATGCACCAGGTAGGGAGAAGCGTGAGATGGCTGAGGTGCCCCACATCTCTGCCAACACAGAGCACTGAGCACATGCAAAGCACATCACATGTATCTGTCTATTTATACATGAGCTTACGGGTACCTTTGTAACTCAATAGCCTACTGACAAAGAGTCCAATGTCAAGTGAAGCAAATCCTGCCAGACCTGACACATTGATTGCACCCAATGTGTTGCTGGGATGGGTATTGATATGCAAAGAAAATTGGGTAAGATCGCAAATAGAAACAGATCAAACTGGCCTTCAAAAGCCTGCTGTGATGGAAGCATGACAGAGCTCTGGCCAGGTGTCTCGTTTCTGGATTTTGTGGGGAGCAGCCAGATCACTGATGCACCCCTAGGGGGGCTGTTGGCCCCAAAAGTGGTATAAAAGGGGGCCATGTGGGGTGTTGAATAGAAGCTTACTTTCTGCTAATCCTATGTATGATAGTCATGTGATTGTATAATATCTGTGTGTGTAGTTAGGAGTCTGTAATCTGTGTAGATACTGAATATTTCTCTGCATGTGGTTGAGCAGTGGGCAGAGCCCGGCCTATGGACATGCAAATCAGCGAGGCCCTGCGGGATAATGGCACTCAATGGGCCAAGAACACACCTAAAAAATGAGTGATGACTCATACCTAAGGGCTACCAGCAGGATACACAGAGGAATAAGCCGTGGGTCAGGTGACCTTCTGTAGCCAAGAAGAGACCAGGAAAGAGGAATAAATAGGCCATGTGGTGGACTCCATCTTGGTCTTCAGCTCAGCACTTCATCCCAGAGGCAGCAATGCAGGAATCAAAGAGCCAGAAAGAACTGTGGACCCATCCTGATCCTAGGATGTGCAACAAGGACTTTTAAACCAGCAGCTGTAACATCTCTGCTAGAGCCTGCATCGAGAACTGGGAGATTCGATGCATGTAATGTACTATTCCTTTAACAACCTTACTCTCATGCTTTTCTTTCTCGTGGTAATAAACCTTTAGTTGTTAGATGCTAAAGGATTGGCTCAGCGTGATTTGTGGGTAAGGTCCAGAGGGTAAATTGACCAGGGATCTGTGGCTGGTTTCTTGGAACCAGACAGAACTCATTCGGGGTAGGTGGGATTGGGTTCTAAGACCCCCCACCGGTGTATGAGGCCCGGGGCCATCTGGGGCACGGATATTGCTGGGGCGTCGGAGGGGTTTTGCTCGTGAGGCTTCAGGCAGGCAGCTGAAGCGTTCTGTGGGACTGGTTTGTGGCCTGTTTGGGAAGGTAACCAGTCTGGGGGCTGTAAGGAGCCCCGGATTTGACCAATTCACCCTGAGCAGACGCCCTCAGCTGTGCCCAGACACGGCCTGGTCCGTCACACCAGGTACCAATAACATGCTCAAACAGTGCAACCCAGTTGACCAAATCAAACAGTGTTGGTTTGCCTTGGGTGGGCGGCAGGCTGAAAAAGCAGTCGGAAGAAGATAAGAAAATTACTGCCGAATTTGCATATGTTCTTTTGAAAGAAAAATGTAGTCTAGATGCACCCCTAGACTTGAAACCAGAAAGCCACAGCCATACTGAAGACTCCACTACACCACCAAACAGACAGCAACCTTGCCAGTGACTTTCTACCTTCAGCGGGTAAGACTACAATGGTTCTCTGCAGTGTTCCTCTCTCAAGGCTCCCATGAGATCTGAGGTCCTGAGTATCTGTCTTGGGAACTTTCAAAAAGGTTTCTATAATTACCGCCAAATTTGCATGTGTTCTTTCACATGAAACATGTGGTCTAGACACACCCTAGATGACCTGAAAGGAAAACCCTGCACCACCTGCCACTAGGATGGGTAGCCCCAAGCTGTTCGGATTCCAACCTCTTATAGAGTCTTAGCAGGATACCCCTGCGAGGGAGACCTTGTGGAATCTGCCCCTGCAGGGAAACCCCGTAGGATCTTCTGAGGTAATTCTGGTTCTAACTGGAACTTGTTTACCTCTCTGCTGTAAAAAGGCGGGAAAACCTTTGCCTGTGAGACCCAGTGTCTCGGGACTGACCTTCCATTTTTTTTTCAAAATGGATGCCCTATCCTATATTTAAACATTAAAACCTAGGATTTTTACCCAGAACAATCTCCTCCTTGAAGGATATATTCCTTCACAAAACTAACTAACCATTCATCCTAGGGTTTTCTGATCAAACACGGATTTAACCTTTTGTTGATTCTTTGTTTTCACAGGTTTACAATATATACAACCAGTTAATACAATTAGGTAAATTAACATGGATCCTTGAATAAGCAATAATGCAGCAATAGGGTGCAATAAAATTATCCAAGTATATCTAACTTCTCCCAGTTTGTTGGTGAAAATCATTTTTCACCACGGAGAAGCTTTGGTCTCTGCCTTTATCTTCTTGGTAATACCTTTTATGTGACCCATGGCATGTTGTACTGTAATTAATGTACTTTAACCTTCATGCTCAAGTTGTTGCAAATACTCAGCAAATTTCTTATGTATTAATAACTTTTTCAAGGCCTCCAAGTCAGTACCTATATGTATAGGATGTAAAGCATTGTATAATTTATATACCTTAAAAAAATCTTCTACCTCAACACCATGCACCGATAATTTACATGACATGCTTGCAACCTTAGTACCTGGTACAAACACAGATTTCCCACACCTGTGTTGGAAACATAGGATTGGTTTACCACATGGGAACTCAAAAAGGCCCAGAGATCTCAGCTGCTGCCACAGCTACTACGGAAGTAGTGGCCTCTCGTTTCCCAAGGCTCCACCCCTTCTTCCAAGGCCACGCCCTTTTTACCCAAGTCTCCATTCCTATTTGGAGTACAGATTCAGTACCCCGCACTTTGCCCAGAGGCTGAGAATTTTGTTGTTCCTGCTGAGTACCTCCACCTCATGTCACCTGTTCCATATGTGAGTGGCTTTGCCCACCCATCTGGTTGTGCAAGAACTTCTCCTAAACAGCAGGAGCTAGGGCCAGAATATTCAGTACACAGTTTCCTCTTACTGTAACTTAGAGCAAGGTCAGGGGTTGGTTGTGCCGGGATAATGGGATGTATCTGGAATGGGACTGCTTCTCAGAAACCATGCTGAAAAGAGAGAGACTCACCAGGCAGGTGAAAGGGGCTGGCTGGGAATGCAGCCTCCCCCTGTCTGGGACTGCTCCAACCCTGATCCTCTCACTCTGAGGCACCTTAAGAAAGAGTCGGGAGAGGATATTCACACCCTGGATCTGACCCAGTTGGTGGACATGCACTCCTCCCGCACTCTACCCCCTGGAGCTGCAGAGGCCATGCAGAGGCATTTCTCACCTGACCCTAAGCTGCTGCAGTGAGAGAAGGTCTGGTGTTGTTATCTCTCTGCTCAGGACATCCTACAAACTGAACCCATCCTCCCGAGCCCCATCCCAAAGGAATGATTTAAATGAAGAAAAAGAAAAAGGAATTGAGCTAAGGACCCAAGCAATGCTCAGTAAATCTTCTAGTAATGTTATATCTGGGGCCACAGCTCCACTCCTGGAGGATTCATAGTTTCACAGAGGTAGCTGTGTTAGTGTGTAGCTGAAAAAATCAATAAATATTCCTTCAGCAAGTTAGAGGGCAAAGAAAGTGAAGATGGTAGCATGAGCTCTTGGGCTCAACCCAAGTCTTCAGATGAAGCTCTGGTGATTGATCCTCTGGGGTCCATTTTAGTGGCGCTAGAAAAGATTATTTTAATCAAATGCTGAGGGAACCCCCATAAGCACCTGCACTCAATAAAGTTATACAATAAAATGCTCTAACTGTACTTAGAGTTTGTCACAGACATTTTCCCAGAGGACAATGATGATCAGCAGATTATGAGCTTTGAAATGATACCTCACAAGTCATGCTTTGGACAACATGTATCGTCATTAAAAACAAAGCAGTCTGCATTTGGATACACACTGTTGCAACGTGTATATAATTTATTTCCATCCACCTGCTTGTGGTGGCTGTCAGTTAAAGGAGTCAATGCAGGAACAGTACGTTATTGTATAGGCCTGCCTTAGCCACTGGTCCCTTGACCCCACTCCCTTAATGAGACCCAATGCCTGACAATCCATTACCCAGTACTAGGTCCTGAACCCTAGTGTGAAAACCACTGGATCTCCCCTCTTTTACATATTGATTTGACACCACTGTTCTTCTATTGCCATGAGATGGAAAGATCTTCTTGTAACTAGCCTAACCCTGTGTTATTTGGGGCTTATATCCTGGCTCAACTGCAGATCTCTTCTGTGATGCTGAAGCAAGACATTTCCTTTCTCTGTGCCCCAACTCTGGCTCTGTGACATGGAGAGAACCTTACGCTAGCTAACAGAGATGTTGTGATGACCAATCCGGTTTGTGAGGGTCTCAGAGAGGCTACATTGATGAGGGCCATGGAATGATGTAAGGACATTTAATTTACGCACCCTGTGATGAAGCAGGCATGTCTGGTCACACCCACTCACAGGTGGGAAAAGGCAGGCGAACAGAATTTAAGATCCACATTTTCATACGTATCCCTGGGCACCCCGAATGAATGAAGTGCTTTTGAAAAAGCTGTGTCTGGAATGTTTGACTAAGCAGTCCTAACTGCATATTGTCCAGTCTGGCAGATTTTTTTTCTTTCAAACAATTCCTCCATTCTTCAGAGAATATCCTAATTGAAAATGGGAAGTAAAAATAAAGTTCCAAACACAAATGGTTATTTTTAAAACAATTTCTATTGATGGGTCAGAGGAGGACAGGGGAGCCCAGGAGTGCAGACTCTATTTCCCTTTCCTGTGAGCATCAGCAAACACTGGAAAGTCTTACCAGTTCTACAATGTTCCTTACAGACGCTAAGATCCCCATGTCGGGGACCAAGCTACAGAAAGGGTTTTGATATTGAAAGGCTCCACAGATCAGTGATGTAGCTTTCCTATTGCATAATGAACACGCCCCATATGACGTATGTGGGTTTGACATCAAGTAACATGGGATTAGCATAGTCCAGCCATGAGAGACAACCAGAAGAGAGCTCATTCACCAGGGCACTGTCCAGCAACATGGGAGACCCACTGTTCAATTGCTTCTCCCCAACAGACAGAGAGAGGCCTGACCTGTGTCTCCCACATCTCACACGAATATTCAGTGAAACTCTACAAGGGCAGAAGCACCATCACCTCCTCTCCCACCCAAGCCACTAAAAGATTTCTAGGGATCCCAGTTGGCCAAACAGGTAGGAAACATTCAGATGTGGATCAGGTTACTCTGAATATTTTTGTTTAATTTTTGGGTAAGCTCCTGTAAACTCACAAATCAGTTACTGGCCCACCTCTACCCAGTTCACACTCCCAGTCTCTCAGGCATACCTATCCCACAGTCCTTATTCATGAGAGTCTCTAAAACAAAGATGAGTGGAAGATCTCACCTAGAACCTGCTGAGGTGGCATAAATATCTAGAGTCTGATACAAGTTTTTCCTACTGTTTAATCCACATAGCAGAGTTTATCCACGTTTTATGCTATTCTGCATTCTGCTCAGTCACAGAGGAGGCACACACCACGCTGTCTCTTACTAATGTTATGCTTGTCGTTCCTTTTTTTGTTGTTACCTTCATATAAAATTCACCCCAAAGTGGTAGAAATCACCTTTCTCCTCCTTATGACCGGGCACAAATCAGGTGACAAGAACCGCACAGAGCACAGAATAGGCTGCAGAGTAGCAGGACGGTGTGTAATTCCCTTCGGTTCACCCATAGAAATAAAAAATGTCACCCTTGGAACTGCCCAATGAAATCAACACCAGAAGAAAGAAGAGGGAAATGGATTTGTTCTTCTCCCTTGCACCTAATACAATCAGCTCCCTTCCTTCTTTCAAACCATGTCACATAGCTATTTTAATTCGCACACAGAGGCAATAACCAAAGGCAGTCCTGATATCACTGGGTACCTGCATCCTTTGTTACAATACAGACACACGTATAAAAACAACGTAATGCTGATCAATACCACCATGGCCTGTGTGAAATGCCATCTCTCTGGGCTGGGAACTGAATTCACCTCTTTCCACTCCCCATCACTCAACCAGCACAGAGATGAACAGTTTCAAGAACTGGTTAGGAGTTTATTCATGGCTTTCCCCAGGGCGTCCTTCACCTCCCTGTTCCTCAGGCTGTAGATGAGGGGGTTCAACATGGGGATCACCAGTGAGTAGAAGATGGAGGCGATTTTGTTGGTGTCTGTGGAAGAGCTGTAGGTTGGTTGGAAATACGTGAAAAGGAGAGTGAAATAGAATATTCCCACTGTGATCAAGTGACAAGCGCAGGTGGAGAAGGCTTTGCTCCTACCCTCAGCAGAGTGGATCCTCAGGATGGTGGAGATGATGCAGACATAGGAGAGGAGAATGATTACAACACTTAGTATTAGAATGTAACACGTGGAAGCCAACTGCACAATGTCACTGATGCGGGTGTCAGAGCAGGAGAGTGCCAGCAGTGGGGGCATTTCACAGAAGAAATGCCTGACGATGTTGGAGCGGCAGAATGAGAGGCGGAAGGTACAACACGTTATTATCATTGCATCCACCAACCCCACAGCGCACACCCCAGCCACTAGCTGGTCACAGCGCTGGCAGGACATGATGACCGTGTAAAGCAGCGGGTTACAGATGGCCACATAACGGTCATAGGCCATCACAACGAGCAAAAGACACTGACCATCTGAAAATAAGAAACTGAGATACATTTGCACAGCACAGGCAGTGCGGAAAATGCTTTTCCTCTCGGCTAAGAAATTCTGCAGCATCTTGGGGACAATTACAGATGAATAGCAGAGATCACAGAAAGACAAACCCCGGAGGAAAAAGTACATGGGGGTGTGGAGTCGGGGGTCTACTGTGATTAACAAGACCATCCCCCCATTTCCAACCAGGGTGACAACATAAATCAGTAGGAACAACACAAACAGGGGGACCTGCAGCTCCGGACGATCTGTCAGTCCTGAGAGAATGAACTCAGTCGCCTCTGAGGAATTTCCCTTTTCCATCCCCTCTGAGCCGCAATCAGTCAGTTCCAGAGTTGTGGGAAGGGGGATTAGTTTGGAGTATCTCTCTCTTCACTGTAATGAAGTTAATTTAAGAGAAGTGGAGGTCAGTTTTATAACAGGTAGCCGTACCCCAAGGAAGGGCTCAGTCCACAGATCCGAATGTACACAGCTGGTCATTCCACTTGTTTGATCAACATCACACACGGCACACATACACGGACACGCAGGTTAATCATCCCCCACACTCATAAACTCTCCTGATCACTGATCCAAACAGCAAACAGGGACCTTTCACTCTGCTGTGGGAGAATCAGGGTTTAACCATCTCCGTGTGAGGAAATTATTGTTTAGCTGAAGAAGGGGAGAGCGTAAACGAGTGTCAATCTCTCTAACGTGTACTGACAAGGGAAGCTCTGCAGCTCTGCATGTTACTTTGGGGTGAAACTTGCTCACTGTGATAATTTAGCTCTTTGGCGTCTGATAGCAGCATTTACATTAGTCTCTATGAAACCCCTGAAACACAGAGGGAGGTGTTGGCTTCTGTGATTACCTAATAGTCAATTGTTTTTGTCCAAAGGTCTCGTTCCTTTAGCTCGGTGGGTAGGAGCTGGGACTGAGGCTTTTATTGCTGGAGAACATCAATTCAGTGCCTACTAATCACGGTGTCCCTACGGGTGTGACTGACACAGGACAACAGCACGTACCTGTGGACAGCAGAGAGAGATGTGGCAGTGTTTCTCCATCGACAGAAACCGACACTTTGGTGCAATTGGGAGGTTTTATACTGAGATCTGTGATCTGTGGGATAGGATTCCTGAAGCCACTGGGAATACCTGAGCCCAGAGAGGCACAACAGCTAATTAACGAGCAAAGGGAATCTGAGCCATTCAACTGATACCCGGGGGATTAATTTGTTTCCCTCTTACCCCCTGTGGTTGTTACTGATGCAATTTCTATCAGAGTTGCAGAGTCCAAGCCTGAGGGATATTTCATTCTGCTCTTGTCACTGCAAGGTGGGTCTTCTGTAGAGCTGACCCAGAAAGGGTGTGTTTGTAGGGACCAAAATCTTTTGGCTGAGAAGTTAATATTCCAGCTCAGAAACAAAGGGAGACAGAGATGCCCCAGGTACCACATCCCCCCCTTCTCTGCTATGGGCCTGGCTCCCAGGCTGGACTCCATCCCCTCTGATGCAGGAGGGTCTGTCCTCCTGCAGAACTGTCGCGGGACATCATTAGTGTCCCACAGCCACAGTCTGGTGAGAGGGATAACTTGGTTTTTGGATGGCAGAGAATTCCATGAGAAACCAATTAAAATGAAGGTCTGACTTTCCAATAAAAGAAATCATTTCACGAAAAATTTCCAGGCAGCCTTAGCCCCAGGTTTGGAATGAAATGGATAAACAGGCCCATCTGCAGATATGGTTGACCTGACTCCCACCCCGATAGAAAGGTGGGTGGAGGAAATTTAGTAGGAAGAGCTGGTGCAGAACCTTCACACAAGGGTGGAGATTTGGGGGAATGTGTGCTCTGGTCCCCATTTGGCCAGGCTCCTGCCCATCATCCTTGCTCCATACAGTGACCAAGATACAAAATGGAATCACATGTGAGTTAAATTTCCACACGCAGTGTGGGGTAAATTTCTTTTTTGGACAGGAATTTTGTCCATGACCTAAACAGCTGGAGGTGGAGGCGTAAAGTGGTGCTATTGAAAGGAGTCATCTAACCCACGGTGAATTATTTGTTGGTCAACTGTTTTAATTCTCCACTATTGTTGACTGGTTTTGGCTTGGGGTCAATGTTTTTTTCCCCCCACAGCAAATTCAAAAGTTCTATCCAGGGTTAGTTCTATCCATGTCCCCTTCACAGAGCCATGAGTTTTGGGGCTTCCTGAACACCTGCTCTTCAGAGACTACCATGCTTTCCAGTAGCTTAGGGAGGAAGCAATCACCATGAACACGGTGATGTTAGGTGGGACATGACTTTTTTCTGTTTATTTCACTTTTAGAAGGAACACCCCAACCCTGAATGCTATTCCGGTATTCACTTTAATGCAGCCTGCCCAAGAGGATGCCCACAAACACTTCTCTCTGATAGGAACTTTATATTTGTTCCTACTTCTACTGTAGTGCTCTTAACACATAACACAGGCCATTCTGATGAACGACATCTTTCCACACTTGGGCTATGTCTAGACTGCAGGGTTTTTTCCAAAAAAGTAGCCTTTTTTTAAAAAAAGTCACCTGCGTCTAGACTACAGCCGCGTTCTTTCGAAATTAAATCGAAAGAATGCGGCTTTTCTTTCTATGGCGGTACCCCTCATTTCATGAGGAAGAACGCCTTTTTTTGAAAGTGCTCTTTCGAAAAAAGGCGTTCTTGAATGCAAACAGGGCTTTTTCGAAAGAGAGCATCCAGACTGCCTGGGTGCTCTCTTTCGAAAAAGCGGCTTGCTTTTTCAAAAGTACTGGTTGCAGTATAGACGCTCTTTTTCGAAAGACGCTTTTTCAAAATTATCTTTCGAAAAATCCTCTTTTGAAAGAGGCTTGCAGTCTAGACGTAGCCTTGGGCTTTTTCGTAAAAGGGATGAAAATTAGACGTATCGCAATTGTTAATGAAGTGGGAATTTAAATCTCCCCTGCTTCATTAGCATAAAAATGGCTGCCGCTTTTTTTCAGCAGGGAGCTTTGCCGGAAAAAAGCACCAGTCTAGACGCGGATCTTGCGGAAAATAAAGCCTTTTCCAAAAGATCCCTTATCCCTCTTAAAATAAGGGATAAGAGATCTTTCGGAAAAGGCTTTATTTTCCAAAAGATCCGCGTTTAGACTGGTGCTTTTTTTTTTTTGCTTGACTTAAGAGCGGGAAATGGGAGGACTTATAATGCATTGTTTCCTACAAACATCAATGACTTTAGCACGGAACAGATGTAAACCGGGGCGATTTATAGCGAGGGTGCTCTGTATCTGACGCCACATCTCCAGTTACTGGAGGATCAATAGTTTCAGAGGGGGAGCCGTGTTAGTCTGTTGGAGTATAAGATGAGGTTTAAGAATTATTTTGGATGAAAGTTGTCCCAAAATAATCACATCTACACTGCATTTGTTATTTCGAAATAGCGCTATTTCAAAATAGCGCCATAATACAATTATGTAAATGAAGCATGGGATATTTAAATCTTGGCCTCATTTGCAATTTCGAATGTCTTCATTTGCATTCCTCTATCGAAAGAGGGTGCAAGTGTAGACATACGCTCACTGAAAAAACTTAGAGGACAACAAAGTTCTGCAGCACCGTAGAGACGAACAAAAAAAAATGATGGTATCATGAGCATTTGTGGATTCAACCTACTTCTTCAAATGAAGCACTGGTGATCCAACCTCTGGGGTTCAATTTAGCAGGGATAGAAAAGATGCCTTTAATCAATTACTCAGGCTGCCCCCATTAGTTTCCGCACTCAAAAATGTTATACAATGAAATGCTCTAATTGTACACAGAGTTTTGCCACATATATTTTACCAGAGGACAATGATGGTCAGCAGATTATGAGCTTTCAAATGACACCTCACAAGACCATGCTTTGGACAACATGTATCATTTAAAAAAAAATAGGTGCACATAAGGATTCAGGCTGTTGTAATGTGTATTCAATTATTACCATCCACTCTTTTTGTGGCAGCTGTATTTAATTTAAGAAATAGCAACCAAGCAACAGTTAAAGGAGTCAGCGCAGCAGCCTGACGTCTGAGACTGTACTAGGAAGAGAAGCCTCAGGTTTGGAGTGTCACTCGAATTTCTCGTAAACAGCTTATCTCCAAAAGGAGAGTCCACACAGTTTCCTTAGTATTGGAGACTATGAGAGACACTCCAGTCATTTCTGAGATATAAATTATTAAACTGAAGAATATTACATTAGTGTATAGTGTAAGTATCAGAGGGGTAGCCATGTTAGTCTGAATCTGCAAAAGTGGCTAGGAGTCCTGTGGCACCTTATAGACTAATTGAAGTGTTGGAGCATAAGCTTTCGTGGGCAAAGACCCACTTCGTCAGATGCATCTGACGAAGTGGGTCTTTGCCCATGAAAGCTTATGCTCCAACACTTCAGTTAGTCTATAAGGTGCCACAGGACTCCTCGCCACCACATTGATGAGACCCAGTGCCCAACAATCCATAATCCAGTAGTAGGTTGTGAAGCCTAGTGTGAAAACCATTGATATGGAAGAAGGGATGGGGTCGCCTCTCTGTTACACATCAATTTGACACCACTGTTGCCCTAACGCCATGAGATGGAAAGATTTTCTCGTAGCTAGTCTAGCCCTGTGTGATTTGGGGCCTAGCTCCTGGCTGAACTGTAGAACTCTTCTGCATCCCTGAAGCAAAACATGGCTGGGATGATCAAGTTGGAGTTGGTCCTCCTTTGGGCAGGACTCGATGATTCCTGAGGTCTCTTCTAGCCCTGGAATTCTATTATTTCCTTTCTCTGTGCCCCAGCTCTGGCTCTGTGAGAGGGAGATACCCCTGCACTAGCTAACAGAGATGTTGTGATGACCAGTGAAGTCTGTGAGGTTCTCAGGGGAGCTACACTGATGAGGTCCATGGAACGACATAAGGACATTTATGCACCTTCTTATAAAGCAGGCATATCTGGTTACACCCACCCTGAAATGGGCAAAGGGAGGCACCAAGAATTTAAGATGCACATTTTCATATGTATCCCATATCACCCTGAATGAGTGACTGCTTTTGAATATGTTGCCTCTGTAATGTTTGACTAAGAAGAAGAAGTAACTACATATTGTCCAGTCTGGCAGATTTTCTTCTTTCAAACAATTCCTCCATTCTGCAAGGAATATCCTCATTCAACATGGAAAGTAAAAATAAAGTTGCAAATACAAATGGTGTAGGAGTCAAATGTGGAAGAACTCTGAACGTGGAAATGTATGGGCGTGGTGAGGCCTGCATTCCCCCCTTCCCTACTTCTGATGAGCCAGAAGGCAGCCTCTAGGAACATACGCCATTGTAGCAAGAATGAATTGTAGATAAAGGCGGGAACATAACAATCTTGTTTACCTAAGTGTACTGATCATGTAAACAAAGTAAAAGGACAAGCAGTACAGCTGAGCCATACTGTAACAAGCGATGAGTAACCCCCGGAAACTTCCAAACTACCAAACAAGGTAAAGACACTGTATTTAAAGCTGCACCAGAGGACAGCAATTTAGACCTCGCCGATGGGCTTTGGGTACTGGCAGTTCGGAAGCTGAGACAGTCTTCCACTTCATCCGAGGCTGAAACAGGGTTCCCTGGCTAGCAGAAGAGATGTAAGAACATCACTTTTCCTATTATGTTGTTCTTTTAGTTAAGGGGCACAACTGATAGCTGTCAGAAAATAAACTGCTTGTGTTTGACAGACACCTGTGTAGCATGTCTTTGTACATTGAGAACCGAGTTTCGGACAAAATACAGGACTATGTAGCACTTTAAAGACTAACAAAATGGTTTATTAGGTGATGAGCTTTTGTGGGCCAGACCCACTTCCTCAGATCAAATAGTGGAAGAAAATTGTCACAACCATATATACCAAAGGATACAATTTAAAAAAATGAACACATATGAAAAGGACAAACCAAATTTCAGAACAGAAGGGGGATGGGGGGAGGTAAATGTCTGTGAGCTAATGATATTAGAGGTGATAATTGCGGAAGCTATCTTTGTAAAGGGTAAGATAATTAGTGTCTTTATTCAAACTTAGGTGTAAAGTGTCAAATTTAAGCATTAATGACAGTTCAGAGGATTCTTTCAAGTGTAGTCTTAAAAGGCCTTTGAAGTAGGATGCAGGTAATCAAGTTGTTGAGACAATGTCCTTTCTGGTTGAAATGGCAAGAAACTGTTTTTTCTTTGTGATCCTGTCTAATATCTGTTTTGTGGGCATTGATCCTTTGGTGAAGTGTCAGACCAGAGATTTAGTCTTGCCAGCAACATATGGTCATTTTTAAAACAATTAGTATTGATGGGGCAGAGAAGGACCGGGGATCCCAAAGAGTGTAGAATCTGTTCCCTTTCCTGTGAGTATCAGCAAACACTAGAGAATCTTATCAGTTCTGCAATGTTCCCTACAGGTACTAAAATCCCCATGTCCGGAATTGAGCTAAGGACCTGAGCAAGGCTGAGTAAATCTTCTAGTAATGTTGTATCTGAAGCCACATCTCCACTTACCGGACAATTAATAGTTTCCGACAGGTAGCCGTGTTATTGTGTAACTGAAAAATCTAAAGAAATAACAAATATTCCTTGAGCGATTTAGAGGGCAAGAAAATGAAAATGGTATCAGGAGCTTTCGTGGGTTCAACCCACGTCTTCAGATGAAGCTCTGGTGATTGATTCTTTGGGGTTCACTTTAGTGGAGCTAGAAAATATTATTTTAATCAAATGCTGAGGGAACACCCATCAGTACCCACACTCAATAACGTTATACAATAAGATGCCCAAACTGTACTTGGAGTTTGTCCCATGCATTTTCCCAGAGGACAACGATGATCAGCGGATTATGAGCTTTCAAATGACACTTCACAAGACATGCTTTGGACAACAAAGATCATCATTAAAAAAAAGAAGTGTGTATGGGGGATACATACTGTTGAAAGGTGTATATATTTTATTCCCATCCACCTACTTGTGGCAGCTATCTTTAATTTAAGAAGTTGCAACCAAGCAACAGTTAAAGGAGTCAGCGCAGCAGCCTGACAATTGAGACTGTACCAGGAAGAGAAGCCTGTGGTTTGGTGTGCCAGTTGAATGTGTCGTAAACATATGGTATCACATAGAATTTGCAGTGTAACTTCAAAATGAAATTCACCCAGCTCCCTTAACACTGAAGACTACGAGAGACACACTCTGGTTATTTGTGAGTTATATGTGGTTAATCTGAAGGAACAGTACACTATTGTATAGGCCTGCCTTAGCACACCCGCTGGTCACTTGACCCCACTTCCTTAATGAGACCCAGTGCCCGACAATCCATTACCAAATACTAGGTCCTGAAGCCTAGTATGAAAACCACTGGGTCACCGCTCTTATACCACTCAGTTTGACACCACTGTTCCTCTATTGCACGAGAGGGAAAGATCTTCTTGTAACTAGTCTAGTCCTGTGTAATTTGGGGATTAGATCCTGGCTTAACTGCAGATCTCTTCTGCAATGCAGAAGCAAGACATTTCCTTTCTCTGTGCCCCAGCTCTGGCTCTAGCGCTAGCTAACCGAGACATTGTGATGACCAATCCAGTTTGTGAGGTTGTCAGAGGGGCTGCGTTGATGAGGACCATGGAACAACTTAAGGACATTTATGCACCTTGTTATAAGGCGGGCACGTCTGGCTACATCCACTCAAAGGTGGGCAAAGGGAGGCAAAAAGAATTTAAGATCCACATTTTCATGCGTACCCCTTGGCATGCTGAATGAGTGACTGCTTTTGAGAACGCTGCCTCTGGAATGTTTGACTGACTAGAGGTAACTGCATGTTGTCCAGTCTGGCAGATTTTCTTCCTTCAAACGATTCCTCCGTTCTTCAAGGAATATCCTCATTGAAAATGGGAAGTAAAAATAAAGTTGCAAACCCAAATGGTCATTTTAAAACAATTTGTACTGATGGTGCAGAGAAGGACAGGGGAACCCATGAATGCAGAATCTATTTCCCTTTCCTGTGAGCATCAGCAAACTCTGGAGAATCTTATGAGATCTGCAATGTTCCCTACAGACGCTAAGATCCCGGAGAGTGTGGGGGGGGGGGCAAGCTAGACCAAGGGCTTTGATATTCAAAGGCTTCATAGATCAGTGATGTAACTCTCCCATTCCCCTTGCATGGAGTGCACTCCTCTGTAAGACATAAGTGACCCTGACTTGCAGTAGTGTGCGATTAGCATAGACCAGCCATGAGAGAGATCCAGAACAGAGTCCAGTCACCAGGGCACTGTCCGGCAATGAGGGAAACCCACTGTCCAATGGCTTCTCCTCAACACACAGAGGGAGGACTGACCTGTGTCTCCCCCATCCCACATGACTAATGAGTGAAACTCTAGAAGGGCAGAAGCACCGTCACCTCCTCTCCCACCTGAACCACTTTGCTAAAAGTTTTCTAGGGATCCAACTGGCCAGACTTTTAGGGAACATTCAGATGTGGATCAGGTTGATCTGAATATTTTTGCTTAATTTTTTGTAACCACCTGTGAACTCATGAATCAGGTACTGGACCACGTCTTCCCTTTTCTGTTTTCCCAGTACCAGGACCTCTAACAATCCCACAATCACTATTCATCAGAGTCTCTACCACTTGGCAACAAAGCTGAAAGGAAGAACTCACCGTGAACCTTCTGAGGTGGTATAAATATTGAGAGTCTTATACAAGTTTTTCCTTCTGTTTAATCCACATAGCAGAGAAAATTCACACTTTTCATGCTATTCTATGTTCCGCTCAATGCAGACTGTCACAGAGGAGGTGCACACGTTGTGCTGTCTCTCGCTGATGTTGCACTTGTTGTTCCTGGTTTTCTTGTTACCGTCATCAAAAATTCAGCCCAGTGTGGTGGAAATCACCTGTCTCCTCCTCATGCCTGGGCAAAAATTAGGTGACAAGAACCCCATGGACCACACAAAGGGCTGCAGAGGAGAAGGACGGTGTGTAATTCCTTTGGTTCACCCACAGAAATGAAACTTGTCACCCTTGGAACAGCCCAATGAAATCAAAACCAGCAGAAAGAAGAGGGAAATTGATTTGTTGTTCCCCTTGCACCTAATACAATCAGCTCCCTTCCTTCTTTGAAAACACATCACATAGTTATTTTAATGTGCACACAGAGGCAATAGCTGAAGGCAGTCCTGATCTCAGCAGGTACCTGCAGCCTTTGTTACAATACAGACACACGTATCAAAACAACATAATAATGAACAATAGCACCACGGGCTGTGTGAAATTACATCATTCTGGGCTGGGAACTGAATTCACCTGTTTCCACTCCCCATCATTCAACCAGCACATAGATGAACAGTTTCAGAGACTGGTTAGGAGTTTATTCATGGCTTTCCCCAGGGCGTCCTTCACCTCCCTGTTCCTCAGGCTGTAGATGAGGGGGTTCAACATGGGGATCACCAGCGAGTAAAAAACGGAGGCAATTTTGTCAGTGTCTGTGGAAGAGCTGTAGGTGGGTTGGAAATACATGAAAAGGAGAGTGAAATAAAAAACTCCCACTGTGATCAAGTGACAAGCGCAGGTGGAGAAGGCTTTGTACCGGCCCTCGGCAGAGCGGATCTGCAGGATGGCGGAGATGATGCAAACATAGGAGAGGAGAATGATCACAACGCTGAGTATTAGAATATAACATGTGGAAGCCAACAGCACAATGTCACTGATGCGGGTGTCAGAACAGGAGAGCGCCAGAAGTGGGGGCATTTCACAGAAGAAATGCCTGATGATGTTGGAGCGACAGAATGACAGGAGGAATGTACAACACGTCAGTATCAATGAATCCACCCACCCCACAGCACACACCCCAGCCACTAGCTGGTCACAACGCTGGCGGGACATGGTGACCATATAGAGCAGTGGGTTACAGATGGCCACATAACGGTCATAGGCCATCACAACCAGCAAAAGACACTGAATATCTGAAAGACAGAAAGAGACACACATTTGCACAGCACAGGCAGTGCGAGAAATGCTTTTCCTCTCGGCTAAGAAATTCTGTAGCATCTTAGGGACAATTACCGAGGAATAGCAGAGATCACAGAAAGACAAACCCCGTAGGAAAATGTACATGGGGGTGTGGAGTCGGGGGTCTATTGTTATTAACAAGACCATCCCCCCATTTCCCACCAGTGTGATAACATAAATCATTAGGAACACCCCAAACAGGGGGACCTGAAGCTCCAGACGATCCGTCAGTCCTGTGAGAATGAACTCAGTCACCTCCGAGTGATTTCCCTCTTCCATCTTCTCTGAGCAGAGATCAGGCAGTTCCAGGGATATGGGCAGGGGGATTGGTTTGGAGAATCTGTCTCTTCACTGTAATGAAGTAAGTGAAGAAAAGTGGAGATCAGTTTCATAACAGATAGCAGTAGTATATCCGGGAAGGGCTTAGTCCACAGGGCCAGATGTTCACAGGTGCTCATTCCACTTGTTTGATCAACATCACACACTGCACACATACAGGGACATGCAGGTTAATCATCTCCCACACTCACAAACTCTCCTGATCACTGATCCAAACAGCAAACAGGGACTTGTGACTCTGCTCTGGCAGAATCAGGGTTTAACCATCTCCGTGTGAGGAGATTATTGCTTAGCTGAAGAAGGGGAGAGCGTAAACGAGCGTCAATCTCTCTAATATCTGCTGACAAGGGGAGCTCTGCGGCTCTGCATGTCACTTCGGTGTGAAATTTGCTCACTATGATAATTAAGCTCTTTGGCATCTGATAACGGCATTTACATTAGTCTCTACGAAACCCCTGAGACACAAAGGAAGGTGCCGGTTTCTGTTTGTACCTAACAGTCAATTGTTTCTGTCCAAAGGTCTCGTTCCTTTAGCTCAGTGTGTAGGAGCTATGACTAAGGCTTTTAGTGCTGGAGGACTTCAATTCAGTGCTTATTAATCATGGTGCCCCTACGGGTCTGACTCTGACACAGGACAACAGCACGTACCTGTAGACCGACGAGAGAGACCTAGTGGCGTTTGCCATCCACAGAAACGGACACCAGTGCAATTAGGAGGTTTTATGCTGAGATCTGTGAACTATGGGACAGGATCCCTGAAGCCACTGGGAATACCTGAGCCCACAGAGGCACGACAGCTAATTATCAAGCTCGGTGAATCTCAGCCATGGGACTAGTACCCGGGGGATTAATTTGGTTCTCTCTTTCCCCCCGTATCCATAAATTATGCAATTTCTATCAGAGTTTCAGTGTCCAAGCCTGAGGGATATTTCATTCTGCTCTTGTCACTGCAAGGTAGGTCCTCCGTAGAGGTGACTCAGAAAGGGTGTGTTTGTAGGGACCTAAATCTTTTGGCTGAGAAGTTAATATTTCAGATCAGAAACAAAAAGACACAGAGATGTCCCAGTTACCACATCTCCCGTTTCTCTGCCATGGGCCCGGCTCCCAGGCTGGACTCCATCCCCTCTGATGCAGGAGGGTCTGTCCTCCTGCAGAACTGTCCCGGGACATCATTAGAGTCCCACAGCCACAGTCTGGCATGAAGGAGAATTTGGTTTTTGGATGGCAAAGAGCTCCATGAACAACCAGATAAAATAAAGATCTGAATTTCCAATACAAGAAAACTTTTCACAAAAAATTTCCAGGCATACTTGCCATGGGTTTGTAATCAAAGGGACAAACAGACCCGTCTCTAGACATGGTTGGCCTGACTCCCACCGTGGCAGAAAGGTGGGTGGAGGGAATCTTGTGACAAGCACTGGAGCAGAATCTGCACACAAGGGTAGAGATTTGGGGCAACATGTGCCTTGGCCTGCCCCCAATAAGCCATTCATCTATGCATCATACTTATTCCATACACTGACCATGACAGAAAATGGAAACAGAAATGGGTGGAACTGTCTACACACAGTGTTGGGTCAATTTTTTTTCGGCCAGGAATTTTAGCCATGAACTAAAGAGCTGGCATTGCAAGGGTATACTTGTGCTATTGAAATGAGTCATGCAACCCACAATGAAGTATGTGAAGAAAAGTGGAGGTCAATTTCATAACAGATAGCAGTAGTATATGCGGGAAGGGCTTAATCCACAGGGCCAGATGTTAACAAGTGATCATTCCACTTGTTTGATCAACATCACACACTGCACACATACAGGGAACCACAGGTTAATCATCCCCCACACTCACAAACTCTCCTGATCACTGATCCAAACAGCAAACAGGGACTTGTGACTCTGCTCTGGCAGAATCAGGGTTTAACCATCTCCGTGTGAGGAGATTATTGCTTAGCTGAAGAAGGAGAGAGCGTAAACGAGTGTCAATCCCTCTAACGTGTACTGACAAGGGAAGCTCTGCGGCTCTGCATGTTACTTTGGGGTGAAACTTGCTCACTGTGATAATTAAGCTCTTTCGTGTCTGATAGCAGCATTTACATTAGTGTCTATGAAACCCCTGAGGCGCACAGGAAGGAGTTGGCTTCTGCGAGTACCTAATAGTTGTTTTCGTCCAAAGGTCTCGTTCCTTTAGCTCAGTGTTTAGGAGCTAGGACTGGAGAACATCAATTCCGTGCCTACTAATCACAGTGTCCCTATGGGTATGACTGACACAGGACAACAGCACGTACCTGCGGAGAGCAGAGAGAGATGTGGCAGTGTTTCTCCATCGACAGAAACTGACACTTTGGTGCAATTGGGAGGTTTTATACTGAGATCTGTGGTCTATGGGACAGGATCCCTGGAGCCACTGGGAATACCTGAGCTCAGAGCGGCAAAACAGCTAATTAACGAGCAAAGGGAATCTGAGCCATGGAACTGATACCCAGGGCATTAATTTGGTTCCCTCTTTCCCCCTGTGGTTGTTACTGATGCAATTTCTATCAGAGTTTCAGAATCCAAGCCTGAGGGATATTTCATTAGGCTCTTGTCATGGCATGATGGGCCCTCAGTAAGGGTGTGTTTCTAGGAACCAAAATCTTTGGCTTGAGAAGTTAATGTTTCAGCTCTGAAACAAAAAGACACAGAGGTGCCCCAGGTACCACATTCCCCTCCCCTTCTCTGCCATGGGCCCAGTTCTCAGGCTGGACTCCATCCTCTCTGACGTATGAGGGTCTCTCCTTCTGCAGAACTGCCCAGGACATCTCTAGAGTCCCTCCGCCACAGTCTGGCATGAAGGAGAATTTGGTTTTTGGCTAAAATAAAGATCTGAATTTCCAATAAAAGAAACCTTTTCATGAAAAATTTCCAGGCAGTCTTTGCCATGAGTTTGGAATCAAAGAGAGAAATCGGCCTGTCTCCAGACATGGTTGGCCTGACTCCCACCCTGGCAGAAAGGTGGGTGCAGGGAATCTTGTGGCAAGCACCAGAGCAGAAACTGCACATGAGGGTAGAGATTTTGGGGTTGTGTCCTCTATCCCCCATTTGAGCATGCACCTGCACATTCTCCTTGCTTCATACAGTGACCATGACACAAAACAGAAGTGAGTGAAACTATCCACACTCTGTGTTGGGTCAATTTTTTTTTCGGCCAGGAATTCTGGCCATGAACTAAACAGCTAGCGTTGGATTGGTAAGGTGGTGCTATTGAAAGGAGTCATCCAACCCACAATGAATTATTAGTTGGTCGAGTTTTTCAATTTCCCGCTATTGTTGGCTGGTTTGGGTTGTCATCTATGGTATTTTTTCCACACAGCAAACTGAAAAGTTCTATCCATGTTCAGTTCTATCCATGTCACCTTCACAGTGTGCTGTGTTATGAAGCTCCCTGAACAGCTGTTCTTCAGAGTCTAAAAATTTTCCAGTTGCCCAAAGAGGAGACAATCACCGTGAACATGGCAAAAGCACAACTGGAATTACAGCTGGCAATGGATGTGAAGGGTAACAGAAAAGGTTTCTAAAAGGGATGTTATCATTAAGAGGATGATCAGGGAGAGTGTGAGGCCCTTACTGGATTAGGGAGGTAACCTTGTGACAGATGAGGTGGGAAAAGCTGAAATACTCAATGGTTTCTTAGCCTCTGTCTTCACAGACAAGGTCAGCTCCTAGACAACTGCACTAAGGAACACAGTGTAGGAAGGAGGTAGGCAGCCCTCAGTGGGGAAAGAACAGGTTAAGAACTATTTAGAAAAGCTAGAAATACACAAATCCATGGGTCAAGATTTAATGCATCCGAGAGTACTGAAGGAGTTGGCAAATGTCATTACAGAGCCTTTGGCTATTACCTTGGAAAAGTTATGGAGATTGGGCAAGATTACAGATGATTGGAAAAAGGCAAATATAGTGCCCATCTTAGGGCAGGGATTGGGTCCAGAGTGACCTAGACAAAGTGGAGGATTGGTCCAAAAGAAATCTGATGAGGTTCAACAAGGACAAGTGCAGAGTCCTGCCCTTGGGATCAAGAATCCCAAGCATTGTTACAGGCTGGAGACCAATTGGCTAAGCAGCAGTTTGGAAGAAAAGGACGTGGGGATTACAATGGATGAGAAGATGGATATGAGTCAACAGTGTGCCCTTGTAGCAAAGAAGGCAAATGACATATTAGGGTGCATTAGAAGGAGCATTGCCAGCAGATCTAGAGAAGTTACTATTCCCCTTTATTTTGCACTGGTGAGGCCACATCTGGTATACTGCGTCCAGTTCTGGCCCCCTCCCCACTACAGAAACTATGTGGATGCATTGGAGAGGGTCCATCGGAGAGCAACCAAAATGATTAGGGGGCTGGAGCGCATGACTTATTAGGGGATGCTGAGGGATTTGGGCTTGTTTAGTCTGCAGAAGAGAAGAGTGAGGGGGGATTTGAGAGCAGCCTTCAACTTCCTGAAGGGCAGTTCCAAAGAAGATGGAGTCAGGACAATGGGCTGTGCCTGGAATGGGACTGCTTCTCAGATACCATACAGAAAATATGGAGACACACCAGACAGGGGAAAGGAGTTGGCTGGGAATGCACCCCTCCCCCTCAATGAGACTGCTCCAACCCTGATCCTTTCACCCTGAGGCACCTTTAGAGAAAGTGGGGCACTGATACTCTCCCCCCTGGAGCTGACTCAGCTGTGGGACATGCACCTCTCTCGCACTGTGCCCACTGGAGCTGCAGAGGCCATGGAGAGGAACTTCTCACCTGACCCTCAGCTGCTGCAGTGAGAGAAGGGCTGGGATTGTCCTCTCTCTACCCAGAGCAACCTGCAACTGAACCCCTCCTCTCCAGCCCCACTCATAGTAATGATTTAAATGAAGAAAAACAAAGAAGAAATTGAGCTAATGACCAGAGCAATGCCGAGTAAATCTTCTAGTAATGGTATACAGGCCGTCCTCACTATAAGTCCCAGATATGATCCAAATAACTTGGACTTACAGTAAAACAACTTAAAGTGGGGAACTTTTTCCCCATGACTGACTTCCATTTGTGCCAGTTGAGGAGCCTTTTTTTGCTCGACTTAAGAGTGGGGAATTGGAGGACTTATAATGCATAATTTCCTACAAAAGTCAAAGACTTTAGCACGGAACAGATGTAAACCGGGGTGATTTATAGTGGGGGTGCTCTGTATCTGAAGCCACATCTCCACTTACTGGAGGATCAATAGTTTCAGAGGGGGAGCCGTGTTAGTATGTTACTGAAAAAACTTTAAAAACAACAAATAGTTCTGCTGCACCTTAGAGAAGAACAAAAAAAAAATGATGGTATTATGAGCATTTGTGGGTACAAGTCACTTAATCAAATGAACCTCTAGTGATCGATCCTCTAGGGTTCAATTTGGCAGGGCTAGAAAAGATTCCTTTAATCAATTGCTCAGGCTGCCTCCATCAGCACTCGCACTCAAAAACGTTATACAGTGAAATGCTCTAACTGTACATAGAGTTTTGCCACATATATTTTCCCAGAGGGCAATGATGATCAGTGGATTATGAGCTTTCAAATGATACTTCACAAGACATGCTTTGGACAACATATATCATCTTTAAAAGGTGCACAGCTGTTGCAATGTGTATATAATTTATTCCCATCCACTCTTTTTGTGGAGGCTGTCTTTAATTTAAGAAATAGCAACCGAGCAACACTTAAAAGAGTCAGCACAGCAGCCTGACATCTGAGACCGTACTAGGAAGAGATTTCGAGTGTCAGTCAAATGTCTTGTAAACAAAGTATCTTCAAAATGAGACTCCACACAGTTCCCTTAGCATTGAAGACTATGAGAGACACTGCAGTCATTTGGGAGCTATAAATGGTTATTCTGAAGAATATTGCATTATTGTATAGGCCTGCCTTACTAACCCCACTGGTCACTTGATCCCATCACATTAACATGTCCCAGGGCCCGACAGTCCATAACCCAGTACTAGCTTGTGAAGCCTAGTGTGAAAACC
Organism: Pelodiscus sinensis; assembly: GCF_052426305.1. NCBI lineage: Eukaryota > Metazoa > Chordata > Testudines > Trionychidae > Pelodiscus > Pelodiscus sinensis. The sequence goes on along the minus strand of NC_143056.1, from coordinate 133,169,186 downwards.
ACTGGTATGGAATGAGGGGCTGCATCACCGCTCTGTTACACATCGATTTGGCACCACTGTTCCCCTAGGCTATGTCTAGACTGCAAGCCTCTTTCGAAAGAGAGCGTCTAGACTGCACACGGAACTTTCGAAAAAGCAAGCCGCTTTTTCGAAAGAAAGCACCCAGTGAGTCTGGATGCTCTCTTTCGAAGAAGCCCTATTTACATTCAAGAACGCCTTCTTTCGAAAGAGCACTTTCAAAAGAAGGCGTTCTTCCTCGTGAAATGAGGTTTACCACCGTCGAAAGAAAAGCCGCTTTCGATTTAATTTCGAAAGAACGCGGCTGCAGTCTAGACACAGGTGAAGTTTTTTCAAAAAAAGGCTTTTTTCGAAAAAACCCCTGAGTCTGGACACAGCCCTAGTGGCATGAGATGGAAAGATCTTCTCGTAGCTAGTTTAGCCCTGTGTGATTTGGGGACTAGCTCCTGGCTGAACTATAGAACTCTTCTGTAGCCTTGAAGAAAAACATGGCTGGGATGATTGAGTTGCGGTTGGTCCTCCTTTGAGCAGGGGGCTGGACTCGATGCAATGACTCCTGGGGTCTCTTCTAGCCCTGGGGTTCTATGATTCTATGACATTTCCTTTCTCTCTGCCCCAGATCTGGCTCTGTGACATGGAGACAACACTGTGCTAGCTAACAGATGTTGTGATGACCGATCGAGTCTGTGAGGTTCTCAGAGGTGCTACATTGGTAAGGGCTATGGAACAAGGTACGGACATTTATGCACCTTTTTATAAAGCAGGCACGTCTGACTACACCCACTCAGAAATAAGCAAAGGGGGGCAGGCAGAATTTAAGATCCACATTTTCAGATGTATCCCTGGGCACCCTGAATGAGTGACTGCTTTTGTAAATGCTGCCTCTGCAATGTTTGACTAAGTAGAGGCCTATTGTCCAAACTGGCAGATTTTCTTCTTTCAGACAATTCCTCCACTCTTCAAGGAAAATCCTCATTCAACATGGAAAGTAAAAATAAAGTTGCAAACACAAATGATGTAAGGGTCAATTGAGGAAAAACTCTGTATGTGTGAAGTATAAGGGTGGTGAGGCCTGCATTGCCCCCCTTCCCTACTACTACTAAGCCAGAAGCAAGCCTCTAGGAACATATGCCATTGCAGCAAGAACAAATTATAGATAAGTCTGGGAATATAACAATCTTGTTTACCTAAATCTACTGATCATGTAAACAAAGTCAAAGGACAAGCAGTACAGCTGAGCCATACTGTACCAAGCGATGAATAACCCTCGCAAACTTCCAAACTGCCAAACAAGGTAGAGACACTGTATTTAAAGCTGCACCAGAGAACAGAAATTTGGACCTCACCGATGGGCTTTGGGTACTGGCGCCGTGGAAGCTGAGACAGTCTTCTACTTCATCTGCAGCCAAATCAGGGTTCCCCAGCTAGCAGAAGTGACATAAGAACATCGCTTTTCCTATCATGTTGTTCTTTTAGTTAAAGGTCACATCTGATAGTTGTCAGAAAATAACCTGATTGTGTTTGACAGATACCCGTGTAGCATGTCTTTGTACTTTGAGAACCTAGTGTAGGACCTGAGATTAACTCTTGCTGGCAATAAATGGTCATTTTAAAAACAATTAGTATTGATGGTACAAAGAAGAACAGGAGATCCCAGGAGTGGAGAATCTGTTTCCCTGTAGAGTAAACTGAGGCAGTCCATGGTATCTTGCTGAGAACTGATAACTCAAATCCTAAATCATTAGGCCAGGCCTGGGAAGCACACAGACAGCATTTAACTTGACTGTGGTCGTCCTGGCGACTACATTCCAAAGGAGCCTCACTCTGATAAGGCCTGGCTGGTATCCGCCAGGCTGAGCAGTTTTTCTTACTGTCTCCTGTGATTTCAGATTAATCAGCTTGGATCCCAAGGACTGTGCCAACACAAGGAAGAAGTCATCTCACAGTAGACATCACAATTTCAGCAAAACAAGCTAACAGCAACATGTTCATTTCAGGGCCTTCCATCCTGTTTATGTTGGCTCAGTTAGCTTGTAAAGAATAACTACCTGTATTAGTGATAAGATGTGTAATTGGCAATGGGCAGAGATACTGTGTAACTTTTGTAGTTCGTTGGCTTATGTGCATATCTTATTTCCGCTGCTAGACCTATCAAATCACTTCTCCTCCGTCTATCTCTTCCGTATATAATCTAATGTAGTGCTCACCAGGCTAACCCCCTGTTGGGTACTCCACCAGCTGTGTGAACCAATAAATCCTCTGCTTGTTTTCACCTGCACCCAGTGTGTCCAGAATTATTCCCTACACTCCCTTTCCTGTGAGTATCAGCAAACACTGGAGAATCTGATCGTTTCTGCAATGTTCTCTACAGATGCTAAAATCCCCATGTCCGGAAGTGGGAAGCCAAGCAATAGAAAGAGCTTTGATATTCAAAGGCCCAACGGATCAGTGACGTAAACCTCCCTTCACTCTTGCATGGTGTGCACACCTCCTTAAGACATCCGTGTTGTTGACTTTAAGCACTGTGGGATTAGCGCAGACCAGCCCTGAGAGAGCTCCAGAATAGAATAGAGCTCAGTCACAGGGCTCTGTCCAGCAACATGGGAGACCCACTGTCCAATTGCTTCTCCCCATCAAAGGAGGACTGACCCGTGTCTCCCACATCCCACACGAGTGCACTAATCATTGAGTGAAACTATACAAAGGCAGCGGCACTGTCGCCTCTTCTGCCACCTGAAGCACTTTGCTAAAAGTTTTCTAGGGATCCAATTGGCCAAACATGTAGGGACCATTCAGATGTGGATCAGGTTGCTCTGAATATTTTTGTTTAATTTTTTGTAACCATCTGTGAACTCATAAATCAGTTACTGGCCCAGCTATACGCATTTCTCTCTCCCAGTTCTACCTATCCCACAATCCCTATTTGTCAGAATCTATAACGCTTGGCAACAGAGCTTAGAGGAAGAACTCACAGTGAGCCCGCTGATGCAGTATAAATATCAAGAGTGCGATGCAAGTTTTTCCTTCTGTTTAATTCATATGTCGAGAAAATTAATACTTTTTGTACTATTCCATGTTCTGTTCAGACTGTCACAGAGGAGACACAAACACTGCACCTATTCTCGATAATGTTATGCTTGCTGTTACTTGTTTTGTTATTACTATCACAGAAAATACAAGCAAGTGTGATGGAAATCACCTTTCTCCTCCTTGTACCTGGAGAGAAATCAGGTGAGAAGAACCCCACAGAGCACAGAAAGGGTCACAGATTGGTAGGACGGTGTGTTACTTTGGTTCACCCACAGAATTCTCACAGCTCATCCGGGGAACTGCCCACTGAAATCAACACCAGCAGAAAGAAGAGGGATATGGATTTGTTGATCCCCTTTTTACCTCCCTGCTTTCAAAAAAAATCCCATGTATGTTTTTATGTGCAGACAGAGGCAATAACTAAATGAAGCCCTGATCTCAGTGGGGACCTGCAGCCCTTGTTAGAATAGGGACACATATGGAAATCGACATCCATATAGGCTGGAAACTGAATTCAGCTGTTTCCACTGCCCATCACTCAACCAGCACAGAGTTTCAGGGACTGGTTAGGAGTTTATTCATGGTTTTCGTCAGGGCGTCCTTCACCTCCCTGTTCCTCAGGCTGTAGATTATGGGGTTCAACATGGGGATCACCAGTGCGTAAAACACGGATGCTATTTTGTCATTGTCCATGGGAGAGCTGTAGGTGGGTTGGAAATACATGAAAAGGAGAGTGAAATAGAATACTCCCACCGTGATCAAGTGACAAGCGCAGGTGGAGAAGGCTTTGTACCGGCCCTCGGCAGAGCGGATCCTCAGGATGGTGGTGAAGATATAGACATAGGAAAGGAGAATGATCACAACACTGAGCATTACAGTGTAGCACATAGAAGCCAACTGCACAATGTCACTGATGCGGGTGTTAGAACAGGAGAGTGCCAGCAGGGGGGGCATTTCACAGAAGAACTGCCTGATGATGTTGGAGCGGCAGAATGACAGTCGGAATGTAAAATACGTGAGTATCAATGCATCCAGCACCCCTACGGCACACACCCCAGCCACTAGCTGGTTACACCGCTGCCTGGACATAGTGACCATATAGAGCAGCGGGTTACAGATGGCCACATAACGGTCATATGCCATCACAACCAGCAAGAGACACTGAATATCTGAAAGACACAGGGAGACATACATTTGCACAGCACAGGCAGTGCGAGAAATGCTTTTCCTCTCAGCTAAGAAATTCTGCAGTAGCGTAGGGACAATTACCGAGCAATAACAGAGATCACAGAAAGACAAACTCCTGAGGAAAAAGTACATGGGGGTGTGGAGTCGGGGATCAATCGTGATTAACAGGACCATCCCCAAGTTCCCCACGACAGTGATAACATAAATCATTAGGAAAATCCCAAACAGAGGGGCTTGTAGCTCCGGACGGTCTGTCAGCCCTGAGAGAATGAACTCAGTCGCCTCCGAATGATTTCCCTCTTCCATCTCCTCTGAGCCAAGATCAGGCAGCTACAGGGATGTGGGCAGGTGGAAGGCTTGGGAAAACTGCATCTTTGCTGTAATGAAGTAAGTGAAGAAAAATGGAGGTCAGTTTCTTAATAGGTACCAGTACTAATACAGGGAAGGGCTTCGTCCACAGACTAGATGTTCACAGCTGGTCGTTCCACTTGTTTGATTAATTTCACACACTGCACATATAGAGGGACACGCAGATGAATCATGCCACACACACAAACACTTCTGATTACTGATCCGAGAAGGAAACTTGTGACACTTGTGAGAGAAGCCGGGTGAAACCATCTCAATGTGATGTGATTATTGCTTAGCTCAAATGCGGTACGAGTCAATGAGCATCAATCTCTCCACCGTCCTTGGGCAAGGGGAGTTGTGTGGGTCAGCATGTGGGATTGCGGTAACGTTCGTGTGCTCTGCTACTTAAGCTTTTTGGCATCTGATAACAACATTTACATTAGTCTGTATGAAACTCCTGAGACTTAGATGAGCGCACGGATTTCTGTGACTAACTAACTGCCTTCTTTTTCTAACCAAATTCTTCATTAGCTCAACGGGTAAGAGCTGGAACTGAGGCTATCATTGCTGGAGGAGTGCAGTTCAATGCCTGCCAATCACCATGGTGTCTGTGTGGGTGTGTGACTCTGATGCAGAACAACAGCACGTACCTGCGGACAGCAGAGAGAGACATGGTGGTGTTTCTCCATCGATAGAAACTGACACTATGGTGCAGTTGGATAGTTTTATACTGAGATATCTCATCTATTGGACAAGATCCCTGGAGCAACTGGGAATACCTGAGCTCAGAGACACAACAGCTAATTAATGAGCTCAGAGAATCTCAGCGACGGAACGGATACCCTGGGGATTAATTTGGCCCCTCTTTTTTCCTGTGTCAGTAACAGATGCAATTTCTATTAGAGTTGCAGAGTAGAAGCCTGAGGGTTATTTCATTCTGCTCTTGTCATTGCAAGTTGGGTCCTGACTCAGAAAGGGCATGTTTCTGGAGACCCACATCTTTTTGTTGAAGATTTAATATTTCAGCTCAGAAACAAAACACATAGACTACGTCTAGACTGGCATGATTTTCCGCAAATGCTTTTAACGGAAAAGTTTTCCGTTAAAGGCATTTGCGGAAAAGAGCGTCTAGATTGGCACGAACGCTTTTCCGCAAAAGCACTTTTTGTGGAAAAGCATCCGTGCCAATCTAGACGCGGTTTTGCGCAAGAAAGACCCGATCACCATTTTCGCTGTCAGGGCTTTTTTGCACAAAACAATACTGCGTTGTCTACACTGGCCCTCTTATGCAAAAACATTTTCCCAAGAGGGCTTTTGCCCGAATGGGAGCAGCATAGTATTTCCGCAAGAACACTGACAATCTTACATGAGATCATCAGTGTTCTTGCGCAAATTCAAGTGGCCAGTGTAGACAGTTGGCAAATTTTTCCGCAAAAGCACCTGCTTTTGCGAAAAAACTTACCAGTCTAGACGCAGACATAGAGATGCCCCAGGTACCACATTCCACCCTTCTCTAGCATGGGCCAGGCTCCCTGGCTCGACTCCATCCCCTCTGGCGAATGATGCTCTGCACTCCTGTGGAACTGCCCTGGGATGTCACTTGAATCCCACAGCCACAGGACGACTCTGCAATTTAGGAAGTGACCTCTAGACCAAAGTTGAAGGAGAGTGTTGACACCTGAGATTGGATCAGGAAGAGGAGCCTCAGGTTTGGGGTGCCAGTTGAATGAGTCATAAGGTGATGGCACTGCATGGAAATCTCAGTGTATCTTCAAAATGAGAATCCACCCCGTTCCCTTCAATTGTAAAAAAGTCACTATTGGAGACTACAAGAGACACAGCTCATTTGTGCAACATAAGTGATTTATCTAAATAATTGTGTTGTTCGGGCCTTCCTTAGCAACTCAACTGGTCACCTGATCCCCCTGCAGCCACGGGACCCAGTGCCAGACATTCCACCAACCAGTCCTGAGTCATGACCTGTAGACTGAAAACTGCTAGTATGGAACAAGGGGCTGGGTTGCCATTCTGCTACACATCGATTTGACACCACTGTTCCTCTAGTGCCACGAGATGGAAAGATCTTCCCATAGCTAGTCTAGCCCTGTGTGATTTGGGGCTAAGTTCAACTGCAGATCTCTTCTGCAGACATGTAGCAAGCCATTTCCTTTCTCTGTTCCTCGGCTCTTGCTGTGCAAAATGGAGATTATGCTGTGATATGGAGGCTGTGAAAACAAATATGATCAAAAAGTCCCAGAAGGGTAGCCTGTTATTCTGTAACTTTAAAAAAGAGCTAGCATCTCAGAGACCAACAAAAATGTATAAAGTATCAGGAACTTCCATCGGCAAAACCCACATCCTCAGATGATGAGCTGGAGTAGAAATAACAGAAACCAAGTTATTGGGTGCTGAGGTCTTGCTTAGGTCTGTCAGTGGTGCAGTCAGAGTTGCAAACTGGGGAATAAACCAATGGCAATAGCTAGCCAGGGCCAAGAAGGCCCACATCTGCCTCATTGTTGTTGGGACAGGGATTTTGTCTAGGGCTTCAGTTTTGTCTCGTAGGGGCCATAACTTCCCACTCCCCGCCAGATCTCCCGAATACCTGGTCTTTTGCATGCCAAATTTACACCTCTTGGGGTTCGCAGTGAGCTCGGCTTCTTGCAGTGTCTGTAGAACAGACGCTACATGGGTTTAATGTGACCTCCAGTCCTCACTAAACATAATCACATCATCTCAATAGGCTGCAGAAAATTGCCCATAATGTCACAGCACCTGAAATATTAAGTGCTGGAAGGCGGTTGTTGTCTGATGTAGTTCAAAGGGCAGAGTTGTAATATGGACGAGCCTTAATGGGGTAAGTCACCTGAGTTTCCCCTGAGGAGAAGGATGCCAAGTGGTTCTTTCCTAACAGGGGGCCATGGCTACCCACACAAAGGTGACTCAATAGGCCACGGGATCATGGTGTGGCCCCAGGTTGGCCTGGGGTATCCCCAGCCCTGAATTCAATGGATGAGCAGAAACTGGAAGCGACACTCGCTGGGGCGGAAGCACCTACAGGAGAACATTCTGCTGTTGCTGGGCTTCCTGCTGCTCTTCTTGGTAGGCTTCCAGCTGTGTCCTCTGGACCTCCATGGACCTCCAGTAGCTTCAGCGTCTCCTACTTGGATACAGGGGAAGGTTGAGTCCCTACTTCTGGTACCAGTGTGAAGGGAATCAGCCTCTTTTGCACACCCCCTTTTGGCCAAGGACATGAGTCCTTGAGCTCCTCTCCTCTGTCTGGCTATGGGAGTAGATGGATCCCAGAAACCCTTTCTTCTCGATTGTCTGTGACTGGGCTTATGGAATCATAGAACAGTAGAACTGGAAGGGACCTCGAGAGATCTTCAAGTCCAGTCCCCTGCCCTCATGGCAGGACCAAGCACCATCTACATCATCCTGAATAGATTTCTTTCGAACTTGCTCTTGACTATCTCCAGTGATGGAGATTCCACAACACCCCCAGGCAATTTATTCCAATGTTTAACCACCCTGACAGGTAGGAAGTTTTTCCTAATGTCCAAACTAAACTTCTCTTGCTGCAGTTTAAGCCCATTGCTTCTTGTCCTATCCTCAGAGGCCAAGGAGAACAATTTTTCTCCCTCCTCCTTGTAACACCGTTTTAGGTACTTGAAAACAACTGTCATGTCCCCTCAGTCTTCTTTTCTAAACTAAACAAAAGCCCAGTTCTTCCAGGCTACAGCTACACAGCTTCCCTCTTCCACAAGAGCCTATGTTATGCTATACAAAGCACGTGAGAACTTTTATAGGGGAGAAGGCAGTATGCCGCATTTATTGAGAATACAAGTTAGCATATGCTTTTCAGTCATCACCCCCCCCCACACACACACACACCATGCACACAGTCCCGCTAGTCGATGATATAGTTACCAGTCCAGAGTCTGAATCTATCTAGTGGCCACCCAGATTGATCACAGAGGGGAGCCGGGCTTTGTCAGTCATGATCCGATGCTCCTGGAGTTGGTGGCAAGACGAACCCAAAGTCCCATAGCGAAGCACCCTGTTCTTATAATCCTCTTTCCTCTATTGAAGTCTGTGGATTTCGCTGTGTCAGTCTGTGACCAGTTACTATTATCTTTTGATGTTAACCTTCCAAAACACCTCTGAGAGGCTCATCCTGTCCTGGATTGCTTAATCAATTGTCTTTAGGGGTGCCAGCTCCACCTTAAGTTATTAATCTGCCAATCCTTGATCATGGATACGCACTAATAGTTCTTTGGCATCGGTCGGTCTTTTCTCCCCCTCCTTTCTTGACCATCTGGATTTAACAATGGCCTTCACACCTGATCTCTTTCTGATGATACATTTCCCATTCACACAAATGGTGTGTCTAGACTACAGGGTTTTGTCGACAAAAGTAACTTTTGTCGACAAAACTATAACTGCGTCTACACTACCACCGAGTTCTGTCGAGAGTAAGTCGACAGAACGCAGCAGTTTTGTCGACGGTGGTAAACCTCATTCTACGAGGAATAACGCCTTTTTTTGACAGAGTTATGTCAAAAAAAGGCACTATTGCATCCACACTGTGCTTTTTCAAAAATTAGTGTCTAGACTGTCTGTCAAAAAAGTGGCTTGCTTTGTCAACAGAACTGGCTGTAGTCAAGACACTCTTTTTCGACAGAAGCTTTGTCGACAGTATCTGTCAACAAAGCTTCTGTCGAAAAAAGCCTGTTATCTAGATGTACCCAAACAGTCTTTCACAGAGACCTTCAAAGGTACACAAATAGCAGTGTTTTATATTGAGCAAAAGCAAAAAGCATTGTAAGTTAAACTTTGCTAAATCTTGTAATCAAAACAGTTCACATTGAAGGCCCGGGCCTTTAACTTTCCTCTAGTCTTACTAACATAGACACAATACAAGAGCCTGTCTTTTACTTACTAAACCTTAAAAAAAAGAAATTAAGCATATTTAACTAAAAGGCCTAGTGGTAAAATGTTAGATGTGTTTCCCAGAGGGTGACAAGTAAAAAGTCTGGCAGTATCTAATTAAGGCATACATTACTACATTATTAAACCTGAAATACAAATATAAAATCTCACTCCTGCACCTATGCAAATGGAGCATGGATTGATGAAGACATTGAACAGAACTGGTCCCAAAACAGACCCCTGCGGAACCGCAATTGTTATACCTTTCCAGCATGACTGTGATCTATTAATAACTACTCTCTGGGAATGGCTACCCGGCCAGTTATGCACCCACCTTATAGTAGTCCCATCTAAGTTGTATTTGCCTAGTTTATTAATAAGAAGGTCATGCGAGACTGTATCAGATGCCTTACTAAAGTCTAGGTATACCACATCTACCACTTCTCCCTTAGTCACAAGACTGTTATCCTATCTAAGAAAGCTATCAGATTGGTTTGACATGATTTAAGAACATAAGAACGGCCATACTGGGTCAGACCAAAGGTCCATCCAGCCCAGTACTCTGTCTGCTAACAGTGGCCAATGCCAGGTGTCCCAGAGGGAGTGAATCGAACAGGTAATGATCAAGTGATCTCTCTCCTGCCATCCTTCTCCACCCTCTAACAAACGGAGGACAGGGACACCATTCCTTACCCATACTAGCTAATACCATTTATGGACTTAACCTCCATGAATTTATCTAGTTCTCTTTTAAACCTTGTTATAGTCCAAGCCTTCAGAATCTCCTCAGGCAAGGAGTTCCACAGATTGACTATGCGCTGTGTGAAGAAGAACTTTCTTTTATTTGTTTTAAATCTGCTGCTCATTACTTTCATTTGGTGGCCCCTAGTTCTTATATTATGGGAACAAGTAAATAACTTTTCCTTATTTACTTTCTCCACACCACTAATGATTTTATAGATCTCTAGCATATAAATTCATGTCACAAATCCATGCTAGCTGTCACCTGATTATCTTCCAGATGTTTGCAGATGTATTCCTTTATTACTTGCTCTATTATCGTTCCTGCACAAAAGTTAAACTAACTATTCTGTAGTTCCCTGGGTTGTTCTTTTTACAGATGGGCCCTAGATTTTCTCTTTTCCAGTCTACTGGAATCCCTCCCAACTTCCATGACTTTTCAAAGATGATAGCTAAAGGCTCAGATACCTCCTCCATCAGCTCCTTGAGTATTCTAGGATGCATTTCATCAGGCTGTGGTGACTTGAAGACAACTAACTTTTCTAATTAATTTTAACTTGTTCTTTTTTTATTTTAACTTCTAAACCTACCCCATTTCCACTAGCATTCACTATGTTAGGCATTCCTTCATCATCAGACTTCTTAGTGAAGAACGAAACAAAGACGTCATTAAGTACCTCTGCCATTTCCAAGTTTCCCGTTATTGTTTCTCCTTTTTCACTGACGGATGGGCCTACCCTGTCCTTGATCGTCTTCTTGCTTCTACTATATTTGTAGAATGTTTTCTTGTGTATCCTTTACATCTCTAGCTACATTTAGCTCTTTTTGTGCATTTGCCTTTTTAATCTTGCCCCTGCATATCTGTATTGTTTGTTTATATTCAGCCTTTGTAATTTGAACTAGTTTCTACTATTTATAGGACTCTTTTTTCATTTTTGGATCATGCAAGATCTCCTGGTTAAGCCAAGGCAGCCTTTTGCCATACTTTCTATCTTTCCTATGCAACAGAATAGTTTGCTTTAGGGCCTTTAATAACGTCCCTTTGAAAAACTGTCAACTCTCTTCAGTTTTTTTCCTCTTAGTCTTGCTTCTCATGGGACCTTACCTACCTGCTCTCTGAGTTTACCAAAATCTGCCTTCCCAAAAGCCATTGTCTCGGTTTTGCTGTTCTCCTTTCTACCATTTCTTAGCACGATTTCATGATCACTTACATCCAAGTTGCCTTCCACTTTCAAATTTTCAGCCAGTTCCTCCCTATATTTCATAATGAGATCTAGAACAGGGTTCTCCCTAGTAGCTTTCTCAACCTTTGGAAAGAAAAAAATATCTCCTATGCAGTCCAAGAACTTATTAGATAATCTGTGCCCCACTGTGTTAGTATCCCAACATATGTCTGGATAGTTCAAGTCCCCCATCACAACCTACCCATTTTATAGCTACTGGGAAATTAGGGAAAACAAGACCCACCCACTCATCTGGATCCCAGCCCAGAGATGCTGTAAGTAGCAGTTGTCCACTAAGAGTCCTCAATGTCTACTGCTGCTCACTCCCTCGGCCACTTCCCCAAGAAGCTGTCCTGTGCTTGCCCTCATTCTGGGCATTGAGATAAAATATTCACTGCACCCTGTCCCGGGCTCTGCAATTTTCTGTAGCCCAACATGGCTGGTCTTCAGCCAACAGATATGGGCTTCAGCTGAGTCAGCAAACCAGCCCCCAATTGGAGCGCTACAAGGTATCACTGTCTTCCCAGTCTGTGCCTGGGTCTGCCTGGCTTGAGCTCCAGAAAGGATCTGCCGGGCCCTGACCCAGAAGTTTATTTACACAGACTTTCTGGGCCCTGATTGGCTGCAGCAAAAGCAGCCACTCTAGCTTCCCTGACAACCTCTCCTCTCTACTTTTTTACTTAGGGTGGGGAAGGGAAAGGAAAAAGCTTCCAGGAAGGGGGACGGGGCTGACTTCACCATGTCTCAGGGAGTAAGCCCAGGCACAACACATGTTCCCCAAATCTCCACTATCATGTGCACCTTCTGCACCAGCCATTGCTCCAGCCCGGGTGGAAGTCAGGCCAACCATGACTGGAGATGGGTATTTTGTTCCATTGTTTCCAAACCCAGGGCTAAGTCTAGCTGGTCCCTACAAACACACAATTCTGGGTCGGCTCTGCACAGGACACAGCTGGCTGTGGCAAGAGCAGAATGAAATATCCCTCAGGCTTGGACTCTGTAACTCTAATAGAAATTGCATCATTTACTGACACAGGAGGAAATAAGTAACAAATTAATCCCCAGGGTATCAACTTCATGGGTGAGATTCCCTGAGCTCATTAATTTGTTCTTGTGTGTCTCTGAGCTCAGAGTAATCTCAGTGGCTTCAGGGATCTTGTCCCATGAATCACAGATCTCAGTATAAAACTTCCCAATTGCACCAATGTATCAGTTTTGGTCAATGGAGAAACGTCAGCACGTCTCTCTCTGCTGTCCACAGGTACGTCCTGTTGTCCTGTATCAGAATCACACACACACACACACACACCATGGAGATCGGCAGGTGCTGAATTGAAGTTCTACAGTACTAAGAGCCTCCGTCCCAGCTCCACCGATTCAGCTAAGGTAATAAGAAATTTGGGATCTTAGTCAGAGATGTCAGTGCCTTCCTTTACGTCTCAGGGGTTTCACACAGTAATTCCGTTCTGGGATGCCAAAGAGCTTAATTATCACAGTGAGCAAGTTTTATCCCAATTGGACTTGTCGAGCCACAGAGCTCCCCTTGCCCAAAGAGGGTAGAGCGATTGACTGTCATTTACTCTCACCCTGTCTTGAGCTAAAGAATAATCCCATCACACTGAGATGGTTTCACCCTCATTCTCTCACAGCACAGTCACAAGTCTCTGTTTGCTACTCAGATTAGAGAACAGGAGTGTTTGTGTGTATGTGAAAATTAACCTGTGTGGTGTTGTATGTATATAGTATGTGGAATTAATCAAATCAGCGGACTAAGCCCTTCCCTGATTCAGTACTGGTATCTATTAAGAAACTGATCTCCATTTTTCTTCACTTACTTCATTACAGCAAAAAGACACATTCCCCTAGCCATCTACCTGCCCACTTCCCGGTAGCTGCTGGATTTCAGAGGAGATGGAAGAGGGAAATCACTCGGAGGCAACTGAGTTCATTCTCTCAGGACTCACAGATCGTCTGGAGCTGCAGGTCCCTCTGTTTGTGTTGTTCCTACTGATGTATATTATCACTGTCATGGGGAATGGGGGGATGATCTTCTTAATCACAATTGAACCCCAGCTCCACACCCCCATGTACTTTCTCCTCAGGAGTTTGTCTTCCTGTGATCTCTGTTATTCCTCTCTAATTGCCCCTAAGATGCTGCAGAATTTCTTAGCTGAGAGGAAGAGCATCTCTCGCATGGCCTGTGCTGTGCAATTGTATTTCTCTATCTTTCTCGCTGATGTTGAGTGTCTGTTGCTGACTGTGATGGCCTATGACCGTTATGTGGCCATCTGTAACCCACTGCTCTATACGGTCACCATGTCCAGGCAGCGTTGTAATCTGCTGGTGGCTGGAGTGTGTGCTGTAGGGTTGGTGGATGCGTTCATACTCACATATTTTACATTCCGCCTGTCATTCTGCCGCTCCAACCTCATCAGTCATTTCTACTGTGACATGCCCCCGCTGCTAGCACTCTCCTGCTCTGACACCCACACTTGTGAGATTGTGTTATTTGCTTCCATGTGCTACATTGTAGTGCTCAACATTGTTATCCTCCTCCTCTCCTATGTCTGTATCGTGGCCACCATCCTGCAGATCCGCTCTGCCGAGGGCCGGTACAAAGCCTTCTCCACCTGCACTTCCCACTTGTGCACAGTGGTCATGTTTCATGGTACCCAGCTCTTCATGTATTTACGTCCTCCCTCCAGCTACTCTATGGAAACGGACAAAATAGCATCAGTGTTTTACACGCTGGTGATCTCCATGTTGAACCCCCTCATCTACAGCCTGAGGAACAGAGACGTGAAGGACGCCCTGAGGAAAGCAGCAAATAAATTGCTACCCAAGTCTTGAATCTGTTCATCCCAGTGCTGGTGGAAACAGAGGAATTCAGTTCCCAGCCTATAGCAATGTCATTTCACTGAGCGCGTGGTGGCACTGTTCATTATTGCACTGTTGTTATCATACATGTGCTATTCCAACACGGGCCTCGGGTCCCCCCTGAGATCAGGGCTTCATTTCACTATTGAATCACTATGACCAAAAATATCTTGGTGATATGCTCTGAAAACGGGGAGCTGGTTGTATTTGGAAGGAAGGGGGCATCAAATCTCCCTCTTCCTCCTAACAGTGTTGATTTCACCGTGAAGTTCCAAGGATGATGTGTGTGATTTCTGTGGGTGAACCAAAGGGAGTTTGTGCAGCTTCCTGCTACTCTGTAGCCCTTCTGTGCTCTGTGAGGTTCCTGTACCTATTGTCACCTGCTTTGTGTCCATGCATGAGAAGAAGAGAGGTGATTTCCATCACACCGTGCTACGGCAATGGGAGAGTTAGGTCACTAATGAGTAGAGCTTTGGATTTCTAAGCCCTTTCTATAGCTTGGTACCCATGGGCTAAAGAAGTGGAAAGGGGGATCTTAGCATCTCTAGGTAACATTACAGAACAGATATGTCAGTGTTTGCTGATGCTCACAGGAAAGGGAAACAGATTCTGCACTCCTGGGTTCCCCTGTCCTTCTCTGCACCATCAATACAAATTGTTTTTAAAATGACCATTTGTGTTTGAAACTTTATTTTTACCTTCCATGGTCAATGTGCATATTCCTTGAAGAATGGAGGAATTTTCTGAATTAAGTAAATCTTCCAATCTGGACAATGTTCAGTTGTCTTTTCACAGTCAAACTATCCAGAGGAAGCAGTTTGAAAAGTATTTACAAATTCAGAGCATAAATGCACAGGTATGAAAAGGTGGATCTTATGTTCTTTATCCCATCATTTTTCCATATTTGAGTGGGAGTAACCAGAGGTGCCTGCCTCATTACAGGGCTCATAAATGTTTTTACCGCTTTCCATGACCCTCGTGGGAAGCTTAGCAGGGTCTTTGGCTGGCGTGACGCACCCAAGAGAAGGAACCAAAGACCCCAGGGAGAGGCAAATTCTCTCCTTTTGGAGGCTTAGCTGGACTAAGAATAACTTTAGGGTTAGTTTGTAATAAGTTTGTACTGAGGACTTAGTATTAATTAAGCATTTTCCGTTACTTTAAGTTGGTAATCTACTTTGCTCTGCCATTTCTCATTTATTACCACTTCAATCCTACTGCTTGTACTTAATAAAATGACTTTTATGACTATCAAGCTCAGTGTAAATAATTATTACCTGGGGGAACAAGCACTGTGCACATCCCCCCCTTTCATTGCTAAAGGGGGCTTACCTAAATAATTCAGTTGGGGTTCTGATCCCATTTGGGGAGGGGTATCCCAGGAAGCTGGGCCCCAAACTGCAGTTTCCTTGGACCTGAAGAATTTCAGCGACTGTACTGCTCCTTGGGGGAGAGGGGACAGTGATCTCAGATCTGTGCCTTTCCTGGAGGAGACCACGGAGCTGGCCATGCAGGACAGGGTGGCAAGGAGCCCATTAGAGCAGGAAGGTGAGTGGCAGGACCTTGTCAGCCTTCTGGGGAGCCCCCCAAAGGCGGTCCTCTGTGGTCACCCCTCAGTGCACCTTTTTACTGCTATAAATAATGTGGGAGGTGGGAGCTCTGGGTCTTTTCAAATTGCCAGGCCCCGTGGAAGATGCTCCCTTTGCCCTCCCCACCAGTGCTACTAGAGGCACTAGACGTGATATTAAAGCCGGCAGCAACATACGAGCATTTCAAAGAGTGTAAACATTAAACGCGTCCCTACAAGGCTAACACCTAGTTGAGCCTTAGCAACACGCTGGAGAGCCAGACGGGTTCCAGCTTTGTATTGATCAGCGTTCACCACCAATCGAGCTGGCTTGTGCTCTGTCAGCCTTCCAAGGCAAAGCAACATCATTTGACTTGGCCAGTTGGTCTCATAGTTTGAGCATGTTATTGGTACTTAGCCAGAGCCCCTTAATGACTCCGTCACAGAAGGCTTTTGAAGGCCAGTCTGATAGGTTTCTATCTGAGACCTTGAAGACTTTTTTTGCTGATCAATATACAACCCAGCTACACAGTAGGTGGAGTGAATATTTCAGGTCTGGCAGGTTTTGCTTCACCTGACATTGGACTCTTTGCCAGTCGGCACTAAGGGGCTGTTGGGTTTCAAAGGAACCTGTAGCTGAGTGGTGCTTAAAGTGGGGTCCGCAGACCCCTAGTGGTCTGTGCACACCTACCGTGTGGTAAGAGAACCTATCCCAGCCTGCTCCTGTCCTCTGGCCAGACACCCTACTCCCCACCTGCTCCTGCACCCCACTTCCCACCCAGATCTTGCACCCTCATGCTACTCACTGGCAGCCCTGTCCTGTGCACTGAACCACTCATCCCCCCCCCCCCCAGAGCTCTGGGGGTCTTCCACAAAATCCACTAACCACAGAAACCCTGAAGAGTTAATCTGCCCTATGGGAAACCTTGAACCATCCTCCCTGTCCCCTTCCTTGGGACCAGAGTACCAGGGGAGTGAGGCTCCGAAGAGCAAGTGTTCAGAGAACTTCATAACACAGAGTACTGAGAAGGACACATGGATAGCACTGGTTGAAGAACTAAGTTTATAGTTTGCTGTGAAGAGCTCCAAAAAGATCTCACAAAATTAAGTGAGTGGGCAACAAAATGGCAAATTTAATGTTGATAAATGTAAAGTAATGCACACTGGAAAAAATATTCCCAACTATATGTACAATATGATGGGGACTAATTTGGCTACAAGTACTCAAGAGAGATTTTGGAGTTATTGGGGATAGTTCTCCGAAAAAATCCGCTCAGTGTGCGGTGGCAGTCAAAAAACCAAATAGAATGTTAGGAATCATTTAAAAAGTGATAGAGAAGACGACAGAGAATATCTTCTTGCCTCTATATAAATCCATGGTATGCCCATGTCTTAAATACTGCATACAGATGTGGTCACCTCATCTCAAAAAAGATATATAGACATTGGAAAAGGTTCAGAAAAGGGCAACAAAAATGATTAGGGGATTGGAGTTGTCCCATATGAAGAGTGATGAAAAAGACTAGCACTTTTTAGCTTAGAAAAGAGGAGACTAAGGGGGGGATATGATAGAGGTCTATAAAATCATGACTGTTGTGTAAAAAGTGAATAAAGAAAATGTATTTACTTGTTCCCATCACATAAGAACTAGGGGTCACCAAATGAAATGAATAGGTAGAAGGTTTAAAACAAACAAAAGGAAGTTTTTCTTCATGCAGCACACAGTGAACCTGTGGAACTCCTTGCCAGAGGAAGTCATGAAGACCAGGACTTTAACAGGGTTCAAAAAGAGCTAGATAAATTCATAGAGGTTAGGTCCATCAATGGCTATTAGCCAAGATGGGTAGGAATGGTGTCCCTAGCCTCTGTCAGAGACTAGGAATGGGTGATGGGGGAGGGATTTCTAGAGAATTCCCTGTTCTGTTCACTCCTTACGGGGCATCTGGCATTGGCCACTGTCAATAGACAGGACTTTGAACTATATGGACCTTTGGTCTGGCCCCGTCTGGCTGTTCTTATGTTTGCTGTGGGGAAAAAAAATCAATGTACTGAAACCAAAACCAGACAACAATTCTGGTGAATAGAGAAAGCAGACAAAAATAAGTCATTCTGAGTTGGATGAATTATTTCAATAGTCCCTCCACTTCCAGTTGTTTAGTTCATGGCCAAAACTCCTGGGGGAAAAAATTGTAAAACAACATGTGGAAAGTTGTACCCACTTCTGGTCCCATTTTGTGTTTTGGTCACTGTATCAAGGGATGAGGAGGAGCAGCAAACAGCCCCACCCACTCCTTTGGATCCCGGCCCAGGGATGCTGTAAGTAGCAGTTGCCTGCTAAGCGTCCTCACTGCCCACTGCTGCTCATTCCCTGGGACACTTCCCCAAGAAGCTGCTCTGTGCTTGCCTTTTTTTCTGGACATTGACATAAAGTCCTCACTGCACACTGTCCTTGGTTCTGCAATTCATCCTAACCCAGCACTGCCAGTCTTCAGGGACTCGGAGCTGTCCAAGGTACCGCGGCCTTCCCAGTCTGTGCCTGGGTCTGCCTGGCTTCAACTCCAGAGAGGAACTGCAAAAGTTTCTTTACAGAGGCTTGCTGGGCTCTGATTGGCTGCAGCAAATGCAGCCAGTCTATCTTCCCTGGAGGACCTCTCCTCTACTTTTTTACTCGGAGGGTGGGGAGGAAAAAGCCTCCAGCAGGGGGCTTTGGGCCAACTTCATCATGTCACAGGGAGCAAGCCCAGGCACAACACAAGCTCCCCAAATCTTCACCATTATGTGCAGCTTCTGCACCAGCCCTTGCTCTTGCCTGGGTGGAAGTCAGGCCGACCATGACTGGAGACGGGTCTTTTGTTCCATTGCTTCCAAACCCAGGGCTAAGGCTTATGCCCCCAAAAAAGGAGGTACACGGATATTGCGGAAAAAGTTCTTTGCATAAAAACAAAAACATCCACACTGCTTGTTTTTGAAAAAAAAACCCGAGTAGAAAAATGGATCAGCAGAAAATATGCAAATGAGATTGAGACTCATGCAAATGACTCCCTCATTAGCATATTTTTTGCCGTGACAACTTGTAGTGTAGACGTAGCCCACGTGCTTTGTTTCTGAGCCTAAATATTAAATTATCAGCCCAAAGATGTTGGTCTCCACAAACATACAATTCTGAGTCAGGACCCAATTTGCAGTGTCAAGAGCAGAATGAAATATCCCTCAGGCTTGGACACTGCAACTCTGATAGAAATTGCATCCCTTACTGACACAGGAAGAAAGAGGGCTCCAAATTAATCCCCAGCCTATCAGCTCCATGGCTGAGATTCACTGAGCTCATTAATTTGTTGTTGTATCTCTCTGCGCTCAGGTATTCCCAGTGGCTTCAGGGATCTTGTCCCATAGATCACAGACCTCAGTATAAAACTTCCAAATTGCACCAAAGTGTCAATTTTGGTCGATGGAGAAATGCTGCCACGTCTCTCTCTGCTGTCCACAGGTACGTGCTGTTGTCCTGCATCAGAGCACACACCCACACAGACACCAGGCTGATCTGCAGGCACTGAATTGAAGTTCTACAGTACTAAGAGCCTCAGTCCCAGCTCCTCCCCAGTGAGTTAAGGGCATGAAAAATGTGGATGGAAAAAATGGGATCTTAGTCAGAGATGTCGGTGCCTTCCTTTATGGCTCAGGAGTTTCACACAGAAATGCCGTTATCAGATACCAAAGAGCTTAATTATCACGGTGAGCAAGTTTTACCCCAAACTGACACACGGAGCCATAGAGCTCCCTTTGCCCCAGGAGGTCAGAGAGATTGACACTCATTTACTCTCAGCCCTTCCTGCGCTAAAGAATGTCGTCATACTGAGATGCTTTCACCTTCAGTCAAAAGTCAAAAGTCTCGGTTTCTGCTCAGATTGGAGAACAGGAATGTTTGTGTGTGTGTGAAAATCATATTGTTGTATGTGTACAGTGTGTGAAATTAATCAAACAAGTGAATTAACCCTTCCCTGATTCAGTACTGGTACCTATTAAGAAACTGACCTCCATTTTTCATCATTTACATCATTACAGTGAAGAGACAGGTTCCCTGAGCCATCAACCCGCCCACATCCCTATAGCTGCTGGATCTCAGCTCAGAGGAGATGGAAGAGGGAAATCACTCGGAGGCGACTGAGTTCATTCTCTCAGGACTGACAGATCGTCCAGAGCTACAAGCCCCTCTGTTTGGGTTGTTCCTACTGATTTATGTTATCACTGTTGTGGGGAATGGGGGGATGATCTTCTTAATCACTATTGACCCCCGACTTCACACCCCCATGTATTTTTTCCTCAGGAGTTTGTCTTCCTGTGATCTCTGTTATTCCTCTCTAATTGCCCCTAAGATGCTGCAGAATTTCTTAGTTGAGAGGAAAAGCATTTCTCGACTGTCTTGTGCTGTACAATTGTATTTCTTTGTCTGTTTTGCAGATGTTGAGTGTCTGTTGCTGACTGTGATGGCCTATGACCGTTATGTGGCCATCTGTAACCCGCTGCTCTATACGGTCACCATGTCCAGGCAGCGTTGTAACCTGCTGGTGGCTGGGGTGTTTGCTGTGGGGTTGGTGGATTCAGTGATACTGACATATTATATATTTCGACTGTCATTCTGCCGCTCCAACGTCATAAGGCATTTCTACTGTGACATCCCCCCGCTACTGGCTCTTTCCTGCTCTGACACCCACACCTGTGAGATTGTGTTATTTGCTTCAATATGCTACATTGTAGTTGTCAGCATTGTGATCCTCCTCTTCTCCTATATCTGTATCATCTCCACCATCCTGCGGATCCGCTCTGCCGAGGGCCGGTACAAAGCCTTCTCCACCTGCGCTTCCCACTTGTGCACGGTGGTCATGTTTCATGGCACCCAGCTCTACATGTATTTACGTTCCCCCTCCAGCTACTCCATGGAAACAGACAAAATAGCCTCCGTGTTTTACACCCTGGTGATCTCCATGTTGAACCCCCTCATCTACAGCCTGAGGAATAGGGATGTGAAGGACGCCCTGAGGAAAGCAGCAAATAAACTGCTAACCCAGTCTTGAATTAATTCATCCCAGTGCTGGTTGAGTGATGGGCAGTGGAAACAGGGGAATTCAGTTCCCAGTCTATGGCGATGTCATTTCACAGAGCGCATGGTGGAATTGTTCATTATTACGCTGATAGTATTATACATGTGTCTACTCCAACACGGGACTCAGGTCCCCATTGGGATCAGGGCTTCATTCGATTATTGATACTCTGTGAGCATAAAAATCTAGGTGAGGTGCTTTGAAAGCTGGAACTGACTGTATTGGGCAAGGAGGGGCACCTCACATCTCGCTCTTTTTTCTAGTGGTGTTGATTTCATGGTGCAGTTCCAAGGGTGACGTGTGCGATTTCAGTGGGTGAACCAAAGGGAGTTTATGCAGCTTCCTGCTACTCTGCAGTCCTTTCCATGCTCTGTGGGGTTCTTGTACCTACTGTCACCTCATTTGTGTCTATGCATGAGGAGGAGAGAGGTGATATTCTTCATACCATGCTAGGGCAATAGGACAGTAATGACAGGGATGAGTAGAGCTTTAAATTTCAAAGCCCTTTCTATAACTTAGTACCCATGGGCTAAGGGAGTGGGCGTGAGGATCTCAGCATCTCTAGGTAACATTACAGAACTGATAAGATGCTCCAGTGTTTGCTGATGCTTTCAGGAAAGGGAAACAGATTCTTCTCTCCTGGGCTCCACCGTCCGTCTCTTCACCATTAATACAATTTTTTTTAGAATGGTCATTTGTGTTTGCAACTTTTTTTTTATCTTCCACCGTCATTGTGCATATTCCTTGAGGAATGGAGGAATTGTTTGATATAAGAAAGTCTGCCAGTCTGGAGAATGTGTAGTTGTCTCTTCACAGTCAAACTATCCAGAGGCAGCGGTTTCAAAAGCATTTACGAATTCAGAGACCAAATGCTTAGGTATGAAAATGTGGATCTTACATTCTTTTTCCCTCCATTTTTCCATATTTGAATGGGAGTAACCGGATGCGCCTGACTCATTACCGGGCTCATAAATGTTTTTACCTCTTTCTATGACCCTCATTAATGTAGTACCTGTGAGCACTTCACACTCTGGAATGTATTTAAAATCAAGTAGTCCCATGGCTCTTTAAAGAGCAACAAATATATTTAAATTATCATGAGTTTTCGTAGGCAAAACTCCCTTCTTCAGACTGACTACGTCTATACTGTGCTCTCTTGCGCAAGAAAATATGCAAATGAGGTGAAGGAGTGAATATCGCTCCACCTCATTTGCATGCTTAAATGAGCCACCATTTTTGAGCAAGGGGCTTTCGTTCAAAAAAGGAGCTGTTCTGCCTGAAAAAAAGCAGCAGAACAGCTCCTGAGCAAGAGGGAGTTTTTGCCCAAAAGGAGTCATGTAGACAACTCCTTTTTGCGCAAAAGCCCCTTGCATAAAAATGGCAGCCCATTAAGCATGCAAATGAGGCACAGCAATATTCACCACTTGACCTCATTTGCATATTTTCTTGCACAAGAGAGCACAGTATTGATGTAGCCAGGGTGATTTGGAGTAGAAGTAAAAGACAGGAACTTGTGTCTTTGAAAAGTAGCCATTCTGCTAGAAAGGAATTGTGTTATGCTTATAAAAAGCACACAGGATCTTTATGGGGGAAAATGCAATATGTCGCATTTATTGTGAATACAATGGCAAAGCAGTTGTAGGTAAGTGTGAACACCACACACACACACACACACACACACACACACACACACACACACACACACACACACACAGAGTCCCACCAGTTGATTTTATATTTAACAGGCCATGATCCATGACCAACCAGATTGATCATGGACAGAAGAGGGGGGGCGGCTCTATCGTTCCAGACCGATGCTCCAATCTTTGGCAGGACCTACCTCCCAAATTATGGCAAAGCAGCTCCTCTTTATAGCACTTTTCCTGCATTGCGATCAGTGAGTTTAGCCCCACCATGCTGTTTTTCTGATAGATGTTTGTTATCTCTGGTTGTCTCTCTTGCTCCTCCTTGCCTCTGTTCTGCCAGGCTAAGGTGGCTTTGATCACAAATATCGTGTGTCAGTTGATAAATGCTCACCCTTTCTCTCAAGGTCCAGGGTTATCCAAAGAGGGCAGATTGACATGCAGTCATCTTTGGCACTACATAGTCCATTGCTGGATCCTCCCATTAGCGTCTCTGGTCTGGTGGTGGCCTTCACACTTACCTCCCACACATGCCTTCCTCTCACACATAACAAGGGTAACAAGCCGAATTTCACAAGAGCAGATCATGAAATTCTTTCCCTCTACTATGTTAGTGTTGTCAGTTAGGATTTACTACTGGGGTGTCTGGACAGGTCTCTGGCTCTGTCGATCATGACAGATCATGTTATTGCAAAAAAAGCAAACCTGATTCTGGGATGCATTAACAGATGTGTTGTGAGCAAGACACGAGAAGTCATTCTTCTGCTCTATTCTGCACTGGTTAAGCCTCAATTGGAGTATTGTGTCCAGTTCTGGGCACTGGATTTCAAGAAAGATGTGGAGAAATTGGAGAGGGTCCAAAGAAGAGCAACAAGAATGATGAAAGGTCTAGAGAACATGACCAATGAAGGAAGGCTGAAAGAATTGGGTTTGTTTAGTTTAGAAAAGAGAAGATTGAGGGAGGACTTGATAGCGGTTTTCAGGTATCTAAAAGGGTGTCATAAGGAGGGGGGAGAAAACTTGTTCATCTTGGCCTCTGAAGATAGAACAAGAAGCAATGAACTTAAATTGCAGCAAGGGAGGTTTAGGTTGGACATTAGGAAAAAGTTCCTAACTATCAGGGTGGTCAAACACTGGAATAAATTGCCCAGGGAGGTTGTGGAATCCCCATCTCTGGAGATATTTAAGAGCAGGTTAGATAAATGTCTATCAGGGATGGTCTAGACAGTACTTGGTCCTGCCATGAGGGCAGGGGACTGGACTCGATGGCCTCTCGAGGTCGCTTCCAGTCCTAGTATTCTATGATTCTATGACAACCAGAAGGCTGCTTATGTGTTTGCTCGGTGATGTGAACCAGGTCGACTTGTGCACTTAGTCTCCACAGCAGATCCCAAGAGAGCCCCCAAAGACCACAAATCAGATAAGGATCGAAGGTGCCCATCCAGGCTTATTGTTAAGCAAAGTACAGTCAGAGTTGTCAGTAGATTATACTGAACCACTACACATTTGTACCCACAACAATAGACTGACTCAATCAGTGGGAGACCCCCCCCCCAATAAACTTCCAGTCAAAGACTGTGCCCCCAAGACACCACCGTACTGGACTAACAAGTTACACTTAGCTTCTTAAATACCACCCATCACCCTGTACCTTGTGGTTTGATTAGCTCATCTCTATCCCTCATGCTGCCATTTTAGACTCTTTCCTGAACCTGGGTCTGTATCTGTGGGGAGTGTGGGTACCGAGGTCTTTTTTGAAGAGCTGGTGGTAGCATGCGATTTCAACTTATGACCAATACCAATTACTATTCTGCACCTGGGCCTATTCCCAATTATTGTTTTGCACTCTCAGCCCTGTTTATGCCAAGTTCTGTGAGCAGGGGCCTGCCTGTTGCTTACAGCTTAGCTGGTCTTTATGTTAGCCATATTTTGCCCATTGTTAGCTAGACCTGAGGTCTCTGACCAGGCCTGTGCTACATGGGCTTATGTTTTAGGCCTTCCTCCTACTACAGTTGCAATATCTACTCCAAAACTACAAACACAATAATAACCATACGAATCTAAATATCGTTTTACTTCCAAATAGTCTGGCAGTGTATACGGCAACAGACATATAAAGACTTCATACATTAAGACTTGAATGCTTAGAATGTCATTAAAAATGGGAAATAGGAATGTTTCTACTACAATTTCAGCAGACGATCACAGAGAGAGGGAGCGGTATTGGTATTCATCTGCAAATTTGACCCTGGTACCCTGTGCTTGAACAAAGACATTAACAGGATGTCACATTTTAAAGCCAATCTCTCCTGCCTTTTACACTGCGTCGTTACAGCAAAAGCTAAGTATGGGACACCACCAGCCCTCTTAATTACCCTCATTAGCACCGGTTCTACAATTGATAGGCACCTTTTGTGACAAATCCCCTCCCCCATGCTTTATGAAATGGACTTACGGACACAACTACACATAACTGGAAGGTAGTTGGGACAAATTACTTCATGTAACCTATCAATCTTCATAACATAATCCGCTGGGTCTCTTTATCTAATTGTGGTGTATGTATCATTCTTGAGCGCGAAAGGAGACATATGGAGTACGGAATGATTTACAGTTTTACATGTGCAAAGGAAAGCCATCAAGGGTATTTCCATTGCCTCCATATCTGGGCAGTCATATGTAAACATCCTCTTTTGTCCTTTAAGTCTTGGAAGTGGTTGGTCTCAGACAGTCATATGGCCTCCCTAACTGGTAGGGACTGGCCAGGTAACTTCCCCAGAAAAAAGGGAATCTATAAAACAAAGAGAAGCATAGCAGGGTCTTTGGCTGGCATGACACACCCAAGAGAAGGAACCAGGGACCCCAGGGAGAGGCAAATTCCCTCATTTTGGAGGCTTACATGGACTAAGAATAACTTTAGAGTGAGTTTGTAATACGTTTGCACTGAGGACTTAGTGTTAGCATTAGTTAAATGTTTTCCGTTATTTTAAGTTGATAATCTACTTTGCTCTGCCTTTTCTCATTTATTAGCACTTCAGTGCTTCTGCCTGTACTTAATAAAATCACTTTGACTTACTATCAAGCCCAGTGAAAATAGTTATTACCCGGGGGAGCAAGCACTGTGCAAATCCCCCCTTTCTTTGCTAAAGGGGACTTCCCTAATTCAGTTGGGGTTTGATCCCATTTGGAGAGGGGTATCCCAGGAAGCTGGACCCCAATCTGCATTTTCCTTGGATGGACCTGAAGAGTTTCAGTGTCTGTAGTGCTCCTCGGGGGAGAAGGGACAGTGAGTTCAGTTCTGTGCCTTGACTAGGGGACAACAGGGAGCTGGCCCAGCAAGACAGGGTGGCAAGGAGCCCAAGAGAGTAGGAAGGCGAGTGGTAGGGCCTTGTTAGCCCTCCAGGAAGCCCCCCAAAGGGGTCCTCTGTGATTGCCCCCTCATTGCACCTTTTTACTGTTATAAATTACATGGGAGGTGGGAGCTCTGGGACATTCCAAACTGCCAGACCCCAGGGAAGATGCCCCCTTTGCCCTCTCTGCCAGTGGTACTAGAGGCACTAGATGTGATATTAAAGCCGGCAGCAACATACGAGCATTTCAAAGAGTGTAAACATTAAACGCGTCCCTACAAGGCTAACACCTAGTTGAGCCTTAGCAACACGCTGGAGAGCCAGACGGGTTCCAGCTTTGTATTGATCAGCGTTCACCACCAATCGAGATGGCTTGTGCTCCACCAGCCTCCCAAGGCAAAGTAACATCGTTTGACGTGGCCAGGTTGGTCTCATAGTTTGAGCATGTGATGGGTACATGGCCAGGGCTCCTTAAGGGCTGAGCCAGAGCAGGCTTTTGAAGACCAGTCTGATCTGTTTCTATTTGAGACCTTAGAGACGTTTTTTTGTAGATCAGTGCCCATCCCAGCTACACATTCAGTGCAGCGAGTGTGTCAGGTCTGGCAGGTTTTGCTTCACCTGACATTGGACTCTTTGCCAGTAGGCACTAATGGTCTGTTAGGTTACAAAGGTACCCGTAGCTCAGTGGTTCTCAAAGTAGGGTCCGTATTCCCAACCCAGGGCTAAGGCTGCCTGGAATTTTTTCTTCAAAAGGTGATTTTCTTAAGAGTTAAATTGGATTTTCATGGAATTCTTTTCCATCACAAAACCAAATTCCCCTTCTTGCCAAACTGTGGCTGTAAGACTCTAGTGATGTCCCAGGACAGTTCTGCAGGAGGACAGACCATCATGCATCAGAGTGAATGAAGTCCAGTCTGGGAGCCAGGCCCATGGCAGAGAAGGATGGGATATGGTAACTGGTGCACCTCCATGTGTTTTTTTTCTGAGCTGAAATATTATGTTTTGAGCTGAAAGATATTGGTCTCCCTAAACACACTCTTTCTGGCCCAGCTCTACACAGGACCTGGCTTGCAGTGACAAGAGCAGAATGAAATAGCCCTCAGGCTTGGACTCTGCAACTCTGATAGAAATTGCACCATTTATTGACAAAAGGGAAAAGAGGAGCCAAATTAATCCCCAGGAAATAAGTTCCATGGCTGAGATACACTGAGCTCATTAATTTGTTGTTTCTCTCTGAGCTCAGGTGTTCCCAGTTGCTCTAGGGATCCTGTCCCATCGATCACAGATCTCAGTATAAAACTTCCCAATTGCACCAAAGTCTCACTTTTGGTCAATGGAAAAATGCTGCCACGTCTCTCTCTCCTGTCTGCAGGTACGTGCTGTTGTCCCGTGTCAGAGTCACACACCCTCACAGACACCATGGTGATTGGCAGGTGCTGACCTGATTCTCCAGCACTACGAACCTCATTCCCAGCTCCTACCCACTGAGCTAAAAGAATGAGAAATTTGGTTGGCCGAAATAGTTGTGTAGTCACAGAGGTTGGTGCGTTCATTTAAGTCTCAGACTAATGAGTAATGCTATTATCAGATGCCAAAAAGCTAAATTAGCACAGCACAACAGCTTTACTCAAACCGAGATGCTGAGCCACAAAGCTCCCCTTGCCCTAAGATAGTAGAGAGATTGACACTTGTTTACTCTCAGCCCTTCTTGAGTTAAGAATTAATCTCATCACACTAAACTGGTTTCACTCTGACTCTCTTACAGGAGAGACACACGTCGCTGTTCGCTGCTCAGAAAAAAAACCAGGAGCATTTGTGTATGGCATGATTAACCTGTGTCCTTGTATGTGTATAGTGTGTGAAATTGATCAGAGAAGTGGAATGACCAGCTGTGATCATCTGGTTTTGTTGAGTAAGCCTTTCCCTGAACTGGTACTAGTACCTTAAGAAACTGACCTCTATTTTTCTTTACTTATGTCATTACAGCAAAGGGACAAGTTCCCCAAGACATCCACCTGCCCACATTCCTGTAGCTGCCTGATCTTGGCTCAGAGAAGATGGAAGAGAGAAATCACTCGGAAGCAACTGAGTTCATTTTTTTAGGACTGACAGATAATCCAGAGCTGACGGTCCCTCTGTTTTGGGTATTTCTCCTGATTTATATCATCACTCTGGTGGGAAACGGAGGGATGATCTTGTTAACTACAATAGACTCAAAGCTCCACACCCCCATGTACTTTTTCCTCAGGAGTTTGTCTTTCTGTGATCTCTGCTATTCCTCGACAATCGCCCCCAAGATGCTGCAGAATTTCTTAGCCGAGAGGAAAAGCATTTCTCGTGCTTCCTGTGCTGTGCAAATGTATTTCTCGATCTCCCTTGCAGATATTGAGTGTCTCTTGCTGGCTGTGATGGCGTATGACCGTTATGTGGCCATCTGTAACCCGCTGCTTTATAGGGCCACTATGTCCCGGCAGCTTTGTAACCTGCTGGTGGCTGGGGTGTATGCCCTGGGGTTTGTGGATTCAATGATACACACATGCCTGACATTTCGGCTATCCTTCTGCCGCTCCAACATCATTAACCATTTCTTCTGTGATGTCCCTCCGCTGCTCATACTCTCTAGTTCTGACACCCGTGTCAATGAGGTTTTGATAATTGCCTTCAGTGGCTGCATTTTAATAAGCAGCATTGTGACCGTCCTCCTCTCCTACGTCTATATCATCTCCACCATCTTGCAGATCCGTTCTGCCGCAGGCCGGCGCAAAACCTTTTCCACCTGCGCTTTCCACTTGATCGCAGTTATTATGTTCCATGGCTCCCAACTCTTCATGTATTTACGGTCCACCTCCAGCTATTCCATGGACAGGGACAAAGTAGTCTCGGTGTTTTACTCGGTGCTGGTGCCCATGCTGAACCCCCTCATCTACAGCCTGAGGAACACGGAGGTGAAAGACTCCCTGAAGAAAGCTGTGAACAAACTCCTAAACAATTCCTGAATCTCTTTAACTGGCTTAGTAGTGGGGAATGGAAACAGGTGTCTTCAATTTCCAGTCCATTGCAATGTCATTTCCTACAGCCTATGGTGTTATTGTTCATTATTATACTGTTGTTGTTATACATAAGTCTGTATTCCAACACGGGCTGCAGGTCTCCACTGAGATCAGGGCTTCCTTTGGCTATTGCCCTTCTGTGTACATAAGAATAAAGTTAATGTACTTTGAAAGCTGGGAGCTGTTTGTATTGGGAAGGAAGGGGGGCTTCAAATCTCTCTCTCTCTTCTCTCTGCCGGTGTTGATTTCAATGTGCACTTCCAAGATGATGCGTGATTTCTGTGGGTGACCCAAAGAGAGAGTGCCCGCCTTCCTGCTACTCCGCTGGCCTTTCTGTGCTCTGTGGGATTCTCGTTCCTATTGTCACCTGATTTGTGTCCATGCATGAGCAGGAGAAACGTGATTTCCAACACACTTGTTGTTATTTGCTTTGTTGTGACCTTCCCTTAAAGTATAGGAAACAACAAAGCAAATAACAGGAGTAACATTTACAAGAGAGCATGGTGTGTGTGCCTCCTTTGCGACAGTCTGCACTGAACAGAACACAGAATAGCACAAAAAGTGTGAATTTTCTCTACCATGTGCATTAAAGAGAATGAACAATTAGTATCAGACACTCGATATTTTTACCCCATCAGCAGGTTTGCAGTGAGTTCTTCCTCTTGGAGCTGTTGCCAAGTATTATAGACTCTGAAGAACAGGGTTTGCGGGATTGGTAGGACTGCGGGGACTGGGCGTGAGAAGTGGGAAGAGCTAGGCCAGTAACTGATTTGGGAGTTCACAGGCGGTTACAAAAAAATAAACAAAAATATTCCAAGCAACCTGACCCACACCTGAATGTTTCCTACATATTTGGCCAATTGCATCCCTGGAAAACCTTTAGCAAAGAGGTTCGGGTGGGGAAAGAAGCAACGGTACTTCTGCCCTTCTAGAGTTTCGTTCAATAGTTGTATGGGGTGTGCCAGTAACTTCTTTTTGAGTTCACAGATATTTGCAAAAAAATTCCCTAAAAGTTTGGCCAACTGAATTCTTATAAAACATTTACAAACGTGGTTTGGGTGGGAGAGGAGGCGACAATGCTGCTTCCCTTGCAAAGTTTCACTCAATGGTTAGATCACTCATGTGGGATGTGGGAGACACGGGTCAGTCCTCCTTCTGTCTGATGGGGAGAAGCAATTGGGCAGTGGGTCTCCCACATTGTCAGACAACGCCCTGGTGACAGGGCTCTATTCTGTCCTGAATCTTTCTCTGGGCTGGTCTACAATTGTCCCACGCTACTTCAAGTCATCCTAATTCAGTCTGTCAAAGAGGTGTTCACACTGAGCTAGGGCAATGGGAGAGTTACATCACTGAGGTATAGAGCCTTTAAATTTCAAGGTCCTTCCTATAGCTTGGCACCAATCCCTCCCCACTCCTAGACGAGGTGATGTTAGTGTCTCTAGGTAACATTGCAGAACTGATAAGATGCTCCAGTATTTGCTGATGCTCGCTGGAAAGGCAAATAGATTCTTCACTCCTGGGCTCCCCTGTCATTGTCTTTGCTATCAATACAAATTGTTTTTAAAAGGATCCTTTGTGTTTGCAACTTTATTTTTACTTTCCACATCCAGTGATGCTACTCCTTTAAGAATGGAGGAAAGGGAATGGAGCACTGGCGTGGGAAAGGATTCTGGCCAAAAGGAAGCCAGCCAGTAAAACTTCCAAAGGGGGTAGTGAGAAAAATGTTTGCTTGGAAATCATTGTGCTTGTGATGTTAAATATGAGTTGCATTTGGCCTTTTATTTATTGGTAATACATTCACTTCTGACTTTTATGCCTCATGACTTGCAATCCCTAAAAATCTCCCTTTTTTCCTGCCGTCAATCAGTGTGGTCTGATTTTTGTATCTAAACCAGCGTGGTTCTGGATTGGAATATTTGGGACCTTCTGTTTCTGAGTGCAGAGCTTGTCGGCTGTTTCTACTGGTGCTCAGGGAAGCGGGACTTTGCATACGTTCCTTGCAACGCCTCCTCCATGAATTGTACAAAAGAATAAAGCTGACTTGGACTGTCATTTCCCTCCCGTCGGCAATCAACTCTGCAATTCTTCACTAGTTGGCACCACGTAGAACAGGGCAGGTCCAACATGCAGAACTAATGCCAGTGAATCCTGCAATAATTTTGCTACACCAGTGAGAAGGGTGGAGTCACAAATAGGCCTGCCGTGATTCTCCTTGGAAGTAGATGATGGTCATAATTTCCTTGTGCCTATGCAATGTGCTTGTGCGTGTGCAGCTGTGGAGAGAGGCTGTTCTCGGTGGTGGCAGATGGCAGAACAAGGAGCAATGGTCTCCAGTTGCAGTGGGGGAGGTCTACGTTGGAAATTAGGAAAAACTATTTCCTTAGGAGGGAGGGAAAACACTGGGATGGGTTCCCCAGAGAGATGGGAGAATCTCCATCACTAGAGGTGTTTCGGTCCCGGCTTGAGAAAGCCCTGGCTGGGTCGATTGAATTGGGATTGGCCCTGCTTTGGGCAGGGGGCTGGACTCAATGAGTCTTGATGTCTCTGCCAGTCCTAGGGTTCTATAATTTTTCAGCTCAGTGCATTGGCCTATTCCTGGGAGGGGGTCTCATCCTTTCCTTTGAATCAAGCACAGCAATCAGTCAGCATCACGCATCTGGTTCTCAATGGGATATTTTCTAGCTGGGTGGCTATGAAGTTATCCAGGTGCAACAGTGGATAACAGAGGATAACTGTTAAGGAACACTGTTAAGGAACTGTTAAGGAACAGTGGATAACTGTTAAGGAACAGTTGGGTTGCCCCTACCGCCAACCTTCACGCCAGGCAATGCCTAGATGGACCACTAACAACCAACCTTCTAGCGTGCCAGTCACACCCTAAATATCTGTGATAGAGATGCAGATGTGTTAGTCTGGTGTAGCTGAAACAAAAAACAGGACTATGTAGCACTTTAAAGACTAACAAGAAGGTTTATTAGGTGATGAGCTTTCGTGGGCCAGACCACTGAGGAAGTGGGTCTGGCCCACGAAAGCTCATCACCTAATAAACCTTCTTGTTAGTCTTTGAAGTGCTACATAGTCCTGTTTTTTGTTTCACATTTAAGCATGAATGACAATTCTGAAACTCCTTGTTGAAGTCTGGAGTTAAAGACTCTTTGATGCAATATGCATGTTTTAATCATTGAGGGAATGGTCAGCGGGCGGCCATGTTTATGCTAATGAGGTGCTAGATATTTAAATCTCAGCTTCATTATCAATTTCGACTTGCTTGATTTGCATCCCTCTGTTGACAGAGAGATGCAGTCTACACGTAGCCTCAGGCACTTCAATTTAAATTCACAGGTGAGACAAAGCCCATAATACAAGTGTATTGCCAACAGACATAGATTGTGCATGAGGACAAATAATGAGAAATAGAAACCAGGCACGGTCACAAGATGCTAAAATGCAGCTTGTGCCAAACTTGACAAAAAGTGGAAATTCAAGAGGAGAGACCATCACTAGGGGTGAAATCCAGCCTGGGAGCCTGGACCATGGAAAAGAATAGTGGGATGAGGGATTCCTGTGGTATTTCAGAGCAGCAACATTTGATTTGTAGACAGACATTAAAGTCTCCACACACACAGGAAAAAAACCACACAACCCAAATCAAGACTTAGTTGTCCATCTCTGTTCAGTATGAGCCTGAACTGAAAACAGCAGGACAAAACATGCCCCTAACTTCAAACTCTTTAACTCTGGTAAAAGTTGCATCATTTTGTAACACAGTAGGAAGGAGTGAGGCAAATTATTCCCCAGGTTACGAATTACACAGACGATGGGGTTGATTCACCGAGCACATTTATTAGTTGTGACTCTCTGAGCTGAGGTATTCCCAGTTGCTTCAGGGAGCGTGTCCCGTAGAGCACAGCTATTGGTATAAAACATCCCACTTGCTCCACACTGGCAGTTTCTGCCTATGGGAAAACACCACGTCTCTCTCTGTAGTCAGCAGGTATGTGCTATTGTCCAGCATCCCAGACACATGCACGTACAAACACCGTGGTCTTTGGTAGGTATCAAATTGAAGACTTTCGGCATTAAAATCATCAGGTTAGCTCCTACGCCTGGCGTTAACAGAACTACCTCTTTGGTTGGAAAAAAATAGATGATTATACTGTCATGGAAGCCATTACCCTATATGATACGTCTGGGTTTTCATACAGATTAGAGCAAACACCATCTTCAGCTTTCATAAAGCTTAATTAGCACAGTGAGTGAGCTTTACCCCAAACCGCGATGTGGAGCCATAGAGCTCAGCCTGTCCCAAGTGGGTAGAAAGACTAATGCTTGTTTACTGAATAGAAGTGTTGGAGTGTGTCTGTGTAGAGGAGCAGGAGTCACCTGGGGGTCATTGTATTTGTACACTGTGCGCATTTTAACGAAACACTGGAATGACAGTTCTGTGGACTACACCCTTCTCTGAGCGGGTACTGGTGTCCATTAGGAAACTGATCTCCATTTTTCTTCACTCACTTCATTACAGCAAAGGGTTAGTTTTCCCCACACCATCCACCTGCACATATTCCTGTGGCTGCCTGATCTTGGCTCAGAGGAGATGGAAGAGGGAAATCACTCGGTGGTGACTGAGTTCATTCTTGCAGGACTGACAGATCGTCCGGAGTTGCAGGTCCCTCTTTTTGTGCTGTTTCTTCTGATCTATGCTATCACCCTGGTGGGGAACGGGGGGATGATCTTGTTAATCACGACTGACCCTCGACTCCACACCCCCATGTACTTTTTCCTCCGGAGTTTGTCTTTTTGTGATTTCTGCTGTTCCACAGTAATTACCCCTAAAATGCTGCAGAATTTCTTACTGGAGAGGAAAAGCATTTCTCGCGCTGCCTGTTCTGTGCAAATGTATTTATTCATCGCTTTTGCAGATATTGAGTGTCTTTTGCTGGGTGTGATGGCGTATGACCGTTATATGGCCATCTGTAACCCACTGCTCTATACAGTCACCATGTCCAGGCAGCGGTGTAACCAGCTGATGGTGGCTGTTTGTGCTGTAGGGTCGGTAGATTCTATGATACACATGTGTCTGACATTTCGGCTGTCCTTCTCTACCTCCAACGTTATCGGTCATTTCTTCTGTGATATCCCCCCGCTGCTGGCACTCTCCAGTTCTGACACCCACCTCAATGAGATTGTGCTCGTTGCTGGTACATGTTCTATTGTAGCGAGCAGCTTTGTGATCATCCTCCTCTCGTATGTCTACATCGTCTCCACCATCCTGCAGATCCACTCCACTGAGGGCCGGCACAAAGCCTTCTCCACCTGCACTTATCACTTGATCACTGTGGTTATGTTTCATGGCACCCAACTCTTGGTGTATTTACGGCCCTCCTCCAACTATTCCACAGATATGGACAAGATAGTCGCAGTGTTTTACGCCCTGGTGATCCCCATGTTGAACCCCTTCATCTACAGCCTGAGGAACACAGAGGTGAAGAACGCCCTGAGGAAAACAATGAATAAACTTCTAACCGATGCGTGAATCTGTCCAGACTTACTGACGGGGCTTGGACACATTGGAATTCAATTCCCAGCCCATCATAATTTGATTTCTACAGCCTGTTCTAGTATTGTTCTTTATTATAATGCCTTATTCATTTTTTTTGTATTCCAACAAGGCCTGCAGTCCTCAATTGAGGTCTGGACTTCCTTCATGAGGCTGTTTCTGCTTCAAAATTCAAGGTGGCTCCTGTTTCGTGTGTGTGAGCTCAGTAATAGTTATCATGTTATTTGAGAGCACGGAGCTGTTTGTGTTGGGATCAAAGAGCGGGGCATTTAGCTCTCTCTTTTTTGTAGCGGGGTAGGTTTCGTTCTGCATTTGGGAGTCTGAAGTGCCTGATGTCTATGGCTCAATGAAAGCAAGTTTTGCACTCTACTGGTACCCTACAGCCCTTTTGGGGGGGTTCTTGAAGAGTTTGTCCCCTGGTTTGTGTCCATGAATCAGAAAGAAAAAAGTGATTTCCCTCAAAATGGCTTTCATTGTAAGTGAAGGACTAGCACAACACAGTTCTGTGAGTGTGCATCTTCTGTGACAGTCTACGCTGAATTGAATAGGTGCTAGTATGGAAAGGGCGAGCTTTTTCTTCCATATAAATTAAACAGAAAGAAAAGTCTTCTCTGGCAGCACATATTTATATCACATCAGCAGGTTTGCTATGCATTCTTGCTCTTTGTTGGGTTGGAAAGTACCATAGACTCTGAAGAATGGGATTTCTGGGAATATTATGGCTCATGGGACAGCGAGGGAGAAGTTGTGGCAGTGGGGACGATCACAGATTTAAGAGGTGGCTGCACATAATTGTAAAAGCAATTCAGTGCGACCCACTGTCAGGGCCCAAAACTGATTTTTTTAGTTACCTGGTTACAAAGCATTGAAAAAAAACACAATTTCAGAGCAATCTGATCCAAAATTTCAGAGCAATCTGATCTGAAAATTCCCTAACTGTTTGGCCAGATGAAAACCTGGACCGAAATTTCATCTGGGTTGGAAGGAAACATTTAACAGGACCAGAAATGGGTCATTTCCTTTCCTTCACTGAAAGAAAAAAGCAAAGACAAGGAAGGGCAAGACTTCCAGAATAGATGGGTGTGGAAGAGGCGACGATGCTGCTACTTCCCTTGGAGACTTTAACCCAGTGATCAGAACACTCACATGAGCTGTGGGTGACACAGGTCAATCCCTTTCTGGCTGGTGTGTTGAAGCAATTTGAAAGTGGGTCCCATACTGCTGGGGAACACCCTGGAGACAGGGCTATGTTCTTTCCTGGATCTTTTGCAGGGCCAGTCTACGCTCAACCTGTCAATCAATCTAAGATTATGTCTACACAGCAGCATTATTTTGGAATAACTGATGCTGTCCGAAATAAGATCATCCGTGTCTACACACAAGCTGTTATTTGACAGAATGTCGAAATATTATTGAGCTGCTTACTCTGACTCCTGTAACCCTTATTGTAGGAGGAGTAAGGGAAGTCGGGAGAAAAGCATTCTATCTCGAAAGAAGTGTTGTGTAGACAGAGCCAAAAGTCAACATCAGCTATTTTGACTTAAGTTATGCAGTTAGTGAAGCTCCAGTTGCGTAGCTTATTTCAAGTTTACCCTGTTGCGTAGACGCGCCCTAACTTATTCTTTTGCAAGTTGATGTAATGTTAGTCCAACTTACTGTGATGTTCCCACCAGGATGTGTCAATGGGAGAGTGATGGAACTGAAGGGTGAGGTCTTTGAATTTCAAGGCTCTTGCTACATCTTGGCACTAAATGGCTATAGGAGTGGACTGTCACAACTGCCAGAGTGGTTGATCTTAGCTTCTATAGCCAGTAATAAAGAATTGATTATATGCTCCAATATTTGCTGATTCTTATAATAAAGGCAGATAGATACTTCTGTCCTGAACGCCCATATAATTCCACTCATTATTAATACAATATTTTAAAATAATGGTCATTTTCATTAGCAACAATGATTTTAATGTACATGTTCACTGGTGAAAAATTAAAGATATTTCTTTCAATGTATATGAATTATTTGGCATAAGAAAACCTGGCACCCTGTACAGTGTGCAATTGCCTTTTCTCATTCCAACGATCCAGAGGCAACGTTTTCAAAAGCATTTACCAAATCATGGTGCCTATGGACAAGTGTGAAAAGTTGGGTATTGCATTCTGCCCCCCTTGGCCCATCTCAAAATGGGACTAACCAGAGTTGCCTGCCTTATTACAGAGTTTAGAAAGGCTTCTACTTCTTTCTATGTCTCTCATCAAGTCCCTCACGGTCTTGATTGTAGTTATCATCACAACGTCCATGTTAGGGAGTGCACTGTTATCTCCTTCTAACATATGATGAGTTGAAGCACAGAGAAAGTAAATGTCTTCTTCAAGATTGCAGAAGAGGTCTACAGTGGAGCCAGAAACTAAGCCTCAGTTTACAGACTGCTAGACTAACACTCTACTTAACAGATAATCATTCCTTCTCATGGAGACAGAGGAACAGAGGTGTATAGCCTATAAGTAGAGGAGTGGTAACCCAACCCCTCAATTTGTATAGCAATGCAACCTTCTTCAGATTCACCATGTATGTCTCACATATGTTATGGGGCTATCTCTTGTAGTCTCCAATACTGACTTTTTTATATATTCAAGAGAATTTGGTGGATTCCATCAGATTGCCCTATATTTTACTGGTGAACCAAGTTGAGACATGTCTTCCTGATACAGTCTCAGATGTCAGGCTGTTGCAACAGACTCATTTACCTTCAGTCCTGTTGATACTTCTCATATTAAAGACAGCAGAGGCAAACAGGATAGAAAATAAATTATTTACAAATTATGACAATAATTATGACAAATTAAAGTATTTACAAATTATGACACTCCTTTTGCATAACGATGATAAATGTTGTACAAATCATGCCTTGTGAGGTATCATTCAAAAGCTCATAATCCGCTGATCATCATTGTCCTCTTAACATTTGTGACAACACTGATTGTGAAGTTATAAGATTCAACTCATCATATGTGAAGGGAAAAAAATGAAGTCACACCAAGTCATGGGCAAATGTGTCAATTTCAGGACATTTCAGCTTTTAATTGAAATGACATCAAGCCTTTCCAGGGAAGGGAGGAATTATCCTAAGAGGAGAAATTATAACATTTCTGAATGTATTCGCCAATAAAAAAGGAAAGACCTTTAGCAAGAGGGAGAAATGTGACAGGAAAGGGGGAGAGAAGTAGCTGTAAGAGGCAGGGGGAAAGCTCCTCCATCAATGCAGGGAATGTCTATACTAAAGTCACCAAAATGACTCGGGAATGGAATTGAAATAGCACCGTAATGTATAGATGCTACCCACATTGTTGCAAGGGGATTCTCCATCAATTTGAAAGGCAGGAGCTATGTTAATGGAAGAATTACACTGAGGGTGAGCGCAACTTGACTGCCACTGACAGAGTGTGAAAAGTTTCTCAGCCTTATGTAACAGAGCTCGGTTGATCAAATGTTTAAGCAAAAACCACCAGGCCTCAGGGAAGGTACCGATGGAAAAAAACAGTTGGGAAATCTAGTCCTGTCTCCTTCCCAGGGCAGCAGAATCCCCTTCCGTTCTTTTCCTTCAGACCAGTTGGAAATAGCCCAGCTGTTCCAGCTTCCCAGTGTCAGGCTGTGCGTGTGCCGTGCGCACTGTGTGTGTGTGGTGTGGGGGAAGCTGAATGTTGAGCCTACACATGTGTGTGTCCCTTGCCCTGACCATTGCCCCGGCCAGCATCCTTTACCCCACCCAACCATCGATCCAGGGCTTCTTGCTGTAAAGGAGGCCACCCAACATAGAACAGCAAGCAGCTCATGCAAGGGTGTGATCTGGGCCAAGCTGTGGGCCCTGAGGAATGGAACATACCATTGACACACCTGAGGTTTCAGATAGAGGAACCAGGTCCCTTAACCAGAAGGCTCCTTGTCCACAAGAAGACCACCTGGTGCCTAGTGTTTAGTGAAAGAGGGTATGGCCGTGGGCTCTCTGATGCCTTGGTTGGGGCAGGTCAGATGTTCTCAGCCTTTTTTCTTTCTGAGGATCTCAACATGACCCACTGCCCAACTGTGCCACACCAACTGTCTCTCTGCGTGTTAAAGCCAGGGCCAGTGTGAGGGGGTAGCATGCAGAGGCATATCGACCTAAGCTGCTCAGGTTTCAGCGCTGGGTGGGCGTCTTCGGGGCTCTGGACTTCAGCTCCATGTGATGGGGCATTAGCTTTCTGCCCTGTGCTTGGCCAAACCCCTGAACCCTGCCCCCGGGCGCCTTGGTGGAGAACCCTGGTACTATTGGTGGGATGGCCACGCACTGATAAGCTCTGCATGAGGGGCAGAATAAGGGTGTGTCAATCAGATCATGTGGCCCTGACAGAGCCGGCCTCACAAAACGCACAATCCCATTTGTGCTCCTTTGATCCTGATGGTTCTTTTCCCTCTGCACACACTCGCTTTGGGGGAGGGGTGAAAACTGGTTTGGGAACAAAGTGAGACTCATCCACCACAGCGCTTCCTGTTAGTTATGCTCGAGGCTGCTGGTGGGCGCTACCTTTGGCTGGTGTCTCGTCCCTCTTCTCTCATCTGTTTTCACCGTGTGTCTCTGGAACCACATCCCTCCCTTAGACCACAGTGTCTGCTTTAGTGCCCACCCTTTTGTTCTCCCCTTTCTCTGGGTTCCAGCAGTCCTTACTGCATCTGCATTAGGGGCCAACAGCCTCCCACAGGTAGCCCCTCGCCTCAGGGCAGGCCACAGCCTGTATTGGCCATGCTCCCTGGTGGCAAAACTCATTGAAAAGAGAAAGGGAAGGACCCAGGCCCACCTTCTAATCTGGATCCTGACTCAAGGGCCCTCTAGTGAAAGCATTCCTTATCCTTCATGTTCCTTGATTACCAATGTTCCCTGGGCCGCTTCCTCCTTTGCCCCTTTCCGACCCCGTATCAAGGCCTCATCCTGGCAGGTACCAGGCTGGTGTTTTCTCTCTCTTCTCCCTGAGCACTGCTCAGTGCAGGCTACTTCTCCTGTGCTGCTCAGGGCCCACCTGAGCTCTCTTCACTGCTGAAGCCTCTGACAGGACCCAGCCCGGCCCTCATTGACGAGCTTCTCCCTTCACCCTGACTCCCAAGCAAGGGGAGGACATAGACTACCAAGGGGCCTGGCATTAGAGAGAAAGTGTCCAGAATACACCCACATGGGCTACGGGTTTTGCATTCTATCCATTGGAGTCATAGAACCATAGAACACTAGACCTGTAAGGGACCTCGAGAGGTCATCAAGTCTAGTCCCCTGCCCTCAAGGAAGGACCAAGCACCATCTAGACCATCCCTGACAAGTGTCTGTCCAACCTACTCTTACATATCTCCAGGGATGGAGATTCCACAACCTCCCTAGGCAATTTATTCCAGTGTTTAACCACCCTGACAGGTTTTCCTAATGTCCAACCTAAACCTCCCTTGCTGCAGTTTAAGCCCATTGCTTCTTGTCCTGTCCTTAGAGGCCAAGGAGAACAATTTTTCTCCCTTCTCTTTGGAACACTCTTTTAAATAATTGAAAACTGCTACAATGTCTCCTCTCAGTCTTCTCTTTTCTAAGCTAAACAAGCCCAATTCCTTCCGCCTTGCCTCATAGCTCATGTTCTCTAGACCTTTCACCATTTTTGTTACTCTTCTCTGGACCTTCTTCAATTTCTCCACAACTTTCTGGACATGTGGTGCCCAGAACTGGACACAATATTCCAACTGAAGCCTAATCAGCTCAGAGTAGAGCAGAAGAATGACTTCTTGGGTCTTGCTCACAACACTCCTATTAATGCAACCCAGAATCGTGTTTGCCTGTTTTGCAACAGTCTCACACTGTTGACTCCTATTTAGCTTGTGGTCCATTATGACCCCTAGATCCCTTTCTGTAGTACTCCTTCCTAGACAGTCGCTTCCCATTCTGTGTGTGTGAAGCTGATTGTTCCTTCCTAAGTGGAGCACTTTGTATTTGTCCTTATTAAACTTCATCCTGTTTACCTCAGACCATTTCTCCAGTTTGTCCAGATCCGTTTGAATTTTGACCCTACCCTCGAGAGCACTTACAACCCCTCCCAGCTTGGTATCATCTGCAAATTTAATAAGTGTCCTCTCTATGCCAATATCTGAATTGTTGATGAAGATCTTGAACAGAACCCATCCCAAAACAGATCCTAGTGGATCCACATTTGTTATCCCCTTTCAGCATGACTGTGATCCCTTAACAACTATTCAGCAGAACAGGGTGATTCTGAACATAGGAATGATGGAGAAGATCTCAGCTAAAGCTGCAAGCAGTTAGTCTGTTATGGTTCCATCTCAATTCCTCCTCCTTTAACTCTAAATTTGTTGCTAAGGCTGGATAAAATTTTTGTCTTTAAATATTTTTATGGATGGGAAGTTGGATTTTCATTTCAACTGATTTATTGCCATGGGGCTTTCTGTTGTATGAAAATTAGCAACTTTCCATCAAAATAGCAAACTCCCCTCCTTCCCCAAACTGTGGGTCTTTGGTGATCTTCCAAGGCAGGTCATCAGGAGGACAAACTAGCTCATGCTAGAGCGGGTGAGCATCAGCCTGGGAGCCATGGAAAAGAAGGATGGGATGGAGTATCTGAGGGACCCTGCAGTAGTCAAGATTTTGGTTTCCATAAACAATAGACCAAGCCTATCCTTTGTGAATCAGCTCTGCTCAGTACCAGCTTGAACAGAAAAAAGCAGGATGAGCTATACCCCTAACTTCATATTCTGTAACTCTGATAGAAATTGCATCGTTCAATAACACGGGAGGAAAGAGGGGGACAATTAATCCCCAGTGTACAAATTACAGAGAGAGTGGCTTTGTTCCACTGAGCGCAGTAATTAAGTGTCATGTCTCTTGGAGCTCAGGTACTCCCAGCTGTATCAGGGACCTTGCCCCATAGATCACAGATCTCAGTATAAAACTTCCTGAACACTTAAAACTGTCAGTTTCCATTGAAGTAAAAAACGTAC
This sequence comes from Pelodiscus sinensis, assembly GCF_052426305.1. Taxonomy (NCBI): domain Eukaryota; kingdom Metazoa; phylum Chordata; order Testudines; family Trionychidae; genus Pelodiscus; species Pelodiscus sinensis. The sequence continues at coordinate 133,127,549 of NC_143056.1, read as the reverse complement.
CAGGTCGGTCTCTCCTCAGCAGGTACGTACTCTTGCCTATTTCATAGTCACACACGTAGGCTGTGTCCAGACTCAGGGGTTTTTTCGGGAAAAGTAGCCTTTTCCCGAAAAAACTTCCCCTGTGTCCAGACTCAAGCCGCGTTCTTTCGAAATAATTTCGAAAGAACGTGGCTTTTCTTTCGATGGCGGTAAACCTCGTTTCACGAGGAAGAACGCCTTCTTTCGAAAGTTCCTCTTTCGAAAGAAGGCGTTCTTCAATGTAAATAGGGCTTCCTCGAAAGAGAGCATCCATACTCGCTGGGTGCTCTCTTTCGAAAAAGCGGATTGCTCTTTCGAAAGATCCGCCTGCAGTCTAGACGCGATCTTTCGAAAGAGGCTCTTTCGAAAGATGCTTTCGAAAGAGCCTCTTTCAAAAGAAGCCTGCAGTCTAGACATAGCCACAGAGACACCATGATCAGTGGGTATTGAATTCAATATGCCATCACTAAAAGCCTTAGACTGGCTCGTACCCTTCAAGATAATAGAATGATCTTTTGGTTGGGAAAAAATAGGCAATTACATAGACAGTGTCACTCATTATGTCTCTGGGTTTCCATAGAGACCAGCATAAATGCCATTTTCAGATGCCAAAATCTTAATTCGCCCTGCAAGCAAGTTTTAGCCCCAATTGACATGCTGAGCCCCGGAGCTCCCTTTGCCCAAAGCGGGGAGAAAGATGGATCCTCATTGACTCTCACCCCTTCCTGAGCTAAAAAACAATCTCTCTGTCAGAGACAGTTTTCACCCTGATTCTCCCCCAGCAGAGAAACGAGGTGCTCTTTGCTGCTTGGAATAGTGCACGGGAGTGTGTGGGGTTGTTTTCACATTGGTACATTGTATTAGTGGGCATTGTACGGTACAACTGGCATGACCAGCTGTGAACATCTAGCTCTGAGGACTATGCTCTTCCTCAGTCTTATACTGATACCCACTGAAAAACTGATCTTCATTTTTTTGTTCACTTTCTTACAGCGTAGGGACAGGTTCCCTGAGCCATGCACCTGCCCACGTCCCTGTAGCTGCCTGATCTCGGCTCAGAGGAGATGGAAGAGGGAAATTGCTCAGAGGCGACTGAATTCATTTTCTCAGGACTGACAGATCGTCCAGAGCTGCAGGTCCCCCTGTTTGTGTTGTTCCTACTGATTTATATTATCACCCTGGTGGGGAACGGAGTGATGATCTTATTAATCACAATTGACTCCCGACTCCACACCCCCATGTACTTTTTCCTCCGGAATTTGTCTTTCTGTGATCTCTGCTATTCCACAATAATAGCCCCTAAGATGCTGCAGAATTTCTTAGCTGAGAAGAAAAGCATTTCCCACGCTGCCTGCGCTGTGCAAATGTATTTCTTTGTCTCTTTTGCAGATCTTGAGTGCCTCTTGCTGGCTGTGATGGCGTATGACCGTTATGTGGCCATCTGTAACCCACTGCTTTATAAGGTCACCATGTCCAGGCAGCTTTGTAGCCAGCTAGTGGCCGGGGTGTACGCTGTGGGGTTGGTGGATGCATTGATAGAAACATGTTGTACGTTCCGGCTGTCATTCTGCCACTCCAACGTCATCAATCATTTCTACTGTGACATCCCCCCACTGCTGGCGCTCTCCTCTTCTGACACCCGTATCAGTGAGACTGTGATGCTTGCCTTCGTTGGCTTTATTATAGTAAGCAGCGTTGTGACCATCCTCCTTTCCTATGTCTACATCATCTCCAGCATCCTGCGGATCCGCTCCGCCGAGGGCCGGCGCAAAGCCTTCTCCACCTGCACTTGTCACTTGACGGTGGTGGGCATGTTCCATGGCAGCCAACTCTTCATGTATTTACGCCCTCCCTCCAGCTATTCCATGAACATGGACCAAATAGCCTCCGTGTTCTACACGCTGGTGATCCCCATGTTGAATCCCCTTATCTACAGCTTCAGGAACAAGGAGGTGAAGGGCGCCCTGAGGAAAGCAGTAATTAAACTCCTAAGCAAATCTGGTTAACTCAGTACAGACTTAGTGATGGGGAGTGGAAACATGTGAATTTAATTCCCAGCCTGTTGTAGTTTGATTTCCAGAGACCATGCTAATATTGTTCTATGTTACATTGAATTATTCATTTGTTTGTATCCAAACCAGGCCTGTAGTCCTCCATTGAAAAGAGCTTCCTTCATGAGGCTGTTTCTCCTTCAAAATTCAAAGAGGCTCCTGTTTTGTGTGTGTGAGTCCAGTAATATGTGTGACGTGCTGTCACGTTACTGGATTTTGAGGGGAGCAGACAGATTACTGCTGCACCCATGTGGGGGTGTTGGCCCCAAAAGTGGCACAAAGAGGGGCCATGCGAGGTGTCAAATAGAAGCTTTCTTTCTTCTGATTCCATATATGCTATTCATGTGATTGTATAATGTCGGTATGTGAAGATATAAGCATGTATTTGGTGTGGATACCAAATGTTTCTCTATATGTGGTTGAACTATCGGCAAAGTAGCTCAGCCTATGGACATGCTAATGAGCAAAGCTCTGGAACAATAGCCCCCTATAGGCCAAGGACACACCTCAAGAGTGGTGACTCATACCTAGGGGCTACCAGCAGGGAACACAGGGATAGGCCATGGGCCAGGTGACCTGCTGTAGCCAAGAAGAGACCAGGGATCTGTGGACCCTGTTAGCTGTGCCACTGTGACAGACCGGGCCAAGTCTGGGCACAGCTCTGGTTCCAGAGCTTTGCTCGTTAGCATGTCCATAGGCTGAGCTACTTTGCCCATAGTTCAACCACATATAGAGAAACATTTGGTATCCACACAAAATACATGCTTATAACTTCACATACCGACATTATACAATCACATGAATAGCATATATGGAATTAGAAGAAAGTAGACTTCCATTTGACACCTCATATGGCCCTCCTTTGTGCCACTTTTGGGGCCGACATCCCCCCATGGGTGCAGCAGTGATCTGTCTGCTCCCCTCAAAATCCAGTAACGTGACATGTGCTTTGACAGCAAGGGATTGTGTTGGGATTGAAGAGCGGGGCATCTAATCTAGCTCCCTCTTCTCTGTAGCGGGATAGGTTTTGTTCCGTAGTTGTGAGTCTGAAGTGCCTGATGTCTATGGCTCAATGAAAGGGAGTTTTGCACCGTCCTGCTACCTTGCAGCCCTTTGTGTGCTCTGGGGGGTTGTTGTAGAATTTGTCTCCTGGTTTGTGTCCATGAATTGGAAAAAAAAAGTTATTTCCCTCAAAATGGCCTTTATTGTAAGTGAAGGCCCAGCACAACACAGTTCTGTGAGTGTGCATCTTTTGTGACAATCTACGCTGAACTGAATAGACACTAATATGGAAAGGGTGAGCTATTTCTTCCATATAAATTAAACAGACAGCAATGGCTTCTCAGACTCTTCATATTTACATCACATCAGCACGTTCACTGTGAGTTCTTCCTCTTCATTCTGCTGGAAATTATAGACTCTGAGCAATAGGGATTCTGGGAATTGTACGGCTCAAGGGACTGGGCGTGGGAAATGGAGACAGCTTAAAAAAACTGCACTTTGAGTAAACAGGTGGTGATAAAAATGGAAAAAATAAATTCAATTCCTCCCGATCCAAATATGAACATTCCCTACATGTTTGGCAAATTGAAAGCATTGTCCGAAATCTCCTGTGAGGTGGAAGAGAAGCATTCGTGTGCTCAGCAATGCTTCCCTTCCTAGGTTGTTTTCAATGTCAAAGAAAAGCCAGTGAAGGGCTAGACTGAGACAATGGATGGATGTGTAAGAGGTTGGGATGGTGCAGACTTCAATCCAGTGGTCAGAGCACTCAGGTGGGAGGTGGGTGACACAGGTCAGTCCCCCTCTGTCTGGTGTGGTGAAGTCATTTGAAAGTGGGTCTCCCGCACTGATGGACAGTGCTCTGGGGACTGGGCTGTGTCGTGTCATGAATCTCTTGCAGGGCTGGTCCACCCTGATCCTGTGAGGCCACCTACATTATGCTACTTAAGCCAATGTAGCTCTCGTCTGACTCGCAGCTGTGCTCTGACTGTGCTACCTAGATGGGAGAGTCCTCTAAGTGATGCGTGGAGTCTTTGAATGTCAAGGGTCTTTCTATATCTTGGTACTCAAGGGCAAAGGGAGGGGAGTGGCACGACTCCCAGACTTCCTGATTTTAGCTGCTTTGTCTAATATTAAATATGATCACATGCACAGGCCCTTTTACAGCCCTCATCCATGCAGTACCTCTGAGCACCTCGCAATCGGGACTGTATTTATTGTCACACCTTCCATATTGGCTAGGCCATCATTAGCTCCATTTCACAGAGGACGAGCTGAAGCACAGAGAAAGTAAATGTCTTGTTTCGAGGATCCATGAGGGGCCTACATTTCAGCCAGGAATTAAGCCCCAGTTAACAAAGACTGCCTGACTCTAAAGCTCTATCCAGTAGATTAACGTTTCCCAACCACGGTTCCGCAGAACGCTGCGGTTCTGCAGACCATTGTCAGGGGTTCCGCGAGAAATCGTGGAATAAATAAATTAAAAAAATGTTTTCTTACAATGTAAGTTAACATATATATATATAACAGCCCTTTACAAAGAAATTTTCTCGACAATAATTTAGCAGTAATTGAATTGCGCTCCCCGCTGTCAACTTTTTCTGGCCAAGCAAACTTTTTCATAGGTTCCTTGGGATATGAAAAATTATTTTAAGGGTTCCTCCATGGGAAAAAGTTTGGGAATCACTGTAGTAGATAAATGTTCCTTCTCATGATAATGCAGGAACTGATGTATCAAACCTGTAGGTAAGGGAGATATCACTCATCACCCCGGTCTATACAGTAATGCAACCTTCCTCAGATTTACCATGTAAGTCTCACAATGATATCAGGTTGTCTCTTGTGGTCGTCACTACTGACTTTTTTAAATATTGGAGAAAATGTGATGGATTCCATCAGCACACCCCATTTTTTAAGCTGTGAATTGTTTTCCTGATACAGTTTCAGATGACAGGCTGTTACACAGATTTCTTCAGCCTATGTCCTGTTGGTACTTCTGAAATTAAAGACCACTGCAGCAAACAAATAGGATGGAAAAGAAATTATTTACACATTTTGATGGTGTGTACCCTTATGCTCACCCCTGTTGCCTGATGATGATGATACTTGTTGTACAAATCATGCCTTATGAGGTATCATTTGAAGCTCATAATCCGCTGATCATCATTGTCCTCATAACATTTGTGACCACACTGAATGTAAAGTTATAAGATTCTACTGTATAACATTATTGAGACATTCCAAGTTTAGAAAAACAGGCATGAGAGAACCAGTTCCTTGGAAGCAAATGATAACATTGGTGCCTCAGAGTGGTGTAAAAAAATCAAATTGTATTTCGCTTGATAAAGAGCTCATTCTTGGGCAGGAAGAAGTTTGTGAGTGAGAAATCTACATTTGGACAAACAAGCCGTGCGAGCTTTCTGTCCTCTCAGTCTTTGTCTCTTGCATGTGAGTGGGATATAATTCTTGTGAAAGAGAAATGATGATAAGAGGAGAAGACAACTGCCCGACATGTACTCTTCCTCCTTTTCTCTCTGCTGACAACACCAACACTGTTTGACGGAAAATGAAAGGACAATGAAAGGGGAAGGTTTTGGCTGAAAGACAACCAGCAGGCAAGACTGATGATAGTGGTGGTGAGAGAAATCCCTTTATTTTGAATTCATTTACCTCATGATGTGTTCAATATTAGTTACATTTTACCTTTTTTCCCCTTTGCAACCAATTCTGACTTTTATGTCTCATGACTTGTAATCACCTCTGGAGCCTCTTACAGGACCTAGCCTGGCCCTCATTGACTGGCTTCTACCTTCACCCCAATTCCCACACAAGGAAAGGACATGGATTGGCATTAGAGAGAAAGAGTCCACAGTACCCCTACATTGGCTGTGGATTTGGCATTCCCCTTGGAGTCAGGAGAACATGTTGATTCTGAACACGGGAGGAGTTCTCAGCTAAAGTGGCAAGCCGTTAGTCTGTTACGGCTTCATCTTGGTTCTGGCTCCTTTAACTCTAAACTTGTTGTGAAGGTTGGCTGGATTTTTTTTTCTTGAAATATTTTTTATGGATGGTGTGATGGGGCAGCGGAACCCAGCACTCGCACAGAGCCGGAGGTATCCTGCTGGAGTGTGGGAACACCCCACTCCCGGAGATGCATGCTCCCAGGCCGCCGGCCATGGCGGAGAGGGAGGGAGTGACCGGGCAAGGGCGGATGGCGGGGCCAGAAGGGGCAGGTCAGTGTCCTCGGTGCATCCCTGCCCTGCGCTGTTGGTGGGGAGTATAAAAGCGGGCTGCCCCCTGGCAGGAGGGGGCGCAGAGGAAGTGGAATCCTGGGAGGAGCTGGCAGAAGGAGCACCACTGGGGAAGCTGGCAGGAGACCAGATGGCATGAGATACCCTGAAAGGGGGGGGGGGCTGAAGGTCTCTCACACCGTGGAGAGAGGTAGGTTGGAGAATAGAACCCATGGTGGGTGGGTAGGAAGTGACCCAGGGCAGGGTGCTGGAAGGAACCTGGGGGGTTGGTGCATTATGGGAGACTCCCCACCAACCGGACAGGGCTTCGCCACCCTGTCCTGAGGGCCCTGGGCCGGGACCCGGAGTGAGGGCAGGCCTGGGTCCCCCTACCAGGTTCCAGCGGCTGTAAGAGTGGTGCACTCGGCGGTTGCAAAGTGGAATTATAGACTAATCCACCTGGGGCTGGCTGGGCGGAAAGACTAACCCATACGACTCGTCAGAATCATTGGTGAAGAGAGATGGGTGCGTGCTACGTTGTGAACCTTCTGAGCGAGTTGTGATGCGAAAACAGGCTGCTCTTGGACCCCAGTATTGTTCCCTGGGAGGACTAAGTGGGAAGGCTTGTTGGGCGTCCCTGGGGAGCGACACCCGGCTGGGCCATTGGTTGGGACCAGAGTAACACAAGACGCGACCCCAGGGACAGGGTTCACCCCTAATGTGGGGTTCTGAGGGGTGGCAACCTGATAGATGGGATGTTGGATTTTCCATTCCAACTGATTTTTTTTTAATGGAATGATCTGTTCTATGGAAATTAGCAACTTTCCATCAAAATACCCAAGTCCCCTCCTCCGTACAGTGTGACAGTGGGTCTCTGGTGATGTTCAAGGGCCGGTCATCAGGAGGACAGACCATGTCATGTTACAGGGGATGTTCTTCCATCTGGGAGCCATGGAAGTGAAAGGTTGCAAAGGGCTTCTGAAGGAACTGGGGGTATTTCAAGATTTTGGCTTCCACAAACTACAGACCAAAACAATCCTTGTGGATCAGCTCTGCTCAGTACCAGCTTGATGTGACCACAGCAGGACGAGCTATACCACTAACTCCATACACTGCAGCTGTGGTAGACATTGCGTCATTTCATAGCACAGGAGGAAAGAGCAGACAAATTAAACCCCAATGAACAAGTTACAGCAGGGATGTCTTTGCTCCCCCGGATGTGCTAATTAGATGTTGTTTCTCTCTGAACTCAGATATTCCCTCTGGTATCAGGGAGCATGTCCCAAAGATCACAGATCTCAGTATAAAACTTACCAAACACTTAAACCTGGCAGTTTCCATCAAAGGGAAAGTCCAAGCCCATCTCTCTCATCAGCAGGTAAGTGCTATTGTTCAATACCATGGACTCTCTCTCTCTCTTTCTCTCTCTCTCACACACACACACACACACACACACACACACACACACACACACACACACACACACACACACACACCGGGATAATCAGCAGGTACGTGCTATTAGACTATGCCATGGTCACACACACACACACACCATACAGACACTGGGATAATCAGCAGGTATTAGGCTTTTAGTGCTGGAGTCTTGAATCCAAGTCTGGCTGAGTTAACCTAACAGAATAACCTCTTTGATTGGAAAAAAATAGGCAATTAGATAGTCACTGAAGCTGGACAAATTATGAAATACACTATTTCGAAAATGTCATGAAATAAGCTATGCAATTTGCGTAGCTCACATTGAGTAGCTTACTTCGATCTAGCGGTGCACCCTTAGGGTGCATCTGTATTGCACCCGTCGCTCAAAATAAGCTATGCAATTTGAGCTATGGAAATTCCATAGGTTATTTTGAGTCAAATTCGAAATAGCGTTTTTCATAATTTGGTGCTGTCTGCACCTAAATAGCACTGCAGTCTAGAGATAGCCCCACAGAGCTCCCTTTGCCGAAAGAGGGGAGAAAGATGGATCCTCATTGACTCTCACCCTTCCTTGAGCTAAGAAACAATCTCTTCTGTTGGAGGCGGTTTTCATCCTGATTCTCTCACAGCAGAGACACGAGGTGCTGTTTGCTACTTGGAATAGTGCACAGAAGTGTGTGTGTGGGGTGTGTTCTCATATTGGTACATTGTATTAGTGGGCATTATACAGGACAACTGGCATGACCAGCTGTGAACATCTGGCTCTGAGGACTTAGGCCTTCCCCAGCCTTGTACTGGGGCCCATTGAAAAACTGATCTTCATTTTTTCTTCACTTACTTCCCTACAGCAAAAGGAAAAGTTCCCCAAGCCATCCACCTGCCCACATCACTGTAGCTGCCTGCTCTCAGCTCAGAGGAGATGGAAGTGGGAAATTACTCAGAGGCAACTGAGTTCATTTTTTCAGGACTGACAGATCGTCCGGAGCTGCAGGTTCCCCTCTTTGGGGTGTTCCTACTGATTTATATTACCAGCCTGGTCTGTAACGGGGGGATGATCTTGTTAATCACGATTGACCCCCGACTCCACACCCCCATGTACTTTTTCCTCCGGAATTTGTCTTTCAGTGATCTCTGCTTTTCCTCAGTAATTGTCCCTGAGATGCTGCAGAATTTCTTAGCCAAGAGGCAAAGCATTTCTCGCACTGCCTGCGCTGTGCAAATGTATTTCTTTATCTGTTTTTCAGATATGGGGAGTCTCTTGCTGGTTGTGATGGCCTATGACCGTTATGTGGCCATCTGTAACCCGCTGCACTATACAGTCACCATGTCCTGTCAGCTTTGTAGCCTCATGGTGGCTGGTATGTATGTTCTGGCATTGGTGGATGCATTAATAGAAACATGTTTTATATTTCAGCTGTCATTCTGCCGCTCCAACGTCATCAATCACTTCTACTGTGATGTGCCCCCAATGCTAGCGCTCTCCTCTTCTGACATCCGCACGAGTGAGACTGTGATTCTGACCTTAGTTGGCTTCATTGTAGTGAGCAGTGTGGTGATTGTCCTCCTCTCCTATGTCTACATCATCTCCAGCATCCTGCGGATCCGCTCCGCCGAGGGCCGGCGCAAAGCCTTCTCCACCTGCGCTTGTCACTTGATTGCGGTGGGCATGTTTCATGGCAGCCAACTCTTCATGTATGTACGACCCACCTCCAGCTATTCCATGGACACCGACAAAATAGCCTCTGTGTTTTACTCACTGGTGATCCCCATGCTGAACCCCCTCATCTACAGCTTCAGGAACAAGGAGGTGAAGGGCGCCCTGAGGAAAGCCATGAACAAACTCCTAACCAAATCTGGATAACTCCATTTAGACTTAGTGATGGGGAGTGGAAATGTGTGAATTCAATTTCCAGCCTATTGTAATTTAATTTCCAGTAGCCATGCGAATATTGTTCTTTGTTATATTGCATAATTGATTTATTGGTATCCAAACAAGGCCTGCAGTCCTCAGTTGAAAAGTGCTTCTTTCATTAAGCTGTTTCTCCTTCAAAGTTTAAGGATGCTCCTGTTTTGTGTGTGTGAGCCCAGTAATATATGTGATGTGCTTCGAGAGCATGGAGATGTTGGGATTGAAGAGTGGGGCTTCTAATCTATCTCCCTCTCTCTGTAGCAGGGTAGGTTTTGTTCTGCAGTTGTGTGTCTGAAGTGTGTGATGTCTAAGACTCAGTGGAAGGGAGTTTTGCACTCTCCTGCTACGCTGCAGCCCTTTGTGTGTTCTGGGGAGTTCTTGTGTGTTCCTGGCTTGTGTCCAGGAATCGGAAAGAGAAATGTGATTTCCCTCAAAATGACTTTTAATGTCTGAAGGGTACAACACAACACAGACCAGCAAAGAACTTTGTGAGTGTGCATCTTCTGTGACAGTCTACGCCGAACTGAATAGACGCTAGTATGGAAAGGGTGAGCTTTTTCTGCCATATAAATTAAACAGACAGCAACATCTTCTCAGACTCTTCCTATTGATATGACAAACCACGGGTTCACTATAACTTAGTTCTGCCAGAAATTTGTATAGACTCTGAGGAGCAGGGACTCTGGGAATTGTACGGCCGAGGAGATTGGGAGTGGGAAATGGAGAGAGCTTTGAGTAGACAGGTGGTGATAAAAATTGAAAAAAATAAATTCATTTCCATCCGATCCAAATATGAAAATTCCCAACGTGTTTGGCAAATTGAAAGCATTGTCGGAAATCTCCTGTGAGGTGGAAGAGAAGCGTGCCAAGCGATCCTTCCCTTCCCAGGTTGTTTTCAATGGAAAAGCAAAACCAATGAAAATAGATTGGTAAAATGGATGAGAGTGAAACAGGTATAATCCCTGGCAGACTTTAATCCAATGATTCGAGCAATCCCGTGGGATATGGGAGACACGTATCAGACCCCCTTTGTCTGAGGGCGAGAAGCAATTTGAAATTGGCTCTCCCCCAATGATGGGCAGTGACCTGGTGACCGGGCTATGTTGTGTGATAAATATCCCTGAGGACTGGTCAATGCTTATCCGGTCAGGCCATATGCTACTTAAGTCAATGTACCTTTCGTCTGGCTTATAGCTGTGCTCTTCCTGCGCTGCATGGATGGGAGAGTTATGCAGTATGGAGTCTTCCAATTTCAAGGGTTCAGGCTGAAAGTCAACTAGCCAGTAAGACTGGTGGTGGTGGAGAGATATCTTTGCATTGAATTAATTTACCTCATTAAGTTAGGCATTAGCTGCTATTTACCCTCTATTTCTCATGACTTAAGATCCTTCCTTCTGAAATCAATAAAATTGTCGTGTGGCTTTCTCTAAGCCAGCGTGTCTGCGAAGCTGTATTTGAAAACAGGATTTTTGCCTCTTATTTTCTATTGATTAATGACCCAATTTATATGCGTGGTTATTGTTTAAGGGGGTGCTGGACAGGACAAATCAGACATTCCATGCTGTATCCCTAGGCCTTGTGACCTACAGGTTCATGCTCTGTGCTGTCAGGATGAAAAACAGCAGAGGATCCCCTTGTTCATAGGGCTGCCAGAGACGGAACCCAGCGCTTTAGGTGTGAACTCTTTGCATAGCCGCGGTGCTGAGGCCAAAGCCCCAAACTGGGATTAATCCAGGTAAAAAGAAAACGAAAGCGAGCAGAACAGTTTATAGAATTGCTTAGAACTCAATGTGTGAAATAGTTGCAGTAGCCCATAGCCTTCGTAATCTACAGCTCTCAGAGCACTTTTCAGAGGAGTGTTCATTTCCTCTTATCCATTTGAATAACAGAGTATCTAAGATGTGAGAGGTTTGAAAGGGCGACCAGAATTGCAAATCAAGCCCGGGATTTAAATATCCCGTGCTGGATTTGCATGTTCCCGGCCGGTCGCCATTTTAGAAATTGACTAGCCCGAAGTAACTGCCCACATCTGCACGTGGCAGTGAAACAGGATTCTGATTTAAAGCCACTAATTTGAATTAGCTGGTAAACCTCATTGCAGGAGGAATACCAGCTAATTCGAGTTAGGGTTTTAAATTGGAATCCCATTTCACTGCCGCGTGTAGACGCAGGCAATTACTTCAGGCTAGTCAATTTCTAAAATGGCAACTGGCAAGGAACATGCAAATCAAGCACGGGATAATTAAATCCTGGGCTTGATTTGCAATTCCGGTTGCCCTCGTTAGCCTCCCTAGATCAATCTAGGGTGCTAGTGTAGACATACCCTGAGAGAGAAGAGCCCAAATCATACTTTCAAGGGTCCAGTTCACATTAAATAGGCCTCAGGGGAGATCCAGCCCTCTAGTTCCACAAGGAAAAACAAGGCAACAACATTTATTGCAAGGGCTCTGCACAGCTCCTCTCTAGGGAGCAAACCTGTAAGACTCCAAGCCAACGTTAAGACCTCGTATCCCAGGAAGCAGTTCTTGAGGAATTCACGGAGACATGGGCATGATTAGCAAACAGGGAAATGTCCTGCAAGAAAAAATAAAGGGTCACACATCAGGCATCAGAAGTAGTAATACACACAAACCTGGAGGACATTTTCACTTAACCTGCCTGGCCATTCCATATTGCATTTAAGAGAAGCCCTTCTTCTACAAAGAGGTTTCACCACCCAATGACAGAGAGAGAGTGCAGGACTGGAGTTCATTGGCATGTGTGACACTGTCATCCTGGACTTGAATAACGGTATTAACTGCATAATGCTCTACAAAGGCAATTTCCTATGCCTGTGACATTCACATTTCACATCTTCAGAGTGGTAGCCAAGTTAGTCTGTAACAGGAAAAACTTAAAAACCAACAAATAGTCCAGTAGCACCTTGAAGACTAACAAAACAAGTAGATGTGATCATGAGCTTTTGTGGGCACAACCCACTTCTTCAGATGACTGGAGTATTAAAAGTCCAGATCCAAGAATAAATAAAGGAAGGGAGCAATATGGGGGGGGGGGGAGAAAAAGACAGTGGGTATGTCTACACTAGCCCCCTAGTTCGAACTAGGGTGGCTAATGTAGGCATTCGAACTTGCAAATGAAGCCCGGGATTTAAATATCCCAGGCTTCATTTGCATGTTCCCGGGCAGGTGCCATTTTTAAATACCCTTATTTCGAACTGACTGCCCGTGGCTACACGCAGCAGTCAGAAGTTAATCCAAACTAAGTCCTTAGTTCGGATTAAGGAGTAACAGGAGACCCCAGTACTATGTCACTTCCTCACTGACTTGTCCACAACTCCAGCTCACAGCCCAGGAACTCTGAGAATAGCACTCCCCCATCACCATTGCCCTTCAACTAAACAGCTTTCAGGTCCTTGGGCTGCTCCCCACTGGGCTCAGCCTTCACTCACACTTCAACTTTACCTCAGGGCAAATGTTCATTCCAGCCCAGCAGCCAGCCAGGAGCCCTTCCGCACACATAGCCCCAGTCCCACGGTGTTCAACTTGTTTTTCTCATGACCCAGTTGAAGAAAATTGTTGATGCCGTGACCCAATGTAATTTGACTAGAGTGTGGGCCTCGGGCTGGGGCTGAGGGTGAGACCTTTGGACTGTAGGAGGAGGCTGTGGCTTTAAGGGGTCAGGGTAGGGGGTGATTACCTTGAGTAGCTCCCGGTCATGGGTTGAGTGGGGGTGCCAAGGGAGCTCCCTGGCATTGCAGGCCATGCTGCCCCCAGAAGCAACCAGCAGTGGGTTCCCCAGCCAATGGGAGACCAGAGCTAGTGCTTGAGACGGGACAGTGAACGGATTCCCGTGCCCTCTCCCCTGCCACCAGCTGCTTCTGAGGCGCAGCACAGTCTGTGGTGCCAGGATGGTCAGGGAGATGCCTTAGCCTGCTCCCCCTCCCCATTCACCTGATCCCCCTGTAGCAGAGACCCAGAGCCTGACACTTCATCACCCATTCCTGTGCCAGGACCTATAGTTTGAAAGCCACTGGCCTAGACCCGGCCAGCACAGAGCTGTCCATGGTGCTAAATGTCAATTTATCCAGTGAGGAGATCAATGGAGCTACACACATTTACACCAGTTAGGAATCGGGATTTCGGATTTCCATGCAGCTATGTCCATTTACACCACTTGGAAATTGGCTCAGTGACATCACTAAAATTAGACAGATTTTCTAACGATCCATGGCTGTTTGAACTGAACACGGCGGGATAAAATATACCCCTAAATTCACACCCTGTCTCTGTGATAGAAATTGCATCGTTTCATAACACAGGAGGAAAGAGTGGACCAATTCATCCCTCGTGGACAAGTTACATCAAGAGCGGCTTTGCTTCACCAAGCGCATTAATTAGCAGTTGTGTTTCTCTGAGCTCAGGTACTCCCAGTTGTGTAAGGGAGCATGTCTCATAGATCACAGATCTCAGTATAAAACATCTCGAATGTCTTAAATGGGCAGTTGCCGTCAAAGGGGAAACGCCACCACATCTCTCTTCATAGCAGGTAGGTGCTGTTGTACCACATCACAGTCACACTCATGCAGACACCATGCTGATTAGCAGGCTTTGAATTCAAGATCTCCGGCACTAAAAGCCTCCATCCCAGCTCCTACCCTCTGACCTCTATGGTTGGAAAAAAGCCATTAATGACTCACAGAGGCAAGCGCCTCTCATTCTGTATCTGGGTTTTAGTACAGACTAATGTAAATGCCATTTTCAGATGCCAAACGTTTAATTAGCACAGCAAGCAAAATGTGTCCTAAACTGATATGCAGGGCAACAGAGCTGCCCTTGCACAAAGATGGTAGAAAGATTAAAATTCTTTTACTCTCACCCTTTCTTGAACTAAGGAATAATCTCTTCTCTCTGAGTTGGTTTTCAACTTGATTCTCCAAAAGCAGACTCACAAGTCTCTATTTGATGCTGGGATCAGTGAAGAGGAGTGTGCGTGTGTGTGTGTGTCATGATTAACCTGCGTGTCCTTGTATGTGTGCAGTGTGTGCACTGTACAGAACACCAGGAAGGATCAGCTGTGAACATCTGGATCGGTGAACTGATACTGGTGCCCATTAAGTATCTGATACTGACACTGGTCTGATACTAGTGCCCATTAAGAAACTGTTCTCCATATTTCTTCACTTCGTTACAGAGAAGGGATAACTCACCAGAGTCCTCCACGTGCCCACTTCCCTGTAGCTGCCTGATCTCGGCACAGAGGAGATGGAAGAGGGAAATCACTCAGAGGCGACTGAGTTCATTCTCTCAGGACTGACAGATCGTCCGGAGCTGCAGGTCCCTCTGTTTTTGGTGTTCCTCATGATTTATATTGTCACTCTGGTGGGAAACGGGGGGATGATCTCGTTGATCACGACTGACCCCCGACTCCACACCCCCATGTACTTTTTCCTCCGGAATTTGTCTTTCAGTGATCTCTGCTATTCCTCAATAATTTCCCCAAAGATGCTGCAGATTTTCTTGGCTGAAAGGAAAAGTATTTCTCGCACTGCCTGCGCTGTGCAAATGTATTTCTTTATCTATTTTGCAGATCTTGAGTGTCTCTTGCTGGTTGTGATGGCCTATGACCGTTATGTGGCCATCTGTAATCCGCTGCTCTATACGGTCACCATGTCCAGGCAGCTTTGTAGCCAGCTAGTGGCTGGGGTGTGTGTTGTGGGGTTGGTGGATGCATTGATAGAAACATGTTTTACATTCCGGCTGTCATTCTGCCGCTCCAACGTCATCAATCATTTCTACTGTGATACTCCTCCATTGCTGGTGCTCTCCTCTTCTGACACCTTCATCAGTGAGACTGTGATTCTTACCTTTGTTGGCTTCATTGTAGTGAGCAGTGTGGTGATTGTCCTCCTCTCGTATTTTTACATCATCTCCAGCATCCTTCAGATCCGCTCTGCCGAGGGTCGGCGCAAAGTCTTCTCCACCTGCTCTTGCCACTTGACAGTGGTGGGCATGTTTCATGGCAGCCAACTCTTCATGTATTTACGCCCTCCCTCCAGCTATTCAATGGAGACCGACAAAATAGCCTCTGTGTTCTACACGCTGGTGATCCCCATGTTGAACCCCCTCATCTACAGCCTGAGGAACAGGGAGGTGAAGGATGCCCTGAGGAAAGCAATGAAAAAACTCATCAGAAAATCTTGTTAACTCAGTACTGCTTCTGTGATGTGATGTGGAAACAAGTGAATTCAATTCCCAGTCCATTGTAATTTGACTTCCAGAGTCCATGCTAATGTTTTTTGTTATACTGCGTTTTTAATTTATTTCTATCCAAATCAGGCCTACTGTCTCCGACAGAGAGCAAAACTTCCTTTGTGCATCTGTTTCTTCTTCGATATTCAAGGAGGCCCGTTTCACATCTGTGAGCATAAAAATATAGGTGATATGCTTTGAAAGCATGGAGTTGTTTGCATTTGGATCAAAGCGCAGGGTATCTGATCTGTCCCCCTCTTGGTTGTACCGAGGTACGTTTTGTTGTACAGTCACGAGTCTGAAGTATGTGATGTCTATGACTAAATGAAAGGGAGTTTTGCACCCTCCTGTTACCCTGTAGCCCTTTGTGTGCAGCTGTGCTCTTCCTGTGTTACATAGATGGGAGATATGCAGTTTGGGATCTTTCAATTTCAAAGGGTCTGGCTGAAATACAACTAGCCAGTAAGACTGATGGCGGTGGTGAAAACTATCTTTGCATAGAATTAAATTTCCTCATTAAGTTAGGCATTAGATGCATTTTACCTTTTATTTCTTTGCAATCTATTCTGACTTTTATGTCTCATGACTTAAGATGTGTCCTTCTGGAATCAATAAAAGTGTTGCATTGAGTTCTCTAAGCCAGTGTGTGTTTTCTTTGACATGTGTGGGAACTTCTATTTGAAAACAGGATTTGTGTCTGTCATTTTCTATTGATTAATGACCCACTTGATATCAGTGGTTATTGTTTAAGTGGGGCTGGACAGGACAAGTAACACATTCCAAGAAGTATCCGAAGGCCTTTGACAGAGAGGTTTGTGGTCTGTGCTGACGGGTTGAAAAGCAGCACGGGTTCTCTTGTTCATGAGGCTCCCAGAGGTGGAACTCAGAGTACTGGGTGTGAGCTCTTTTCATAGCCCTGGTGTCTAGGCCAAAGCCCCAAACGGGGATCAATCCAGGTGAAAAGAGAAAGAAAGTGAGCAGAAAAGTTTATACAAATGCTGCAGAACTCAATGTGTGAAATAGCACACAGCTTTGGTAATCTACAGCTCTCAGAGCACTATCCAGGAGAATGTTAATTTCATATCATCCATGAGTAACAGAGTATCTGAAATGCGAGGGGTTTGAAAGGATTGATTCAAAAATGACCAGCTGTGGAAGGAACAGTGAGAGAGAGGAGCCCAAATGATACGTACAAAAGTCTGGTTCACCTTCCCCAGGACATGCTGTAGAATGGCGTGATTCTGAGCTAGAGCACTGGGACTCCAGCTTTAATTCTACTCAGATTACCGTCGTTCCTCAGTAGCTGGACCCTCATGTTTGGGTGAAGAGTTGCCTGTTCTATCAAGGCAATGTAAGGAAATGACTTAGGGACTTTTGGAGAGGTGGCCAACAAAGAAAGCGGAAACCATTCCCATCCTTGTACTATCATGTTCAATAGGCCTGAAGAGACACCTAACCCTCTAGTTTCACAAGGGAAAACAAGGCAACAACATTAATTGCATGGGCTCTGCACAGCTCTTCTACAGGGAGCAAAGGTTCTCCAGGGAGCAAACCTGTAAGACTCCAAGCCAAGGTTAACCCCTGCTATCCCAGGAAGCTGTTCCAAAGGCATTCACGGTGACATGGGCATGGTTAGCAAACAGGTCAATGTCCTACGACAAAGGACAAAGGGACACATATCAGGCATCAGAAATGGTAATACACCTAAAGCTGGAGGGGAACATTTTAACCTGCCCGGCCATTCCATACCTGATTTAAGAGTAACCCTTCTTCTACAAAGGGGTTTCACCACTGAATGACAGAGAGAGAGAGAGAGAGAGAGTGCTAAATTGGAGCTCATTTATATACTTGACACTGTCCCTGGGCTTGAATGACGGTATTGTGGTTTAAAGTAAAAGGTTCGGAAATGTGGCTAGTCCCAGGGAGGTGCAGAAACAGGCAAACTATTACCAAATATCTTTTAAACTTTTATTAAAGGGCTTCTACGTAAAAATTATGATTTTATCAATTTCTTACATATGTAGGCAACAAATAATTTTTAGAATGACCAATAAGCAAAATGCAATACAGTAAAGAAAATTCCCTGAGGTTTTTCTAAATCCCAATAGTTGTTAACAAGGGACCAGGGATTATTAACAGTTACATTTACATCAGTCTTACTTATAAGTGATTAGTCTTATCTAAAACTTTTAACACTACTACTTAACAATACCTCTAAACAATTTCAGATAACAATACTTATATTTAACAGACACACAAACTACAACAATAGCAACAACATATTTGGTATTCGTTATGTTTGGTATATGTTACGCTCTACAGGAACTCGTTTGGTTCGGTGAGCGGGAGGTGGCCCTCGGGTGATCAGTCCTCAGACCTGGCTCATATTCCACCATCCAATGTTTATTCGGGATTCCTCAATTTGATACAGGAGGGGTAGCTGTTTTATAGAGAAAGATTTTGCACGCTTTTTGTGATAGGCTAGCAGACCCTGTCTCTTTATGTTGCTAAGTCTCTAAGGTGCCACAGGGACCACTCGCTGTTTTTAGAGTTACAGATTAGGATGGGGAACCCCTCTGAGGTAAATGTTTGACCAGGTAGTGCTTCTATTATTCTCCACTCGTAAGTGAAGGGAAGAAAACTAGTGTGGTACCATCTAGTCAGGGGCAAAAAGGTCAGTTGTAGAGAATTTCAGTCTTTAATTGAAATGACTGGAAGCCTTCTCCTCAGAGGAGAAATTATAACTGTTCTGAATATATTTATCAATTGAAAAACCAAAAGGAAAGAGGAAGAAGAGTGACAGCAAAGGGAGAGAACAATAGCCTTATGAGAGAAGGGAAAAATTCCCTCCATCCATTGAGGGAACATCTATACAAAAGCCTTTAAAATGACTTAGCTATGGAGCTGAACCAGCACCTAGTGTAGATACATTCCACATTGTTGCAAGGGGTTTTTCCAACCATATGGTTAACCCACCTCTCCAAGAGCTAGGACAATGAAAGAATGACAGCGAGGTTTAGTGCCACGCAGCTGCCTTGCACAGGGTATGAAAAGTTTCTCAGTCTTGTGTAACAGAGCTTGGTTGATGTAATTTTTGAGCATAAACCAGGCCTCAGACAAGCTACCAATGGAAAAGACCTGTTGGGAAATCTAGTCCTGTGTCCCCATCACGGCAGTAGAATCCCCTTCAATTCATTTTGCTCAGGGCTGTTGGAAATATTCCAGCTGTCTCCGCTTCCCAGTAGAGGTTCCTCTACACTCCGGCTGAGCTCAGATGCAGGTTGTGTATGAGGAGTGGATGCACTGTGCATGCCTGTGTTGGGGGTGGGGGTGACAGTGGAACAGAATGTGGAGACTATATATGTGTGTGTCCTTGCCCTGACTGGTCCTCAGCCTGGTGTCTTTTGCCTCTCTGTGCCCCCTTCCTCCGGTGCCCGCTTCCTCGCCCTGTATCATGTGTTGCCAACACAGAAATTCAAGCACCTCATGCAGGGGTGCGATATGGACCCAGTTAAGGGGACTCAGGAAAAAAATGTCCCGTTGACACATCTGGGGTTTGAGACAGAGGAATCAGGCCCCTTAACCAGAAGGCTCCTTGTACATGAGAAGACAACCTGGTGACTAATGTTGATAAATAGAGTTTGTGGTTACAGGTCATCTCCTGTCTTGGGTGGAGTATATCAGAGGTTCTCAATCTTTTTTTTTTCCTGAGCACTCAACCTATCTACTGCCCACCCGTACCATATGTGTAAGGGGATTGTGATCATAACCTCTCGCCAAGGTGAGCCATCGCTGGCCAAGTGATGACTTTTGCCTTCCTCACTATGGTAGCAGAAAACCTCCCCCAGGACTGTGCAGGCTTGTCTGCTGTTACACAGTGCTACAGAGCATGTTGGTGTTCCCTTGCCCGATGTGCTACAAACCTATGAAACCTTGATTCAGTGCGGCTGAAGCAATAAAGGATGTAGACATTGGATTGAGGAGGGGTCTTGAGTGTGGGTCTCAGATGATGTTTCAGGACATTTCAGCAGGAGGAGAGACCATCCTGTATCATAGAGGATTTAATTCAGCTTGGGAGCCATGGCAGAGAAAGGTGGGATGCGGGATCTTAGGGACCCCTGTGACATTTCAAGATTTTGGTTTCCATGAACCACAAAAGGAATCCACCCTTCGTGGATCAGCTCCGCACAGTCCCAACTTGAACTGAACACGGTGGGATGAACTATAACCTAACTTCAGTCACTGTCACTGGGATACAAATTGCATCATTTCATAACAGAGGAGGAAAGAGTGGACCAATTCATCCCTCGTGTACAAGTTACATCAAGGGCGGCTTTGCTTCACTGAGTGCGCTAATTATCTGTTGTGTCTTTCTGAGCTCAGCTATTCCCAGTTGTGTACGGGAGCATGTCTCCCAGATCTCAGTATAAAACATGTCAAGCGCCTTAAACGGGCAGTTGCTGACAAAGGGGAAAAGCCACCACAATTCTCTTTGCAACAGGTAGGTGCTGTTGTCGTGCATCACAGTCACGCTCATGTAGACACCATGCTGATTAGCAGGCTTTGAATTCAAGATCTCCGGCATGAAAAGCCTCTGTCTGAGCTCCTACTTCCTGAAAAAACAGAGTGACCTCTTTGGTTGGAAAAAATAGGCAATTACCTAGTCACAGAGGCAAGTTCCTCTTCCTCTGTATCTGGATTTTAGCACAGACTAATGTAAGTGCCATTTTCAGATGCCAAAAACTTACTTAGCACAGCAACTAAGTTTTGTCCTAAACTGATATGCCCAGCCACAGAGCTCCCTTTGCCCAAAGACTGTAGAAAGAATAAAACTCTTTTACTCTCACCCTCTCCTGGAGCTAAGGAGTAATCTCTTCTGAGATGATTTTCACCCTAATTGTCCAAAAGCAGACTCACAAGTCGCTGTTTGCTGAACGGATTAGGGAATAGGAGTGTTTGTCTTTCTGACATGTTTAATCACCATGTCCTGGTTTGTGTACAGTGTGTGCATTGTATGGAACACCTGGATTTACCGGCTGTGAACATCTGACTCTGTAGAAAAAGCCCTTCTTGGATCTTGTACAGATGTCCATTATGAAACTGATCTCCATTTTTCTTCACTTTATTACAGAGGAGGGATAACTCACCAGAGTCCTCCACCTGCCCACTTCTCTGTAGCTGCTTGATCTCAGCACAGAGGAGATGGAAGAGGGAAATCACTCAGAGGTGACTGAGTTCGTTCTCTTAGGACTGACAGATCGTCAAGAGCTGCAGGTCCCCCTGTTTGTGTTGTTCCTACTAATTTATGTTACCAACCTGATGGGAAATGGGGGGATGATCTTGTTAATCACAATTGACCCGCAACTTCACACCCCCATGTACTTTTTCCTCAGGAATTTGTCTTTCTGTGATCTCTGCTATTCCTCAATAATTTCCCCAAAGATGCTGCAGATTTTCTTGGCTGAAAGGAAAAGTATTTCTCGCACTGCCTGTGCTGTGCAAATGTATTTCTTTGTCTATTTTGCAGATCTTGAGTGTCTGTTGCTGGTTGTGATGGCGTATGACCGTTATGTGGCCATCTGTAACCCGCTGCTCTATAGGGTCATCATGTCCAGACAGTATTGCAGCCAGCTAGTGGCTGGGGTGTGTGTTGTGGGGCTGGTGGATGCATTGATAGAAACATGTTTTACATTCCGGCTGTCATTCTGCCGCTCCAACATCATCAATCACTTCTACTGTGATATTCCTCCATTGCTGGCGCTCTCCTCTTCCGACACCTTCATCAGTGAGACTGTGATTCTTACCTTAGTTGGCTTCATTGTAGTGAGCAGTGTGGTGATTGTCCTCCTCTCGTATTTTTACATCATCTCCAGCATCCTTCAGATCCGCTCTGCCGAGGGTCGGCGCAAAGCCTTCTCCACCTGCGCTTGCCACTTGACAGTGGTGGGCATGTTTCATGGCAGCCAACTCTTCATGTATTTACGCCCTCCCTCCAGCTATTCAATGGAGACCGACAAAATAGCCTCTGTGTTCTACACGCTGGTGATCCCCATGTTGAACCCCCTCATCTACAGCCTGAGGAACACGGAGGTGAAGGATGCCTTGAGGAAAGCAACGAAAAAACTCATCAGAAAATCTTGTTAACTCAGTACTGCTTCTGTGATGTTATGTGGAAACAAATGAATTCAATTCCCAGTCCATTGTAGGTTGACTTCCAGAGTCCATGCTAATGTTGTTTTTTGTTATACTGCGTTTTTAATTTATTTCTATCCAAATCAGGCCTGCTGTCTCCGACAGAGATCAAAACTTCCTTTGTGTATCTGTTTCTTCTTCAATATTCAAGGAGGCCCATTTCACATCTGTGAGCATTAAAATATATGTGATATGCTTTGAAAGCATGGAGTTGTTTTCATTTCGATCAAAGCGCATGGCATCTGATCTGTCCCCCTCTTTGTTGTACCAGGGTAGGTTTTGTTGTACAGTCACGAGTCTGAAGTATGTGATGTCTATGACTAAATGAAAGGGAGTTTTGCACCCTCCTGCTAACCTGTAGCTCTTTGTGTGCAGCTGTGCTCTTCCTGAGTTACATAGATGGGAGATATGCAGCTTGGGATCTTTCAATTTCAAAGGGTCTGGCTGAAATACAACTAGCCAGTAAGACTGATGGCGGTGGTGAAAAGTATCTTTGCATTGAATTAATTTCCCTCATTAAGTTAGGCATTTGTCAGCCGATGGTTAGGGCAGTGTGTGTGTGTATGTTTCCGAGAAAAGGGTTTAACGTTTGTGACTTTACTGCTAGGACCGGGGTCCCGTCGCAGAGGGCAGCTAACAGGCTGACAGACGCCCCGAGTTAATAGGAAGAGCTTATTACATTTTAGATTTTAGCTGCTAGGATACAAGATCCCTTCTCAGCGGGCAGTCTAGGGAAGATTGAGAGATGCCCCAATGGATTTGTCACCTGGGAGTGGCACGATTCAAACTTCCAAGCTTCTTCTATACCTGTTTTTTATGACCGGCTGAAGTATTTTTAAATTGTGCTTGGTTCTGTTACAGCAACTGAAGGAGGCAGGTTAAAAACTTAAACAGTTACAGGTTTATTAAAAAGACTTATAAAAGCATATGGTTACAATGGCTATTGCTCTATTTTTTAACTGCTAGCAAATACAGATTTTAAAAATGGTTACAAAGAAAATAAAGATAGAAAATAGAAATAATGGTACCAAGTGACAGCTTAATCTTTAAAGAGCTTTAAGTTTATGTGTACACTTAAGACAAAGGCCCACATTCAGGTACAATTTTTACCCCCTTTTGTGCCTCTCGACTCCAGCGGGTCAAGCCAGGGCCGGTCCCTTAATTTCTAGGAAAGACGAATACGAGGTGTGCGTCCCCTTGGAACCTCGGGAGGGTAAACACCTAACCCGACCAGCAGATAGATGGTAGATTGATACTTAAAGTAAATGTGCTGCTGGACCCATCTTTATACCCCTTGGGGCCCGTATCCTCTTTTTTATCTTAAGATGCCAAATTGTACTGGTTCGTTTTGTGGCGCCAGTTCTTACAAGCAAGTTTCAAGTTAATTTACACTTGCAAAAGAAATAACTAAATTGTGAGTACTAGACTTTTTTTACTGGGCGAGAGATTCCTCCCCCCGCGGACGGCTGTGTGTTCATATCAATATGGGATTTAGTCAAGGGCACTCCTCGGCAGCTTCTTGGTCAGCAATTGACATATCTCTGTTTACAGCCATTTATGGTCACAGCAGCCTGCCATATCCAGGCCTTCTGTTTTGTGTGCCCAGCATGCTCCAGGCAAGCAAAAATGAATGTTACAGGGGGGTTCCTGTCTAGCTACAGCATTAGATGTATTTTACCTTTTATTTCTTTGCAACCTATTCTGACTTTTATGTCTCATGACTTAAGATGTGTCCTTCTGGAATCAATAAAAGTGTTGCATTGTGTTCTCTAAGCCAGTGTGTGTTTTCTTTGACATGTTTGGGAACCTCTATTTGAAAACAGGATTTGTGCCTGTCATTTTTTTTGGTTAATGACCCACTTGATATCAGTGGTTATTGTTTAAGTGGGGCTGGACAGGACAAGTAACACATTCCAAGAAGTACTCCTAGGCCCTTTGACTGAGAGGTTTGTGGACTGTGCTGACGGGTTGAAAAGCAGCACGGGATTCTCTTGTTCATGAGGCTCCCAGAGGTGTAACCCAGAGCATTGGGTGTGAGCTCTTTTCATAGCCCTGGTGTCTAGGCTAAAGCCCCAAACTGGGATTAATCCAGGTGAAAAGAGAAAGAAAGTGAGCAGAAAAGTTTATACAATTGCTGCAGAACTCAATGTGTGAAATAGCACGCAGCTTTGCCAATCTACAGCTCTCAGAGCACTTTTCAGAAGAATGTTAATTTCATATCATCCATGAGTAACAGAGTATCTGAGATGCGAGGGGTTTGAAAGGATTGATTCAAAACTGACCAGTTGTGGAAGGAACAGTGAGAGAGAGGAGCCCAAATGATACGTACAAAAGTCTGGTTCACCTTCCCCAGGACATGCTGTAGAATGGCGTGATTCTGAGCTAGAGCACTGGGACTCCAGCTTTAATTCTACTCAGATTACCGTCGTTCCTCAGTAGCTGGACCCTCGTGTTTGGGGGAAGAGTTGCCTGTTCTATCTAGGCAATGTAAGGAAATGACTTAGGGACTTTTGGAGAGGTGGCCAACAAAGAAAGCGGAAACCATTCCCATCCTTGTACTATCATGTTCAATGGGCCTGAAGGGACACCTAACCCTCTAGTTTCAAAAGGGAAAACAAGGCAACAACATTAATTGCATGGGCTCTGCACAGATCTTCTGCAGGGAGCAAAGGTTCTCCAGGGAGCAAACCTGTAAGACTCCAAGCCAAGGTTAACCCCTGCTATCCCAGGAAGCTGTTCCAAAGGCATTCACGGTGACATGGGCATGGTTAGCAAACAGGTCAATGTCCTACGACAAAGGGACACATGTCAGGCATCAGAAATGGTAATACACCTAAAGTTGGAGGGGAATATTTTAACCTGCCTGGCCATTCCATGCCAGATTTAAGAGTAACCCTTCTTCTACAAAGGGGTTTCACCACTGAATGACAGAGAGAGAGAGAGAGTGCTGAATTGGAGCTCATTTATATGTTTGACAATGTCTCCCTGGGCTTGAATGACGGCATTAACTGGTTAACGCCCTACGAAGGCAATTGCCTATGCCTGTGACATTCACATTTCACATCATTAGCTCTGAATGGGACACGACTAGCCATTTAATTAGCCTCATTAACACAGGTCCTACAACTGACAGGCACCTCTGAAGTTCTGTAGATCACTTGGTTTGTGTTATTGCCATTCCATTTCATCTGAGGAAATGGGTTTTGCCCACCAATGTTCATGATTCTCTTTATGTTGCTAAGTCTCTAAGGTGCCACAGGGACCACTCGCTGTTTTTAAAGTTACAGACTAGCATGGGGACCCCCTCTGAGGTAAATGTTCGACCAGGTAGTGCTTCTATTCTTCTCCACTCATAAGTGAAGGGAAGAAAACCAGTGTGGTACCATCAAATCAGGGGCAAAGCGGTCAGTTGAAGAGCATTTCAGTCTTTAATTGAAATGACTTGAAGCCTTCTCCTCGGAAGAGAAATTATAACTGTTCTGAATATATGTACCAATTGAAAAACCAAAATAAAAGAGGAAGAAGAGTGACAGCAAAGGGAGAGAACAATAGCCTTAGGAGAGAAGGGAAAAATTCCCTCTATCCATTGAGGGAACATCTATACAAAAGCCTTTACAATGACTTAGCTATGGAGCTGAACCAGCACCTAGTGTAGATACATTCCACATTGTTGCAAGGGGTTTTTCCAACCACATGGTTAACCCACCTCTCCAAGAGCTAGGTCAATGAAAGAATGACACCGAGGTTTAGTGCCACGCAGCTGCCTTGCCCAGGTTGTGAAAAGTTTCTCAGTCTTGTGTAACAGAGCTCGGTTGATGTAATTTTTGAGCATAAACCAGGCCTCAGACAAGCTACCAATGGAAAAGACCTGTCGGGAAATCCAGACCTGTGTCCCCACCACGGCAGTAGAATCCCCTTCAATTCATTTTGCTCAGGGCTGTTGGAAATATTCCAGCCGTCTCAGCTTCCCAGTAGAGGTTCCTCTACGCTCCGGCTGAGCTCAGATGCAGGTTGTGTATGGGGAGTGGATGCACTGTGCATGCCTGTGTTGGGAGTGGGGGGTGGAGGGTGACAGTGGAACAGAATGTTGAGACTAGATATGTGTGTGTCCTTGCCCTGACTGGTCCTCAGCCTGGTGTCTTTTGCCTCTCTGTGCCCCCTTCCTCCGATGCCCGCTTCCTCTCTGTGCCCCTTCCTCTGGTGCCAGGTGTTGCCAACACAGAAATTCAAGCACCTCATGCAGGGGTGCGATATGGACCCAGTTAAGAGGACTGAGGAAAGAAATGTCCGTTGACACACCTGGGGTTTGAGACAGAGGAACCAGGCCCCTTAACCAGAAGGCTCCTTGTACGTGAGAAGACAACCTGGTGACTAATGTTGATAAATAGAGTGTGTGGTTACAGGTCATCTCCTGCCTTGGGCGGTGTACATCAGGGCTGTGTCTAGCCTGGCCAGTTTTTCCGGAAAATCAGCCGCTTTTCCGGTAATACTTGACAGCTGTCTACACTGGCCGCTTGAATTTCCGCAAAAGTACTGACTTCCTACTGTAAGAAAACAGTGTTTCTTGCGGAAGTACTATTCTGCCCCTGTTCAGGCAAAAGTCCCTTTTGCACAAAAGGGCCAGTGTAGACAGCTCAGATTTGTTTTCTGCAAAAAAGCCCCTATCGCGAAAATGGCGATTGGGGCTTTTTTTCGGAAAAGAGCGTCTAGATTGGCACGGATGCTTTTCCGCAAAAAGTGCTTTTGCGGAAAATCGTCCGTGTCAATCTAGATGCTCTGTTCCGAAAATGCTTTTAACGGAAATCTTTTCCGTTAAAAGCATTTCCGGAAAATCATGCCAGTCTAGACGTAGCTCAGAAGTTCTCAACCTTTTTTTTCCCCTGAGCACTCAACGTATCCACTGTCCACCTGTACCATATGTTCAAGGAGATTGTGATCATAACCTCTCTCCGAGGTGAGCCATGGCTGGTCAAGTGATGACTTTTGCCTTCCTGACAGTGGTAGCAGAAAACCTCCGTCAGCACAGTGAAGTCTTGTCTGCTGTTACTCAGTGCTACAGAGCATAGACTCATAGACTCATAGACTTTAAGGTCAGAAGGGACCATTATGATCATCTAGTCTGACCCCCTGCACAGTGCAGGCCACAGAATCTCACCCTCACCCCTCCTAGAATAATCCTCTCACCTATATCTCAGATATTGAAACCTTCAAATACTTTGGAGACCCCAAGATGCAAAGAATCCTCCAGCTGTGATCTGTACCCCACGCTACAGAGGAAGGCGAAAAACCTCCACGGCCTCTGCCAATCTACCCTGGAGGAAAATTCCTTCCCGACCCCAAATATGGCGATCAGCTAAACCCTGAGCATGTGGGCAAGACTCATCAGCCAGACACCCAGAAAGTTCTATATAGTAACTCCTATCATCCCTCCATCCATCCATCATGTTGGTGTCCCCTTGCCCGATGTGCTACAAACCTATGAAACCTTGATTCAGTGCGGCTGAAGCAATAAAGGATGTAGACATTGGATTGGGGAGGGGTCTTGAGTGTGGGTCTCACATGATGTTTCAGGACATTTCAGCAGGAGGAGAGACCATCCTGTATCATAGAGGATTTAATTCAGCCTGGGAGCCATGGCAGAGAAAGGTGGGATGCGGGATCTTAGGGACCCCTGTGACATTTCAAGATTTGGTTTCCACGAACCACAAAAGAAATCCACCCTTTGTGGATCAGCTCTGCACAGTCCCAACTTGAACTGAACACGGTGGGATGAACTATAACCTAACTTCAGTCACTGTCACTGGGTTACAATTGCATCATTTCATAACAGAGGAGGAAAGAGTGGACCAATTCATCCCTCGTGTACAAGTTGCATCAAGGGCAGCTTTGCTTCACTGAGTGCGCTAATTAGCTGTTGTGTCTTTCTGAGCTCAGCTATTCCCAGTTGTGTAAGGGAGCATGTCTCGTAGATCTCAGTATAAAACATGTCGAACGCCTTAAACGGGCAGTTGCTGACAAAGGGGAAAAGCCACCACAATCTCTCCGTAGCAGGTAGGTGCTGTTGTCCTACATCACAGTCACTCTCATGGAGACACCATGGTGATTAGCAAGTTTTGAATTCAAGATCTCCGGCACGAAAAGCCTCTGTCTGAGCTCCTACTCCCTGAAAATCCCTGCTCGGATTAGGGAATGGGAGTGTTTGTCTTTCTGACATGTTTAATCACCACGTCCTGGTTTGTGTACAGTGTGTACATTGTATGGAACACCTGGATTGACCAGCTGTGAACATGTGACTCTGTAGAAAAAGCCCTTCTTAGATCTTGTACAGGTGCCCATTATGAAACTGATCTCCATTTTTCTTCACTTCAGTACAGAGGAGGGATAACTCCCCAGAGTCCTCCACCTGCCCACTTCCCTGTAGCTGCTTGATCTCAGCACAGAGGAGATGAAAGAGGGAAATCACTCGGAGGTGACTGAGTTCATTCTCTCAGGACTGACAGATCGTCCAGAGCTGCAGGTCCCCCTGTTTGTGTTGTTCCTACTGATTTATGTTACCAACCTGATGGGAAATGGGGGGATGATCTTGTTAATCACAATTGACCCGCAACTTCACACCCCCATGTACTTTTTCCTGAGGAATTTGTCCTTCTGTGATCTCTGCTATTCCTCAATAATTGCCCCTAAGATGCTGCAGAATTTCTTAGCCGAAAGGAAGAGCATTTCTCACACTGCCTGTGCTGTGCAATTGTATTTCTTTGTCTGTTTCGCAGATGTTGAGTGTCTCTTGTTGGCTGTGATGGCGTACGACCGTTATGTGGCCATCTGTAACCCGCTGCTTTATAGGGTCAGCATGTCCAAGCGGCTTTGTAACCTGCTGGTGTCTGCATGCTATGCTGTGGGGTTGGTGGATGCGCTGATACAAACATGGTGTATAATTCAGCTCTCTTTCTGCCACTCCAATGTTATCAATCATTTTTTCTGTGATATTCCTCCCCTTTTGGCACTATCCTGTTCCGACACCCGCATCAGTGAGACATTGGTGTTCACCTTCATTGGCTTTATGATAGTGAGCAGCTTGGTGACCATCCTCCTCTCCTATGTCTACATCGTCTCCAGCATCCTACAGATCCGCTCTGCCAAGGGCCAGCGCAAAGCCTTCTCCACCTGCACTTGTCACTTGACTGTGGTCATCATGTTCAATGGCAGCCAACTCTTCATGTACTTACGTCCCCCTTCCAGCTATTCCATGGACACTGACAGAATAGCCTCTGTGTTTTACACAGTGGTGATCCCCATGTTGAACCCCCTCATCTACAGCCTGAGGAACAGGGAGGTGAAGGACGCCCTGAGGAAAGCCATGAAGAAACTCTTAAGCAATTCATGAATTTATTGGTGCAGAGTGAAAACAGATGAATTCAATTCCCAGCCCATTCCATTGTTATTTTGCAGAGCCCAGGTATAGAATCATAGAATACTAGGACTGGAAGGGACCTTGAGAGGTCAACGAGTCCAGTCCCCTGCCCTCATGGCAGGACCAAATACTATCTAGACCATCTCTGATAGACATTTATCTAACCTACTCTTACATATATTGGTTATTTTAATATTGTTATTGTTATTAAATGGTTCATATTCCAACGAGGTCTGCATGCCCCTGCTGAGGTCGGCATCAGTAGGCTATTTCCTCTGCAAAGTTCAAGGAGACACCCTTTCCGCATGTGTGAGTATTAAAATATATAGGGAACACATGACCTATGTGGAAAAGCTGAGGGATTTGGGCTTGATCAGTCTGTAGAAGAGCAGAGGGAGGGGAGATTTGAGAGAAGCCTTCAACTTCCTGAAGGAGGGTTCCAAAGAGGATGGAAAGAAGCTGTTCTCAGTGGTGACACATGACAGAATGAGGAGCAATTACAGTGGGAGAGGTCTAGGTGGGATATTAGGAAAAAGGCTTTCCCTAGGAGGGTGGGGAAGCACTGGGATGGGTTCCCTGGGGAAGGGGTTGAATTTCCATCCCTAGAAGTTGTTACGTCCCGGCTTCACAAAGCCCTGGCTGGGATGATTTAGTTGGAGTTGGTCCTGTTTTGGGGAGGGGGTTGGATTCGATGACCTCCTGAGGTCTCTTTCAACCCTATGATTCTACAATTCTGTGCGTGTTGACAGCATCCAGCTCTTTGTACAAGGTAAAAAGAGGGGCATCCAATCTTTCTCCTTTATATCAAGGTTGTTTTCGTTATGCAAGCGAAAGGCTAAAGTGTGTGATATGGCTCAACCAAAGGGAGTTCTGCACGACCTCCTGCTACTCTGCAGCCCTTCCTGCACTTTATTGGGTCGTGGTAGGGATTGTCATCTGGTTTCCATCCATGCATGAGTGTTAGAGAGTTGATTTCACTCTTAGGGTATGTCTAGACTACATGGCTCTGCCGACAGAGCCATGTAAACTAGTTTACCCAACATAATCAAAAAAGCGGGGATTTAAATAATCCCCACTTCATTAAAATAAAAATGGCCACTGAGCTGTGACAAAAATCAGCTGATCCGGCACAGTGCTGGAGTCTAGACGCGGATCGGTCGATAAGAGAAGCCTTTGTTGACTGCTCCGTTATGCCTCATGAAATGAGGTTTTCAGGAGCGGTCGACAAAGGCTTCCTTTGTTGATCAATCTGCATCTAGACTCCCGCGCTGTGCCAGATCAGCTGATTGTCGGCACAGCATGGCAGCCATTTTTATTTTAATGAAGTGGGGATTATTTCAATCCCCGCTTCATTGACTATGTCGGGTAAACTAGTTTACATGGCTCTGTCAGCAGAGCCATGTAGTCTAGACCTACTCTCTATGCCCTTTATTTTAAGCTAAGGGTCAAAAAGACAAGTATTAGTAAGGGTGATGTTTCTAAGAGAGAGCATGGAGTGTGTACCTCAACTGTGACATTCTGCACTAAACTGAATAATAAATAGTACAGAAAGGTTTGGTTTCCTCTTTGGTATGGATGAAAGAGAAAGTTAAATCACTCAATATTTATACCATATCAGCAGATAAGCTGTGAGTTGTTCCTCTTCCTTCTCTGGTCTTGTAATTTAGACTCTGAAGAACAGGGATAGAGGGAATGGTACGGCTGGGGGGATGGTGAGGGAAAAATAGAAGGCTGTGGGTTGATTTTTGAGGTAATGGGTTGGTTACAAAAATTAAGACAGAAATGCAGCTCAAGCTGATGTGAATTTGAAAATCCTCAAAATGCTTGGAAAATTGAAAATATTGGGGTGGAAGAAAACATCTAACACCCCCCAGAAATGGAATATTTCCTTTCCTTCCCAGGGACATCCCATTGTGAAAGCAAAGACAATGGAGGCCTAGGCTGACCAATGAGTGGGAGTGGAAGAGGCGGGGATGGTGGTGTTTCCTTTGTATCTTGTCCCCCAATGGTTAGAGCTCTCCCTTGGGATGTGGGACACACAGACCAATCCCCCTCTCTCTGATGGGGAGAAACAATTTGACAGTGGCTCTTCCACACTGCCGGACAATGCCCTGGTGACTGGGCTATGTCCCGTCCTAGGCTTTTTTCAGGGTTGGTCTACGTTAAAGCTGTAAAGTCAATCTAAGACATGCTAGTTCAATTGATGTAACTTTAACAGTGTCCACACCATGATAGAGTGATGGGACAAGAGCCTTTGACTTTCAAGGCCCATTCTCTAGCTTGGAACTAAAAAGCAAACAGAGTGAACCCTCACCACCCCCAGACTTGGTGATTTCAACTTCTAAAACCAACATAGAGAAGTAATAACACACTCCAGTATTTGCTGGTTCTCACACTAAAGTCAGATCGTTACTTCACTCCTGGGCTCCCATGGAATTCCATTCTCTAACACCACAATTTATTAAAAATTCGTTATTTATGCAACAATTTTATTTTTACTGTGTAGATTCAATAATGAAAAATTAAAGATATGGGAATTGTTAGACATAAGAATATCTGCCAGTCTCTCCCATTGGTAGTTTCCTCTTCCCTAACTGTCCAGAGGCAGCATTTTCAAAAGCATTCACAAATCCAGGACTTGAGTACGGACAAGTATGAAAATGGGGATTGGAAATTCTTTCTGCCAACCTTTGCCCACCTATGGGTGAGAGTGACTAGGCTTGGCTGCCTTATTACAGGCTTCATAAATGTCTCTAGGTCCTTATATGGCCCTTGTCAATGTAGTAACTTTGAGCACTCTGCAGTTTTGATTGCATTTATCGTCACAACCTTCATGTTAGGTAGGAAAATATTTTCCTCCATTTCACAGATGAGCTGAAACACAGAGAAAGGAAATGTCTCTGTTATACAAGAAATCTACAGGTGCACCAGTAACTAAAATCAAAATTACAGAGTGGTAGATTAAGGCTTAACGTAGTAAACCAACATTCCTTCTCATGGAGATAGAGGAACAATGGTATAAAACCGATATGCAAGAGTGGCACCGCAGCTCCTCATTCCGTACAGGAGTGCTGCATTCTTCACATTCACCCTACATGTCCCACCAAGGAGCCGACGGTGTCTCAGAGTTTCCAATACTGACAAGGAAAAACAAGGCAACAACATTAATTGCATGGGCTCTGCACAGATCTTCTGCAGGGAGCAAAGGTTCTCCAGGGAGCAAACCTGTAAGACTCCAAGCCAAGGTTAACCCCTGCTATCCCAGGAAGCTGTTCCAAAGGCATTCACGGTGACATGGGCATGGTTAGCATACAGGTCAATGTCCTACGACAAAGGGACACATTTCAGGCATCAGAAATGGTAATACACCTAAAGCTGGAGGGGAACATTTAACCTGCCTGGCCATTCCATGCCAGATTTAAGAGTAACCCTTCTTCTACAAAGGGGTTTCACCACTGAATGACAGAGAGAGAGAGAGAGTGCTGAATTGGAGCTCATTTATATGTTTGACACTGTCTCCCTGGGCTTGAATGACGGCATTAACTGGTTAACGCCCTACGAAGGCAATTGCCTATGCCTGTGACATTCACATTTCACATCATTAGCTCTGAATGGGACACGGCTAGCCATTTAATTAGCCTCATTAACACAGGTCCTACAACTGACAGGCACCTCTGAAGTTCTGTAGATCACTTGGTTTGTGTTATTGCCATTCCATTTCATCTGAGGAAATGGGTTTTGCCCACCAATGTTCATGATTCTCTTTATGTTGCTAAGTCTCTAAGGTGCCACAGGGACCACTCGCTGTTTTTAAAGTTACAGATTAGCATGGGGACCTCCTCTGAGGTAAATGTTCGACCAGGTAGTGCTTCTATTCTTCTCCACTCATAAGTGAAGGGAAGAAAACCAGTGTGGTACCATCAAATCAGGGGCAAAGCGGTCAGTTGAAGAGCATTTCAGTCTTTAATTGAAATGACTTGAAGCCTTCTCCTCGGAAGAGAAATTATAACTGTTCTGAATATATGTACCAATTGAAAAACCAAAATAAAAGAGGAAGAA
The DNA here is from genome assembly GCF_052426305.1 of Pelodiscus sinensis. NCBI lineage: Eukaryota > Metazoa > Chordata > Testudines > Trionychidae > Pelodiscus > Pelodiscus sinensis. The sequence goes on along the minus strand of NC_143056.1, from coordinate 133,093,995 downwards.
GAGTGACAGCAAAGGGAGAGAACAATAGCCTTATGAGAGAAGGGAAAAATTCCCTCCATCCATTGAGGGAACATCTATACAAAAGCCTTTACAATGACTTAGCTATGGAGCTGAACCAGCACCTAGTGTAGATACATTCCACATTGTTGCAAGGGGTTTTTCCAACCATATGGTTAACCCACCTCTCCAAGAGCTAGGTCAATGAAAGAATGACACCGAGGTTTAGTGCCACGCAGCTGCCTTGCCCAGGTTGTGAAAAGTTTCTCAGTCTTGTGTAACAGAGCTCGGTTGATGTAATTTTTGAGCATAAACCAGGCCTCAGACAAGCTACCAATGGAAAAGACCTGTCGGGAAATCTAGTCCTGTGTCCCCACCACGGCAGTAGAATCCCCTTCAATTCATTTTCTTCAGGGCTGTTGGAAATATTCCAGCTGTCTCCGCTTCCCAGTAGAGGTTCCTCTACACTCCAGCTGAGCTCAGATGCAGGTTGTGTATGGGGAGTGGATGCACTGTGTACGCCTGTGTTGGGAGTGGGGGGTGACAGTGGAACAGAATGTTGAGACTAGATATGTGTGTGTCCTTGCCCTGACTGGCCCTCAGCCTGGTGTCTTTTGCCTCTCTGTGCCCCCTTCCTCCGGTGCCAGCTTCCTCTCTGTGCCCCTTCCTCTGGTGCCAGGTGTTGCCAACACAGAAATTCAAGCACCTCATGCAGGGGTGCGATATGGACCCAGTTAAGAGGACTGAGGAAAGAAATGTCCCGTTGACACACCTGGGGTTTGAGACAGAGGAACCAGGCCCCTTAATCAGAAGGCTCCTTGTACGTGAGAAGACAACCTGGTGACTAATGTTGATAAATAGAGTGTGTGGTTACAGGTCATCTCCTGCCTTGGGCGGTGTACATCAGGGCTGTGTCTAGCCTGGCCAGTTTTTCCGGAAAATCAGCCGCTTTTCCGGTAATACTTGACAGCTGTCTACACTGGCCGCTTGAATTTCCGCAAAAGTACTGACTTCCTACTGTAAGAAAACAGTGTTTCTTGCGGAAGTACTATTCTGCCCCTGTTCAGGCAAAAGTCCCTTTTGCACAAAAGGGCCAGTGTAGACAGCTCAGATTTGTTTTCTGCAAAAAAGCCCCTATCGCGAAAATGGCGATTGGGGCTTTTTTTCGGAAAAGAGCGTCTAGATTGGCACGGATGCTTTTCCGCAAAAAGTGCTTTTGCGGAAAATCGTCCGTGTCAATCTAGATGCTCTGTTCCGAAAATGCTTTTAACGGAAATCTTTTCCGTTAAAAGCATTTCCGGAAAATCATGCCAGTCTAGACGTAGCCCAGAAGTTCTCAACCTTTTTTTTCCCCTGAGCACTCAACGTATCCACTGTCCACCTGTACCATATGTTCAAGGAGATTGTGATCATAACCTCTCTCCGAGGTGAGCCATGGCTGGTCAAGTGATGACTTTTGCCTTCCTGACAGTGGTAGCAGAAAACCTCCGTCAGCACAGTGAAGTCTTGTCTGCTGTTACTCAGTGCTACAGAGCATAGACTCATAGACTCATAGACTTTAAGGTCAGAAGGGACCATTATGATCATCTAGTCTGACCCCCTGCACAGTGCAGGCCACAGAATCTCACCCTCACCCCTCCTAGAATAATCCTCTCACCTATATCTCAGATATTGAAACCTTCAAATACTTTGGAGACCCCAAGATGCAAAGAATCCTCCAGCTGTGATCTGTACCCCACGCTACAGAGGAAGGCGAAAAACCTCCACGGCCTCTGCCAATCTACCCTGGAGGAAAATTCCTTCCCGACCCCAAATATGGCGATCAGCTAAACCCTGAGCATGTGGGCAAGACTCATCAGCCAGACACCCAGAAAGTTCTATATAGTAACTCCTATCATCCCTCCATCCATCCATCATGTTGGTGTCCCCTTGCCCGATGTGCTACAAACCTATGAAACCTTGATTCAGTGCGGCTGAAGCAATAAAGGCTGTAGACATTGGATTGGGGAGGGGTCTTGAGTGTGGGTCTCACATGATGTTTCAGGACATTTCAGCAGGAGGAGAGACCATCCTGTATCATAGAGGATTTAATTCAGCCTGGGAGCCATGGCAGAGAAAGGTGGGATGCGGGATCTTAGGGACCCCTGTGACATTTCAAGATTTGGTTTCCACGAACCACAAAAGAAATCCACCCTTTGTGGATCAGCTCTGCACAGTCCCAACTTGAACTGAACACGGTGGGATGAACTATAACCTAACTTCAGTCACTGTCACTGGGTTACAATTGCATCATTTCATAACAGAGGAGGAAAGAGTGGACCAATTCATCCCTCGTGTACAAGTTGCATCAAGGGCAGCTTTGCTTCACTGAGTGCGCTAATTAGCTGTTGTGTCTTTCTGAGCTCAGCTATTCCCAGTTGTGTAAGGGAGCATGTCTCGTAGATCTCAGTATAAAACATGTCGAACGCCTTAAACGGGCAGTTGCTGACAAAGGGGAAAAGCCACCACAATCTCTCCGTAGCAGGTAGGTGCTGTTGTCCTACATCACAGTCACTCTCATGGAGACACCATGGTGATTAGCAAGTTTTGAATTCAAGATCTCCGGCACGAAAAGCCTCTGTCTGAGCTCCTACTCCCTGAAAATCCCTGCTCGGATTAGGGAATGGGAGTGTTTGTCTTTCTGACATGTTTAATCACCACGTCCTGGTTTGTGTACAGTGTGTACATTGTATGGAACACCTGGATTGACCAGCTGTGAACATGTGACTCTGTAGAAAAAGCCCTTCTTAGATCTTGTACAGGTGCCCATTATGAAACTGATCTCCATTTTTCTTCACTTCAGTACAGAGGAGGGATAACTCCCCAGAGTCCTCCACCTGCCCACTTCCCTGTAGCTGCTTGATCTCAGCACAGAGGAGATGAAAGAGGGAAATCACTCGGAGGTGACTGAGTTCATTCTCTCAGGACTGACAGATCGTCCAGAGCTGCAGGTCCCCCTGTTTGTGTTGTTCCTACTGATTTATGTTACCAACCTGATGGGAAATGGGGGGATGATCTTGTTAATCACAATTGACCCGCAACTTCACACCCCCATGTACTTTTTCCTGAGGAATTTGTCCTTCTGTGATCTCTGCTATTCCTCAATAATTGCCCCTAAGATGCTGCAGAATTTCTTAGCCGAAAGGAAGAGCATTTCTCACACTGCCTGTGCTGTGCAATTGTATTTCTTTGTCTGTTTCGCAGATGTTGAGTGTCTCTTGTTGGCTGTGATGGCGTACGACCGTTATGTGGCCATCTGTAACCCGCTGCTTTATAGGGTCAGCATGTCCAAGCGGCTTTGTAACCTGCTGGTGTCTGCATGCTATGCTGTGGGGTTGGTGGATGCGCTGATACAAACATGGTGTATAATTCAGCTCTCTTTCTGCCACTCCAATGTTATCAATCATTTTTTCTGTGATATTCCTCCCCTTTTGGCACTATCCTGTTCCGACACCCGCATCAGTGAGACATTGGTGTTCACCTTCATTGGCTTTATGATAGTGAGCAGCTTGGTGACCATCCTCCTCTCCTATGTCTACATCGTCTCCAGCATCCTACAGATCCGCTCTGCCAAGGGCCAGCGCAAAGCCTTCTCCACCTGCACTTGTCACTTGACTGTGGTCATCATGTTCAATGGCAGCCAACTCTTCATGTACTTACGTCCCCCTTCCAGCTATTCCATGGACACTGACAGAATAGCCTCTGTGTTTTACACAGTGGTGATCCCCATGTTGAACCCCCTCATCTACAGCCTGAGGAACAGGGAGGTGAAGGACGCCCTGAGGAAAGCCATGAAGAAACTCTTAAGCAATTCATGAATTTATTGGTGCAGAGTGAAAACAGATGAATTCAATTCCCAGCCCATTCCATTGTTATTTTGCAGAGCCCAGGTATAGAATCATAGAATACTAGGACTGGAAGGGACCTTGAGAGGTCAACGAGTCCAGTCCCCTGCCCTCATGGCAGGACCAAATACTATCTAGACCATCTCTGATAGACATTTATCTAACCTACTCTTACATATATTGGTTATTTTAATATTGTTATTGTTATTAAATGGTTCATATTCCAACGAGGTCTGCATGCCCCTGCTGAGGTCGGCATCAGTAGGCTATTTCCTCTGCAAAGTTCAAGGAGACACCCTTTCCGCATGTGTGAGTATTAAAATATATAGGGAACACATGACCTATGTGGAAAAGCTGAGGGATTTGGGCTTGATCAGTCTGTAGAAGAGCAGAGGGAGGGGAGATTTGAGAGAAGCCTTCAACTTCCTGAAGGAGGGTTCCAAAGAGGATGGAAAGAAGCTGTTCTCAGTGGTGACACATGACAGAATGAGGAGCAATTACAGTGGGAGAGGTCTAGGTGGGATATTAGGAAAAAGGCTTTCCCTAGGAGGGTGGGGAAGCACTGGGATGGGTTCCCTGGGGAAGGGGTTGAATTTCCATCCCTAGAAGTTGTTACGTCCCGGCTTCACAAAGCCCTGGCTGGGATGATTTAGTTGGAGTTGGTCCTGTTTTGGGGAGGGGGTTGGATTCGATGACCTCCTGAGGTCTCTTTCAACCCTATGATTCTACAATTCTGTGCGTGTTGACAGCATCCAGCTCTTTGTACAAGGTAAAAAGAGGGGCATCCAATCTTTCTCCTTTATATCAAGGTTGTTTTCGTTATGCAAGCGAAAGGCTAAAGTGTGTGATATGGCTCAACCAAAGGGAGTTCTGCACGACCTCCTGCTACTCTGCAGCCCTTCCTGCACTTTATTGGGTCGTGGTAGGGATTGTCATCTGGTTTCCATCCATGCATGAGTGTTAGAGAGTTGATTTCACTCTTAGGGTATGTCTAGACTACATGGCTCTGCCGACAGAGCCATGTAAACTAGTTTACCCAACATAATCAAAAAAGCGGGGATTTAAATAATCCCCACTTCATTAAAATAAAAATGGCCACTGAGCTGTGACAAAAATCAGCTGATCCGGCACAGTGCTGGAGTCTAGACGCGGATCGGTCGATAAGAGAAGCCTTTGTTGACTGCTCCGTTATGCCTCATGAAATGAGGTTTTCAGGAGCGGTCGACAAAGGCTTCCTTTGTTGATCAATCTGCATCTAGACTCCCGCGCTGTGCCAGATCAGCTGATTGTCGGCACAGCATGGCAGCCATTTTTATTTTAATGAAGTGGGGATTATTTCAATCCCCGCTTCATTGACTATGTCGGGTAAACTAGTTTACATGGCTCTGTCAGCAGAGCCATGTAGTCTAGACCTACTCTCTATGCCCTTTATTTTAAGCTAAGGGTCAAAAAGACAAGTATTAGTAAGGGTGATGTTTCTAAGAGAGAGCATGGAGTGTGTACCTCAACTGTGACATTCTGCACTAAACTGAATAATAAATAGTACAGAAAGGTTTGGTTTCCTCTTTGGTATGGATGAAAGAGAAAGTTAAATCACTCAATATTTATACCATATCAGCAGATAAGCTGTGAGTTGTTCCTCTTCCTTCTCTGGTCTTGTAATTTAGACTCTGAAGAACAGGGATAGAGGGAATGGTACGGCTGGGGGGATGGTGAGGGAAAAATAGAAGGCTGTGGGTTGATTTTTGAGGTAATGGGTTGGTTACAAAAATTAAGACAGAAATGCAGCTCAAGCTGATGTGAATTTGAAAATCCTCAAAATGCTTGGAAAATTGAAAATATTGGGGTGGAAGAAAACATCTAACACCCCCCAGAAATGGAATATTTCCTTTCCTTCCCAGGGACATCCCATTGTGAAAGCAAAGACAATGGAGGCCTAGGCTGACCAATGAGTGGGAGTGGAAGAGGCGGGGATGGTGGTGTTTCCTTTGTATCTTGTCCCCCAATGGTTAGAGCTCTCCCTTGGGATGTGGGACACACAGACCAATCCCCCTCTCTCTGATGGGGAGAAACAATTTGACAGTGGCTCTTCCACACTGCCGGACAATGCCCTGGTGACTGGGCTATGTCCCGTCCTAGGCTTTTTTCAGGGTTGGTCTACGTTAAAGCTGTAAAGTCAATCTAAGACATGCTAGTTCAATTGATGTAACTTTAACAGTGTCCACACCATGATAGAGTGATGGGACAAGAGCCTTTGACTTTCAAGGCCCATTCTCTAGCTTGGAACTAAAAAGCAAACAGAGTGAACCCTCACCACCCCCAGACTTGGTGATTTCAACTTCTAAAACCAACATAGAGAAGTAATAACACACTCCAGTATTTGCTGGTTCTCACACTAAAGTCAGATCGTTACTTCACTCCTGGGCTCCCATGGAATTCCATTCTCTAACACCACAATTTATTAAAAATTCGTTATTTATGCAACAATTTTATTTTTACTGTGTAGATTCAATAATGAAAAATTAAAGATATGGGAATTGTTAGACATAAGAATATCTGCCAGTCTCTCCCATTGGTAGTTTCCTCTTCCCTAACTGTCCAGAGGCAGCATTTTCAAAAGCATTCACAAATCCAGGACTTGAGTACGGACAAGTATGAAAATGGGGATTGGAAATTCTTTCTGCCAACCTTTGCCCACCTATGGGTGAGAGTGACTAGGCTTGGCTGCCTTATTACAGGCTTCATAAATGTCTCTAGGTCCTTATATGGCCCTTGTCAATGTAGTAACTTTGAGCACTCTGCAGTTTTGATTGCATTTATCGTCACAACCTTCATGTTAGGTAGGAAAATATTTTCCTCCATTTCACAGATGAGCTGAAACACAGAGAAAGGAAATGTCTCTGTTATACAAGAAATCTACAGGTGCACCAGTAACTAAAATCAAAATTACAGAGTGGTAGATTAAGGCTTAACGTAGTAAACCAACATTCCTTCTCATGGAGATAGAGGAACAATGGTATAAAACCGATATGCAAGAGTGGCACCGCAGCTCCTCATTCCGTACAGGAGTGCTGCATTCTTCACATTCACCCTACATGTCCCACCAAGGAGCCGACGGTGTCTCAGAGTTTCCAATACTGACAAGGAAAAACAAGGCAACAACATTAATTGCATGGGCTCTGCACAGATCTTCTGCAGGGAGCAAAGGTTCTCCAGGGAGCAAACCTGTAAGACTCCAAGCCAAGGTTAACCCCTGCTATCCCAGGAAGCTGTTCCAAAGGCATTCACGGTGACATGGGCATGGTTAGCATACAGGTCAATGTCCTACGACAAAGGGACACATTTCAGGCATCAGAAATGGTAATACACCTAAAGCTGGAGGGGAACATTTAACCTGCCTGGCCATTCCATGCCAGATTTAAGAGTAACCCTTCTTCTACAAAGGGGTTTCACCACTGAATGACAGAGAGAGAGAGAGAGTGCTGAATTGGAGCTCATTTATATGTTTGACACTGTCTCCCTGGGCTTGAATGACGGCATTAACTGGTTAACGCCCTACGAAGGCAATTGCCTATGCCTGTGACATTCACATTTCACATCATTAGCTCTGAATGGGACACGGCTAGCCATTTAATTAGCCTCATTAACACAGGTCCTACAACTGACAGGCACCTCTGAAGTTCTGTAGATCACTTGGTTTGTGTTATTGCCATTCCATTTCATCTGAGGAAATGGGTTTTGCCCACCAATGTTCATGATTCTCTTTATGTTGCTAAGTCTCTAAGGTGCCACAGGGACCACTCGCTGTTTTTAAAGTTACAGATTAGCATGGGGACCTCCTCTGAGGTAAATGTTCGACCAGGTAGTGCTTCTATTCTTCTCCACTCATAAGTGAAGGGAAGAAAACCAGTGTGGTACCATCAAATCAGGGGCAAAGCGGTCAGTTGAAGAGCATTTCAGTCTTTAATTGAAATGACTTGAAGCCTTCTCCTCGGAAGAGAAATTATAACTGTTCTGAATATATGTACCAATTGAAAAACCAAAATAAAAGAGGAAGAAGAGTGACAGCAAAGGGAGAGAACAATAGCCTTATGAGAGAAGGGAAAAATTCCCTCCATCCATTGAGGGAACATCTATACAAAAGCCTTTACAATGACTTAGCTATGGAGCTGAACCAGCACCTAGTGTAGATACATTCCACATTGTTGCAAGGGGTTTTTCCAACCATATGGTTAACCCACCTCTCCAAGAGCTAGGTCAATGAAAGAATGACACCGAGGTTTAGTGCCACGCAGCTGCCTTGCCCAGGTTGTGAAAAGTTTCTCAGTCTTGTGTAACAGAGCTCGGTTGATGTAATTTTTGAGCATAAACCAGGCCTCAGACAAGCTACCAATGGAAAAGACCTGTCGGGAAATCTAGTCCTGTGTCCCCACCACGGCAGTAGAATCCCCTTCAATTCATTTTCTTCAGGGCTGTTGGAAATATTCCAGCTGTCTCCGCTTCCCAGTAGAGGTTCCTCTACACTCCAGCTGAGCTCAGATGCAGGTTGTGTATGGGGAGTGGATGCACTGTGTACGCCTGTGTTGGGAGTGGGGGGTGACAGTGGAACAGAATGTTGAGACTAGATATGTGTGTGTCCTTGCCCTGACTGGCCCTCAGCCTGGTGTCTTTTGCCTCTCTGTGCCCCCTTCCTCCGGTGCCAGCTTCCTCTCTGTGCCCCTTCCTCTGGTGCCAGGTGTTGCCAACACAGAAATTCAAGCACCTCATGCAGGGGTGCGATATGGACCCAGTTAAGAGGACTGAGGAAAGAAATGTCCCGTTGACACACCTGGGGTTTGAGACAGAGGAACCAGGCCCCTTAATCAGAAGGCTCCTTGTACGTGAGAAGACAACCTGGTGACTAATGTTGATAAATAGAGTGTGTGGTTACAGGTCATCTCCTGCCTTGGGCGGTGTACATCAGGGCTGTGTCTAGCCTGGCCAGTTTTTCCGGAAAATCAGCCGCTTTTCCGGTAATACTTGACAGCTGTCTACACTGGCCGCTTGAATTTCCGCAAAAGTACTGACTTCCTACTGTAAGAAAACAGTGTTTCTTGCGGAAGTACTATTCTGCCCCTGTTCAGGCAAAAGTCCCTTTTGCACAAAAGGGCCAGTGTAGACAGCTCAGATTTGTTTTCTGCAAAAAAGCCCCTATCGCGAAAATGGCGATTGGGGCTTTTTTTCGGAAAAGAGCGTCTAGATTGGCACGGATGCTTTTCCGCAAAAAGTGCTTTTGCGGAAAATCGTCCGTGTCAATCTAGATGCTCTGTTCCGAAAATGCTTTTAACGGAAATCTTTTCCGTTAAAAGCATTTCCGGAAAATCATGCCAGTCTAGACGTAGCCCAGAAGTTCTCAACCTTTTTTTTCCCCTGAGCACTCAACGTATCCACTGTCCACCTGTACCATATGTTCAAGGAGATTGTGATCATAACCTCTCTCCGAGGTGAGCCATGGCTGGTCAAGTGATGACTTTTGCCTTCCTGACAGTGGTAGCAGAAAACCTCCGTCAGCACAGTGAAGTCTTGTCTGCTGTTACTCAGTGCTACAGAGCATAGACTCATAGACTCATAGACTTTAAGGTCAGAAGGGACCATTATGATCATCTAGTCTGACCCCCTGCACAGTGCAGGCCACAGAATCTCACCCTCACCCCTCCTAGAATAATCCTCTCACCTATATCTCAGATATTGAAACCTTCAAATACTTTGGAGACCCCAAGATGCAAAGAATCCTCCAGCTGTGATCTGTACCCCACGCTACAGAGGAAGGCGAAAAACCTCCACGGCCTCTGCCAATCTACCCTGGAGGAAAATTCCTTCCCGACCCCAAATATGGCGATCAGCTAAACCCTGAGCATGTGGGCAAGACTCATCAGCCAGACACCCAGAAAGTTCTATATAGTAACTCCTATCATCCCTCCATCCATCCATCATGTTGGTGTCCCCTTGCCCGATGTGCTACAAACCTATGAAACCTTGATTCAGTGCGGCTGAAGCAATAAAGGCTGTAGACATTGGATTGGGGAGGGGTCTTGAGTGTGGGTCTCACATGATGTTTCAGGACATTTCAGCAGGAGGAGAGACCATCCTGTATCATAGAGGATTTAATTCAGCCTGGGAGCCATGGCAGAGAAAGGTGGGATGCGGGATCTTAGGGACCCCTGTGACATTTCAAGATTTGGTTTCCACGAACCACAAAAGAAATCCACCCTTTGTGGATCAGCTCTGCACAGTCCCAACTTGAACTGAACACGGTGGGATGAACTATAACCTAACTTCAGTCACTGTCACTGGGTTACAATTGCATCATTTCATAACAGAGGAGGAAAGAGTGGACCAATTCATCCCTCGTGTACAAGTTGCATCAAGGGCAGCTTTGCTTCACTGAGTGCGCTAATTAGCTGTTGTGTCTTTCTGAGCTCAGCTATTCCCAGTTGTGTAAGGGAGCATGTCTCGTAGATCTCAGTATAAAACATGTCGAACGCCTTAAACGGGCAGTTGCTGACAAAGGGGAAAAGCCACCACAATCTCTCCGTAGCAGGTAGGTGCTGTTGTCCTACATCACAGTCACTCTCATGGAGACACCATGGTGATTAGCAAGTTTTGAATTCAAGATCTCCGGCACGAAAAGCCTCTGTCTGAGCTCCTACTCCCTGAAAATCCCTGCTCGGATTAGGGAATGGGAGTGTTTGTCTTTCTGACATGTTTAATCACCACGTCCTGGTTTGTGTACAGTGTGTACATTGTATGGAACACCTGGATTGACCAGCTGTGAACATGTGACTCTGTAGAAAAAGCCCTTCTTAGATCTTGTACAGGTGCCCATTATGAAACTGATCTCCATTTTTCTTCACTTCAGTACAGAGGAGGGATAACTCCCCAGAGTCCTCCACCTGCCCACTTCCCTGTAGCTGCTTGATCTCAGCACAGAGGAGATGAAAGAGGGAAATCACTCGGAGGTGACTGAGTTCATTCTCTCAGGACTGACAGATCGTCCAGAGCTGCAGGTCCCCCTGTTTGTGTTGTTCCTACTGATTTATGTTACCAACCTGATGGGAAATGGGGGGATGATCTTGTTAATCACAATTGACCCGCAACTTCACACCCCCATGTACTTTTTCCTGAGGAATTTGTCCTTCTGTGATCTCTGCTATTCCTCAATAATTGCCCCTAAGATGCTGCAGAATTTCTTAGCCGAAAGGAAGAGCATTTCTCACACTGCCTGTGCTGTGCAATTGTATTTCTTTGTCTGTTTCGCAGATGTTGAGTGTCTCTTGTTGGCTGTGATGGCGTACGACCGTTATGTGGCCATCTGTAACCCGCTGCTTTATAGGGTCAGCATGTCCAAGCGGCTTTGTAACCTGCTGGTGTCTGCATGCTATGCTGTGGGGTTGGTGGATGCGCTGATACAAACATGGTGTATAATTCAGCTCTCTTTCTGCCACTCCAATGTTATCAATCATTTTTTCTGTGATATTCCTCCCCTTTTGGCACTATCCTGTTCCGACACCCGCATCAGTGAGACATTGGTGTTCACCTTCATTGGCTTTATGATAGTGAGCAGCTTGGTGACCATCCTCCTCTCCTATGTCTACATCGTCTCCAGCATCCTACAGATCCGCTCTGCCAAGGGCCAGCGCAAAGCCTTCTCCACCTGCACTTGTCACTTGACTGTGGTCATCATGTTCAATGGCAGCCAACTCTTCATGTACTTACGTCCCCCTTCCAGCTATTCCATGGACACTGACAGAATAGCCTCTGTGTTTTACACAGTGGTGATCCCCATGTTGAACCCCCTCATCTACAGCCTGAGGAACAGGGAGGTGAAGGACGCCCTGAGGAAAGCCATGAAGAAACTCTTAAGCAATTCATGAATTTATTGGTGCAGAGTGAAAACAGATGAATTCAATTCCCAGCCCATTCCATTGTTATTTTGCAGAGCCCAGGTATAGAATCATAGAATACTAGGACTGGAAGGGACCTTGAGAGGTCAACGAGTCCAGTCCCCTGCCCTCATGGCAGGACCAAATACTATCTAGACCATCTCTGATAGACATTTATCTAACCTACTCTTACATATATTGGTTATTTTAATATTGTTATTGTTATTAAATGGTTCATATTCCAACGAGGTCTGCATGCCCCTGCTGAGGTCGGCATCAGTAGGCTATTTCCTCTGCAAAGTTCAAGGAGACACCCTTTCCGCATGTGTGAGTATTAAAATATATAGGGAACACATGACCTATGTGGAAAAGCTGAGGGATTTGGGCTTGATCAGTCTGTAGAAGAGCAGAGGGAGGGGAGATTTGAGAGAAGCCTTCAACTTCCTGAAGGAGGGTTCCAAAGAGGATGGAAAGAAGCTGTTCTCAGTGGTGACACATGACAGAATGAGGAGCAATTACAGTGGGAGAGGTCTAGGTGGGATATTAGGAAAAAGGCTTTCCCTAGGAGGGTGGGGAAGCACTGGGATGGGTTCCCTGGGGAAGGGGTTGAATTTCCATCCCTAGAAGTTGTTACGTCCCGGCTTCACAAAGCCCTGGCTGGGATGATTTAGTTGGAGTTGGTCCTGTTTTGGGGAGGGGGTTGGATTCGATGACCTCCTGAGGTCTCTTTCAACCCTATGATTCTACAATTCTGTGCGTGTTGACAGCATCCAGCTCTTTGTACAAGGTAAAAAGAGGGGCATCCAATCTTTCTCCTTTATATCAAGGTTGTTTTCGTTATGCAAGCGAAAGGCTAAAGTGTGTGATATGGCTCAACCAAAGGGAGTTCTGCACGACCTCCTGCTACTCTGCAGCCCTTCCTGCACTTTATTGGGTCGTGGTAGGGATTGTCATCTGGTTTCCATCCATGCATGAGTGTTAGAGAGTTGATTTCACTCTTAGGGTATGTCTAGACTACATGGCTCTGCCGACAGAGCCATGTAAACTAGTTTACCCAACATAATCAAAAAAGCGGGGATTTAAATAATCCCCACTTCATTAAAATAAAAATGGCCACTGAGCTGTGACAAAAATCAGCTGATCCGGCACAGTGCTGGAGTCTAGACGCGGATCGGTCGATAAGAGAAGCCTTTGTTGACTGCTCCGTTATGCCTCATGAAATGAGGTTTTCAGGAGCGGTCGACAAAGGCTTCCTTTGTTGATCAATCTGCATCTAGACTCCCGCGCTGTGCCAGATCAGCTGATTGTCGGCACAGCATGGCAGCCATTTTTATTTTAATGAAGTGGGGATTATTTCAATCCCCGCTTCATTGACTATGTCGGGTAAACTAGTTTACATGGCTCTGTCAGCAGAGCCATGTAGTCTAGACCTACTCTCTATGCCCTTTATTTTAAGCTAAGGGTCAAAAAGACAAGTATTAGTAAGGGTGATGTTTCTAAGAGAGAGCATGGAGTGTGTACCTCAACTGTGACATTCTGCACTAAACTGAATAATAAATAGTACAGAAAGGTTTGGTTTCCTCTTTGGTATGGATGAAAGAGAAAGTTAAATCACTCAATATTTATACCATATCAGCAGATAAGCTGTGAGTTGTTCCTCTTCCTTCTCTGGTCTTGTAATTTAGACTCTGAAGAACAGGGATAGAGGGAATGGTACGGCTGGGGGGATGGTGAGGGAAAAATAGAAGGCTGTGGGTTGATTTTTGAGGTAATGGGTTGGTTACAAAAATTAAGACAGAAATGCAGCTCAAGCTGATGTGAATTTGAAAATCCTCAAAATGCTTGGAAAATTGAAAATATTGGGGTGGAAGAAAACATCTAACACCCCCCAGAAATGGAATATTTCCTTTCCTTCCCAGGGACATCCCATTGTGAAAGCAAAGACAATGGAGGCCTAGGCTGACCAATGAGTGGGAGTGGAAGAGGCGGGGATGGTGGTGTTTCCTTTGTATCTTGTCCCCCAATGGTTAGAGCTCTCCCTTGGGATGTGGGACACACAGACCAATCCCCCTCTCTCTGATGGGGAGAAACAATTTGACAGTGGCTCTTCCACACTGCCGGACAATGCCCTGGTGACTGGGCTATGTCCCGTCCTAGGCTTTTTTCAGGGTTGGTCTACGTTAAAGCTGTAAAGTCAATCTAAGACATGCTAGTTCAATTGATGTAACTTTAACAGTGTCCACACCATGATAGAGTGATGGGACAAGAGCCTTTGACTTTCAAGGCCCATTCTCTAGCTTGGAACTAAAAAGCAAACAGAGTGAACCCTCACCACCCCCAGACTTGGTGATTTCAACTTCTAAAACCAACATAGAGAAGTAATAACACACTCCAGTATTTGCTGGTTCTCACACTAAAGTCAGATCGTTACTTCACTCCTGGGCTCCCATGGAATTCCATTCTCTAACACCACAATTTATTAAAAATTCGTTATTTATGCAACAATTTTATTTTTACTGTGTAGATTCAATAATGAAAAATTAAAGATATGGGAATTGTTAGACATAAGAATATCTGCCAGTCTCTCCCATTGGTAGTTTCCTCTTCCCTAACTGTCCAGAGGCAGCATTTTCAAAAGCATTCACAAATCCAGGACTTGAGTACGGACAAGTATGAAAATGGGGATTGGAAATTCTTTCTGCCAACCTTTGCCCACCTATGGGTGAGAGTGACTAGGCTTGGCTGCCTTATTACAGGCTTCATAAATGTCTCTAGGTCCTTATATGGCCCTTGTCAATGTAGTAACTTTGAGCACTCTGCAGTTTTGATTGCATTTATCGTCACAACCTTCATGTTAGGTAGGAAAATATTTTCCTCCATTTCACAGATGAGCTGAAACACAGAGAAAGGAAATGTCTCTGTTATACAAGAAATCTACAGGTGCACCAGTAACTAAAATCAAAATTACAGAGTGGTAGATTAAGGCTTAACGTAGTAAACCAACATTCCTTCTCATGGAGATAGAGGAACAATGGTATAAAACCGATATGCAAGAGTGGCACCGCAGCTCCTCATTCCGTACAGGAGTGCTGCATTCTTCACATTCACCCTACATGTCCCACCAAGGAGCCGACGGTGTCTCAGAGTTTCCAATACTGACAAGGAAAAACAAGGCAACAACATTAATTGCATGGGCTCTGCACAGATCTTCTGCAGGGAGCAAAGGTTCTCCAGGGAGCAAACCTGTAAGACTCCAAGCCAAGGTTAACCCCTGCTATCCCAGGAAGCTGTTCCAAAGGCATTCACGGTGACATGGGCATGGTTAGCATACAGGTCAATGTCCTACGACAAAGGGACACATTTCAGGCATCAGAAATGGTAATACACCTAAAGCTGGAGGGGAACATTTAACCTGCCTGGCCATTCCATGCCAGATTTAAGAGTAACCCTTCTTCTACAAAGGGGTTTCACCACTGAATGACAGAGAGAGAGAGAGAGTGCTGAATTGGAGCTCATTTATATGTTTGACACTGTCTCCCTGGGCTTGAATGACGGCATTAACTGGTTAACGCCCTACGAAGGCAATTGCCTATGCCTGTGACATTCACATTTCACATCATTAGCTCTGAATGGGACACGGCTAGCCATTTAATTAGCCTCATTAACACAGGTCCTACAACTGACAGGCACCTCTGAAGTTCTGTAGATCACTTGGTTTGTGTTATTGCCATTCCATTTCATCTGAGGAAATGGGTTTTGCCCACCAATGTTCATGATTCTCTTTATGTTGCTAAGTCTCTAAGGTGCCACAGGGACCACTCGCTGTTTTTAAAGTTACAGATTAGCATGGGGACCTCCTCTGAGGTAAATGTTCGACCAGGTAGTGCTTCTATTCTTCTCCACTCATAAGTGAAGGGAAGAAAACCAGTGTGGTACCATCAAATCAGGGGCAAAGCGGTCAGTTGAAGAGCATTTCAGTCTTTAATTGAAATGACTTGAAGCCTTCTCCTCGGAAGAGAAATTATAACTGTTCTGAATATATGTACCAATTGAAAAACCAAAATAAAAGAGGAAGAAGAGTGACAGCAAAGGGAGAGAACAATAGCCTTATGAGAGAAGGGAAAAATTCCCTCCATCCATTGAGGGAACATCTATACAAAAGCCTTTACAATGACTTAGCTATGGAGCTGAACCAGCACCTAGTGTAGATACATTCCACATTGTTGCAAGGGGTTTTTCCAACCATATGGTTAACCCACCTCTCCAAGAGCTAGGTCAATGAAAGAATGACACCGAGGTTTAGTGCCACGCAGCTGCCTTGCCCAGGTTGTGAAAAGTTTCTCAGTCTTGTGTAACAGAGCTCGGTTGATGTAATTTTTGAGCATAAACCAGGCCTCAGACAAGCTACCAATGGAAAAGACCTGTCGGGAAATCTAGTCCTGTGTCCCCACCACGGCAGTAGAATCCCCTTCAATTCATTTTCTTCAGGGCTGTTGGAAATATTCCAGCTGTCTCCGCTTCCCAGTAGAGGTTCCTCTACACTCCAGCTGAGCTCAGATGCAGGTTGTGTATGGGGAGTGGATGCACTGTGTACGCCTGTGTTGGGAGTGGGGGGTGACAGTGGAACAGAATGTTGAGACTAGATATGTGTGTGTCCTTGCCCTGACTGGCCCTCAGCCTGGTGTCTTTTGCCTCTCTGTGCCCCCTTCCTCCGGTGCCAGCTTCCTCTCTGTGCCCCTTCCTCTGGTGCCAGGTGTTGCCAACACAGAAATTCAAGCACCTCATGCAGGGGTGCGATATGGACCCAGTTAAGAGGACTGAGGAAAGAAATGTCCCGTTGACACACCTGGGGTTTGAGACAGAGGAACCAGGCCCCTTAATCAGAAGGCTCCTTGTACGTGAGAAGACAACCTGGTGACTAATGTTGATAAATAGAGTGTGTGGTTACAGGTCATCTCCTGCCTTGGGCGGTGTACATCAGGGCTGTGTCTAGCCTGGCCAGTTTTTCCGGAAAATCAGCCGCTTTTCCGGTAATACTTGACAGCTGTCTACACTGGCCGCTTGAATTTCCGCAAAAGTACTGACTTCCTACTGTAAGAAAACAGTGTTTCTTGCGGAAGTACTATTCTGCCCCTGTTCAGGCAAAAGTCCCTTTTGCACAAAAGGGCCAGTGTAGACAGCTCAGATTTGTTTTCTGCAAAAAAGCCCCTATCGCGAAAATGGCGATTGGGGCTTTTTTTCGGAAAAGAGCGTCTAGATTGGCACGGATGCTTTTCCGCAAAAAGTGCTTTTGCGGAAAATCGTCCGTGTCAATCTAGATGCTCTGTTCCGAAAATGCTTTTAACGGAAATCTTTTCCGTTAAAAGCATTTCCGGAAAATCATGCCAGTCTAGACGTAGCCCAGAAGTTCTCAACCTTTTTTTTCCCCTGAGCACTCAACGTATCCACTGTCCACCTGTACCATATGTTCAAGGAGATTGTGATCATAACCTCTCTCCAAGGTGAGCCATGGCTGGTCAAGTGATGACTTTTGCCTTCCTGACAGTGGTAGCAGAAAACCTCCGTCAGCACAGTGAAGTCTTGTCTGCTGTTACTCAGTGCTACAGAGCATAGACTCATAGACTCATAGACTTTAAGGTCAGAAGGGACCATTATGATCATCTAGTCTGACCCCCTGCACAGTGCAGGCCACAGAATCTCACCCTCACCCCTCCTAGAATAATCCTCTCACCTATATCTCAGATATTGAAACCTTCAAATACTTTGGAGACCCCAAGATGCAAAGAATCCTCCAGCTGTGATCTGTACCCCACGCTACAGAGGAAGGCGAAAAACCTCCACGGCCTCTGCCAATCTACCCTGGAGGAAAATTCCTTCCCGACCCCAAATATGGCGATCAGCTAAACCCTGAGCATGTGGGCAAGACTCATCAGCCAGACACCCAGAAAGTTCTATATAGTAACTCCTATCATCCCTCCATCCATCCATCATGTTGGTGTCCCCTTGCCCGATGTGCTACAAACCTATGAAACCTTGATTCAGTGCGGCTGAAGCAATAAAGGCTGTAGACATTGGATTGGGGAGGGGTCTTGAGTGTGGGTCTCACATGATGTTTCAGGACATTTCAGCAGGAGGAGAGACCATCCTGTATCATAGAGGATTTAATTCAGCCTGGGAGCCATGGCAGAGAAAGGTGGGATGCGGGATCTTAGGGACCCCTGTGACATTTCAAGATTTGGTTTCCACGAACCACAAAAGAAATCCACCCTTTGTGGATCAGCTCTGCACAGTCCCAACTTGAACTGAACACGGTGGGATGAACTATAACCTAACTTCAGTCACTGTCACTGGGTTACAATTGCATCATTTCATAACAGAGGAGGAAAGAGTGGACCAATTCATCCCTCGTGTACAAGTTGCATCAAGGGCAGCTTTGCTTCACTGAGTGCGCTAATTAGCTGTTGTGTCTTTCTGAGCTCAGCTATTCCCAGTTGTGTAAGGGAGCATGTCTCGTAGATCTCAGTATAAAACATGTCGAACGCCTTAAACGGGCAGTTGCTGACAAAGGGGAAAAGCCACCACAATCTCTCCGTAGCAGGTAGGTGCTGTTGTCCTACATCACAGTCACTCTCATGGAGACACCATGGTGATTAGCAAGTTTTGAATTCAAGATCTCCGGCACGAAAAGCCTCTGTCTGAGCTCCTACTCCCTGAAAATCCCTGCTCGGATTAGGGAATGGGAGTGTTTGTCTTTCTGACATGTTTAATCACCACGTCCTGGTTTGTGTACAGTGTGTACATTGTATGGAACACCTGGATTGACCAGCTGTGAACATGTGACTCTGTAGAAAAAGCCCTTCTTAGATCTTGTACAGGTGCCCATTATGAAACTGATCTCCATTTTTCTTCACTTCAGTACAGAGGAGGGATAACTCCCCAGAGTCCTCCACCTGCCCACTTCCCTGTAGCTGCTTGATCTCAGCACAGAGGAGATGAAAGAGGGAAATCACTCGGAGGTGACTGAGTTCATTCTCTCAGGACTGACAGATCGTCCAGAGCTGCAGGTCCCCCTGTTTGTGTTGTTCCTACTGATTTATGTTACCAACCTGATGGGAAATGGGGGGATGATCTTGTTAATCACAATTGACCCGCAACTTCACACCCCCATGTACTTTTTCCTGAGGAATTTGTCCTTCTGTGATCTCTGCTATTCCTCAATAATTGCCCCTAAGATGCTGCAGAATTTCTTAGCCGAAAGGAAGAGCATTTCTCACACTGCCTGTGCTGTGCAATTGTATTTCTTTGTCTGTTTCGCAGATGTTGAGTGTCTCTTGTTGGCTGTGATGGCGTACGACCGTTATGTGGCCATCTGTAACCCGCTGCTTTATAGGGTCAGCATGTCCAAGCGGCTTTGTAACCTGCTGGTGTCTGCATGCTATGCTGTGGGGTTGGTGGATGCGCTGATACAAACATGGTGTATAATTCAGCTCTCTTTCTGCCACTCCAATGTTATCAATCATTTTTTCTGTGATATTCCTCCCCTTTTGGCACTATCCTGTTCCGACACCCGCATCAGTGAGACATTGGTGTTCACCTTCATTGGCTTTATGATAGTGAGCAGCTTGGTGACCATCCTCCTCTCCTATGTCTACATCGTCTCCAGCATCCTACAGATCCGCTCTGCCAAGGGCCAGCGCAAAGCCTTCTCCACCTGCACTTGTCACTTGACTGTGGTCATCATGTTCAATGGCAGCCAACTCTTCATGTACTTACGTCCCCCTTCCAGCTATTCCATGGACACTGACAGAATAGCCTCTGTGTTTTACACAGTGGTGATCCCCATGTTGAACCCCCTCATCTACAGCCTGAGGAACAGGGAGGTGAAGGACGCCCTGAGGAAAGCCATGAAGAAACTCTTAAGCAATTCATGAATTTATTGGTGCAGAGTGAAAACAGATGAATTCAATTCCCAGCCCATTCCATTGTTATTTTGCAGAGCCCAGGTATAGAATCATAGAATACTAGGACTGGAAGGGACCTTGAGAGGTCAACGAGTCCAGTCCCCTGCCCTCATGGCAGGACCAAATACTATCTAGACCATCTCTGATAGACATTTATCTAACCTACTCTTACATATATTGGTTATTTTAATATTGTTATTGTTATTAAATGGTTCATATTCCAACGAGGTCTGCATGCCCCTGCTGAGGTCGGCATCAGTAGGCTATTTCCTCTGCAAAGTTCAAGGAGACACCCTTTCCGCATGCGTGAGTATTAAAATATATAGGGAACACATGACCTATGTGGAAAAGCTGAGGGATTTGGGCTTGATCAGTCTGCAGAAGAGCAGAGGGAGGGGAGATTTGAGAGAAGCCTTCAACTTCCTGAAGGAGGGTTCCAAAGAGGATGGAAAGAAGCTGTTCTCAGTGGTGAAACATGACAGAATGAGGAGCAATTACAGTGGGAGAGGTCTAGGTGGGATATTAGGAAAAAGGCTTTCCCTAGGAGGGTGGGGAAGCACTGGGATGGGTTCCCTGGGGAAGGGGTTGAATTTCCATCCCTAGAAGCTGTTACGTCCCGGCTTCACAAAGCCCTGGCTGGGATGATTTAGTTGGCGTTGGTCCTGTTTTGGGGAGAGGGTTGGGTTCGATGACCTCCTGAGGTCTCTTTCAACCCTATGATTCTACAATTCTTTGCGTGTTGACAACATCCAGCTCTTTGTACGAGGTAAAAAGAGGGGCATCCAATCTTTCTCCTTTATATTAGGGTTGTTTTCGTTATGCAAGCGAAAGGCTAAAGTGTGTGATATGGCTCAACCAAAGGGAGTTCTGCACGCCCTCCTGCAACTCTGAAGCCCTTCCTGCACTTTATCGGGTCATGGTAGGGATTGTCATCTGGTTTCCATTCATGCATGAGCGTTAGAAAGTTGATTTCACTCTTAGGGTATGTCTAGACTACATGGCTCTGCCGACAGAGCCATGTAAACTAGTTTACCCAACATAATCAAAAAAGCGGGGATTTAAATAATCCCCACTTCATTAAAATAAAAATGGCCACTGAGCTGTGACAAATATCAGCTGATCAGGCACAGTGTGGGAGTCTAGACACGGATCAGTCGACAAGGGAAGCCTTTGTTGACTGCTCCGTTATGCCTCATGAAATGAGGTTTACAGGAGCGGTCAACAAAGGCTTCCCTTGTTGATCAATCTGCATCTAGACTCCCGCGCTGTGCCGGATCAGCTGATTGTCGGCACAGCATGGCAGCCATTTTTATTTTAATGAAGTGGGGATTATTTCAATCCCCGCTTCATTGACTATGTCGGGTAAACTAGTTTACATGGCTCTGTCAGCAGAGCCATGTAGTCTAGACCTACCCTCTATGCCCTTTATTTTAAGCTAAGGGTGCAATAAGACAAGAATTAGTAAGGGTGATGTTTCTAAGAGAGAGCATGGAGTGTGTACCTCAACTGTGACATTCTGCGCTAAACTGAATAATAAATAGTACAGAAAGGTTTGGTTTCCTCTTTGGTATAGATTAAAGAGAAAGTTAAATCACTCAATATTTATACCATATCAGCAGATAAGCTATGAGTTATTCCTCTTCCTTCTCTGGTCTTGTAATTTAGACTCTGAAGAACAGGGATAGAGGGAATGGTACAGCTGGGGGGATGGTGAGGGAAAAATAGAAGGCTATGGGTTGATTTTTGAGGTAATGGGTTGGTTACAAAAATTAAGACAGAAATGCAGCTCAAGCTGATGTGAATTTGAAAATCCTCAAAATGCTTGGAAAATTGAAAATATTGGGGTGGAAGAAAACATCTAACACCCCCCAGAAATGGAATATTTCCTTTCCTTCCCAGGGACATCCCATTGTGAAAGCAAAGACAATGGAGGCCTAGGCTGACCAATGAGTGGGAGTGGAAGAGGCGGGGATGGTGGTGTTTCCTTTGTATCTTTTCCCCCAATGGTTAGAGCTCTCCCTTGGGATGTGGGACACACAGACCAATCCCCCTCTCTCTGATGGGGAGAAACAATTTGACAGTGGCTCTTCCACACTGCCGGACAATGCCCTGGTGACTGGGCTATGTCCCGTCCTAGGCCTTTTTCAGGGTTGGTCTACGTTAAAGCTGTAAAGTCAATCTAAGACATGCTAGTTCAATTGATGTAACTTTAACAGTGTCCTCACCATGATAGATTGATGGGACAAGAGCCGTTGACTTCCAAGGCCCATTCTCTAGCTTGGAACTAAAAAGCAAAGAGAGTGAACCCTCACCACCCCCAGACTTGGTGATTTCAACTTCTAAAACCAACGTAAAGAAGTAATAACACACTCCAGTATTTGCTGGTTCTCACACTAAAGTTAGATCGTTACTTCACTCCTGGGCTCCCATGGAATTCCATTCTCTAACACCACAATTTATTAAAAAATCGTTATTTATGCAACAATTTTATTTTTACTGTGTAGATTCAATAACGAAAAATTAAAGATATGGGAATTGTTAGACATAAGAATATCTGCCAGTCTCTCCCATTGGTAGTTTCCTCTTCTCTAACTGTCCAGAGGCAGCATTTTCAAAAGCATTCACAAATCCAGGACTTGAGTACGGACAAGTATGAAAATGGGGATCTGAAATTCTTTCTGCCACCCTTTGCCCACTTATGAATGAGAGTGACTAGGCTTGGCTGTCTTATTACAGGCTTCATAAATGTCTGTAGGCCCTTATGGGGCCCTCATCAATGTAGTAACTTTGAGCACTCCACAGTCTTGATTGCATTTATTGTCACAACCTTCATGTTAGGTAGGAAAATATTTATCTCCCTTTCACAGATGAGCTGAAACACAGAGAAAGGAAAGGTCTCTGTTATACAAGACATCTGCAGGTGCACCAGTAACTAAAATCAAAATTACAGAGTGGTAGATTAAGGCTTAATGTAGTAAACCAACATTCCTTCTCATGGCGATAAAGGAACAATGGTATAAAACCGATATGCAAGAGTGGCACCGCAACCCCTCATTCTGTACAGTAGAGCTGCATTCTTCACATTCACCATGCATGTCCCACCAAGGAGCCGAGGGTGTCTCAGAGTTTCCAATACTGACTTTTTAACTATTCAAGATAACATGGTGAATTGTCTTTTTATAGACACACTGCAAATTACATGTGCTGCCATCAGGTTGTCCCCTGGCATTCAAAACTGAGACTTATCTTCCTGATATAGTCTCTGATATCAGGCAATTGCAGAACACACCTTTTATCTTCAACCCAGTTGCAACTTCTTAAATTAAAAACAGTAGCTGCAAGCTGATAGGACAGAAAAGAAATTATTTACACACGGTGACAGTCTGTACCCTTATGCTCATCCTTCTTCTAAGAAGATGATGCATTTTGTACAAAGCATGCTTTATGAGCTATCATTTGAAAACTCATAATCCGCTGATCATCAATGTCCTGATAAAATGTGTGTGGCTAAACAATATATAACATTATTGTATTCTGCTGTATAACATTAGTGAGACATTCTAAGTTTAGAAAAGCAGGCAAAAAGCAGTACCTAACAAACAAAAGGAAAACGGATGCCTCAACCAGGCATAAACAAAATCAAATGATATTTCACCTGATTAAGAGGCCATTTGGGGGCAGGAGGAAGGATATGAGTGAGATATCAAAATTATGACAAGGAAATTGCTGGTGTTTTCTGTCCCCTCATTCTTTGTCTCCTGAATCTCAGCTGTGAAAAAGAAATGCCTATAAATGGAGAAGGCAAATGCCCCAATAGTATTCCTCCTCCCTTTCTCTGCTCACTGCAGCAATATTCTCAGAAGGAACAAGATGAAACATTGGACTGGGTGGTGAATTCTGACTGACAGGCATTCATCACATAAAACTGCAAGGCCATGAGAGAAAAAGGGTGCTTTTAATTCATTTACCTCATTAAGCTAGGTATTGGTTGCATTTGACCTTTTAATTCTTTGTAACAATTTCTGAATTTTAGGCCTCATTTTGCAATCACTGAAAATCTTTCTTTTTGGAGTGAATACATGTGTTTTCTTGTGGTATCAAAGCTGGTGTGGTTTTGTATCGAAATATTGGGAAGTCTACTTGAGAGCAGGATTTGTCCATAACATTTCAAGGAAGAAAATGGCAGACTTTATGTGAGTTGGTGTTATACAATAAGGCTACATCTCCCCTGCAAGCTTCTTGTGCAAAGAATGGCTGGTCTTGAGCAAAAACTTGCGGAGCATCTACACTGCACGCTTGTTCTCGCGCAAGTAAATTTACAGTAAGGTGTCGGAACAGAGGGCTTCTCGTGCAAGAATTATTCCTCTCCCCATGAGGAATAAGCCTTCTTGCACAAGAGCTCTTGTGCAAAGAGGCAGTGTGGATGGGCAACAGGGGTTTCTTGTGCAAGAAACCCCTATGGCTAAAATGGCCATCAGAATGTTGTTGCACAAAACAGCATCCACACTGCCATGGACTCTCTTGCACAAAAGCACATGGCAATGTGGACATGCTCTTGTGCAAGAATTCTTGCACAAGAAGCCTGCAGTGTAGACGTAGCTTAAGTGATTGGACAGTACAGGATGCACGTTCCAGTCAGCATCAGAAGGCTCTATGACTTAGAGGTTTACGCTCTTTTTGGATGTTTCTAAAAGCACCATGGCTACGTCTAGACTGGCATGATTTTCCGGAAATGCTTTTAACGGAAATATTTTCCGTTAAAAGCATTTTCTGAAAAGCACGTCTAGATTGGCACGGACGCTTTTCCGCAAAAGCACTTTTTGTAGAAAAGCGTCCGTGGCCAATCTAGACGCGGTTTTCCGCAAAAAAGCCCCGATCGCCATTTTCGCCATCGGGGCTTTTTTGTGGAAATCAGTACTATGCTGTCTACACTAGCCCTGTTGCGCAAAAGTTTTGCGCAAAAGGGACTTTTGCCCGAACGGGAGCAGCATAGAATGTCTGCAAAAAGCACTGATTTCTTACAGTGCTTTTGTGAAAAGTCAAGCAGCCAGTGTAGACAGCTGGCTAGTTTTTCCGGAAAAATGGCTGATTTTCCAGGAAAACTGGCCAGTCTAGACACAGCCCATGTGATTCTCTTGGTCACAGAGCTGCCAGAGACAGACTCCAGAGACTTAGATGTGAGTTCTTTGCATATCCTTGATGCCTGGCCCAAAGCCTGAAACTGGGATGAATCGTGGTGAAGTGGAAAAGAAACAGCAGAGAAAAGTAATGCAGTTGCTGCAGAACTGAAAGTGTGAAGTAGCCACAGTAGCATTCAGCATTTATAACCTATGGCTCTCAGAGCACTTTACAGAGGAGGGCTAATTTCATGTAGCCCGTTTTCATAACAGAGTTCCTGACATAGAAGGTGTTTAAGGGATTCACCCAAAATTGCCCAGTTATGGCAAGGTGTCGAGAGCAGAACCCAAACCTTATGCACCAGAGTCTGGTGTATGTTACACTGGGTATGCTGCGGGTTGGTCTGCTTATGAGCTAGATACAGCAGTGAGTATCCAGATTAACTCTACTTACATGACTGGTATTCCTCTGGAGTTACATAAGTGTAAATGAGAGACGAGTCTGGCCCATGGTTTCTGGACCAATCCTGTGAAATTACTTTAAGAGACTTTTGGAGAGGTGACTCCCCCCATAAAATGGAGACTATATTAACCTTATTTTAGTATTATATAAAACAGATCTCTCCTTGCTCTGGACCTCTGTGTTCCATGTCCACCAGGAAAGACGTGGCAACTGTAACTCTGATAGAAATTGCATCATTTAATAACACAGTAGGAAAGAGAGCAACAAATTAATCCCCAGGGCATGAGTTACCCCCATGGTGGAGCTGGTTCACCAAGCACATTAATTGGCTGTTGTTTCTCTCTGAGCTCAGCTATTCCCAGTTGCTCCAGGGGCAATGTCCCATAGATCACAAATCTCAGTATAAAACCTCCTGAAGGCTCCGAACGGGCCGTTTTTGTCAAAGGGGAAATGCTGCCGCGTTTCTTTCTCCAAACCAGGTACGTGCGCTTGTCCTGCATCATGGCCACACACATGTGCAGACGCCATAGAGATTGATAGGTACAGAATTGAAGACCTCTCACACTAATACCTCAGCCTCAGCTCCTGCTCCTTGAGCTGGAGGATTGGAAAAATAAGCAAGCATCATTGAAGTCGGCACTTTTCCTTCAGTAGCTGGGTTTTCATCCTGACAAGTATAAATGCTGTTTTCAGATGCCAAAAACCTTCATTAGCCCAGTGAGAAAGCTTTTTCCTCAACTGATATGATGAAGCACAGAGCTGATGTAGTCCAACGTGGGTATAACAATTAAGACTCCATCTTGAGGCAAGAAAAAAAAATCTTCCTGAGATGAGTTTCACCCTGATTTTCTCATAGCAGACTCATAAATTGCCATTGGCTGTCGAGACTAGTGAACAGGAGTGTCCTTGTGTGTGTGGGGGGGGGGGAGCGGGAAGGTCTGATTGATCTACGTGTCCATGTACTGGTGGGTGCATTGTATAGCACCAGCAAAAAGACCAGCTGTGAACATCGGGCTCTGTGAACCAAGTCCTCCCCTGAACTTGTCTTGTGTCCGTTAAGAAACTGACCATCTTTTTTCTTCCCTTATTCCATTAGAGCAAAAGAATAGGTTGCCAGATCCATCCACCTGCCCACAACCCTGTAGCTGCCCAATCTCATCTCAGAGGAGATGGAAGAGGGAAACCACTCAGAAGCAACAGAGTTTATTTTCTCAGGACTGATGGATCATCCAGAGCTACAGGTCCCTCTATTTTGGGTGTTCCTACTGATTTATGTTGTCACTCTAGTGGGGAACGGGGGGATGATCTTGTTAATCACAGTTGACTTGCAACTCCACACCCCCATGTACATTTTCCTGCGGAATTTGTCTGTCTTTGATATCTGCTATTCCACAGTCATTGCCCCTAAGATGCTGCTGGACTTCTTAGCTGAGAGGAAAAGCATTTCTCGCACTGCCTGTGCTGTGCAAATGTATTTCTCTCTCTGTCTTGCAGATATTGAGTGTCTCTTGCTGGCTGTGATGGCGTACGACCGTTACGTGGCCATTTGTAACCCACTGCTCTATAGAGTCACCATGTCCAGTCAGTTTTGTAACCAGCTCATGGTTGGGCTGTGTGCTGTGGGGTTGGTGGATTCTCTGACACACACATGTCTAACATTTCGACTGTCATTCTGCCGCTCCAATATTCTCAATCATTTCTGCTGTGACATCCCCCCATTGCTAGCGCTCTCCTGCTCTGACACCCACATCAATGAGATTGTGGTGTTTACCTTAAGTGGCTGCATTTTTGTCGGAAGCTTTGTGATCATTCTTCTCTCCTACTTCTATATCATTGCCACCATCTTGCGGATTCACTCCTCCAAAGGCCGGCGCAAAGCTTTCTCCACCTGCGCTTCCCACTTGTGCGCAGTGGGCATGTTCCATGGCACCCAACTCTTCATGTATTTGCGACCCACCTCTAGCTACTCCATGGACACCGACAAAATCGCCTCCGTGTTCTACACAGTGGTGATCTCCATGTTGAACCCCATCGTCTACAGCCTGAGGAACACGGAGGTGAAGGACGCGCTGCACAAAATCATCAAAAGACTCCTAGGAAAGTCTTGAACTTCTTTAAGAGTGTACTAGTTTAATTTTGGGGAGTGGAAACAAGTGAATTTCATTTCTAGCCCACTGCAACGTCATTGCACACATCCCATGGCAGCATTGTTCATTATCAGGTTGTCATTTTTATTAATTTGCTTGTATTCCAACAAAGAGAGCAGGCTCCAACTGAGATCTGGGCTTCATTAGGCCACTGCAAAATTCAAAGAGTTGCCTGTTTCACATGTGTGAGCATAACAATATATGTCATGTGCTTTGAAAGCATGGAGCTGCTTGTATTGGGGAACATTTTATTGGATTGAGACAAGGAGGGGAGCACATCTATCCTCTTTGGAGCAGGGTTGGATTTATTGTGCAGTTGCATGTATGACGTGTGTAATGTTTATGGCAGAACCAAAGGGACTTTGCACCCACCCCTCATATTCTGTTGCTCCTTATCTGTTCCAGGGGGTCATAGGCTATGTGTACACTTGCATGATTTTCCGGAAATGCTTTTAACGGAAAAGTTTTCCATTAAAAGCATTTTCAGAAAAGTGCGTCTAGATTGGCAGGACGCTTTTCCGGAAAAGCACTTTTTGCGGAAAAGCGTCCATGGCCAATCTAGACGCACTTTTCCGCAAAAAAACCCCGATCGTCATTTTCGCGATCGGGACTTTTTTGCGGAAAACACTATTGTGCTGTCTACACTGGCCCTTTTCCGGAACAGTTTTCCGGAAAAAGACTTTTGCCCGAATGGGAGCAGCATAGTTTTTCCGGAAAAGCACTGATGATTTTATATTAGATCATTAGTGCTTTTCCGGAAATTCAAGCGGCCAGTGTAGACAGCTGGCAAGTTTTTCCGGAAAAGCGGCTGATTTTCTGGAACAACTTGCCAGTGTAGACACAGCCATAGAGATTGTCAGCTGGTTTGTGTCCATGCCTGAGGAGGAGAAAGGTGAGTTCTCTCACAATGGCCTGTATTTTAAGTTAAGGGAACAACAAAAGAAGAAACAGCAAGGTTGTTACTTTCAAGAGAGAGCATGGTGTGGGTACATCTACACTGCATGCTTATTTCAAAAAAGCTATTCTGGAATACTTATTCTAGGGTTACCGTATTTGAACTTTCAAAAAAGCGGACACTCCTGAGAGTGTATCTGTATCAGTATGTACCAATTCACGTTGTATTCATGTGTTACAATATACAACACATTAATACAACATGAGTTGGAAGATACTGATACAGATACACTCCATCTCAGGAGCGTCCTCTTTTTTGAAAGTACAAATATGGCAACCCTAGTTATTCTGAAATAGCTTATTTCAAAATAGCACGTCTACACTGCAGGGAAGCCTCAAAATTAGTCCGAGGCAGGTTTCCCTGATGTAGATGTGCTTTCTCGATTTACAGCCCCAGGAGGCTCAACTTAGAATGAGGGGCTATTTCAAAATACAACAGTGGAGCATCTACACACATCTTATTTTGAAATAGCTATTTCAGAATAGTCATTATTCCTCGTAGAATGAGGTTTACAGATTTTGGAATAAGCCATCCATTATTTTGAAATTACTTTGAAAGAAAGGAATGGCTGTGTAGACGCACTCATAGTTATTTCAAAATAACACCAGTTATCTTGAAATACAGCTGCTACGTCTAGACTGGCATGATTTTCCGCAAATGCTTTTAACGGAAAACTTTTCCGTTAAAAGCATTTGAGGAAAAGAGCGTCCAGATTGGCACGGATGCTTTTCCGCAAAAGCACTTTTTGCAGAAAAGCATCCGTGCCAATCTAGACGCGCTTTTCCGCAAAAAAGCCCAGATCGCCATTTTTGCGATCGGGGCTTTTTTGCGCAAAACAAATCTGAGCTGTCTACACTGGCCCTTTTGCGCAAAAGCTTTGCGCAAAAGGACTTTTGCCCAAATTGGAGCAGCACAGTATTTCCAGAAGAAGCACTGATTTCTTACATGAGATTGTCAGTGTTCTTGCGGAAATTCAAGCGGCCAGTGTAGACAGCTGGCAAGTTTTTCTGCAAAAGCTGCTTTTGCGGAAAAATTTGCCAGTCTAGACACAGCCGTGCAGTGTAGATGCACCCCATGAAAGTCTGCACTGAGAAAGCTCTGAGAGGGTTAGATTTCTCTGCCATATGAATTAAACAGATGGGAAAATGTACATGAGACACACAATATGTGCACCACATCAGCTATGAGTTTCCCCCTTGAATCTGTTGGAAAGTATTACAGACTCTGAAGAATAGGGATTGTGGGAATGGTATGGCTCAGGGGACTGTGAGTGAGGAATGGATAAAACTGGGTGATTTCCTGATTTTCCAGTTCATTGCTGTTACAAATATTTGTAAAAAGAATTCAGTGCAACCAGATCCACACCTAAAGGTGATGTTTGGCAAATTTAAAACATTCACCAACATTTCCTTCGGGGTTGACGGAAATACTTAACATGGCCAGAAACTGACCATTTCCTTTCCTTCCTGGGGAATTTTCAATATGAAAGCAAAGACAATAAAGGTCTATATGGACAAAATGGATGGAGGTGGAAGAGGTATTGATGCTGCTGCTTCCATTGTAGAGTTTAACTCAGGCCTTGTCTATATTTCCAGGAAGATTGATACTCCAAAGATCAATCTTTCAGGGTTCAATTAACAGGTCTAGTAAAGGCTCGCTCAATTGAACACTGATGTTACCCCCATTAACCCTGGTGCACGTTGGAGTCATGAGGAGTAAGGGAACTTGATGGGAAAGTTTCTCCTGTTGACCTCCTGCAGGGGGGCCACCCCAGAAATTCAGCTTACGGTACGTTGACTCCAGCTACATAATTCTCGTAGATGCAGCTGTGCAACTTAAGTAAAATTTCTGGCTTAGTGTAGACCTGGCCTCTGTGATAGAGCACTCATATGGGATGTAGGAAGACACATTTGAATCTCTTGCCAGTCTGATGTAGAGAAAACATTTGAAAGTGTGTCTCACGCATTGCTGGACAATGCCGTGGTGAGTGGGCTATTTTCTGTCCTCGATCTTTTTCTAAGCTGGACTCCTGCAATTCTTTATGTCATTCTAAGCTATGCCACATTGATTCAATGGTGCTTTGTTGATGGAAGAGTTATGTAACTGAAGCACAGAGCCTTTGAATTTCACCGTCCTTTCTATATCTTGGTACCAAAGGGCTACTGTAGTGGAGCCTCACAACTCTCAGATTGGATGATTTACCTTCTATAGCCAGCATTAGCAAATTCATAAAATGCTCCAGTATTTGCTTATGCTGAAAGTAAAGGAGATAGATACCTCACTCTCAGGCTCCCGAATAATTCCATTCACTATAACTAAAAATTAAAAGATGACCATTTGTATTAGCAATTTCATTTTTATTTTCCATGTTCAATGATGAAGAATTGAAGACATTGCTTTAAGAATGTTGGAGTTGTTTGACATAAGAAAATCTTCTAGTCTGTATGTTATTGCCAATTCTCAGTGGAACTCTCTGGAGGTGGTGTTTTCAGAAGCATTCACTGATTCAGGGTGCTAGTTGCAATAAATTCACCCTGTTGGATCGATCGATCACTGCCCCATTGATCTGACCCATAGCAAAGACACAATCTAAGGCTCTATATACTCAATGGTCTTCCTTCTTATGGAAATAGAGGAACAGTTGTATAAAACCTATGTGTAAGGGTATGTCTACACTAGCCCCCTAGTTCGAACTAGGGAGGCTAATGTAGGCACTCGAGCTTGCAAATGAAATCCAGGATTTAAATATCCCAGGCTTTATTTTCATGTTCCTGTCCAGTCGCCATTTTTAAATGCCACTAGTCCGGACAGACTGCCCGCGGCTTCACGCGGCAGTTAAACGGTAATTCAAACTAAGTCCTTAGTTTCAATTACCTGCTACACCTCATTCCAGGAGGAGTAACAGGTAATTCAAAGTAAGGACTTAGTTCAAATTACCATTTAACTGCCGCGTGTAGCCGCGGACAGTTAGTCCGGACTAGTGGCATTTAAAAATGGCGACTGGACAGGAACATGAAAATAAAGCCTGGGATATTTAAATCCCGGATTTCATTTGCAAGCTCGAGTGCCTACATTAGCCTCCTTAATTCGAACTAGGGGGCTAGTGTAGACATATCCTAATAGAGTTGCAATCCAGCCCCAACCTCTGAAGAAGGTTGTATTGCAACCTTCTTCAGATTCACCCTTGTGTGTCTCACGCATGATGGAAGGTATCTCTCACAGTCTGCAGTACTGACTTTTTAACTACTCAAGGAAACTTTGTCAATTCCCATTTTGAAGGTATACTGTAAATTGCATGATCTACCCGCAGATTATTCCACGTTTAACTGGAAAGCCAATTACATGATCTTTCTTCCTGACACAGTCTCAGATGTCAAGCTATTGCAAAAGACTCCTTTAATTTCAATCCACCTGCTACTTCTTAAAATTAAAGAGGGCAACTATAGGCAAATAAATGTATGCTCATCCTCTTTTGCAAGATGACAATACATTTTGTACAAAGCATGCCTCATGAAGTGTATTTGAAAACTCATAATCTGCTGATCATCATTGTTCTGGTAAAAAGTGTGTGGCAACATTATATGTAAAGTTATTGGATTCTACTGTATAACATTATTGTCCTGTGAAACAAACAAACAAACAAATACCCCAGCTAAGGGCAAACAAAATCAAATAATATATTTAAGAGGCCATTCCTGGGCAAAAAGTAGGAAGTATGCAAGAAATTTACCAACAGCTGGGGTCTCTATCTCCATGTCTCTATCTCTATGTCTCTGGGCTCTGCTCTGGCAGTTTTGTGAACATCAGATTTTGTCACCTGACCCTCAGTTGAGAGGATTCTTATGAAAGAGACATGACTATAAGAGGAGAAGGCAAATTCACCAAACCGTACTCTGCCTCCTTTTCTCTCTGTTCAAGGCACCAACACCTTCCGAGGGAAACAGATGCAGCAGGTTTTGGCTGAAAGGCATCCAGTCAGTAAGACTGCAAAAGCAGGTGATGAAAGAAATCTTTGCTTTGAATTCACTTTGCTTGCTAATCTAGTTATTAGTTGCATTTTACCTTATATTTCTTTGTAACCAATTCTGACTTTTATACCTCATGACACGCAAACACTTCACATCTTTCTTTCTGTGGTGAATAAAGGTGTTTTCTTGTTTTATCTAAGCCAGTGTGGTTTTGTATTGAAATATTTGGGAACTTCTACTTGAGAACAGGATTTAGAACATAAGAACATAACATAAGAACATAAGAACGGCCGTACTGGGTCAGACCAAAGGTCCATCTAGCCCAGTAGCCTGCCTGCCGACAGTGGCCAGCACCAGGTGCACCAGAGAGGGTGGACCGAAGACAATGATCAGACGATTTGTCTCCTGCCATCCCTTTCCAGGCTCTGACAAACATTGGCCAAGGACACCATTTTATCCCCTGGCTAATAGCCTTTTATGGACCTAACCTCCATGAAATTATCTAGCTTCTCTTTAAACTCTATTATAGTCCTAGCCTTCACAGCCTCCTCTGGCAAGGAGTTCCACAGGTTGACTACACGCTGTGTGAAGAAGAACTTTCTTTTATTAGTTTTAAACCTGCTACCCATTAATTTCATTTGGTGTTCTCTAGTTCTTCTATTTAGGGAACTAATAAATAACTTTTCTTTATTTTCCCTCTCCACACCACTTAGGATTTTATATACCTCTATCATATCACCCCTCAGTCTCCTCTTTTCTAAACTGAAAAGTCCCAGTCGCTTTAACCTCTCCTCATATGGGATCCGTTTCAAACCCCTAATCATTTTAGTTGCCCTTTTCTGAACGCTTTCCAAGGCCAAAATATTTTTTTGAGGTGAGGAGACCACATCTGTACACAGTATTCAAGATGTGGGCGTACCATAGTTTTATATAGGGACAGTAAGGGTACGTCTAAACTACATGGCTCCCTTGACGGGGCCATGTAGATTTGTTTTTTTGGCTAAGGCAAATGAAGCCGCGATTTAAATGATCGCGGCTTCATTTAAATTTACATGGCTGCCGCACTGAGCCGACAAACAGCTGAGGAATAACGAGGAATAACGGGGCTGCCGACAAAGGCCTTTGATGTCGGCAGGGGAGTGTCCAGACTAGCGCGCTGAGCCGACAAACAGCTGATCAGCTGTTTGTCAGCTCAGCGCGGCAGCCATGTAAATGTAAATGAAGCCGCGATCATTTAAATTGCTGCTTCATTTGCCTTTGTCTATCTGTCTAATCTACATGGCTCCATCGATAGAGCCATGTAGTCTAAACACAGCCTAAGCTATTCTGTGTCTTATTTTCTATCCCTTTCTTAATAATTCCTAGAAAGAGTTTATGAGAGTTGGAAGTATCCATTAATTCCAATAATTCCTTGAAAGAGTTTATATGAGTTGGAATTATCTATTATCCAGGAGGGTGCTGGACAGTACCGGACACACATTCATTCAGCATCACTAGGCCCTGTGACATAGACATTAGTGCTCTGTGCTGTCATACTGAAAAGCAGTGTGGGATGCACTTCTTCATGAATCTGTCCCAGAGCCTTAAGTGCGTGTACCTCATATAGCCCTTATGCCTCAAATAAAACGCCAAACAGGGATTCATCCAGGTGAACACATACGGGGAGATTTCAGCAAATCCAGTAATGTGCCTGAACCACTATTGCTTACTGCTTGAATTTTAGCAACCAAGCTAACAGGCCCAAAATAGGCCTAGACAGCATGGCCAAGTCAGGGAGCAGGAAGAAGGGGAGTTTGGGTGCCACGGAGAGGGCAGCTTGACCCTGCATCCTTCCTGAGGCCCAAATCTCTAGTGAAATCACTGAGCTATACAGTAAGAAAAACAGGAAGTTTGTCTAAACGCCCTAAGACATAGATCTGTCAGGGCCCCCAAGCATGGTGTCTCTGAAAAAGAAAAAAACGTACCCGGTGAAAGTGATGATCAGAAGAAAACCTCCTGCCTAACCTTTAAAAAGTGCTTGCCTAACTAGCTTTTGAGTGACATGTTATTGTACCACTAATGGATAAAGAGGGAAGGAAAGTTTGAGTTGGGGGCGACAATTTTGGCAACACTTGGAGGGATGCCTCGAGGACTCCTTGAGGACTCTTCACATCTGGACGCATTTTCGTCCCCACTGGCAGACGGAAAACTGGCCATCGGAAGACTGCTCGGTGTCACTCAAAAGCCACACTCAACTTCAGTAATTATCAAGGGTGGGGGTGTTTTACTAACCTGTTGCAGATGTGTATAAGTGCTTGAGACTAAGTAAAGTTTAGCTTTAAGTGAAAACACTCTTGTGTTGTCCTGTTTGTACCATCCATTTATCGGTTGGACGACTGTGTCTCCCCTGAATTATTTCCTGATACCACCTCACTGAGAGTAAAAGTTACCAAGAGTTTTGGGTTGAAAGAACCCCATGTAACAAAGAGGACAAAGAAGTGTGGAGAACTGGACATGTGAAATAGTCACAGTAGCACATAGCGTTGATAACCTCTAGCTCTCAAATCAATTTACAGAGGTGTGTTAATTTCAAAGCATCCTTTTTGAAAATAGCGTTCTTGAGACAGAAGGAGTTAAAGGGATATGTCCAAAAATCTCTGGTGGTGGAGGAGCAGGATTGAGAGCAGAGCCCAAATCGTATGCACAAGGGTCTGGTTTCCCTTTACGCTACATGTGTTGTGTGATGGTGTGATTCTGAGTAAGGCAGTATCAGTGTGACTCCAGATTAATTCTGCTGATATTAGTCACATTCTTCTGGAGTTATACAGGGTGACTCTGAGAAGATCCTGGCCCATGGTATCTATGCCAATGAGTTTTGGAGATCTGACCAACAAAAGAAGTTTAACACATTCCCATCTTTGAACATATTAAAAAGCCCTTACGGGAGATGCAGCACTCCATACCAGCTGATGCTCTGGCCTGCTGGGTTCCATTTGCACAAGGAAAGCCATGGCAACTACAGTAATTGCATAGGCTCTGCACAGCTGTTCTCCTGGGAGCAAAGATGCCACAGCCAGCAAATCTCAAAGCCATCAAAGCGCAATTTGACTTCAGGGGCAGCAGAAGTGAAATTGCACTTAGATGACTTTGGGAGTTATTATTCTAGAGAATGTGGGCATGGAGAGCAACCAGGGAAAGTTTGGACTCTAAGTTTCATTCTAGGGTCCTTCTCCTTGAAGGTGAAGGGGGAGAAAGCAAAGTGGTGCCACCATGACATGAGTTCAGAGGTCATTTTCAGTGCATTTTGGCCTTTAATTGAAATGACAGTGAGCCTTTTACGGGAAGGAAGGAATAATCCCGAGAGGAGACATTTTAATTTTTCTGAATGTATTGACCAGTAAAAAAGGGAGAGTTTTAGCAAGGGAGGGAGAGGAGGGACAGCAAAGAAGAGAAAAGTACCCTTAAGAGGCAGGAGAAAATCTTTCCCATCGAGTCAAGGAATGTCTACATGGAAGTCACCACAATGACTTAGCTAAGGAACGGACCCAGAGCCAAAATGCAGACACCCTCCCCATTGATACAAGTGGGTTTCCATCCGTATGATTATTCCACATCTCCGAAAGGCAGGAGCTATGTGAATGGAAAAATTGCACTGAGGGTTAGGGCAACCCACCTGCTTCCCACAAGGTGTGAAAAGTTTCTCGGCCTGGTGTGACACAACTTGGTTGATGTAATTTTTGAGCATGCACCAGACCTCAGAGAAGGTAGCTACACTAATTGGGAAATCTACTCTTATTTCCCTACCAGGGCAGCAGTATCTCCATCAGTTAGTTTTGTTCAGGTTAGCTGGAAATAGTCCAGCTGTCCCTGATCCCCACCAGAGTTTACTCTGAACTCACGATCAAGCTGTGCGTGGGCCATGGGTAGTGTGTGTGTGTGTGTGTTTGGTGCGCAGCCTGCATGTGCATACTGTGAGGGTATGGTGACGTTGAATGTTGAGTGTAGGCATGTGTGTGTCCTTACCCTGAACAACGCTCAGGCAGGTGCCCCTCTCCTCTCTGCCCCCCTCTCCACTGGTGATGGCCTCTTTACCTTAAATCAGGCCTGGCCAACACAGCTCATGCAGGAAGATTCAGCCATGGGAGGATGGGTTTTGGCCTCTAGACTTCAGCTCCATGTGGCGGCTCTTCAGCTTTCTGCCCAGTACTTCTGCCAACCCCCTGAATCCTATTCACGCCTCACCCCCCTGGGAACCCTGGAGTCTTGGTTGAGAATCAAAGTATTATAGGCATGATAGCTGTGGTCTGATAGGCTTTGCATGATGGGTAAAAATTTTAAAGAAATTAATGGAGATTGCCTATCTCCTAGAACTAGAAGGGACCTTGAAAGGTCATTGAGTTGAGTCCAGTCTCCTGCCTACACAGCAGGACCAAGTACTATGCTGATGAATTCTTGCCCCCAAATGGCCTCTGCAAGGATTGAACTCTCAACCCAGGGTTTAGCAGGCCAATGCTCATACCACTGAGCTATCCCTCCCCCCCTAGGGTTAAGATAGAATAATGGTGTGTCAATCTGATCATGTGACACAGCCCCCTTGAGAAAGCAGACAACATAAAACGTGTTCTTCACACTGTCATTTTCAACTGACTTTTTATTTACAACGTACAACCCTGTCTATATTATTTGGAACCTCGTGGTTTTCTTCGCACACTAGCTTGAACGATGATTTGATAAACAGAGTGAGCCACTCTGTACCATAGTGAGACCCACCACCACAGTGCCACCTGCTGGTTATGCTGGGAATTAGCTCAGTGCTGGTTGAGTGAACCACCTTTGGCTGGTGGTTCATGTTTTTGTCTCACCTGCCTCCACAGTGTGTCTCTGGCCCTTATACCAGGGCATCCATCTCTTGGCTCCCTGGTGGGTTCCCAGGTTTGTGTGGGATCCCTCTCCCCCAGACAATCTCCCATCTGGAGCCTGAGCCCTTTCCACCCCCTCTTTTGGGATAGTCTCAGGCGGATTATGGTTCTCTGGCCTCTGTCCCCTTCTCACGGGGCTGTGTTTTTGTATGCCGATATTCTGGTGACAAAGCACTGTCTTCATGTATCCTTTGCCTTGGCCCTCTCCCCTCCTGTCCCTGGCTTAGTCCTTACTTCAGGGCTAGCCTTGGCCTTGCAAGTCCCATTGGGGCACTTTTTCTTAATGCTCCTGACCTCTCCGTGGCCCCAACACATCTGGGACTCCCAGTTATTGTCACACGAGCTCTGCCCCACCATTCTTTCTGTCCGCGTGGGCCCCTCTGCTCTGTCCCAATAGGGACATTCCCTTATCTGATGTCTCTTTCGCCCACTGGTGTAATAGTTCTTTGTTCTCAGCACCAGCCTCCCCGCCATTGGTGCCTGGCCTCCAGAGAGGTCTCTTTGTTCACCTTTGCACCCTTTGAAAGAATCCACTTTGCTGCTCAGTGAGGTGAGTCTCACAGGCCCTCCCATAACATCCCATCTTGCTTTCTCCATTCTCACTTTTTCAACCACTATGCACCACAGTTTGCCCATTCCTCTCTCTATTCCCTTTGTATCAGGAGGGGACCAAGTCTGCCTGCATTCTCCACCGTATATAACGGAGTTATGAGCATGACTCCTGGAGGAAACAAGGACTTAGTGTGCATCTAGACTGGCATGATTTTGAGGAAAAGCGGCCGCTTTTGCGCAAAATCTTGCCACCTGTCTACACTGGCCGCGAGTATTTGCGCAAGAACACTGACTTTGTAATGTACAAAATCAGTGGTTCTTGCGCAAATAGTCTGACGCTCCCGCTCAGGGATAAGCCCTCTTGCGCAAGTATTCTTGCGCAAGAGGACCAGTGTAGACAGCAACCTTAATTTCTTGCGCAAGAAAGCCCAATGGCTAAAATGGCCAATGGATCTTTCTTGTGCAAGAGTGTGTCTACGCTGGCACAGATGCTTTTGCGCAAAAGCAAATCTTTTGTGCAAAGGCACATGCCAGTATAGATGCTCTCTTGCACAAATACTTTTAACGGAAAAACTTTTCCATTAAAATTATTTGGGCAAAATCATGCCAGTCTAGACGCAGCCATAGTGTTTACTGGGCACACACCTGGAGTGTTATATTTGGAAGTTTCCGAATAGCGAGATTGACTGCCCTTGATTGTTTCTACTGTTGCTCAGGGAAGCATGACTTTGTTCTTTTGTGTAATCCCTAGGAAGGGGCTGCAAAGAATGTTCACAGAGTCGATTTTCCACATAATGCAGTCAGATCTTCCAGGCTACAAAGTTGTGGAACAAGGAGGCACCAACATGCCCTGGAACACGGAATAATACCAGCCAAACCTATGCGCCTATGGGAATGTTTTCTGCCATGGTGAAGACAGGAATAGTGTGAACTGGGCCTACCATCTCTCTCCTTGGAACTAGATTATGACCACAATGCCCTACCGCATACACAGCGATGGATTAGTGCATGAGCCCTTCCCTGTGGTGACTTCATCCTTTCATGTCAATCTAACTTTGTAAGAACCACACTTCTGGCATTACTGGGAGATTTTTCTCAGTGGGTGCCTGTGACATGACATAGGTTACAATCTAGGCTAATCAGTGGCTGTGTCACCTCGGTCTGTAACCTTGCATGCCTTGCTGAGGTGCCCTCCACCTGGGCCCCTCACAAACCACCTTCCAGCATGCAAGTCACAGCCTCAGCATCTGTCTGTAACTGCAGCCTGCTAAGGGGGATCCAGGACAGGAGTCAAATTCAGCAGACCCAATTCTCCTCCATCAATGTCTCTCGTTGGATTTGACAGCCCTGCATGCTTGTTCATTAAGGGAGGAGGACAGTACTATATTTTTGGGAGGATATGTCTAATGAAATGGCAAGTTCCCCAGAGGTTGCATCTTTTATGGAATGAAGCAGGTTTCAGCGATGCCCCGTCTTCTTGTATAACATCACTAGAGGGCAGGAGTTTAATGAGGGGGCTGGAGCACATGGCCTATGAGGAGAGGCTGAGGGATTTGGGCTTGTTTAGTCTGCAGAAGAGAAGAGTGAGGGGGGATTTGATAGCAGCCTTCAACTCCCTGAAGGGAGGTTCCAAAGAGGATGGAGAGAGGCTGTTCTCAGTGGTGGCAGATGGCAGGATGAGGAGCAATGGTCTCAAGTTACGGGGAGGGGGGGAGGTCTAGGTTGGAGAGTAGGAAAAACTATTTCTCTAGGAGGGTGGTGAAGCACTGGGATAAGTTCCCTAGGGAGATGGTGGAATCGCCATCCCAAGAGGTTTTTAAGTCCCAGCTTGACAAAGCCCTGGCTGGGATGATTTAGTTGGGGTTGGTCCTGGTTTGGGCAGGGGGCTGGATCGACCTTCTGAGGGTCTCTTCCAGCTCTTGGAATCTATGATTCTATGATTCTAATGCATGATGTCTCTTCCCTAGCTAGACTAGGTTGCTGTCTCTTAGGACAATCTCCAAGGGATTCCTTTAAAACTTGAGTCTTCTGTGTAACAGCATGTTACTCAGCTCTCATAAGCACCTCTGGTTGCATGGTTCCATAGTCTTTAAGCAGTCATAGAATGATAGGGTTGGAAGAGACCTCAGGTCACTGAATCCAACCCCCTGGTATCAGGCCATACCCCCATGGTTTTCTTCCTGGAGGTAATAGGCTTGCAAGATGTGTCATTAAGTCATACAGATCCCTTTTACTGTTGTCCAGTATTATACCACATCACCAGTGGCCTATCCATCATTCCAAGTCCCAGTCAGGGAGCCCAAGCAGAGCAGCTACACATTAACATGTCCATTTAACTCAAGTGCATTCAGTTCTCAGGGATATTTCCCCACAGAATGAGCCTTCATTGATGTTTCGCCTTTACTTCAGGATAAATGGGAGTTCCATCCTAGGAGCCAGCCAGGAGCAGGGTCTCACTGAACTGTCCATGGTGCTGAAGGTCAATTTCCCCAGCCAGGAATTTAATGGAGCTACACTGATTTGCATTAGCTCTCTGGACTATGGATTTCTATGAAGCTATGTCCATTTACACCACCTGGGAACTGGCTCAATGACTTGGTTTAAGTGATGCAGATTTTCTATAGATGTATTATTTCTTCTCTGACCTTTGGATAACAAAGGGCATGGAACCTTTCCCACGAATTCAAACTAGAACCTCTCTTTTAGATAGCCAGCCACTCTTGATTTCAATATGTCACATGATTCTGTCTTGGAGTGATGCACTCTTCACAGTTGAAAAGATGCTCAGATTCACACCAGTTGAAGATCTGGCCCTTTTGTGTCAGCGGATCTATGCTGATTTACATCAGCAGGGAATGTAGCCCAAGGACTCTGATGGGGAGACATCTCATAGACTCATAGACTTTAAGGTCAGAAGGGACCATTATGATCAGCTAGTCTGACCCCCTGCACAGTGCAGGCCACAGAATCTCACCCACCCCTCTTAGAATAATCCTCTCACCTATATCTCAGATATTGAAGCCTTCAAATACTTTGAAGGCCCCAAGATGCAGAGAATCCTCCAGCTGTGATCTGTGCCCCATGCTACAGAGGAAGGTGAAAAACCTCCAGGGCCTCTGCCAATCTACCCTGGAGGAAAATTCCTTCCTGACCCCAAATATGGCGATCAGCTAAACCCTGAGCATGTGGGCAAGACTCACCAGCCAGACACCCAGAAAGTTCTCTATAGTAACTCATAACATCCTTTTACACCAGTTGGGGATGTGGCTCAATGACTCCAGTGAAGAGACATCCATTACACCAGCACAGAATCTGGTCTCATGGGCAGCATCCATGTGATGGTTACCTCTTTAAGAATGTCTATCCATATCAATCTGACTTGAGCATCACTGGTAGGCACAAGCTGAGGAATGTAACAAGTCTAAGGAGACCCCGTCTGTCTCTGTGACATCATTACAAGGCAGGGGAGAATCCACATCTCCTTTTCCTTAGCTTGACAAGGCTGCTAGGCAGGGCAATCTTCACGCAGGAGATTATGGAGGAAGAGCTCATCCCTATTTCAGAAACTATCTGGTACCTGTAGGAAGAGAATTGCTATTTACAAGGCATAAGAGCTGCTGGTGTTATATCTGGGTCCTTACACAAAATAAAGATCCTGGTCATGCAGGACACTGTATTGGTGAGATATCCCCATGGTAGGGCACGGGAACTGAATTGTCCCCTCATTCATGGGGACTGTACTATTTTTCGTTCTTGAATTGCTTCAGGCTATGAAATAAAATGTGTTTGCCAAGAAAGTTGAAAGTTGCTTTTGGCATCGCGGACTGTGAAAATCAAGGGAATAGGGCTCATTTTCAGCATTAGGGATCAGAACTCAATTAACAATGGAGAGCAGATGACTGTGGTCTCCTCTTGAATGTCTATGGGTGTCCAGTGGTCTTCATCCAGCACAATGAATGAATCTATCTGTCCTACATTGGGGAATAAACTAGCATGGGAAGGACATACAATATAAAGGTGTTTGGTGTGTGATGAATAAATAGCTGAATAGCAATTACAGGCAGTCCCCGGGTTACGTACAAGATAGGGACTGTAGGTTTGTTCTTAAGTTGAATCTGTATGTAAGTCGGAACTGGCGTCCAGATTCAGACACTGCTGAAACTGACCGCCAGTTCTGACTTACATACAGAATCAACTTAAGAACCCCAGGCGTCCCCAAGCCAGCTGCTGCTGAAACTGATCAGCAGCTGATTCCAGGAAGCTCGGGGCAGAGCAACTCTGCCTGGGGCTTCCTGTAGTCAGCGCTGGTCAGTTTCAGCAGAAGCTGACTTGGGACGCCTGGGGCAGAGCAGCTGGGGTGCTGCTGGGTTGCTCCAGTAGCGCCGCTCGGTGCTACTGGACCAACCCAGCAGCACCGCATCTGCTCTGCCCCAGGCGTCCTGATTCAGCCGCTGCTGAAACTGACCAGCAGCGGCTGAATCAGGACCTGGGGCAGAGCAGCTGGGGTGCTGCCGGGTTGGTCCAGTAGTGCCCAGAGCGGCGCTGCAGGACCAATCGGCAGCGCCCCAGCTGCTCTGCCCCAGAGTCCAAAACAAAAGCCTGGTCTGCCGGGGGGGGGGAGCACACTAGCTGCGCCCCCCCCCCACCACCCCCAGCAGACCAGGGACACGGGGAGCAGAGCGGCAGACCAGGGGCACTGGAGTAGCTTACGAACGGGGCTTTCTCGCCCCGACCTCCGGGGCGAGAAAGCCCCGTTCGTAAGTGCGGATCCGACATAAGTCGGATCCGCGTAAGTCGGGGACTGCCTGTAGTGTGTTTCAGCTCTACCTTCCAGTGCCTTAAATCCCCAAATTGTCCTTAATGCTCTCTGAAATCTTTTCTTTGAAAATGTTTATTGATGAGAATTTGGATTTTCATTGAAACTAATTTTTTGTCATGGAACTATTTTTTCCATAGGCATTATCAGCTTTCCATCAAAATACCAAACTTCCCTGCTGCCCAGACTAGGTGTGTGGGAATCAGATGATGTTTCAGGAGAGTTCAGCAAAAGGAGACCACCCAGTTTTATGGGGGGTGTAGTACAGCTTGGGAGCCGTTAAAGGGAATGGTGAGATGGAGTATTTGAAAGTTATGTCTGAGATTTTGCCTTCCACACACAACAAAGCAAATTAACTCTTTATAGAAATTGCATCATTTAATAACACTGGAATAGGTGTGGGCCAAATTAATCCCTAGGGTACAAGTTATACTGAGGGTGCTTTGGTTCACTGAGTGTATTAATGAGCTGTTGTATATCTCTGGGCTTAGATATCCCCACTTGGTTCAGGTATCCTGTCCCATAGATCACAGATCTCAGTATAAAACCTCCCAACCACGCCATAGTGGCAGTTTCTGTCAAAGGGGAAACACCACCACATCTCTCTTCTCAGCAGGTACGTGCGATTGTTCTGCATTTCAGTCACATGCTCATACCCAGACCATGGTAACTGCAAAGTGTTAAATTGTTGACCTCTAGCAGTAAGGTCCTCAACTCAGCTCCTACCCCATAGGATAATAGAATGCCCTGTTTACTTTCCATTATGTCCCTTAGGGTATGTCTACACTACCCCGCTAGTTCGAACTAGCGGGGTAATGTATGCATACCGAACTTGCTAATGAAGCCCGGGATTTGAATTTCCCGGGCTTCATTAGCATAAAGCCGGCGCCGCCATTTTTAAAAGCCGGCTAGTGCGAACCCCGTGCCGCGCGGCTACACGCGGCACGGGCTAGATAGTTCGAACTAGGAAGCCATTCCGAACTATCTGTACGCCTCGTGGAACGAGGTGTACAGATAGTTCGAACTAGGTAGCCATTCCGAACTATCTAGCCCGTGCCGCGTGTAGCCGCGCGGCACGGGGTTCGTACTAGCCGGCTTTTAAAAATGGCGGCGCCGGCTTTATGCTAATGAAGCCCGGGAAATTCAAATCCCGGGCTTCATTAGCAAGTTCGGTATGCATACATTACCCCGCTAGTTCGAACTAGCGGGGTAGTGTAGACATACCCTTTGTTCCAATATAAACTAACGGAAATGCCATTTTCACATACCAAAAATCTCAATTAGCAATCCAGCTTTGTCTCAACCCGACATGCCAAGCCACGGAGCTCACCTTCCCCACAGAGGTTAAAAAGATTGACGCTCATGTACTCTCACCCCTTCTTGAACTAAGAAATCACCTCTGCAGTTTGAGATGCTTTTCATCCTGATTCTCTCACACCAGAATCACAAGTCGCTCTTTGCTGCATGGATTAATAAACAGGAAGGTTTGTCTTTTGGGGCATGATTGACCTACATGTATTTATATGTGCACAGTGTCTGCATTGTTCGGCACAACTGGGATGACCATCTGTGAACATC
The DNA here is from genome assembly GCF_052426305.1 of Pelodiscus sinensis. Lineage (NCBI taxonomy): Eukaryota > Metazoa > Chordata > Testudines > Trionychidae > Pelodiscus > Pelodiscus sinensis. The sequence continues at coordinate 133,049,737 of NC_143056.1, read as the reverse complement.
TGGCTCTGTGGAAAAAGCCCTTCTTGGGTCTTATACAGGTGTCCATTATGAAATTGATCTCTATTTTTCTTCACTTACTTCCTTACAGAGAAGGGATAAGTCACCTGAGCCATCTATCTGCCCACATCACTGTAGCTGCCTGATCTCTACTCAGAGGAGATGGAAGAGAGAAATCACTCCATGGTGACTGAATTCATTCTCTCAGGACTGACAGATCGTCCGGAGCTGCAGGTCCCCCTGTTTGGGCTGTTCCTACTGATTTATGTTATCAACCTGCTGGGAAACGGGGGGATGATCTTGTTAATCACAATTGACCCCCAACTCCACACCCCCATGTACTTTTTACTCAGGAATTTGTCTTTCTGTGATCTCTGCTATTCCTCCATAATAGCTCCTAAGTTGTTGCTGAATTTGTTGGATGAGAAGAAAAGCATTTCTTACACTGCCTGTGCTGTGCAAATGTATTTCTTTTACTCTTTTACAGATATTGAGTGCTTCTTGCTGGCTGTGATGGCGTATGACCGTTACGTGGCCATCTGTAACCCGCTGCTCTATAGGGTCACCATGTCCAAGGAATTTTGTAACCAGTTGGTGGCTGGGATTTATACTGTGGGGTTGGTGGATTCAATGATACACACGTGTTGTACATTCCGGCTGTCATTCTGCCGCTCTAATGTCATCAATCATTTCTTCTGTGATATTCCCCCACTGCTGGCGCTCTCCTGCTCTGACACCCGCATCAGTGAGATTTTGTTATTTGTCTTCAGCGGCTGCATTTTAGTGGGCAGCATTGTGACCGTCCTTCTCTCCTACATCTATATCATTGCTACGATATTGCGGATCCCCTCTGCTGAGGGCCGGCACAAAGCCTTCTCCACTTGCGCTTTCCACTTGATTGTGGTACTTATGTTTCACGGCACCCAACTCTTCACGTACTTACGACCCACCTCCAGCTATTCCATGGACAGAGACAAAATGGTCTCCGTGTTCTACACACTGGTCATCCCCATGTTGAACCCCCTCATCTACAGCCTGAGGAACAGGGAAGTGAAGGACGCCCTCAGGAAAGCCATCAATAGACTCCTTACTAATTCTTGAATATTTGTCAGTCCTGTTTTTTGATGGGGAGCAGATACAGGCAAATTCAATTCCCCGTCCATTAGGATGCACAGCCCGTGGTAGTACTGTTCATTGTGAGATTGTCTTTCATTTGTTTGTATTCCAACAAGGCCTGCAGGCCTCCAATGAGATCAGGGCTTCATTACATATTGACCATTGAAAATTCAAGGAGTCACCTTTTTCACACGTGTGAGCATAAAGTGATATGTGATGTGCTTTGAAAGCATGAAACAATTTGTATTGGGATTGCATTGCCTTGACTTGAGCACAGGGGGCACGGAATATATATTCCTCTTCTTTGTAGTGCAATTGGATTCATTGTGCAGTTTCATGTGTGAAATGTGTGATTTTTATGACGGAACTTAAGAAAATGTGCACATCCTTCCGAGACTTTGCAGCCCTATGTGCTGTGTGGGTTTGTGTCGGAGATTGCTCCCTGGCTTGTGTCCATGCCCAAGGAGGAGAAAGGGGAATTCTACCACAAGGGCCTTTATTTTTGGGTAAGGGAACAGAGAAAGGAAGAGCACGTGTAATGTTTCCAAGAGAAAGCACAGTGTATGAGAATCTTCTGTGACAGTGTGCAGTGCATGGAGTACAAAACAGTGTGAGTTTTGTCTACCATATGAATGAAAGAGGAAAAAGCATAATCAACACTTGATATTTATACCACACCAGTGGGTTTGCTATGACTTCTTCCGCTTAGATCTGTTGGAAAGTGCTATAAATTCTGTAGAATAGGCTCAGAGGTAGCTGTGATAGTTACACATTAAAAAAGTAATATGTAATCCAGTAGCACCTTAGGGTATGTCTACACTATACTCAAAATAATACACGCAATTTTCACTACACAAATTGCATATTTTATTTAGATTTTATTTCAAAATAGCGTATTTTGAAATTTGGCACATCTACACGGTGCCAAATTTTGAATAAAGCACTATTTCGAGCCATTTCTTATTCCTTGTGCAACAAGGTTTACCGAGATGGCGGTTTACCACCAGTATCCCAAAATAGTATTGCAGTGTAGACGTACCCTTAGAGACTAACAATATACATAAAGTATCATGAGCTTTCCTGGGAAAACCCCACTTCCTCAAGTGAGTGGAGAAAAAGGAGAAAACTGCCAATTTTTATTTTCTGCTTTAAATTGGGAGCGTTTCCTTTTCTTCTCCACTCATCTCTGAGTCTCTAATGTGCTACTGAACTACTTGTTTTTCTGTAGAAGAGGGATTGTGGGAATGGCACAACTCAGGGGACAGTGAGTGAGAAATAGACAATGGTGGAGCAATTGCTGATTTGAGACTTAATGGGTGATCACAAATAATTATACAAGAAATTCAATGCAACCCGATCCAACAATAAAAAAGTCCCTAAATATTTGGAAAAAATGGAAATGTTAATGTTTTCCTTTGGGCTCGAAGGAAACATTTAATAGGACCAGAAAGGAACATTTCCACTCGTTTCTAGGCACTTTTCAATGTAAAAGCAAAGGTAAAGAAGAGCTAGATCTACAAAATGGTTGGGAGTAGGAGAAGTAGTGATGGTTCGGTTTCCCCTGGAGTTTTCTACACAGTAGTTAGAGCACACACCCCGTGTGGGAGACACAGGGTACGTCTAGACTACAGGGTTTTGTCGACAGAAGTTTTGTTGACAGATACTGTCGACAAAGCTTCTGTCGACAAAGAGCGTCTAGACTGCAGCCAGTTCTGTCGACAAAGCAAGCTGCTTTGTCGACAAAACCCTGTAGTCTAGACACAACCCTACATGCAATAACACCTTCTGTTGACAGAACTCTGTCGACAGAAGGCGTTATGCCTCGTAAAATGAGGTTTACCAGCGTCGACAAAACTGCTGAGTTCTGTCGACGTTATGTCAACAGAACTCAGCGGTAGTGTAGACGCAGGTATAGTTTTGTCGACAAAAGTCCACTTTTGTCGACTTTTGTCGACAAAACTCTGTAGTCTAGACACACCCACAGTGTTTCCAATACTGACTTTTTAACTATTCAAGGGAACTTGAAAAACTCACTTTTTGAACATGCACTGTGAATTACATGCATTGCCATTAGATTGCCCCATGTTCTACTGGCATACAAAGTAGACACCTGGCTTCCTGATACAGTCCCAGATGTCATGCTGTAGCAACAGACTCAATTGCCATCAGTCCGGTTACTATTTCTTTAAATTAAAGCAAGCAACCACAAGCAAACGGGATGGAAAAAAACCCATTATTTTCATATTGTGACCATCTGTAATCCTCACACTCACCCCTTTTGCAAGACAATGATATATTTTGTACAAATCATACCACATGAGGTATCATTTGAAAGCTCATAATCCGCTGATCATCATGGTCCTGGTAAAATTTGTGTACCAACATTGCATGTAGAGTTATAGGTTTCTACTGTATAAGTTTATTGAGACATTTTGAGGTTAGAAAAAGGAAGCCACAAATATTTCCTGAGATGCAAAAGGACAACTGATGCCATAGTGAGGTGTCAGAAAACTCACATGATACCTCCCATGTTTAAGAGGCCATTCTTGGGCAGGAAGAAGGATGTGAATGAAAAGAACCAGCTGGTATTTTCCATCTTTGACTCCAGAACCTCAGCTGGAGATGACTCTTATGAATGACAAGTGACTATTTAAGGAGAAGGCAAATGCCCAAAAGGTACTCTTCCTCCTTTTCCCTCTGCTCATGTCAACAACATTGAAAGAAAAAGGAAAGGAGCATTGGACTGGGGGAGGGTCCTGGCTGAAAGGCACGCAGACAGAAAGACTGGAAAAGCAGGGGGCGAGAGAAATCTTTGATTTCAATTAATTTAGTTCGTTACATTTTATCTTTTACTAGCAGTGGCTGATAACCCTGGACTCCTTAGAATTGCCAGATCCTGGGGTAATAGCACCTGTTACCGCTCCATGTCTGACACAACAGGCCTTTGTCTCATCCCTTCCCACAGACCAGGGTGGCTGTAGTGTCAATGTGTGTGCCCTGCCTGGGCCGAGGAGACGCAGCTCCCAGTGACACACCCAGGCCCTGCGCTAGCTCCCAGATCAATGCTCATTGCTAGGGCTGCCTGCTTACCCTTGCCAGTGGTGGTGCCAGGCTCCCACAGGTCCACTCCTGCCTCCTGGCCCTGCTCCCACCTCACCCACCTGGCCAGCAGAAGGTCTGAGCTGGTCCGCATCCCCTCAGGGCTAATCCCACCCCCACACTCACCCACAGAGCGGAATCTCCTTCTGGAAGGGGCAGGGCAAAGGCCTGTCATGTCAGAACATTTTTCTACAAAATTCTAGAAAGTTCTGGCGTTTTCTAGAAACTCCTCAAGTCTTCCAGTGTACTCTCGAATGTTTTCTGTGAGACACAGCATGGCGGACTCCTCTCCTTTTATAATAGCTAAGATTTTGATTTCTTTGCAACTGCAAATCTCAATTCATGAACATTAAACTTCAGCTTATTTCTACCCAGGAAGCAGCTCCAGAAGTATTCTGGGTAACTTTACTGAGGTGAGCAAACTATTTGACTCCCAATCTGATTTTCAGGGTTCTGAGTACTTCTGTCTTCCAACTCACTCTAAGAGAACCAAAACAAAGAGGTACCACCAAGTGATAGGCAAAATGATCCATTACAGAGCATTTCAGCCTTTGATTGCAATGGCAACAAGCCATGCTCGTTAAGAAAAGGAAGGAATTAGCCTGAGAGGAGCCTTGGATAGCTCAGTGGTTTGACCATTAGCCTACTAAACCCAAGGTTGTGACTTCAATCCTTGGGGGGCTATTTAGGGAGCTGGGGCATATCTTTCAAGGATGGTGTTTGCTCCTCTTATGAGATCAGGGGACTAGATTCAAGGTCCCATTCAGCTCTATGAGCTAGGTAAATCTCCATACATTTTAACTCTATTGACCTTATTTACCAGAAAAAAAGAGAAAGGAAAGAAAAGAGCTCTAACAAGGAACAGAGAAGACTGGGAGCAAAGAAACAGAACAATAGACTTAAGAGACAGGAGAAAATTCCCTCATCCATTCAAGGACTGTCTAGACAAAAGTCACTACAAAGACTTAGCTACAGAGATGAACCAGCACTGGTGTGTAGATGATTTCTACATTGAGGGAATGGGGTATTTCCACCTCTATAGTAAATCCACATCTCTAAGAGGCAGTAGCTAAATCCACAGAAGAACTGCAAGTAGGATTAGTAAAACTAAGGTGCTTCCTACAGGGTGTGAAACAGCCTTGTGTGATAGAGCTTGGTTGATCTAATTTTAAGCATTGTGACCAGGTGTCTGCCCCGCCCTGGCCCTTTGAGGGATTAAAACCCAGCCCTGGGTGAGAGCTGGAGGCCTGGAGCGGTGCAGCAAGCAGCTGCAGCAGATAGCAGTTAATTAGGATCCAGCTGAGGGGAGTATACATAAAGGCTCATTGCACAGCACAGACACATGGTTGCTCTAGCTGGAGAGCTGGAAGGACTTAGTTGCTAGGGGGAGCAGGAGGCTTATTGAGACAGAGAAGTGCTGGGGAGAGGCAGGCAGAGCTGGGGTGCTCTGGGCAGGCAAACTCCCAGGCTGTAGGGCTTGGAGCAATGTCTCAGAGTACTAGGGCTGTGGGGAGGCAGCCAGGTTAGCAGCAGGCCCACACCCCTTTGCTGGTGATGAGTGGTCATGTTACACTGCAGTTTGCCCCTGTGGCAGGGGGTAGAAGAAGACTGGCAGTGGGTCACTGAGGCAAGGGGGGACTTAAGGGGTTGGAGGGTCCCCAGAAGGGGAGGATTCCAGCGTGTGGGGGCACTGTGATCAGGCAGTAACCAGGTAGGAGGGTGCCAAGGTCTGGGAGAGACATGGGCCTTGCCATAGAGGCTATGTCTACACTGTGGGCTTTTTGCAGAAGAGGAAATGCAAATGGGTGTCAATTTGCATATCTCTTGCTCTCATTTACATATTTTCTTCCATTCCTTTTTGTGGAAGTGGTTTTTGTGATAAAAAGCCCTGTGTCGATGGGGCCATTTGGCAGGGGGGGAAAACAGTTTTGCTTAAGATCCCTTATTCCTCAAAAAAAGGAGGTTTACAGGCTCTTGTGCAAAAGGTTTTTTTTCCTGACAACTGGCCCCCTCTACACAGAGCTTTTTGTCTGCAAAAAGGATTGGAAGAAGGTATACAAATGAGTGTGAGATGCAAATTAGTGTTTGTTTGCTTTTCCTCTTCTGCAAAAAACATGCCGGCTGTGTCTACACTGGCTACTTATTACAGAAAATCAGCTGCTTTTCCGGAATAACTTGCCAGCTGTCTACACTGGCCCCTTGAATTTCTGGAAAAACACTGACTATCTACTGTAAGAAATCAGCTGCTTTTCTGGAAATACTATGCTGCTCCCATTTGGGCAAAAGTCCTTTTTCCAGAAAACTGTTCCAGAAAAGGGCCAGTGTAGACAGCACAGTAGTGTTTTTTCGCAATCGGGGCTTTTTTGCGGAAATGACGATCGGGGCTTTTTTGTGGAAAAGCACGTCTATATTGGCATGGACACTTTTCCGGAAAAGCATCCTGCCAATGTAGACCCGCTTTTTCCGGAAATACTTAACGGAAAACTGTTCTGTTTTAAGCATTTCCAGAAAATCATGCCAGTGTAGACGTAGCCGCTGTGTAAATGTAGCCAGCGTGGTGCAGAATAACAAGTAACAGAGGGTGCACTCCCTGAGTGACCAGCAGGAGGCGCCCTTTGGAGTGAGGCCTGTTGTGTTACAAGCATAAACCAGGCCAGCAGAATCCCCTTCTTTTGTTTTGTTCAGGCACGTTGGGAACAATCCCGCTATCTCAACTTCCCATCTCTGTGTGGGTGGGGTGTACATTGGAGGTAACTGGCGAGTGCGGCTACATGTGTGTTCCTTCCCCTGCCCAGTCCCCAGGCAGGCATTTCCCCCAACCCTGGCCTTAATTCAGGCCTGGTCAATACAGAAAATCAAGCAGCTCATGAAGAGTTGTGATATGGGCCATGTTGAGGGGATGGAAGAAAGACATCTACCATTGACACACCTGGGCTGTATCTAGACTGGCCAGTTTTTCTGCAAAATCATCTGATTTTGTGGAAAAACTTGCCAGCTGTCTACACTGGCCGCTTGAATTTCCGGAAAAGCACTGACGATCTCATGTAAAATCATGCCTGTGTCCTTCCATGTGAATGTTCTTCAGAGGCAGCTCATGTCTATGGGTGTCCAGGGCAGTTCCAAAGGTCTTATCCTCTGACTTAAACTGTCCATGGGCAGTATCAAGAGGGGCAAGCACTCTAGGTATACCACATGCACCGCTTCTCCCTTATCCACAAGATTCATTATCCTATCAAAGAAAGCTATCAGATTGGTTTGACATGATTTGTTCTTTACTATGGTACACCCACATCTTGAATACTGTGTACGGATGTGGTCTCCTCACCTCAAAAAAGATACTTTGGGCTTGGAAAGGGTTCCGGAAAGGGCAACTATAATGATTAGGGGTTTGGAACGGGTCCCATATGAAGAGAGGTTAAAGTGACTGGGACTTTTTAGTTTAGAAAAGAGGAGACTGAGGGGGAATATGATAGAGATGTATAAAATCATGAGTGGTGCAGAGAGGGCAAATAACTTTTCTTTATTTATTTGTTCCCTTAATAGAAGAACTAGAGGACACTAAATGAAGTTAATGGGTAGCAGGTTTAAAACTAATAAAGGAAAGTTCTTCTTCACACAGCACATAGTCAACCTGTGGAACTCCTTGCTAGAGGAGACTGTGAAGGCTAGGACCGTAGCAGAGTTTAAAGAGAAGTTAGATAATTTCATGGAGGATAGGTCCATAAAAAGCTATTAGCCAGGGGATAGAAATAGTGTCCCTGGCCTCTGTTTGTGGAAGGCTGGAGATGGATGGCACGAGACAAATGGCTTGGTCATTGTCTTTGGTCCATCCCCTCCAGGGTACCTAGTGTGGGCTGCTGTCAGCAGACAGGATACTGGTCTAGATGGACCTTTGGTCTGACCCAGTACGGCCGTTCTTATGTTCTTATGTACGTTCTTCTGTTCAAATCCATGGTGGCTGTTCTCTATCACCTTATTTTCTTCCAAACATTTGCAGATGAATTCCTTAATTTCTTGCTCCATTATCATTTAATACCACAGAAGGAAGGAGTAGGACAATTAATCTCCAGTGTCTCAGTGGTTTTGGTTCACTGAGTGCATTAATGAACTGTTGTCTCTCTGGGTACAGGTATTCCCAGTTGCTCCAGAGAACATGTCCCATAGATCACAGGTATCTGTATAAAACATCTTGAATGCTACAAACTAGAAGATTCTGTGAATGGAGAAACCACGTCTTGCTCTTCTTGGCAGGTACATGCCATTGTCCTGCATCAGAGACAGGCACACAGACACCATGATAACTAGCAGGTACTGAATTGAAGACCTCCAGCACTAAGGTCCTTAGCTGGGTTCCTATCCCTTGAGATAACCTCTTTGACGGAAAAAAAAGGGAAATTGCTTAGTCACTGAAGACAGTGTGTTGCATAATGTTCCTGAGAAAATGCTGTTATCAGATGCCAAAAAACTTACGTAGCACAGGAGCTTCACCCCAAACTGACACACCGAGCCACAAAGCTCCCATTGCTCAAAGAGGGCAGAGAGATTGAAACTCATTTACTCTCACCCCTTCTTGAGCTAAGCAATAATCTCATCACATTGGGATGGTTTCACCCTGATTCTCTCACAGTGGAGTCCCAAGTCGCTGTTTGCTGGTTGAATTAGTGAACAAGAATGTTTGTGTTGGGGAGGGGGGAAGGAGGGGTGACTAACCACAGCAACCTTGTATGTGTTCAGTGTAGGCATTGTATGGAACAACTGACATGTCCACCCGTCAACATCTGGGTCTTTGGACTAAGCCCTTCCCTAATCCAGGACTGGTGTCCATTAAGAAACTGATTTTTGTTTCTCTTCTCTTACTTTGTCACAGAGAAGGGATAAGTTGTCAGAGCCATCCACCACCCCACATCCCTGCAGCTGCCTGATCTCGGCTCAGAGGAGATGGAAGAGGGAAATCACTCCGTGGTCACTGAGTTCATTCTCACAGGACTGACAGATTGTCCGGAGATGCAGCTCCCTCTGTTTGTGTTGTTCCTACTGATTTATGTTGTCACCCTGGTGGGAAATGGGGGGATGATCTTGTTAATCACGATTGAATCCCAACTCCACACCCCCATGTACTTTTTCCTCAGGTATCTCTCTGTCTGTGATCTCTGCTATTCCTCAGTAATTGTCCCTAAGATGTTGCAGAATTTCTTAGCTGAACAGAAACGCATTTCTTACACTGCCTGCGCTGTGCAAATGTATTTCTTTGTCTCTTTTGCAGATATTGAGTGTCTCTTGCTGGCTGTGATGGCGTATGACCGTTATGTAGCCATCTGTAACCCGCTGCTCTATACGGTCACCATGTCCAGGCAGCGTTGTAATCAGCTGGTGGCTGGGGTATATATTGTGGGGTTGGTGGATGCACTCATACACACATATTGTACATTTCTACAGTCATTCTGCCGCTCCAACATCATCAACCATTTCTTCTGTGATATTCCCCCACTGCTAGCACTCTCCTGCTCCGATACCCACACCAGCGAGATTGTGATGTTTGCCTTCATTGGCTTTCTGGTGGTGAGCACTGTTGTGATTGTCCTTCTCTCCTATGTCTACATCATCCCCACCATCCTTCAGATCTGTTCCGGTGAAGGGAAGCGCAAAGCCTTCTCCACCTGTGCTTGTCACTTAACTGCGGTGGTCCTGTTTTATGGTACCCAGCTCTTTGTTTGTTTACACCCCACCTTCAGCTATATGGACACCGATAAAATAGCTTCAGTGGTCTATACCGTCGTGATCCCCATGTTGAACCCCCTCATCTACAGCTTCAGGAACACAGAGGTGAAGGGCGCCATGAGGAAAGCCATGAATAAACTCCAACCCTTGTAACCAGACAGGAACCCCCCTGTAACATCCATTTTTGCTTGCCTGGATCACACAGGCCACACAGAGCAGTAAGCCTTGAACAGAAGGCCCGGATATGCAGGCTGCTGTGTGACCCTGAATGGCTGTAAACAAAGATACGCCAATTGCTGACCAAGAGGCTGCCGAGGAGTGCCCTTGACTGAAACCCATATTGATACGAACACACAGCTGTCTGCAGGGGGAGGAATCTCTCGCCCAGTAAAAAAAATGTCCAGTACTCACAATTTAGTTCTCTCTCTTGCAAGTGTAAATTAAGTTGAAACTTGCTTGTAAGAACTGACGCCACAAAGACAGACCAGTACAATTTGGCATCTTAGATAAGAAAGAGGATACGGGTCCCTATCGGTATAAAGATGGGTCCAGCAGCACGCTTACTTTGAATGTCAATCTACCATCTATTTGCTGGTCGGGTTAGGTGATTGGCCTCCTGAGGTTCCACGGGGACGCCCACCTCGTATTCGTCTTTCCTAGGAATTGAGGGACCGGCCTTGGCTTGACCTGCTGGAGTCGAGAGGCACAGAAGGGGGTAAAAATTGTACCTGAATGTGGTCCTTTGTCTTAAGTGTACACATAGACTTAGAGCTCTTTAAAGATTAAGCTGTTACTTGGTACCATTACTTCTATTTTCTATCTTTATTTTCTTTGTAACCATTTTTAAGATCTATATTTGCTAGCAGTTAAGAAATAGAGCAATAGTCATTGTAACCATATGATTTATAAGCTTCTTTAATAAACCTGTAACTGTTTAAGCTTTAACCTGACTCCTTCAGTTGCTGGAACAGAACTAAGCACAATTTAAAAGAACTTCAGCCAGTCATAAGGGACAGGTATAGGAAGAGCTTGGGCGTTTTCGATCGTGTCCCTCCCAGGGGACAGATCCGTTGGGGCATCTCTCAGTCTTCCCTAGACTGCCCTCTGCGCAGGGATCCTGTATCCTAGCAGTTGAAATCTAAGCTGTAATAAGCTCTCCCTATAAACTCTGGGGTGTCTTTCAGCCTGTTGACTGCCCTCCGCGACAGGACCCCGGTCCAAGTGGTAAAGACACGGACGTTAAACCTTTTCTCAGTAACACACACACACATGCTGCCCTGACCGTCGGCTGACAATCCAATCCTTGAAGTGATGGAGGGTGGAAACAGGTGAATTAAAGTCTCAGCCCATTGCAAAGTTATTTTGCACTGCCAATGGCAGTATTGTTCATTATCATATTATTATTGTTGCTGATTTCTTTGTATTGCAACAAGGACCCACATCTCCACTGAAATCCGGGGTTGCCTCAGCAAAATTCCTGGAGGTAGCCTCTTTCACATGTGTGTTCATAAAAATAAATGTGTTTTTGAAAGCATGGAGAGGATTGTATTGCAAGGGATGGGGATGGGCAGGGTATCAGATCCTAGCACCCTCTTCTTGTAGTGAGGTAGGTTTGGTTCTGCAGTTTAACACATGGAGTCTGTGATTTCTGTGGTGGAATCAAAGGGGGTTTTGTACATGCTCTTGCTACTGTGCAGCCCTTCCTGTGCCCCATGGGGTGGATGTAGAGGTGGTCCCCTGGTTTGTGTCCATGCGTAAGGGGGACAAATATGATTTCCAATACAATGGCCTGTATTGTAAGTTAAAGGAACAACAGCATGAGAAAATGGAAGTGTGTTTTTCCTCTGTGACATGCTGCACTGAAATGAGTACAAAATAGTACTCTAAGGAAGAGTTCTTTCTTCTTTATAAAACTCATATCAGGCACTCGATATTTATATGACTTTTTAACTCTTCAAGGGAAGTAGATGGAGTCCCTTTTTGTAGATACACTGCAAATTCTATGTGCTGCCCTCAGATTGCCCCATGTTTTCCTGACATACAAAATGGAGAGACCTGTCTTCCTGATGCAGTCTCAGATGTCAGACTGTTGCAATGGACTCATTTACCTTTAGTCCAGTTGCTCTTTTTTAAATTGTATTTTCTTGTGGTTGCTGGCTTCAATGAAAAATAGTATTTATACATTGTGATAGTCTGTACCTTATGCCTCCCTCCCTTTTGCAAGAGAATGGTACATTTTGCACAAAGCATGGCATGTGAGGTATTACTTGAAATCTCATAATCCGCTGATCATCATTATTCTGGAAAAATGTGTGTGACGACACCTGTGTGTAAAGTTCTAGGATTCTATTGCATAACATTATTGAGACAATTAGAACCTAGAAAAGGAAGCCAACTTATTTTTTGCACAGGCAAAAGGCCAATTGATGATTGAGCCAGATGTCAATAAACTCATATATCACCCATGCCCCGATCAGTGGATATCCCTTGCCCCAATCAGTGTTCAGGCAGGTGCCCCCCAATGTTGGCCTCCTTGCTATAAATAAGACTTGGCCAACAGAAACTCAACGAGCTCGTGCAGAGATCTGGGCCAAGCTGTGGGCACTGAGGGACAAAATGTTCCATTGACATACCTGGTGTTTCAGACGGAGGAACTAGACTCCTCAAACAGAAGCTCTTTATGTAGGAGAAGAAAACCTGGAGCCTAGTGTTTAGTTAAAAGGTGTGTGGCTATGGGCAATCAAGTGGCTTGGATGGGGTAGGTGAGATATTCTCACCTTTTTTTTCAGATACCTCCTCCCCCAATGATCCATGGTCCAGCTGTGCCATAACAACTGTTCTTCTGCATGTAAAAGTTAGGGCTGGCGTTAGAAGGTAGCAAGCAGGGAAATTGGCCAAAGCCGCATGCTACAGGGATGCTTCAGGCATGGCTGGGGGGTTTGGGTCTCTGAGCTTCAACTCCATGGGGCAGGATTTCAACTTTCTATCCTGTGTTTGGCCGACCCCTGGAAACCTGCTTGTGGCCACCCTGGGTTGAGAACCACGATACTGTAGGTGTGATGGCTGCACTCTGATTGGCCCAACACTCAGAGCCTAATAACAGTGTCACAAACTGATCGTGGCCCTCATAAAACTCATTCTTCATGCTGCCATTTTCAACTGACAATTCATTGACAGCACACAACCTCATCTGTGCTATTTTGCTCCTCGTGGCTTATTCCCTCCATGCCCTCTAGTGTTAAGGGTATTGGTACAAATGGTTCCCTGTCAGACTGTGTCTCTCCTCTGTGGTGCCTCCGGCTGGTTATATTGGGAATTAGCTCAAGGTGGCTTGAGTGCACTGCATTTGATTGCTGTCTCAGCCATTTTTCTCTGGATCATCTCCAACATGTCTCTCAGGACAGACATCACTCCCTGAGAGAAGGGTGTCTGCTTTTTACAGTGATTTCCGGCAGTGCTCCCCACTCTGCTTTCTCTCTTCTGGGAGTATCAGAAGACTTGAGTGACCTAAGTCTAGCCTCTTCCTGCAGGGGCAAGCTGAAATCTGTGCTTCTATGGGACAGGTGCATTGAACTAGGAAAGGGAGGGGATCCCTGCCAGCGTGCTCTGTAAGCTGCCTGCGTGCACAGCCACCCAGGCGAGATTCAGGATCTGCCCAGCTGATTCCCACAGCTCCCACAGCTGCCCACAGCTGACAGTATGTGTTTCTACTGGTGGTGCACATCCCCATATGCCCATGCAAAATTAATTCCGCACATGGATGGAAAAAAATAGATGGAACATTGATGTGGGCCCACCCGTTATTCTGGATTCTGAGCCAGGGATCCTCTTGTGGCAGCCTTCTTCAGCCCTCTTTCACTCCCCATGACCCTAGCTTCCCGCCAGCCCTTGTAGGTATCAGGCTGGCAGGTATCAGGCTGAAGCTTCTGCTGCAGCTGCTCTCCTGAGTCTGCCTAGCTCTGCTCTGTCCACAGTTCTTCACCCTTCCGGGTCAGGCCCATCTGAGCTCACCTCCTCAGTTCCATAGCTTTTCATAGGGCCTAGCTTGGCCCTTATTGGCTGAGTGTTCCCTTCATCCTGATTGGCTACGTTTGTGCAGGCTCCCTTTTGCTTCCTGTTCACCCTTTCCCTGCTGGAGTGGGGCAGCTACCCCACTACACAACCGCTTTCTTAGCAACACTCCAAGGGGGTGCAGTTCCTGTTGCCTTAGCTTTTCCCTCAGCTGGGCCCATAGAAAATCTATTTCCCTTTGCAGGCTCCTCATTTAACTAAACTGCTCTCACTTTCCTGTGCTGCTTTGGCACAAGCAGAGCCTTCACTGAGATTTAATCTTTACCTCAGGGCGAATGCACATTCCCACCCAGCAACCAGCCAGGAACACTTTCTCCCTCCCTTAAGGTCATGCTGTTACATACAAAGTCATATGTGGGGCCTGTAGATCAGCAGACCCGGGGTGGAAGTTTCTGTCCTAGCAGTACACAGCATTGGAGTTTACAAACTCAAACAGCAGCTGGGCTATATCAGCTTTAACCCATGCCGAGAGCTGGGTAGCTACTATGTGGTAAACAAGTTTGACCTCAGTTCCCAGCCCCATGGGAACATTGAGAGTGGCATTGTGCCAGCTAGCGGACACTTAATAAACAACTGTGGTGTAACTAGTGTAGGGAGTCTCGTGCCCAATGAGTCTCACCTGGGACCTAGACCTCAGAGGGTGCCCTGAATCCCCCCATCTTGAGCCACGTCCACTGCTACTTGGTGTGAGGTGACAGAAACGGGACTCCCCGCAGACTGAAGGGGCATAAGCATTCCCAAGTGCCTGTTGTTCTCTCTTATGCATTGCTCTGCCTATGCTTATTGATCAGTCACTTTGCAGTAGCTGTGTAACCATCTGGCAGTATTAAGCCTGTAACAGTAGTGACGTGGTGAGATTAATAAACGTAACTATCCCTAATCCATAATCCTGTTTGGCCAAGCACTTGTAAGTTGACACATGCCAGCACATGCCCAAACGGGAGCAGCATAGTATTTCCACAAAAAGCACTGATTTCTTACAGTAGGAAGTCAGTGCTTTTGCGGAAATTCAAGCGGCCAGTGTAGACAGCTGGCAAGTTTTCCCAGAAAAGCAGCTGATTTTCCGGAAAAACTGGCCAGTCTAGACACAGCCCTTGAGTACTGTGTACACATGTGGTCTCCTCACCTCAAAAAAGATATCTTGGCCTTGGAAAGGGTTCAGAAAGGGGCAACTAAAATGATCAGGGGTTTGGAAGAGGTCCCATATGAGGAGAGGCTAAAGTCACTGGGACTTTTCACTTTGGAAAAGAGGAGACTGAGGGGGAATATGACAGAGGTATATAAAATCATGAGTGGTGTAGAGAGGGTGAATAAAGAAAAGTTATTCATTAGTTCCCATGATATAAGGACTAGAGGACACCAAATGAAATTAATGGGTAGCAGGTTTAAAACTAACAAGCTAAAGTTCTTCTCTGCATAGTCAATCTATGGAACTCCTTGCCAGAGGAGACTGTGAAAGCTAGAACTATACCAGAGTTTAAAGAGAAGCTAGAAAATTCATGGAGGTTAGGTCCATAAAAGACTAAGGAATGGTGCCCCTGGCCTCTGTTTATCAGAGGCTGGAGAAGGATGGCAGGAGACAAATCGCTTGATCATTGTCTTTAGTCCACCCTCTCTGGGGCACCTGGTGCTGGCCACTGTCAGCAGAAAGGCTACTGGGCTAGATGGACCTTTGGTCTGACCGAGTACGTCCATTCTTATGTTCTAATAAAACAAATCACCTTTCTGCTGATCAACTCTGCTTGGTTCCAGCCAGAACTAAACTTGTTCTGGGTAACTCTCATGGAAATTGTGTCATTTAATGACACAGGAGGAAAGAGTGGGACAATTAATCCCCAGGGTCTGAGTGACACTGAGAGTGACTTTGGTTAACTAAGCACATTAATGAGGTGTTGTGTCTCTCTGAGCTCAGCTATTCCCAGTTGTTTCAGGGAGCATGTCTCATAGATCATAGATCGCAATATAAAACTTCCCAACGGCTCCAACTTGGCACTTCCTGTCGATGGAAAATGGCCGCCATGTCGTTCTCCTCAGCAGGTATGTGATTTTCCCACAAGCACCCACATACAGACACCTTGGTAATAAGCAGGCATTGAATTCAAGACCTCCAGCATTAAAAGCTTCAGTTCAGTGCCTACCCCTTGAGATAACTGAGTGACATCTTTGGTTGGAAAAAATAGGCAATTACACAGTCACTGAGGCCACTGCCTCTCATTCGGAATCTGGGTTTCCGTACCGACTAACATAAATGCCGTTTTCACATTCTGGAATGATTAATTAGCTACGCTAGCCAGTTTTGTCCCAAACCGATATGCTGAGCCATGGAGCTCACCGTGCCTAAAGAGGGAAGAGAAATTGACATTTGATTTCTCTTACCCCTTCTTGAGCTAAGCAACTATCACTTTTGTCTGAGAGAGTTTCACCCTGATTCACCCACAGTAGAGTAACAAGTTGCTGCTTGCTACTGGTATTAGAGAACAAGTGTTTTGTGGGGGAGGGGACGACTGGTCTGTGTGTCCTTGTATGTGTACAATGAGTGCATTGTATGGAACATCTGGAATGATCAGCTGGGAACATCTGGCTCTGTGGATTAGTCATTCCCCAATATGGTACTGTCGCCCATTGAGAAACTGATCTTCATTTTTCTTCAATTTCATTACAGAGAAGGGATAGGTTGACTGAGGCATATGCCTCCCCACATCATGGTAAATGCCCGATCTTGGCTTACAGAAGATGGAAGAGGGAAATCACTCTGAGGTGACTGAGTTCATTCTCTCAGGACTGACAGATCGTCCGGAACTGCAGGTCCCCCTGTTTGTGTTGTTCCTACTGATATATGTTATCACCCTGGTAGGGAACGGGGGGATGATCTTGTTAATCACAATTGACCCCCGACTCCACACCCCCATGTACTTTTTCCTCCGGAATTTGTCTTTCTTTGATCTCTGCTGTTCCTCTGTAATTGCTCCTAAGATGCTGCAGAATTTCTTAGCCGAGAGGAAAAGCATTTCCTACACTGCCTGTGCTGTGCAAATGTATTTCTTTGTCTGTTTTGGAGATATTGAGTGTCTCTTGCTGGCTGTGATGGCGTATGACCGTTATGTGGCCATCTGTAACCCGCTGCTCTATACAGTCACCATGTCCAGGCAGCGGTGTAACCTGCTGGTGGCTGTGGTGTGTGCTGTGGGATTCGCAGATGCAATGATACACACATGTTGTACATTTCAGCTGTCATTCTACTGCTCCAATATCATCAACCATTTCTTCTGTGATATTCCCCCACTTCTGGCACTTTCCTGCTCTGACACCCTCATTAATGAGATTGTGATGTTTGGCTTCATTGGATGTGTTTTAGTAGGCAGTGTTGTGATTGTCCTCCTCTCCTATGTGTATATTATCTCCACAATCCTGCAGATCTGCTCTTCCGAGGGCCGGCGCAAAGCCTTCTCCACCTGCACTTGTCACTTGACAGCGGTGGTCCTGTTTCATGGTAGCCAACTCTTCATGTACTTACGACCCTCCTCCAGCTATTCCATGGAAACAGACAAAGTAGCCTCAGTATTTTACACGCTGGTGATCCCCATGTTGAACCCCCTCATCTACAGCCTGAGGAACACGGAGGTGAAGGATGCCCTGAGGAAAGCCATATATAAACATCTCACCCATTCATAAATCTCTTTAACACAGTACAGATGCAATGTTGAAGAGCAAAAACAGTTGAATTCCATTCCCCACCCATTGCATTGTTCATGATCAGACTGTTATTACTGTGAATTTATTTGTAATCAAACAAGGTCTCCTAGCCCCAACTGAGACCAAGACTTCACGAAGCCCTGCCAGAGCAAAATGACCGGATGAACCTATTTCCCAAGTGTGAACATAAAACATATATGTAACATGCTTTGCAAGCATGAAGCCCTTGGTATTGGGAAAGAAAAGAAGGAAATCAAATCTTTCCCCCTCTTCTCTATATTGAGACTGATTTCATTATACACTTGAAAGTATGACTTGTGTGATTTCTTTTTTAAAGACAAACACAGGTTGTTGTTGACTCTCTTTGGCTGTGTCTAGACTACATGCCTCTGTCGTCAGAGGCATGTAGATTAGACGCATAGGCAAAGTCAAATGAAGCCGCGATTTAAATGATCGCGGCTTCATTTAAATTTACATGGCTGCCGCGCTGAGCCGACAAACAGCTGATCAGCTGTTTGTCAGCTCAGCGGGCTAGTCTGGACGCTCCCCTGCCGACATCAAAGCCCTTTGTCGGCAGCCCCGTTATTCCTCATGGGATGAGGCTTTTAGCCCAGCAGATTCATCTCCTCCTATTGATGAGCAAGAAGTTACCCACAAATACAGTTTGGATGGTATTTAGCTCCACTTCTCCTTGACTTCTTTACCATCTCCTAAAAGGCCAATTGGTGTCTTGCATATTGGTATTAGTTATTCGCTCCCCCGAAGCAAAAACTGAGGAAAAGGAAGTTATTATTACACTAGCTTAGTCGCTTTTCATGTTCTGTAATTCAAAAATATTGGAAATCTTCCCAGATCTTTAAGGTGCCTCCATTAAAACAGGCCATCTCTAGACTCCTAGCACTGGTAGAACTTTAAAAAGAGAAAATCAGGAATATATCGAGTGGACTTGGGAATGACTGAATGTACCCACTTTCTAGAAGAGTTCCATGAATGTCTTGACATTCTTGAATTGAGAAGATTACCCTGCTCTGGGGCATCCCTCTTTGTATCAAGGAAATTAGATGAACTAGACAAGAGCATAATGGGGAGTTAAACATCATTCTGTGTGGCTCTCTTGCTGTTGGAATGAGTGAGGAATATATCTGAGTCCTTTACTAGTATTAGGACAATTAGAACCTAGAAAAGGAAGCCAACATATTTTTTGCACAGGCAAAAGGCCAATTGATGACTGGGCCAGGTGTCAACAAACTCATATATCACCCATGCATAAGAGTCCATTCTTGAGCAGAAAGAAGAGTGTGGTGAGAAA
Organism: Pelodiscus sinensis; assembly: GCF_052426305.1. NCBI lineage: Eukaryota > Metazoa > Chordata > Testudines > Trionychidae > Pelodiscus > Pelodiscus sinensis. Next base: position 133,030,734 of record NC_143056.1, on the reverse strand, counting down.
TCAACATATTGACAAAGAACCAGCTGGGGTTTTCTATCCTCTCAGCCTTTAACTCCTGAACCTCAGCTAGAGAGGACTCTTTTGAAAGACAAGCGACTACAAGAGAAGCCAAATGCCCTGAAGTTACACTTCTCTCTGCTCAAGACCTTAACACCATTGACAGGAAATGGAAAAGCTCATTGGACTGGGGGAGGGTTGTGGTTGAAAGGCATCCAGCCAGTAAGATGTTAAAAGGAGGTGGCAAAAGAAATCTCTGCTTTGAATTCATGTCGCTTGTTAAGTTAATTAGTTGCATTTTACTTTTTATTTCTTTATAGCCACATTTGACTCTTATGCCTCATGACTTGTAAACACTTTCATACCTTTTTAAAGCCAATACATGTATTCTATTGTTTTACCTAAGCCAATGTCTTTCTCTATGGCAATGTTTGGGAACCTCAGCTTGAGAACATGGTTTGTGTATATCATTTAATAAAAGGGCAGACTTTATATGAGCTGGTGTTGTCCAGGAGGGTGCTGAACAGTACCAGACACTCATTCCATTCAGCCTCACTAGGGCTTATGACCTAGCACAGGGGTGAGGAAACTTTTTTGGGTCGAGGACTGTTGACTCACAGAAAAATCAGTCGGAGGCTGCCCACAAGTAAGAAGCCAAAAACAAACCAAAAAAAGTCCCCAAAACAAAAAGAAACCCCTCACTGTTGTGGCCCAGACTGAGAAGCAGAGAGACCCTCCCCACGTTCCCCTCACACGGCAGAGCCGGGGGGCGGGGCAGTCTAGTAGATGTTCTGTGCTCCAGCCCCATAGTGGGGCAGCAGGTGGACTGGAGCACCAGTAGAGGTTCCCCAATATTGGAGGGGTCCTGAGCCTCAGGGGACAGATCCAGGCAAGCTGGGGAGCTGCATGTGGCCTTTGGGCCTGAGGTTTCCCACCCTGACCTAGAGGTTTGTGCTCTGTGCTGTCAGGTTGAAAAGCAGCAGGGGATTCTCTCATTCATGAAGCCGCCAAAGGTGGAAACCAGATCCTTAGGTGTGAGTTGTTTATATAGCCAGGGGCAGACTGTGAGCCTAGGCAAACTAGGCAGTTGCCTAGGACGCCGCTGGCCCGGGCATCCGATGATGACATCACGGCCATCGATGGCCATGCACGCGGGGGCGCCGATCGTGCCTTCCGCCTGGGGCGCCAGCTGCCGCAGCTGGCCTCGGGCCACTCCTGTATATAGTCCTGATGCCTAGACCAAAGCCTCAAACTGGGATTAATCCAGGTTAAAAGGGGGAGGGGGGAGGGATGAAAACCTGTGGAGAAACATTTATACAATTGCTGCAGAATTGACAATGTGAAATAGGCACAGTAGCACCCAGCATTTACAGTCCACAGCTCTCAGAGAACTTTCCAGTGGAGCGTTAATTTCATATCATCCCTTTTCAGAACAGAGTTCCTGAGATACCAGGGGTTTAAAGGATTTACCCAAAATTCTTCCGCCATCAAGGAGCAGTGTTGAGAGCAGAAATCTCATGTCATGAGAACCTGAAATCTCATGTCAGGTTCTCATTCTGTTACACTGGATATATTTGGAGATGGCATGAGTCTGAGCTAGGCTACTGCTAGGTTAACTCTACTGGCATTCTAGGTATGCCTTTGTAATTAAACAGTGTGATTGAGAGAATACCACCTATGGTATGAGAGAATACCACCTATGGTACGTGGACTAATGTTGGGAAATTATTTTTCAAGAGGTGACTAAGAAATAAAGCGAAATACGTTCCCTTCATTCTAGTACCATCTTAAAAAGACCTCAGAGGAGATACAGCACTCCAGACCAGCAGATGCTCTGGCCCTCTGTGTTCCATTCCCACAAGGAAAGCCATAGCAACAACATTCATTGCATCACATTAATTGCATGACAACATTAACAGCTTTGCACAGCTGTTCTCCTGGGAGCAAAGATCCTCCGTGGAGTAAAACTCAAAGCCAACAAAGCTAAATTTCACCTTGTGTTTACTAAGTAAGAAGCTCCAAAGGTGTTCTGGATAATGTTGGCATTGTTAGCAAACAGGGAAATTTCTACCCTTAACCTCATTTTAGAATTTTCACCAGGTCTTGCTTCCATCTTCCTTAATTCATTGTAAGTGCAGGGAGCAAACACAAAGGCTACATCTACACTGGCATGATTTTCCAGAAATGCTTTTAACGGAAAATTTTTCCTCTAAAAGCATTTTCGGAAAAGCGCGTCTACATTGGCAGGACACTTTTACGGAAAAGCACTTTTTGCGGAAAAGCATCCATGGTCAATCTAGACGTGCTTTTCCGCACAAAAGCCCCGATTGCCATTTTCGCGATAAGGGCGTTTTTGCGGAAAACAGTACTATGCTGTCTACACTGGCCCTTTTGCGCAAAAGTCTTTCGGAAAAAGACTTTTGCCCGAACGGGAGCAGCATAGTATTTCCGGAAAATCACTGACGATCTTACATGAGATCGTCAGTGCTTTTCCGGAAATTCAAGCGGCCAGTGTAGACTGCTGGCAAATTTTTCCAGAAAAGCAGCTGCTTTTCCGGAAAAAGTGGCCAGTCTAGACATAGCCAAAGAGATATCACCAAGTCATGGGCAAGCTTGTTAGTTTCAGAGCCTTTTGGCCTTTGACTGAAATGCTGAGAGAAGCAATTTTCACTGTACTGAACGTATTTACCAATCGAGGGGAAAAAAAGAAACCTTTAGCAAGGGAGGAAGAAGAGAGACAGCAATGGGAGAGAACTGTAGCCTTATAAGGCAGGAGGCACTCTCCCAGCGATTCAAGGACTGTTTATACTAAAGCCACTACAATGACTTAGCAATGGAGTTGAACCAGCACTGTCGTGTAGATGCTTTCCAACATTGAGGAAGTGGGTTTTTCCATCGATATAGTTAATCCACTTCTCTGAGAGGCAGCAGCTAGGACAATGGAAGAATTACATGGAGGGTTAATACAACCAAACTGTCTCATTCACAGTGTGAAAAGTTTTTCAGCCTTGTGTGATGGAGCTTGGTTGATCTGTTTAAGCAAAAACGAGGCCTCAGTGAAGCTACCGATGGAAAAGACAGATTTGGGAAATCTTGTCTCTCTGCCAGGGCAATAGAATCCCCTTTAATTCTGTTTGTTCAGGCTCATTGGGAATAGTCCAGCTTCCCAATAGAGGTTATTCTCAGATCCAGGCTCTATGTGCATGTAGTGGGCACTGTGTGTGTGTGAGGCGGGGGGAGACAGAGGAAATGAATTTTGAGTATTCACGGAAAAGGCCAATTGATGATTGAGCCAGATGTCAACAAACTCATATATCACCCATGCCCCGATCAGTGGATATCCCTTCTCCCGATCAGTGTTCAGGCAGGTGCCCCCCAATGTTGGCCTCCTTGCTATAAATCAGACCTGGCCAACAGAAACTCAACGAGCTCGTGCAGAGATCTGGGCCAAGCTGTGGGCACTGAGGGACAAAATGTTCCATTGACATACCTGGTGTTTCAGACGGAGAAACCAGACTCCTCAAACAGAAGCTCTTTATGTAGGAGAGGACAACCTGGAGCCTAGTGTTTAGTTAAAAGGTGTGTGGCTATGGGCAATCAAGTGGCTTGGGTGGGGTAGGTGAGAAATTCTCACCTTTTTTTTCCAGATACCCCCTCCCCCAATGATCCATGGTCCAGCTGTGCTATAACAACTGTTCTTCTGCATGTAAACGTCAGAGCTGGCGTTAGAGGGTAGCAAGCAGGGAAATTTACCAAAGTTGCATGCCACACCACTGTTTCAGGCATGGCTGGGGGGCTTTGGGTCTCTGGGCTTCAGCTCCATGGGGCAGGACTTCAACTTTCTGTCCTGTGCTTAGCCAACCCTTGGAAACCTGCCTGTGGCCACCCCCGGTTTGAGAACCATGGTACTGTAGATATGACGACTGCACTCTGATAGGCTCTGCGTGATGTGCCGAAAAGCGATGTCCCAAAGTGATCATGGCCCTCATAAAACTCATTCTTCATGCTGCCATTTTGAACTGACACTTTATTTACAGCACACAACCTCATCTGTGCTATTTTGCTCTTGGTGGCGTTCTTCACTCCATGCCCTCTAGCGTTAAGGGTATTGGTACAAATGGTTCCCTATCAGACTGTGTCTCCCCACTGTGGTGCCTCCTGCTGGTTGTATTGGGAATTAGCTCAAGGTGGCTTGAGTGTACTGCATTTGATTGCTGTCTCAGCCATTTTTCTCTGGACTATCTCCAACATGTGTCTCAGGACAGGCATCACTCCCTGAGAGAAGGGTGTCTGCTTTAGTACAGTGATTTCTGGCTCTGCTCCTCATTCTGCTCTCCCTCTTCTGGGAGTATCAGAAGACTTGAGTGACCTAGGTCTAGCCTCTTTCTGCAGGGGCAAGCTGAAATCTGTGTAGGCCATGCTCCTATGGGACAGGTGCATTGAACGAGGAAAGGGAGGGGATCCCTGCCAGCGTGCCCTGTAAGCTGCCTGCATGTGCAGCCACCCAGGCGAGATTCAGGATCTGCCCAGCTGATTCCTACAGCCGCCCACAGCTGTCAGTATGTGTTTCTACTGGTGGTGCACATCCTCACATGCCAGGCGAAATTCATTCCGCACATGGATAGAAAAAATTAGAGGGAATATTGATGTGGCCCCACCCGCTACTCTGGATTCTGAGCCAGGGATCCTCTTGTGGAAGCCTTCTTGGGCCCTCTTTCACTCCTCTAGGCCAATTCCCCATGATCCTAGCTTCCTGCCAGCCCCTGTAGGAAGGCCAAAGTCTGGCAGGTATCAGGCTGAAGTTTCTTCTGCTGCAGCTTTCCTGAGGCTGCCTAGCTCTACTCTGTCCAAAGTTCTTCACCCTTGCTGGTCAGGGCCTTACTGATCTCACCTCAGTTCTATAGCCTTTTATAGGGCCTAGCTTGGCCCTGATTGGCTGAGAAATCTCTTCCTCCTGATTGGCTATGCTCCTGCTTGCTTCCTTTTAACCCTTTCCCTGCTGGAGTGGGGCAGCTATTCCACTACACAACCACTCCCTTAACAACACTCAAGGGGGTGCAGTTCCTATTGCCTCAACTTTTCCCTCAGCTGGGCCCATAGAGAATCTCTTTCCCTTTGCAGGCTCCCCATTTAACTAAACTGCTCTCAGTTTCCTGCATTGCTTTGGTGCAAGCAGAGCCTTCCCTGGGGTTTCATTTTTACCTCAGGGCGAATGTAAATTCCCACCCAGCAGCCAGCCAGGAACCCTTCTCCTTCCATTAGGTCATACTGTTACATACAAAGTCATATGTGGGGCCTGTAGATCAGCAGACCAGAGGTGGAAGTCTCCATACTAGCAGTAGACAATATTGGAGTCAGCCAATGCAACCAGGAGCTAGACTTTATCAGCTTTAACCCTTGCCTAGAGCTGGGAAACTACTAAGTGGTAAACAAGTTTGATCTCCGTTCCCAACCCCATGAGAACGTTGAGAGTGGCATTGGGCCAACTCGCGGACACTCGGTAAACATCTGTAGTATAACTAGTGTAGGGAGTCTCATGCCCAGTGAGTCTCACCAGGGACCTAAGCCTCAGAGGGTGCCCTGGATCCCCCATCTGGAGCCACGTCCACTGCAGCCTGGTGCGCGGTGACAGGAACAGGTGCAAGATGACAGGAACGGCTCTACCCGAAGACTGCAGGGTGCTGAAGGTCAGTTCATCCAGCCAGGAGTTATTTACACCAGCTAGGAATAGAAAAGTGAACTTTCTTTCTTTCTTTCTTTCTTTCTTTCTTTCTTTCTTTCTTTCTTTCTTTCTTTCTTTCTTTCTTTCTTTCTTTCTTTCTTTCTTTCTTTCTTTCTTTCTTTCTTTCTTTCTTTCTTTCTTTCTTTCTTTCTTTCTTTCTTTCTTTCTTTCTTTCTACCAATTCTTCTCTTTTGCAAACTATGATTTTGGGTATGTAGAGAAGTTCTAGGGTAGTTCTGCAAGAGGAGAGACCATCGTGTACCTTGGGGAATGTAGTTCCACCTTGGGAGTCACCAAATAGCATGGTGGGCTGAGATTTCTGAGGGACCCTCTGGTATTTCAAGAATTTGGTTTCCACAAACAGTCAAACAAAAAAGCTTTCTGCTGATCAACTCCGGTGGGGTCAAGCCAGAACTAAACTTATTCTAAGTAACTCTGATAGAAATTGCATCATTTAATGACACAGGAGCAAAGAGTGGGACAATTAATCCCCAGGCTATGAGTTACACTGAGGTTGGCTTTGGTTAACTAAGCACAGTAATGAGGTGTTGTGTCTCTCTGAGCTCAGCCATTCCCAGTTGTTTCAGGGAGCATCTCTCATAGGTCATAGATCGCAATATAAAACTTCCCAACAGCTCCAACGTGGCACTTCCTGTCGATGGGAAAAGGCCCCCACGTCGCTCTCCTCAGCAGGTATGTGTAAGTGCCCTGCACTACAAGCACCCACATACAGACACCATGATAATAAGCAGGCATTGAATTCAAGACCTCCAGCATTAAAATGTTCCATCCACTGCCTACCCCTTGAAATAACTGAATGACATCTTTGGTCGGAAAAAATAGGCAATTACACAGTCACTGAGGCCACTGCCTCTCATTCTGTATCTGGGTTTCTGTACCGACTAACATAAATGCCATTTTCACATTCCAGAATGATTAATTAGCTAAGCTAGCCAGTTTTGTCCCAAACAGATATACTGAGCCACAGAGCTCACCTGGCCTAGAGAGGGAAGACAGACTAACATTTGATTTCTCTTACCCCTTCTTGAGCTAAGCAATTATCACTTCTGTCTGAGAAAGTTTCACCCTGATTCTCCCACAGCAGAGTTATAAGTCACTGCTTCCTTCTTGGATCAATGTACAAGTGTTTGTGGGGGTGGGAGGGTGGCGGGGTATGACTGATCTGTGTATCCTTCATTGTGTACAGTGAGCGCATTGTATGGAACATCTGGAATGATCAGCTGTGAACATCTGGCTCTGTAGACTAGCCATTCCCCAATATATTTCTGGCACCCATTGAGAAACTGATCTTCATTTTTCTTCATTTTCATTACAGAGAAGGGGTAAGTTGTCTGAGACATCTGCCTCCCCACATCATGGTAGCTACCTGAACCAGGCTCAAAAAAGATGGAAGTGGGAAATCACTCGGTTCTGACTGAGTTCATTCTCTTAGGACTGACAGATCGTCCAGAGCTGCAAGTCCCCCTGTTTGTGTTGTTCCTACTGATTTATGTTATCACCCTGGTGGGGAATGGGGGGATGATCTTGTTAATCAAAATTGACCCCCGACTTCACACCCCCATGTACTTTTTCCTCAGGAGTTTGTCTATCTGTGATCTCTGCTATTCCTCTGTAATTGCCCCTAAGATGCTGCAGAATTTCTTAGCCGAGAGGAAAAGCATTTCCTACACTGCCTGTGCTGTGCAAATGTATTTCTTTGTCTGTTTTGGAGATATGGAGTGTGTCTTGCTGGCTGTGATGGCGTATGACCGTTATGTGGCCATCTGTAACCCATTACTCTATACAGTCACCATGTCCAGGCAGCGGTGTAACAAGCTGATGGCTGTGGTGTGTGCTGTGGGGTTGGCAGATGCAATGATACACACATGTGGTACATTTCAGCTGTCATTCTACTGCTCCAATATCATCAACCATTTCTTCTGTGATATTCCCCCGCTGCTGGCACTCTCCTGCTCTGACACCCTCATCAATGAGATTGTGATGTTTGGCTTCATTGGATGTGTTTTAGTAGGCAGTGTTGTGATTGTCCTCCTCTCCTATGTCTATATCATCTCCACAATCCTGCAGATCCGCTCTGCCGAGGGCCGGCGCAAAGCCTTCTCCACCTGCACTTGTCACCTGACGGCGGTGGTCCTGTTTCATGGCAGCCAACTCTTCATGTATTTACGTCCCCCCTCCAGCTATTCCATGGAAACAGACAAAATAGCCTCAGTATTTTACACTATGGTGATCCCCATGTTGAACCCCATCATCTACAGCCTGAGGAACAGAGAGGTGAAAGGTGCCCTGAGGAAAGCCATATATAAACCTCTCACTCATTCATAAATCTCTTTAACGCAGTACAGATGCAGTGGTAAAGAGCAAAAACAGTTGAATTCCATTTCCTGCCCATTGCAATGTCATTTTGAAGAGCCCAATGGTAAAAGTGTTCATGATCAGACTTATTATTGTGAAATTGTTTGTAATCCAACAAGGTCTCCTAGCCCCAACTGAGACCAAGACTTCACGAGGCTCCTGCCCCAGCAAAATGCAAGGATGAACCAATTTCATAAGATTGAGCATCAAATATATATGTAACCTACTTTGGAAGCATGGAGCCCTTTGTATTCGGAAAGAAAAGAAGAACGACAAATCTGTCCCCTTCTTCTTTGTATTGAGGCTGGTTTCATTATACACTTGAAAGCATGACGTGTGATTTCTTTCTTAAAGACAAATGCAGTTGTTTCTGGCTCTCTTTTTGCCCAGTCATTGGAGTCTCTGGGTTTCCCAAGAAGGTAATTGAGTCAAGTAGTAGGGGAAGCACAACCTGGTTTTCATTCTATCCTAAATATTGACACTGATGACTTTACTGGGTGTGTAAGAACAATGTTGCTTTGATGGCTTTTAGCCGACGAGATTCATTTCCTCCTAGTGATGAGCAAGAAGTTACCTACAGATACAGTTTGGATGGCATTTAGCTCCACTTCTCCTCTACTTCGTTACCATCTCCTAAAAGGCAGATTGGTGTCTTGCATATCAGTACCCCTTACTGGCTCCCCAGAAGCAAAAACGGAGGAAGAGAAAGATATTACTACGCTACCTTAGTTGCTTTTCATGTTCTGTAAATCAAAAATATTGGAAATCTTCCCAGATCTTTAAGTGCCGCCATTAAAATAGGTAATGTCTAGATTTCTAGCACTGGTGGAACTGTAGAAGAGAAAATCAGGAATATATCGAGTGGACTTGGGAATGACTGAATGTACTCACTTTCTAGAAGAGTTCCATGAATGCTTTGATATTCTTAAATAGAGAAGACCAACCTGCCCTGGGGTATCCCTCTTTGTATCAAGGAAATGAGATGAACTAGCCAAGATCGCAATGGGGAGTTAAAGATCATTCTGTGTGGCTTTCTTGCTGTTGGAATGATCTGAGGAATATATCTGAGTTCCTTGCGGATACTTCCATTGTGATTGTGTCTTATGACTAAACCAAGAGGTGTTTTGTGAACCTTCCTGTTACTCTGGTGTCTTGGTGCTTTATCGGATCACTGTAGCGATAGCCTCATATCCTTCCATGCATGAGGGTTAGAAAACTGGCCCTTTTTTATCTATTAGCAAGGGTAATGTTTCCAAGAGACGGCACTGAGCGTGTGCCTTACTTGTGCTACTCTACACTCAAGTGGATAAGGAGTAATATGGAAAGGGTCAGTTTTTTCTACAGTATAAATTGAACAGATAGAAAAATCACTAAATATTCATAGTGGATCAGCAGATTCACTATGGCTACGTCTAAACTACATTCCTTTTTCATAAAAGGGATGTAAATTAGACGTATCGCAATTGCTAATGAAGCAGGGATTTAAATCTCCCCCGCTTCATTAGCATAAACATGGCTGCCGCTTTTTTTTGGCACGGAGCTTTGCCAGAAAAAAGCGTCAGTCTAGATGCGGATCTTGCAGAAAATAAAGCCTTTTCTGAAAGATTCCTTATCCCTCTATGAACTAAGGGATAAGGGATCTTTCGGAAAAGGCTTTATTTTCCGCAAGATCCGCATCTAGACTGACGCTTTTTTCCGGCAAAGCTCCGTGCCGAAAAAAAACGGCAGCCATTTTTATGCTAATGAAGCGGGGGAGATTTAAATCCCCGCTTCATTAGCAATTGCGATACGTCTAATTTACATCCCTTTTACGAAAATGGGATGTAGTCTAGACGTAGCCCATGAGATGTTATTTTAGACTCTGAAGAACAGGGTTGTGAATGAGAAATGGATAGAATCCAGCAATTGATTGATGTTTGAGTAAAGGAGCAGTTTCAGAAATTGAAAAAGAAAGTCAGTTCAATCTGTGTGGGGGGTTGTAGTTGAGTCTCAGGGCAATGAAAGAGAATTGTGGGGTGGGATATCTTGAGGACCCCATGAGATTTGCAAGAGTTTGGTTTCCACCTCTCTTTTGTCGAACAGCCTTGCTCAGTACCTGGGTCAACTAAAAAGCTCAGGATGAAATATAGCCCCAACTTCATACACTGTAACTCTGGTAGAAATGGCATCATTTCATAACACAGGAGCAAAGAGTGAGACAATTACTCCTCAGGGTATGAGTTACACTAGGGAGGGCTTTGGTTCACTGAATGGATTAATTAGGTATTATTCCACTCTAAGCTCAGGTATTCCCTGTTGTTTCAGGAAGCATGTCCCATAGATCAAAGATCTCAGTATAAAACTTCCCAAAAACTCCAAACTGGCACTTTCTGTCAATGGGGAAACATGCCCACGTCTCTCTCTGCTGTCAGCAGGAAGTGCTATTCTCCTGCATCACTGCCATACGCAGACAGACTGGATGGTGTTTGGCAGGTACAGGTTTCAAGATCTCTAGCACTTAAAAAAAAACAACTCACCGCGACCGCTACCCCTCAAGTGAACAGAACAAGCTCTCTGCGTGAAAAAAAATAGGCTACGGCATAGTCACTGAATTTAGTGTCTTTCATAATGTGTCTGGGTTTTCATTCAGACCAAAGTAAATTAGATAGTCAGATGCATGGAAATTTAATTATTACAGCCTGCAAGCTTTTCCTCAAACTGACATACTGAGGCATCGAGCTGCTCTTGCCAAAGATTTATACTAGTTTGCTCTCACCCCATCTTTAGCTAATCAATAATCTTGTCACACTGGGATGGTAGTTCACTCTAGACTCCCAACTCAGACTTTGCTGCTTAAATTAGTGGGCGGGGTGGGGGAGGGTGATTAACTGGCATGTCCTTGTATGAGCACAGTGAAATTGATCAAACAAATTGAATGAACAGCGGTGAATATCTGGCTCTGTGCACAAAGTCTCTTCCCTGAGATCATAATTGTGTCCAATAAGAAACCGATCTCCATTTTTTAATTGATTCCTGAATTAGAGCAAAGGGTTAGTTGTCCTGAGTCATCCCCCTGCCCACATCCCCATAACTGCCTGATACCTGCTCAGAAGAGGTGGAAGAGGGAAATCATGCATGCTGCTTAACTTAGTGACCATAAGGTTCATTACCCTGCATGTACTTGCACCTGTGCATTATATGGAACACATGAAATGGTCACCCATGAACATCTGGCTCTGTGGAACATCTGGCTCTGTGATTTTCTCTCTTCTGGCACCGGTGTCCATTAAGAAACTGATCTTCATTTATCTTCATTTACTTTACTATAGCGCAGGTACAGGTTGCATGTTTCATCCTCTTGCCCTCATCCCTGTAGCTGACTGATCTCAGCTCAGAGGAGATGGAAGAGGGAAATCACTCGGTGGTGACTGAGTTCATTCTCTCAGAACTGACTGATCGTCCGGAGCTACAGGTTCCCCTGTTTGTGTTGTTCCTACTGATTTATCTTATCACCCTCGTGTGGAATGGGGGGATGATCTTGCTAATCACAATTGACCCCCGACTCCACACCCCCATGTACTTTTTCCTCCAGAATTTGTCTTTTTGTGATATCTGTTGTTCCTCAATAATTTCCCCTAAAATGCTGCAAAGTTTCATATCTGAGAAGAAAAGCATTTCATACACTGGCTGCTATACACAATTGTACTTCGGCATCTTTTCTCAAGACATTGAATGTCTCTTGCTGGCTGTGATGGCGTATGACCGGTATGTGGCCATCTGTAACCCGCTGCTCTATACGGTCACCATGTCCAGGCAACGTTGCAACCAGCTGATGGCTGGAGTCTATGGGGTGGCGTTGGCTGATTCAACGATAATCATCTGCTTTTTACTGCGGCTGTCATTCTGCAGCTCCAATGTTATCAAACATTTCTTCTGTGAAAGCCCCGCTCTGCTGGCGCTCTCCTGCTCTGACACCCGCATCAATGAGATTGTGATGTTTGCCTCCGTATGCTACACTACCGTGATCAGCGTGCTGACCATCCTCCTCTCCTATGTCTGTATCATCTCCACCATCCTGCAGATCCACTCTGCTGAAGGCCGGAGCAAAGCTTTCTCCACCTGCGCTTGTCACTTTATGGCGGTGGCCATGTTCTATGGCACCCAACTCTTCATGTATTTACGTCCCACCTCGAGCTATTCCATGGACACCGACAAAATAGCCTCAGTGTTCTACACAGTGGTGATTCCCTTGTTGAACCCCCTCATCTACAGCCTGAGGAACAGGGAGGTGAAGGGTGCCCTGTGGAAAACAATAAATAAGTTTGTGTCTCATTGATAAATCTCTTTTCCTCAGTACAGATTCAGTGGTGATGAGCAAAAATAGTTGAATTCCTTTCCCAGCCAATTGCAATGTCATTTTGCAGCATCCAATGGTAGCATTGTTCATGATCAAATTGTTATTATCATAAATATGTATTCCAACACGGTCTGCATGCCTCAGCGGAGATCATGTCTTTATTTGGCTACTGCCCCAGGAAAATTCAAGGAGGCTCCTGTTTCGCATGTGTAAGCATAAAATATATAACGTGTTTTGCAATTATGAAGCCCTTGGTATTGGGAAAGAAAAGAAGGGCATCAAATCTATCCCCCTCTTCTTTGTATTGAGGCTAGATTCATTATACAGTTGTAAGGCTGACGTGTGTGATATGATTAAAGCAAAGGGTGTTTTATTGGGTCATTGTAGAGATATCCTTGTATACATTCATGCACGAGGGTAAGAAAAGTGTCCCCTTTCATAAGTTAAATTAACAACACAACAAGTATTTTCCAAGAGACGGCACTGAGTGTGTGCCTCATTTGTGCTATTCCAGACTGAATTGAATAAGGAGCTATATGGAAAGGGTTAGGTTTCTCTACCATTTCTTTCAGATTAAACAGAAAGAAAAATCACTAAATATTTATGCAATATCAGCAGATTCTCTATGAGATCTTCCTCTCTGTTCTGTTGACTGGTATTACAGACTCTGAAGAACTGGGGTGGTAGGACTGGAAAGGCTAAGGGGATTGTGAGTGATAAATGGATAGAGTCCAGCCATCGATGGATGGTGGAGCCAAGGGGTGGTTACAAAAATTGAAAAAGAAATTCAGTTCAATCTGAGACCAATCCGACAATTCCTGAAAATATTTCGCAAGTGGAAAACATGGATCAAAATTACCTTTTCAGCTAATGGAAACATTTAACATAATTGGAAATGGAACATTTTCTTTCCTTCCTAGGGAATTTTCTGTGTTGAAGCAAAGACAATGAAGGGCTTAGACTGACCAAATGGATGGGAATGAAAGAGGCAGTGATGTTGCTGTTTCCCTTGTATCCTTTAATCCAATGAATAGAGCTCTCCTGTGGGTGTGGCAGACACAGGTCAATTCTTGCATTATTCTCACTTGATCTGATAGGGAGAAGCTATTTGAAAATTGGGTCTCCTACAATGTTGGATAGTGCCCTGGCATTTGGGCTATGTCCTCTCCTGAATCTTTCTGAGCGTGGTCTATGCTAATGCTGCCCGTCAATTTAAGGTACACTAATTTAAAGTCAGCAAAATTTACATCGGTATCCACATGATACTATGTTGAAGGGAGAGTCATGTCACTGAATAATGCAGCTTTTGAATTCCCAGGCTCTTTCTATAGCTTGGTGTTAAGGGACTAAAAACCGTGATGCTCGCAACTCTTAGACTTGGAGATTTTAGCTTCTCTTGTGAGCCTTAAAGAGCTGATAAGATGCTCCAGTGTTTGCTGATCTCAATAGTGATGGCAGATAGATTCTTCCCTCCCAAACTCCCATGGAATTCTATTTTCAGTAAATAACTGTTTGAAATGACCATTTGTAGTAGCAACTTCATTGTTACTGTCCACACTTCATGATGGGCAATTAAACATATGGGAAGAGTCCGAAATAAAAATCCTTCCAGTGTGCTCAATATCGTGTTGCCTCTTCTCATTCCAACTCAGGAGGCAGCATTTTCAAAAGAATCCATTAATCCTGGGGGCTATGGAGAAGTAAGAAAATGCGGATCTTATATTCTTTTTGCCTCCCTTTGGCCCATCTCTCAATGGGAGTAATTCTACTTGTTTGTAGACCCTTCTGTGGCCCTCTTCCATGAAGTGCTTCCGAGCAACTCAAAATGATTATTGTATTTACTGACACAACTTCCGTGTTAGGTAGCGCTGTGGTATCTCCCTTTCACAAATGAGGAGCTGAGGCACAGAGGAAGTAAACTCTTGCTTCAAAGTCACACAAGAGGGCTCCTATTGAGCCAGGAACTGAGCCCCAAATTCTACAGTGCGAGACCACAGGTGTGTCTACACTCCCATGGCTCTGCTTTTAACCCTTTCCCTGCTGAAGTGACGCAACCATCCCACCGCACAGCCTCCCTCTTGAGAGCACTTATCTTTGACCTTTTTGCCTGGCCTCCAATGAGGTCTCTGTGTTCACCTCTGGAGCTGCTGGAACAGTTCCCTTTTCTACTCATTGAGCTGCGCTACAGAGGGCTTCTAATAACACAGCCACTTACTTTTTCCACCCACAGTTTTTCACTCAGGGTATGTCTAGACTACAGGGTTTTGTCGACAGAAGTTTTGTCGACTGATACTGTCGACAAAGAGCATCTAGACTACATCCAGTTCTGTCGACAAAGCTGCTTTGTCAACATAACAGTGTGGACGCAAAGGACAGTGTAGATGCAATAATGCCTTCTATTGACAGAACTCTGTCGACAAAAGGCGTTATTCCTCGTAGAATGAGGTTTACATACGTCGACAATACTGCTGACATAACTCAAAGGCAGTGTGGATGCAGGTATAGTTTTGTCCACTTTTGTTGACAAAACCCTGTAGTCTAGACACACCCTCACTGTGCATCAGAGTTTGCCTGGTCCTTTTTCTATTCCCATCTGTATTGCAAGGCCCTTCCCCCCCACACACATGTGCCCACATTCTCCACAATATGTAATGGGATTATGAATGTGAAACAGGGATAATACTTTTTTCTGCTCAGACATGCAATGGCAGATGTGTGAATTTCTCAATACAGAGACTGACAGCCCTTGGTTATTTCTACTCTTGACAGCTGATGTCCTCAGTGGTGCCCAGGCCACGCGGTGTGACTCCTTGATGGACTTTTTGGGAAAGGTCTCCAGTCGAGGGCTGTAAGGAGCCCTGGTATTAAGCAATGCCCTCCCCTCCCCAGCCTCCCTGCTCTATCTCAATGTCCCTCCCCTCCCGCAGAGTTGGGGATATAAATCTGGCAGGGCAGAGGGTTACACCCTGGGTCTCACCGGAGCCATGTGCTTTTCCCTCCAGGCACTGGGGCCCGTGCGCAGCGCGGTTGTGAATGGTCCAAGTGTGTGGCTCTGAACATTCCATTGAAGGCACATGGTACGGTAACCCTACCCAAGCCCCAGTGCAGATTCTCTCATCCCAGCCTCACTGCCTGGCTTGTTGCCCAGCTCTGCCACTGCCTCTTGCCACCCCCAGCAGCTTCTACACATGCGCCAACATGGTCTGGCTTGGGAAGGCGCTGCCACTGTGGCAGACGTAGCAGGCGTGCTTTGCTGCTGCCTTTTGACAACCTCCCTCTCCCGCCAGCTGGCAGCTCCCGTGCTCGCGGCCTGACTCAAAACTGTGCGGCTCGGCGCTCGGCTCAGCGCTGCCGCTGGAGCTCCAGCAATGAGGCAGGCAGGTGGCTCAAAAAGCGGCTCAAGGCACTGAGGGATTCATGCAAAGGAGCTACAGGCTGGATGTGGTCCATGGGCCGTGTGTGGAGTAGCTCTGCTTTAGATCGTACCTGCAAGAGCACGCTGGGCCAGTCTAGTCTATGGGGCATGACTAGACTACATGACTCCGTCGACGGAGCCACGTAGATTAGATTTGTAGGCAGAGGGAAATGAAGTGGCGATTCAAATAATTGCTGATTCATTTAAATTAAAATGGCTGCCGCGCTGTTCCAATCAGCTGTTTGTCGGCACAGCGCGATAGTCTGGATATTCCATGGTCGACATCAAAGGCCTTTGTCAACCTCCCTGGTAAACCTCATCCCACGAGGCATAACGGGGAGGTCGACAAAGGCCTTTGATGTTGACTGCGAAGCGTCCAGACTATCGCGCTGTGCAAACAGCTGATCAGCACAGCGCGGCAGCCATTTTAGTTTAAATGAAGCGGCGATTATTTACATAGATCCTTCATTTCCCTCTGCCTACAAACCTAATCAACGGAGCCATGTAGTCTAGATGTGCCCTTAGAACCTAAACTCTAAAGCTGCATCTACAATGGCATGATTTTGCGCAAATACTTTTAACTGAAAGGTTTTTCCATTAAAAGTATTTGCGCAAGAGAGCCTCTATACTGGCATGTGCCTTTGTGCAAAAGATTTAAATGCACTAATGTGACACCCTTCCTATGGATTTCACAAAAGCTGATTTTCCTCCTCATACAATCAAACCTTCAAGCTTTCAGAGATTTGCATCACATGGAGCAAGGGGACACCATTGTGCCCTGTAGCACTGAGCAACACCAGCCAAGAATATACATACATGGGGGATGCTCTCTTCTACCACAGTGAAGAGGGAAGGAGACATCACTGGCCCTACAATGGTTCTCCTTGGAGGCAGGTTATGACCACAGTATCCATGTGCATGTGTAGCCGTGGATCAGTGTGTGGGTGGTAACCTCGCCCTTTCATATTAATCTAACTCTTAGAACCACACCTCTGATGTTACCGGGATCATTTCTAGGTGGGTGTCTGTCACGTGCCAGGGTGCAACTCAGATTAATCAGTGGCTGTGTCACCCATGCCTGCAGTTTTGCATGCCTTATAATATCTTGCTGAAGTGGCTTCCATGTGGGCTACTCACAATCCACCTTCCAGCATGCCGGATACACCCGGATCATCTCTCTCCAGACTGCCACCCACACTTGGGTTACACTCTGGCTCTCACCAGCTTTGGTTTTACTTCAAGGTTACTCCAACACACTCCACAGTCTTTAACTTCTCTCCTGAAATGTACGTCTTCTGCTGCCAAGCCCTCTCCTAGACAATACTGGTTATGTTGTCCATTATTTCCTGAACAGCACAAGTATGTATGTATCTGAATTTCCCATGCAGGTTGCACACACAGATCAGATAAAACAATTAAACAAATGTATGGACCAGAAAGTGATAGATTTTAAGCAAGTACAAATAGTGAGGCAAAACTGCATGAAAAATGAAGCTAAGATGCAATTTATGCCTAATTTAACAGCTGATGTGAGATTCAAAGAAACGTTTTTCTCAACACATGCTTTTAGCCATCTTACTGACCACAGTTCTTAGATCAGGACACCTCCCCATTCCAATTGCTGCTTCCTTTATATGTTCTAATAAAGGCCGTGTCCAGACTCGGGTTTTTTCGGGAAAAGTAGCCTTTTCCCGAAAAAACTTCCCCTGCGTCCAGACTCAAGCCGCGTTCTTTCGAAATTATTTCGAAAGAACGCGGCTTTTCTTTCGATGGCGGTAAACCTCAATTTACGAGGAAGAACGCTTTCTTTCGAAAGTTCCTCTTTCGAAAGAAGGCGTTCTTCAATGTAAAGAGGCCGTCTTCGAAAGAGAGCATCCAGACTCGCTGGGTGCTCTCTTTCGAAAAAGCGGATTTCTCTTTCGAAAGATCCGCCTGCAGTCTAGACGCGATCTTTCGAAAGAGGCTCTTTCGAAAGATGCTTTCGAAAGAGCCTCTTTCGAAAGAAGCCTGCAGTCTAGACATAGCCAAAGTGACTCAAACAGCAGAGACAGAAGTGTGTTAGGATGTCTTCTCCTTCCTTTTTTGTCCTATTCCACCCCCTTTGACAAACATTTCCTCCTGGTAACAAGGAGACAAAATGTCGAAGTGGAAGCATGTTCCCTCCTGATTTTCCTCACCTTTTTGAGCATCCTTTGATTCTCACCCCTCTTTAGGACTATTTGCTTCTTAAATACAAAATTAATCACATCCAACATCTGTGGACAGATCAGCAAGAGCCCAGACCATCCTGTATAGCAGTGGTCCCCAACGTGATGCAGGTGCCATGGCACCCACTGGGCAATTTCTATGCACCCGCCGAGTGATGAGGGCCGCCCCCAGGCGCGTGGTGTATGGGCGGTGCCACCCCCTGGGCGTGCAGCGTATGGGTGGCCCTGTCCCCGGGTGCATGGCGCAAGGGCTGTGATGGCCCCGGGCACGTGGAGTATGGGCATCCCCACCTCTGGGCACGCAGCACAGGAGTGGCATTGACCCTGGGAGTGCGGCGCATGGGTCACGCTGGCACTGGGCATGCGGCATATGGGTGGCCCAGCCCTCGGGCGTGTGTGCGGCTCCGTCCCCAGGTGTGTGTGCGGCCCTGCCTCTGTGTGCCCGGCACGTGAGTGGCCCCGCGCCCGGTAGTCCCAAAAGGTTGAGGACCACTGCTGTATAGTGTGTGGGGGGGGATATGGGGGGGGGGTCTGGTTGAGTCTGAGAGCCATGAAAGAGAATGGCAGGGTGGGGAACCTGCAGGATCCTATGAGATTTTCAAGACTTTGGTTTCCACCTGCCCTTTATTGATGAGGTCTGCTCAGTACCTGGTTTAACTAAAAACTTCAGGGTGAAGTATACTTCAAACTTCACACACTGTAACTCTGGTATAAATTGCATCATTTAGTAACAAAGGAAATGAGAGACAATTACTCCTCAGGGTATGAGTAACACTGGGGAGGGCTTTGGTTCACTGAATGGATTAATTAGGTGTTATTCCACTCTGAGCTCAGCTATTCCCACTTGTTTTAGGAGCATGTCCCATGGACCACAGACCTGGGTATAAAAGTTTCCAAACAGGCAGTTTTTGTGAGTGGGGAAACACCCCACATCTCTCTCGGCTGTCAGCAGGTACGTGTTATTCTCCTGCATCACAGTCACACACAGACAGACGTGATGGTATTTGGCATGTGCGGCTTCAAGATCTCCAGCACTAAAAAAAAAAAAAAATCTCATCACAAGTGCCCTCCCCCCATGAGGGAACAGAACAAGATCTTTGCTTGGAAAAAGCAGGCTACTGCATAATCACTGATTTTAGTGACCTTCATAATGTGTCTGGCTTTTCATTCAGACCAAAGAAAATTAGGTGGTCAGATGCATGGAAACTTAATTATTACAGCACACAAGCTTTTCCTCAAACCGACATGCTCAGCCATCGAGCTGCTCTTGCTAAAGTGGATAGAAAGATTTATACTCGTTTGCTCTCACCCCATCTTGAGCTAAGCAATAATCTTGTCACACTGGGATGATGATTCAATATAGACTTGCAAGACAGTCTTAAATGGGGAGGGGGGGGGAATGATTAACCTGCATGTCCTTGTATGTGTACAGTGAAATTGATCAAACAAATGGAATTACCAGTTGTGAACATCTGGCTCTGTTGACGAAGCCCTTCTCTGAGATTCTTATTGGACGCAATTACAAACCGATCCTCATTTTTGTTTGCTTCCTTCTTTACAGCAAAGGGTTCCTGAGTCACCGTCCTCCCTATCATCCTGGCCACATCCCTGAAGGTGCCTGCTCTCAACTCAGGAGAGATGGAAGAGGGAAATCACTCATGGGTGAATGAGTTCATTCTCTCAGGACTGACAGAACGTCAAGAGCTTCAGGTCCCGCTGTTTGTGTTGTTCCTAATGATTTATTTTCTCACCTTGGTGGGGAACGGGGGGATGATCTTGTTAATCACAATTGACTCCCGACTCCACACCCCCATGTACTTTTTTCTCCAGAATTTGTCTTTTTGTGATCTCTGCTGTTCCTCGGTAATTGCCCCTAAGATGCTGCAAAATTTCTTAACTGAGAAGAAAAGTATTTCATACACTGAGTGTTATATACAATTGTATTTCTGTATCATTTTTCAAGATATTGAGTGTCTCTTGCTGGCTGTGATGGCGTACGACCGGTATGTGGCCATTTCTAATCCACTGCACTATACACTCATAATGTCCAGACAGCGTTGTAAACAGCTGATGGCTGGAGTCTATGGGGTGGGGTTCTTTGATGCAACGATAAACATCTGCTTTTCACTCCGGCTGTCATTCTGCAGCTCCAACGTTATCAAACATTTTTTCTGTGACACGCCCCCACTGCTGGCGCTCTCCTGCTCTGACACCCGCATCAGTGAGATTTTGATGTTTGCCTCTATTTGCTACACTGTAGTGATCAGTGTTGTGATCATTCTCCTCTCTTATGTCTGTATCATCTCTACCATCCTGCAGATCCGCTCCACTAAGGGCCGGCAGAAAGCCTTCTCCACCTGCACTTGTCACTTGACCACGGTGGCCATGTTCCATGGCAGCCAACTCTTCATGTATTTACGTCCTGCCTCTAGCTATTCTATGGACACCGACAAAATAGCCTCCGTGTTCTACGCGCTGGTGATCCCCATGTTGAATCCCCTCGTCTACAGCCTGAGGAACAGGGAGGTGAATGATGCCCTGCAGAAAGCAATATGTAAACCTGTCGCTTCTTCATAAATTTCTTAAACTCAGTGCAGATTCAGTGGTGGTGAGAAAAACAGTTGAATTTCATTTCCAGATCATTGCAATGTCATTTTGCAGCATCCAATGGAAGCATTGTTCATGATCATATTGTTATGATCATAAATTTGCATTCCAGAAGGTCTGCCAGCCCCAGCAGATATCCTGGTATCTGTTAATACATGAGGGTTAAAAAAGTGTCCCCTTTTTTTAAGTTAAAGGAACAACTCAACAAGTATTAGCAAGAGTAGTGTTTCCAAGAGATGGCACTGAGCTATTTGTGCTATTCTGCACTGAATTGAATATGGAGTAATACAGAAAGGGTCAGTTTTCTTTACCATATATATTAAACAGAAAGAAAAATCACTAAACATTTATACCAGTTTTTCAGATTAGCTATGAGATCTTCCTCTCTGTTCTGCTGTGTGGTATTTTCAACTCTGAAGAACAGGTGGGGGTGAGGAATGGAATGGCCCAGGGGATTGTCAGTGAGAAATGGATAGATCCTAGCCATTGATTGATGTTTGAGTCGAGAAGCGGTTACAAAAATTGAACAAGAAATTCAGTTCAATCTGATAGAAATGTGAAAATTCCCAAAATATTTAGCAAAATGGAAAACGTGGAACAAAATTGCCTTTTCAGCTGATAGAAACATTTAACAAAATTGGAAATGGGACATTTTCTTTCCTTCCTGGAGGAATTTTAATGTTGAAGCAAAGACAATGAAGGGCTTAGACCTACCAAATGGATGGGAATGGAAGAGGCAGTGATGTTGCTGCTTCCCTTGTATCCTTTAATCCAATGATTAGAGCTCTCCTGTGGGTGTGGCAGACAGAGGTCAATTCTTGCTTAATTCTCACTGTATCTATTTGGGGAGAAGCTATTTGAAAGGCGGGTCTCCAACACTGCCAGATAGTGACCTGCCAAGTGGGCTATGTCCTCTCCTGAAACTTTCTGAGGGTTGGTCGATGCCAGGGCTACTCAACATGCAGCCCATGGGCTGCATGTGGCCCGCAGCGTCTTGAGCCGCTTCCTGGGCCGCCTGCCTGGCTCATTGCTGGGGTTCCAGCTGCAGCACTGAGCCGAGCGCCAAGGCATGTGGCTTTGAGCCAGGCCTCGTGTGCAGGAGATGCCAGCCAACAGGTAGGGGAAGGGGCAAAAGGTGTAGCAGAGGACACCTGCCGCATCTGCCACAGCAGCAGTGCCACGCTAGCATGTGCACGGGTAAAGGCATAGCAAGGGGGGGCAGTTGCCCCCAGGCATCACGTTGGGGGAGTGTGGGCTGGCGTGGGAGCAGAGTGACAGCCCCACTGATTGTGGCAAGCCGGGAGAGCCTGGTGGGTCACATGCTCCCTGTGCAAACTGCAATCAAGCCTTCAAGGCAGCCAGGCCGGGCAGTGGGAGCGGCCACGTTAAAGGTCGATTTACCCATCCTGTACCTCCGCAGTATATTGGCATCAAACGGTGGGCTGGGGTGCCTGGCTCTGGGGTAGGAGAGGGGCTATTTCAGTAAATATTTTATTGGCAGGTTTTGTTTGATATGTTAAAATTGGGAAGCCAAAACAAAAAATAGTCAATGTAATGGCCTTCTCTTGATATGTGTATTAGTAATTAAATTGCTAAACTGTCATTGCTCATTAAAAGAGCTGTCATGTGGATGGAAATTGGGTAAATATTGAATTTTATTAATATCAGCAGAACTGACTTAAGTGGGGTCTTCATGTTGTGTGATCTTGCCATAATCTTTGTATTCATGCCCGTCAGAGGGAAAGAACCTATTTGCATATATAGAGATATAAATATATATGAATATATTTGCATAAATACTTGTATATATTTGCATATATGTGCAGCCAAGCTTAAGTTGCAGACCTCAGCATGTGCTGTGTGTATCATTTGTGGCCCCAGGGGCTTGGAAAGTTGAGTAGCCCTGGTCTCTGTTAATGCTGCCAGTCAATCTAAGGTACACTAGTTTAAAGTCAACATCACTTAGTCTGACTTACAGCAGTATCCGCATGATACCACGTTGAAGGGAGAGTTATGACAGTGAATTATGGAGCCTTTGAATTCCCAGGCCCTTTCTATAGCTTGGTTTTAACGGACTAAGAAACGTGATGCTCATAACTCCTAAACTTGGTGATTTTAGCTTCTGTGGCGAACATTAAAGAGCTGGAAAGATGCTCCAGTATTTGCTGATAACAATAGTAATGGCAGATAGATTCTTCCCTCCTAAGGTCCCATGGAATTCTATTCACTCTAAATAATTTTTTTTAAAATGACCATTTGTGGTAGCAACTTTATTTATACTGTCTATATTTATTTATACTGTCCACATTTAATGGTGAGAAATTAAAAACACGGGAATGGTCTGAATTAAAAAAAACCCTGCCAGTCTGCTCAATATCTTCTTGCCTCTTCTCATTCCAACTACAGGAGACAGCATTTTAAAAAGAATCCACTAATTCAGGGTGCCTACGGAGAAGAAAGAAAATGTGAATCTTATATTCTTTCTGCCTCCCTTTTCCCATCTCTCAGGGTATGTCTAGACTACATGCCTCTTCCGACAGAGGCATGTAAATTAGACTACCGGAAATAGTCAATGAAGCGGGAATTTAAATGTCCCCCACTTCATTAAAATAAAAATGGCCGTCGCGCTGGGCCAGATCAGCTGAGCGTTGGCACAGTGCGGCAGTCAAGACGCGGATCGGTCATCAGGGAATGCCTTTGTCGACCGCTCCTGTAAATCTCGTTTCACGAGGCATAAGGGAGCTGTTGACAAAGGCGTTCCCTGTTGACTGAATGGTGTCTTGACTCGCTCGCTCTGCCAACGATCAACTGAACTGGCACATTGTGAAGGCCATTTTTATTTTAATGAAGTGGGGAATATTTAAGTCCCCACTTCATTGACTATGTCAGGTACTCTAATTTACATATCTCTGTTGGAAGAGGCATGTAGTCTAGACATATCCTCAACGGGAGTAATTCTACTTGTTTGTAGGCCCTTCCATGGCCCTCATAAATGAAGCGCTTCTGAGCACCTCAAAGTGATTATTGTATTTACTGACACAGGTTCCGTGTTAGGTAGCACTGTCGTATCTCCCTTTCACAAATGAGGAGCTGAGGCACAGAGAAAGTAAATGTCTTGCTTCAAGGTCACACAAGAGGGCTGCTATTGAGCCAGGAACTGAGCCCCAAATTACAGAGCGCTAGACCACAGGCATGTCTACACTCCCTCAGCCCTGTTTTTAATCTTTCAATGCTGGAGTAAGGCAACTCCCCCCAACCCCTCAGCCTCCCTCTTGAGAGCACTTATCTTTGACCTTTTTGCCTGGCCTCCAATGAGGTCTCTGTGTTCACCCCTGCAGCTGCTGGAACAGTCCCCTTTTCTGCTCACAGAGCAGAGATACACAGGCCCTCCAATAATATTTCCACTTAATTTTTCCACCCTCCGTTTTTCAGTCACTATGCACCACAGTTTTCCCAGTCCTATCTCTTCTCTTCTGTATTAGAAGGCCCTCTCCCCCATAGCCACCCTACACACGTGTGCCTACATTCTCCACAATATGTAATGCCATTATAAGCATGACTCCTGGACTTGAAGAAGGGACAGACATGGAGTGACAGATGTGTGAGTTTCTGAATACAGACTGACTGCCCTTGGTTGTTTGTACTTGTGCTCAGAAAAGCATGACTTTGTGTACATTATATGCAATACCTTCTCCTATGGATTACACAAAAGGTGGTTTTCCTTCTAATATAATCAAACATTCAGGCTGTGTCTAGACTGGCAAGTTTTTCCGCAAAATCATCTGCTTTTGCAGAAAAACTTGCCAGCTGTCTACACTGGCCGTTTGAATTTCCGCAAGAACACTAACGATCTCATGAAAGATTGTCAGTGTTCTTGCGGAAATACTGTGCTGCTCCCGTTCGGGCAAAAGTCCTCTTGCGCAAATCATTTGCGCAAGAGGGCCAGTGTAAACAGCACAGTACTGTTTTCCGCAAAAAAGCCCCGATTGCGAAAATGGCGATCAGGGCTTTTTCCGGAAAAGCATGTCTAGATTGGCCACGGACGCTTTTCCGCAGAAAGTGCTTTTGTGGAAAAGCATCCTGCCAATCTAGACGTGCTTTTCCGAAAATGCTTTTAATGGAAAACTTTTCCATTAAAAGCATTTTCAGAAAATCATGCCAGTGTAGACGTAGCCTCAAGGTTTCAGAGATTTGCATCACATGGGGTAAGGAGACACCAATATGCCCGGTAGCACTCAGTACCACCAGCCAAGAATAGTACACGCATGGGGGAGGTTTTGTGCTACCACAGTGAAGAAGGAAAGATACACTGGGCCTACAATGGGTTTCCTCTTAGAAACATTTCCTCCTGATTATAAGGAAACAAAATGTCTACAAAGAAGGATGATCCCTGCCTTTTTTCCTCACCTTTTAGAGCTTCCTTTGTTTCTCTTCCCGCTTGATGAGTATTTGCTCCTTAAATACAAAATTAATCACAGCAGCCATTCCTTGTTTGGGAGCCATCAAAGAGAATGGTGGGATGGGGGATCAGTAGAACCCCATGAGATTTGCAAGACTTTGGTTTCCACCTTCCATTTGTTGATCAGCTCTGCTCACTACTTGGTTCAACTAAAAAGTTCAGGATGAAACTAGCCCCGAACTTCATGCACTGTAACTCTGGTAGAAATGGCATCATTTCATAACACAGAAGGAAAGAGTGAGACAATTACTTCTCGGGATATGAGTTACCCTGGGGAGAGATTTGATTCACGGAATGGATTAATTAGGTGTTGTTCTACTCTGAGCTCAGGTATTCCCTGTTGTTTCAGAGAGCATGTCCCATAGATCACAGATCTCAGTATAAAAGTTCCCAAAAGCTCCAAACTGGCAGTTTCTGTCAATGAGGAAAAAAAACCCATTTCTCTCTCTGCTGCCAGGAGGTAAGTGCTATTCTCCTGCATCACACTCACACACAGACGGACTGGATGGTGTTTGCAGGTACAGGTTTCAAGATCTCCAGCACTTAAAAACAACTCACCGAGACCGCTACTCCTCAAGTGAATAGAACAAGCTCCTTGCTTGGAAAAAAATAGACTACTACACAATAACTGAATTTAGTGTCTTTCATGATGCGTCTTGGTTTTTAAACAGACCAAAGAAAATTAGATAGTCAAATGGATGGAAATTTAATTATTACAGCCCGCAAGCTTTTCCTAATACCGACATGCTGAGCCATCTAGCTGCTCTGGCCAAAGAGGATAGAAAAAATTATACTCGTTTGCTCTCACCCAATCTTTAGCTAAGCAGTAATCTTGTCACACTGGGATGGTGGTTCACTCTAGAGTGGCAAATCAGACTTTGCGGCATAAATTAGTGACTGGGTGTGCGGGCGATGATTAGCCTGCATGTCCTTGTATGTGTACAGTGAAATTGATCAAACAAATGGAATGATCAGCTGTGAATATTGGCTCTGTGGACAAAGCCCTTCCCTCAGATCATAGTTGCGTCCAATAAGAAACCGATCCTCATTTTTTATTGCTCCCTTCATTAGACAAAGGGTTACTTATCCTGAGACACCCTCTCGGTCACATCCCCATAACTGCCTGATATCTGCTCAGAGGAAATGAGAGAAGGAAAGGACTCATGCTGCTAACTTAGTGACTGGGGGGATGATTACCCTGCATACACTTGCCTTTGTGCAGTATGTGCATTATATGGAACACGTGAAATGGCCACCCATGAACAACTGGCTCTGTGAATTAATTCTTTTCCTTGATCTTGTACCATTGCCCATTAACAAACTGATCTTCATTTTTCTTCATTTACTTCACTATAGTGAAGGTACAGGTTTTGTCCTCTTGCCCTCATCCCTGTGGCTGATTGATCACGGCTCAGAGGAGATGGAAGAGGGAAATCACTCGGTGACTGAGTTCATTCTCTCAGGACTGACTGATCGTCCGGAGCTACAGGTTCCCCTGTTTGTGTTGTTCTTACTGATTTATCTTATCACCCTGTTCTGGAACGGGGGGATGATCTTGCTAATCACAATTGACCCCCGACTCCACACTCCTATGTACTTTCTCCTCCAGAATTTGTCTTTCTGTGATATCTGCTTTTCCTCAATAATTGCCCCTAAGATGCTGCAAAGTTTCATATCTGAGAAGAAAAGCATTTCGTACACTGGCTGCTATACACAATTGTACTTAGGTATCTTTTTTCAAGACACTCAGTGTCTCTTGCTGGCTGTGATGGCGTATGATCGTTATGTGGCCATTTCTAACCCGCTGCTCTATAGTGTCACTATGTCCAGGCAGCATTGTAACCAGCTGATGGCTGGAGTCTATGGGGTGGCGTTGGCTGATTCAACGATAATCATCTGCTTTTTCCTGCAGCTATCATTCTGCAGCTCCAATATTATCAAACATTTCTTCTGTGAAAGCCCCGCTCTGCTGGCACTCTCCTGCTCTGACACCAGCATCTATGAGATTGTGCTGTTTGCCTCTGTATGCTACACTACCGTGATCAGCGTGGTGACCATCCTCCTCTCCTATGTCTGTATCATCTCGACCATTCTGCAGATCCACTCTGCCGAGGGCCGGCACAAAACCTTCTCCACCTGCACTTGTCACTTGACCACGGTGGCCATGTTCTATGGCACTCAACTCTTCATGTATTTACGTCCCACCTCAAGCTATTCCATGGACACCGACAAAATAGCCTCCGTGTTCTACTCACTGGTGATCCCCTTGTTGAATCCCCTCATCTACAGCCTGAGGAACAGGGAGGTGAAAGATGCCCTGCGGAAAGCCATATATAAACCTGTCACTTCTTCATAAATTTCTTTAACAGAGTACAGATTCAGTGGAGAAGAACAAAACCAGTTGAGTTCCATTCCCAGCCAATTGCAATGTCATTTTTCAGCATCCAATGGAAGCATTGTTCAAGGTCATATTGTTATTATCATAAATTTGTATTCCAACAAGATCTGCAAGCCCCGGCAGAGATCAAGACGTAATTAGGTTACTGCCCCAGCCAAATTCAAAGAGGCTTCTGTTTCACATGTGTAATCATAAAATATATAACATGCTTTGCAATCATGAAGCCCTTGGTATTGGGAAAGAATAGAAAGACAACAAATCTATCCTCCTGCTCTTTGTATTGAGGCTGGATTCATTATACAGTTGTAAGGTTGAAGCTTGTGATATGACTAAAGCAAAGGGTGTTTCACACAGCCTCCGGTTACTCTACAGTCTATGTACTTTACAGGTAATTGGAAAGATATCCTGGTTTCCGTTCGTGAATGAGGGTTAAAAAAATGGCCACTTTCATAAGTTAAAGGAACAACAACACAAGGATTAGCAAGGGCAACTTTTCCAAGAGAGGGCACCGAGCGTGTCCCGCATTTGTGCTATTCTGCACTGAATTGAATAAAAAGTAATATGGAAAGGGTTAGGTTTCTCTACCGTATAGATTAAACAGACAGAAAAATTGCTATTTATTGATATTTATTGATATAATTGATATTTATACAATATCAGCGTATTCTCTATGAGATCTTCCTCTCTGTTCTGTTGTGTGGTATTTTAGGCTCTGAAGAACGGGGGGGGGGGGGGGTAGGAATGGAATGGCTGAGGGGATTGTGAATGATAAATGGATAGGATCTGGTAGAAATTCATTCACTACAAAAAGGATGTGGACGCTTTGAGTGATAGAGTCCGGCCATCGATTCATGGTGGAGTCAAGGGCTGATTACAAAAATTGAAAAAAAATTCAGTTCAATCTGAGACCAATCTGACAATTCCCAAAATATCTGGCAAGTGGAAAACGGACCAAAATTACCTTTCCAGTTGATGGAAACATTTAAAACGAAATTGGAAATGCAACATTTTCTTTCCTTCTTGGGGAATTTTCAATGTAGAAGCCAAGACAATGAAGGGCTCGGATTGACATAACAGATGGGAGTGGAAGAAGCAATGATGTTGCTGCTTCCCTTGTATCCTTTAATCCAATGGTAAGAGCTCTCTTGTGGGTGTGGCAGACACAGGTGAATTTTTGCTTTATTCTTGCTTGATCTGATAAGGAGAAGCTATTTGAAAATTGGGTCTCCAATTCTGCTGAATAGTGCCCTGGAAAGTGGGCTATGTCCTCTCCTGAATCTTTCTGAGCGTGGTCTATGCTAATTCTGCCAGTCAGTTTAAGGTACACTGTAATTTAAAGTCAGCCTAACTTACAGCAATATCCACGTGAGTTACGACACTGAATTATGCAGCCTTTGAATTCCCAGACCCTTTCTATAACTTGGAGTTAATGGACTAAGAAACGTGATGCTCACAACTCTTTCACTTGGTGATGTTAGTGTCTATATCGAACATTAAAGAGCTGATAAGATGATCTGGTATTTGCTGATACTAACCGTAACGATAGATAGATTCATCCCTCCCGAACACTGATGAAATTCTATTTGCTGTAAATAATTGTTTTAAATGACGATTTGTGGTAGCAACTTTATTTTTAGTATACACATTTAATGATGGGAAATTAAACATATGGGAATAGTCTGAAATAAAAATCCTGCTAGTCTGCTCAATATCTTGTTGCCTCTTCTCATTCCAACTACAGGAGGCAGCATTTTCAAAATGACTCCAGGGTACCTATGGAGAAGTAAGAAAATTCGAATCTCACATTCTTTCTGCCTCCTTTTGCCCATCTCTCAGTGGCCATAACTCTATTTGTTTGTAGGCCCGTCTGTGGCCCTCTCACAAGAGCTCTGTTATTGAGCCAGGAACTGAGCTCCAAATTACAGAGTTCTAGACCACTGGTCAGCCTCTGGTCAGTTTCAGCAGTGGCTGAATCGGGGATGCCTGGAGCCGAGCAGCTGAGGTGCTGCCAGGTTGGTCCCATAGCACCGCCCCTCAGTGCTGCAGGACCAACCCGGCAGCACCCCAGCTGCTCTGTCCCAGGTGTCCCCAAGAGCAGTTGCGGTGCTGCCGGATCGGTCTCGCAGGGCCAAGGGGCGGTGCTGTGGGACCAGCCTGGCGACACCCTGCTGCTCTGCCGCAGGCATCCCGATTCAGCTGCTGCTAAACCTGACCAGCAACAGCTGAATCGGAGAAGCTGGGGGTAGAGCAGCTGAGATGCTGCCAGGTTGGTCTCATAGCGCCGCCCCTCGGGGCTGCGGGACCAAGCTAGCAGCACCCCAGCTGCTCTGCCACAGGCATCCCTGATTCAGCCGCTACTAAAACTGACCAGCAGCAGCTGTATTGGGGATGCCTAGGGCAGAGCCGGACTATTGGAAGGGGGTGCTATGAGAGGTCTGGGGTGGCATCCCCCCACCCCACCCCATCCCAGACCCCTCATAGCCCCCTCTTCAGATAGTCCGGCATATCTGATAATCCGGCACCCCCTGGGTCCTAAAGGTGCCGGATTATCAGAAGTTTACTGTACAGTGAACAAAAGATTTTGTATTTTTTCAACATTTCTAGATGCTTTCAGTTAACGATATTGATAACAATAAAACAGAACTTGTTCTTTTCAAACAAACCCAATGTTTATTATTTCTAGAAAGAGGGTCAGAGTGAGGGTTATGGAGGGAAGGTTGGATTGGGCCAGAGCCAAGCCCCATAGAGGAGATCCTCGGGAGACTCAGTGGGCTCCTTCAGAAAATCACTCCCTAACGGCCTCCTGGATGTAAACACCACACTGCATGCGAGCTTGGCTAAGATGAGCATTAAACTGCTCCTTGTTCACATCCAGGTGGACAGTGCAGGGCTACATCAGCCACGGCATCAGGGGTAGGAGACACCAGCCACAATGCACACCGGCATGGGCACATCCCCAAGGGCAAGGTCCTGATGCGGGAAAAATGTTCCTCCCTGCAGCCTGCAGTAGAGGTAGGAGTTCCTGAAGATGTGGGCATCATGAGCCCATCCCGACCACCCACCACAAATGTCAGTAAACTGTCCCCAGTTATCGACCAGGGCCTGGACCACCATTGAAAAGTAGCCCTTCCTATTAATGAATTGGGCTGCTTGTTGGGGCACTGCACGGATTGGGATGTGTGTCCCATCGAGCGCTCCTGCACAGTTCGGGAAGCCAAGGGCAACAAAGCTGGCCACAATGGTGTCCAGGTCTCCCAGATGGACAAGCCTGTTCAGCAGTTCAGAATTGATGGCCCTCACCACCTGCAGAAAGAGACAGATAGACAGACAAAAATGAGCCCTTGGGAGGAGAACACCCCCAACCTGCTCCCCCAAACACCTTGGGAATCCCCTCCTCAACCCCCCCAGAGCAGTGCAGGGTGACTGAAGGAGCTCCCTCCCACTCTCAGTCCATTCCATCCCCCACTCCTCCTTGCCCTTTCCTGACAGTCCCCCTTTTTCACACCCCCAGCAGTGACTGTCCCCCTACAATGACTTACCTCCATCAAGACTGCCTCGACAGTAGACCTGCCCATGCTAAACTGGTGTCCCATGGAGTGGTAGTTGTCGCGCTTTGGGAGCTTCCAGAGGGCAATAGCGACCCTCTTTTCGAGGGGGATGGTGGGGCATGGGTGAGTCTTCTGTCCTTGGAGAGCAGGGGTGAGCCAGGCACACAGCTCCTGGAACATGACCTTTCATATCTGGAAGTTGCGGAACCACTGCTGGTCACCCCACAACTCCATAATGAGCCAGTCCTACCCATCGGAGCTGGTGTCAAGCCTCCAGAAACACCTTTCCAGAAAGAAGTTTGGAGGCAAGGGCTTTGGTACTGCATCCCAAGTGAAGCTTTCATATCTCTGGTCTGCATCCAGATGGGGTAGTAGCATAATGACTGTGTCATGCAGATGCAGCAGAACTTGCAGAATGATGGTGTGAGGCCATGGCCTGCCCAGGGGCAGTTCTGGCTCCATGGCAAAAACAGGAATCAAAATAAGAAAAAACTCCAAAAAAACCCAAACTGCTGCGGTGTCCCAGGAAGCAAGGCACTCACAGCAAGCACTGAAAAACCTTTGCTGTCCCTGTAAGAGGTAAGCGAGGCAGCTGCAGGAGCAGAGCAATGGCTGTTCAGGGGGATCCCTTTAAGCACGTGTCTCTGCAAAGGGCAGGCAGTAGAACTAGGAAGTAAATGCTGTCCCCATGCCCTGCCAGAAGTTTTTCTGGATGCCTTCTTGTGTCGAAAGTTTCCAGCAGTCTGGACGTTCTTTTTCGAAAAAGCGGATCGATTTTTTTATCCAGATAATGTAATCTAGAATCTCTTTCTCAACACAGGCTTTGTCGACAGTATCTGCTTATTGATTAGTCACTTCGAAGTAGTTGTATAACCATCTGGCAATATTAAGCCTGTAACAGAAGTGACATAGTGGGTGTGTCTAGAATACAAGGTTTTTTGACAAAAATGGACTATACCTACGTTTACACTACCGCCGCATTCTGTCGACAGTAAATTGACAGAACGCGGCAGTTTTGTCGACGGCGGTAAATCCCATTCTACGAGGAATAACGCCTTTTGTTGACAGAGTTCTGTGGACAAATGGCGCTACTGCATCCACACTGGCTTTTTTCCAAAAGAGAGCATCTGCAATCTCTGTCGAAAAAGCGGCTTCCTTTGTCGACAGAACTGGCTGTAGTCTAGATTCGCATTGTCGACAGAGGTTTTTCAACAGTATCTGTTGACAAACCCTCTGTCGAAAAAAGCCTGTAATCTAGACGTACCCAGTGAGATTAATAAACACAACTATCCCTTATTGACTCTTCTCTTGAAGAGCATCCAAAATCCTGTTCAACCATGGCCCTGTGAGCTGACACATGCAGCACTGAGCTGTCCATGGTCCTGAAGGCCAGTTCATCCAGCCAGGGCAGTTCTGCAAGAGGAGAAACTGCTCTGTATCTTGGGGAATATTGTTCCAGCCTGTGAGCCATGAAAGAGCATGGTGGGCTGCGATTTCTGAGGGACCCTCCAGTATTTCAAGATTTTGGCTACCATAAACAACCAAACAAATCATCTTTTTGCTGATGAACTCTGCTCGGTTCCAGCCAGAACTAACCTTCTTTTAGGTAACTCTGATAGAAATTGCATCATTTAATGACACAGGGGGAAAGAGTGGGACAATTGATCCCCAGGGTATGAGTGACACTGAGGGTGACTTTGGTTAACTAAGCACATTAATGAGGTGTTGTGTCTCTCTGAGCTCAGCTATTCCCAGATGTTTCAGGGAGCATGTCTCATAGATCATAGATCACAATATAAAACTTCCAAACAGCCCCAACTTGGCACTTGTCGATGGAAAAAGGCTCCCACGTCTCTCTCCTCAGCAGGTATGTGTGAATGTCCTGCACCACAAGCACCTACATACAGACACCTTGCTAATAAGCAGGCATTGAATTCAAGACCTCCAGCATTAACAGATTCAGTCCAGTGCCTACTCCTTGAGATAACTGAATGTCATCTTTGGTTGGGAAAAAAACGCAATTACATAGTCACTGAGGCCACTGCCTCTCATTCTGTATCTCGGTTTCTGTACCGACTAACATAAATGCCATTTTCACACTCCAGAATGATTAATTTGCTTTGCTAGCCAGTTTTGTCCCAAACCGATATGCTGAGCCACAGAGCTCACCTTGCCTAAGAAGGAAGACAGATTAACATTTGATTTCTCTTACCCCTTCTTCAGCGAAGCAATTATCACTTCTGTCTGACGAAGTTTCACTCGGATTTTCCCACAGCAGAGTTATAAGTCACTGCTTCCTTCTTGGATTAATGAACAAGTGTTTGTGGTGGTGGGAGGGTTTGACTGATCTGTGTATCCTTCGTTGTGTACAGTGAGTGCATTATTTGGAACATCTGGAATGATCAGCTGTGAACATCTGGCTCGGTGGATTAGTCATTCTCCAGTATGGTACTGGTGCCCATTGAGACACTGGTCTTCATTTTTCTTCAATTTCATTACAGAGAAGGAAAGGTTGTCTGAGACATCTGCCTTCCCACATCACAGTAGCTCAGAAAAAATGGAAGAGGGAAATCACTCGGTGGTGACTGAGTTCATTCTCTCAGGACTGACAGATCGTCCAGAGCTGCAGATCCCCCTGTTTGTGTTGTTCCTACTGATTTATGTTACCACCCTGGTAGGGAATGGGGGGATGGCCTTGTTAATTACAATTGACCCCCGACTCCATACCCCCATGTATTTTCTCCTCCGGAGTTTGTCTTTCTTTGATCTTTGCTGTTCCTCAGTAATTGCCCCTAAGATGCTGCAGAATTTCTTAGCTGAGAGGAAAAGCATTTCTCGGACTGCCTGCACTGTGCAATTGTATTTCTTTTGCTGGGTTGGAGATCTTGAGTGTCTCTTGCTGGCTGTGATGGCGTATGACCGTTATGTGGCCATCTGTAACCCCCTGCTCTATACAGTCATCATGTCCAGGCAGCAGTGTAACCAGCTGGTGGCTGGGGTGTGTGCTGTGGGGCTGGCAGATGCAATGATACACACGTGTTGTACATTCCGGCTGTCATTTTCCTGTTCCAATATCATTAACCATTTCTTCTGTGAACTTCCCCCACTGCTGGCACTCTCCTGCTCTGACACCCTCATCAATGAGATTGTGATGTTTGCTTCTATATGCTTCACTCTAGTTATCAGTATTGTGATTATCCTCCTCTCCTATTTCTATATCATCTCCACAATCCTGCGGATCCCCTCTGCTGAGGGCCGGCGCAAAGCCTTCTCCACCTGCACTTGTCACCTGACGGCGGTGATCTTGTTTTATGGCAGCCAACTCTTCATATATTTACGCCCCCCCTCCAGCTATTCCATGGAAACAGACAAAGTAGCCTCAGTATTTTACACACTGGTGATCCCCATGTTGAACCCTATCATTTATAGTCTCAGGAACACAGAGGTGAAGGATGCCCTGAGGAAAGCCATATATAAACCTCTCACCCAGTCATAAATCTCTTTAAGACAGTACAGATGCAGTGGTGAAGAGCAAAAACTGTTGAATTCCATTCCCAGTCCATTGCAATTTCATTTTCCAGAGCCCAGTGGTAGCAGTGTTCGTGATCAGATTGTTATTATTGTGAATTTGTTTGTACTCCAACAAAATCTCCTCACTCCAACTGAATCCAAGATTTCAGGAGGCTAGTGGCCCAGCAAAATGCCAAGATGAACCTATTTCACAAACGTGAGGATCCAAAATAAATGTAACCTGCCTTGGAAGCATGGAGACCTTTGTATTCGGAAAGAAAAGAAAC
The DNA here is from genome assembly GCF_052426305.1 of Pelodiscus sinensis. NCBI lineage: Eukaryota > Metazoa > Chordata > Testudines > Trionychidae > Pelodiscus > Pelodiscus sinensis. The sequence continues at coordinate 132,995,872 of NC_143056.1, read as the reverse complement.
GCATCACATCTGTCCCCCTCGTCTTTGTATTGTGGTTGGTTTCATTATACGGTTGTGAAGTATGACATGTGTGACTTCTTTTTTAAAAACAAATGCAGGTTGTTGTTGGCTCCCTTTTTGCCCAGTCATTGGAATCTCTGGGTTTCCCAAAAAGGTAACTGAGTCAAGTAGTTGGGGAAGCAGAAGCTGGTTCTCATTCAGTCTTAAATATTGACGCTGATAACTTTACTAGGTGTGTAAGAGTAATGCAGCTTTGATGGCTTTTAGCCCACCAGCTTCTTCTCCTTCTAGTGGAGAGAAAGAAGTTACCTACAGATTCAAATTGGATGGTATTTAGCTCCACTTCTCCTTGACTTTTTTACCATCTCTTCAAAGGCAGATTAGCATCTTGCATATGGGTACCGTTCACTGGCTCCCCCGAAGCAAAAACGGAGGAAGAGAAAGATATTACTACGCTACCTTAGTCACTTTTCATGTTATGTAATTCAAAAATCTTAGAAATCTTCCCAGATCTTTAAGGTGCCTCCATTAAACTAGGCAATGTCTAGACTCCTAGCTCTGGTGGAACTTTAGAAGAAAAATCAGGAATATATCGAGTGGACGTGGGAATGACTGAATGTACCCACTTTCCAGAAGAGTTCCATGTATGGACATCCCTCTTTGTATCAAGGAAATGAGATGAACTAGCCAAGAACGCAAAGATCATTCTGTGCTGATGTCTTGCCGTTGGAATGATCTGAGGAATATATATGAGTTCCTTGCAGGTAATTCCACTGTGATTGTGATTTATGATTAAACCAAAGGGTGTTTTGCACACCGTGCTGTTACTCTGCAGACTAGGTGCTTTATCGGGTCATTGTAGAGATAGCCTTGTATCCTTTCATGTACGAGGGTTACAAACGTGGCCCTTCTTTTAACTATTAGCATGGGTAATGTTTCCAAGAGAGGGGACCGAGCGTGTGCCTTATTTGTGCTATTCCACACTGAAGTGGAAGAGGAGTAATATGGAAAAGGTCAGTGTTCTCTACCGTATAAATTGAACAGAAAGAAAGATCACTAAATATTTATACTCGATCAGCAGATTTGCTATGAAATGGTGGTATTTTAGACTCTGAAGAACAGGGGTGGTAGAAATGGAATGGAATGGCTGAGGGGGTTATGAGTGAGAAATGGATACAGTCCGGCCATTGATTGATGTTTGAGTCAAGGGGCAGTTTCAAAAATTGAAAAGGAAATTGAGTTCACTCTGTCTGGGCGGGGGGGGGGGGGGTTGTAGTTGAGTCTGGGAGCCATGAAAGTCAAAGGGGGGGGTATTTGTAGGGCCCCATGAGATTTGCAAGACTTTGGTTTCCACCTCCCATTAATTGATCAGGTCTTTTCAGTACCTGGTTCAATTAAAAACTTCAGGATGAAATATATCCCGAACGTCACAGGTTGTATATTGTAAAAATTGCATAATTTAGTAACATAGGACGAGATAGTGAGACAATTTCTCCTCAGGGTATGAGTTACACTGAGGAGAGCTTTGGTTCACTGAATGGTTTAATTAGGTGTTTTTCATAAAGTGTCTAGTTTTTAATCAGCCCAAAGTAAATTAGATAGTTGGATACACGGACACTTAATTATTACAGTACGCAATTTTTCCCCAAAGTGACATACTAAGCCACAGAGCTGCCTTTGCCAAAGAGGATAGAAAGATTTATACTCATTTGCACTCACCCCTCTTTCTGTTGTGTGCTACTTTAGACTCTGACGAACGGGGATAAGAGGGGCGGTTAGGAATGGCATTGCTGAGGGGACTGTGAGTGATAAATGGATAGAGTGCAGCAATTAGTTGATGGTGGAGTCAAGGGGTGGTTACAAAAACTCCAAAAAGAAATTCAGTTCAATCTGATACCAATCTAACAATTCCCAAAATATTTGGCAAGTGGAAAACATGGACCAAAATTACCTTTTCAGCTGATGGAAACATTTGACATAATTGGAAATGCAACATTTTCTTTCCTTCTTGGGGAATTTTCCATGTAGAAGCAAAGACAATGAAGGGCTCGGATTGACATAATGGACGGGAGTGTAAGAGTCAGTGATTTTGCTGCTTCTCTTGTATCTTTTAGTCCAATGAATAGAGCTCTCCTTGGGGATGTGGGAGACACAGGTGAATACTTGCTTTATTCTCACTTGATCTGATAGGGAAAAGCGATTTGAAAATAGGGTCTCCAGTTCTGCTGGATAGTGCCCTGGAATGTGGGCTATGTCCTCTCTTGAATCTTTCTGAGTATGGTGTATGTTAATGCTGCCAGTCAATTTAAGGTACACTACCTGTAATTTAAAGTCAGCCTAACTTACAGAAGTATCCATATGAGTTACGACACTGAATTATGCAGCCTTTGAATTCCCAGGCCCTTTCTATAGCTTGCTGTTAATGGACTAAGAAACGTAATGCTCACAACTCTTTCACTTGGTGATGTTAGTGTCTATATTGAACATTAAAGAGCTGATAAGATGATCTGGTATTTGCTGATACTAACCGTAATGACAGATAGATTCTTCCCTCCCAAACTCTGATGAAATTCTATTTGCTGTAAATAATTGTTTTAAATGATGATTTGTGGTAGCAACTTTATTTTTAGTGTACACATTTAAGGATGGGAAATTAAACATATGGGAATAGTCTGAAATAAAAATCCTGCTAGTCTGCTCAATATCTTGTTGCCTCTTCTCATTCCAACTACAGGAGGCAGCATTTTCAAAAGAAACAGTGACTCCAGGGTACCTATGGAGACGTAAGAAAATTCGAATCTCACATTCTTTCTGCCTCCTTTTGCCCATCTCTCAATGGCCATAACTCTATTTGTTTGTAGGCCCATCTGTGGCCCTCTCAGAAGAGGTCTGCTATTGAGCCAGGAAATGAGCCCCAAATTTCAGAGCGCTAGACCACACACATGTCTACACACCCTTTGCCCTGCTTTTAACCCTTTCTCTGCTGGACTGACCTAACCCCCTCACCCACCCATGACCACACAGCCTTCCCTCTTGAGAGCACTTATCTTTTACCTTTTTGCCTGGCCTCCAATGAGGTCTCTGTGTTCACCCCTGCAGCTGCTGGAATAGTCCCTATTCTGTTCATTGAACTGAGTTACAGAGGCCTTCCAATAACATTTCCACCTACTTTTTCCACCCTCTGTTTTTCAGTCACACAGTTTGCCGTTAAAAGTATTTTCAGAAAAAGGGCGTCGAGATTGGCAGGACGCTTTTCTGGAAAAGCACTTTTTGTGGAAAAGCATCCGTGGCCAATCTAGGCGCGCTTTTCTGCAAAAAAGCCCTGATAGTCATTTTGCTGTCTACACTGGCCCTTTTCCAGAACAGTTTTCCGGAAAAAGACTTTTGCCCAAACAGGAGCAGCATAGTTTTTCTGGAAAAGCACTGATGATTTTATGTTAGATCGTCAGTGCTTTTCCGGAAATTCAAGGGGCCAGTGTTGACAGTTGGCAAGTTATTCTGGAAAAGCGGCTGATTTTCTGGAATAACTGGCCAGTGTAGACACAGCCAGACTGAGTGGTGCTCAGGGAAGCACGACTCTTTCTACAGGGGCAATCTGCAATCTGTGTTGGCCATGCTCCTATGGGACAGGTGCATTGAACAAGGAAAGGGGGGGATCCCTGCCAATGTGCCCTGTGAGCTGTCTACATGGGCAACCACCCAGGCGAGATTCAGGATCTGCCCAGCTGTTTACCACAGCTCCCACGGACACCCACAGCTGTCAGTATGTGTTTCTACTTGTGGTGCACATCCCCACATACCTGAGGAAAATTCATTCCACACACAGATGGAAAAAAATTAGAGGGAACATTGAAATGGGCTCTCCCGCTACTCTGGATTCTGAGCCAGGAATCCTCTTGCAGCAGCCTTCTTGGGACCTCTTTCACTCCTCTAGGCCAATTCCCCGTGACCCTAGTTTCTTCTCGGCCGCTGTAGGAAAGCCAATGCCTAGCAGGTATCAGGCTGGACCTTTTTCTTCTGCTCCCCTGAGCCTCCTAAGCTCTGCTCTGTCCAAAGTTTTTCACCCTTGCTGGTCAGGCTCCAACTGAGCTCGCCTCAGTTCCAGAGCCTTTTATAGGGCCTAGCTGAGAATTCCCTTCATCCTGATTGGCTATGTTTGTGCAGGCTCCTGCTTGCTTCCTTTTAACTCTTTCCCTACCAGAATGGGGCAGCTATCCCACTACACAACCGCTCCCTTAACAACACTCAAGGGGGTGCAGTTCCTATTGCCTCAACTTTTCCCTCTGCCGGGCCCATAGAGAATCTCTTTCCCTTGGCAGGCTCCCCATTTAATGAAACCGCTCTCAGTTTCCTGCGTTGCTTTGGTGCAAGCAGAGCCTTCACTGGGGTTTTATTTTTACCTCAGGATGAATGTACATTCCCACCCAGCAACCAGCCAGGAACACTTTCTCCCTCCCTTAGGTCATGCTGTTACATAATAACTCTTATATGGAGCCTGCAGATCAATAGGCCCAAGGTGGAAGTTTCTATTCTAGCAGTACACAGCACTGGTGTCAGCAAATGCAAACAGCAGCTGGACTTTATCAGCTTTAACCCATGCCTAGAGCTGGGTAACTACAAAGTGGTAAACAAGTTTGACCTCAGTTCCCAGCCCCGTAGGAACGTTGAGAGTGGCATTGGACCAGCTCGCGAACACTCGGTAAACAACTGTAGGGTAACTAGTGTAGGGAGTCTCATGCCCAGTGAGTCTCACCAGGGACCTAGACCTTGGAGGGTGCCCTGAATCCCCCCAGCTAGAGCCACATTCACTGTGCTCTGGTGCGAGATGACAGGAACAGGTGCAAGGTGACACGAATGGGACTCCCTACAGATTGTATGGGCATAAGCATTTCCAAGTGCCTGTTGCTCCTTTGGGAGTGTCTAGACTACAGGGTTTTGTCGAGAAAAGTGGACTTTTGTCAACAAAACTAGACCTGCATCTACATTACCGCTGCGTTCTGTCTACAGTAAGTCAACAGAACATGGCAGTTTTGTTGACAGCGCTAAACGTGGTTTTACAAGGTAGAACGCCTTTGTCGACAGAGACCTATTGACACAAGGGTGTGTGTGGACGCAGGGAGCCAGTTCTGTTGACAAAAATGGCCTCCAGTAAGAAGCTCTGGTGGACAGTCCATCTGCATGCCTGACTCCTCCATTGTTCCTTTTAAAGGGATAGGCACCCTGCAAGCCATTAGTGGCAGGAAACCAGCCACTGCACATGGCTATTCCTGTCGCACAGGATCCCAGGCATGTCCCAGCCCCAAGACCATCCTGGCCCTTCTAGGGACCCTTCTGAAGACCCACCCAGGGGCTCCAAAGGCCAGGCACCGATATGGTCTGGGACAAAACTTAAGAGTCTCCTCGAGCTGTGGTCTGAGAAGGAATCTTTACAAGCCGTCTACACACGCCGCAGGAATGTGGAAATTTATAGCTGCATGGCCCAGGGACTGTCCAGGACAGGGCACCACTCCCTCACTCTGAAGCAAGTGCGGGCCAAAGTTAAAGAGTGGTGCCAGGGGCAAGCGAAGGCCCGAGATGAGAGCTCCCACTCTGGGGCAGACCCGCACTACTGCCTGTACTACGTGGAGCTGGAACACATTCTCGGCGGTGGGGAAGCCCAGACTCCACTGCATCTCCTGCAGTCTGGGTTATCTGAGCCTGTGGTGGATGAACCAGAGCAGGAGGTCAAGCAGTCCAGGGAATCTGGAGAGTGAGACCTGTTGGTGGAGGAGGAGAATGACAACAACACCATGACCCTCACTCTGGAGCTGGTCACCAAGACCCCAGAGGCCTCCCAGGTGTCTTCAGACATCGGGGAAGAACCAACAGGTGAGCGCTGTGAGGTTGTGCCACACACAGGGTGGAGGAGGTGGGTGCAGAGTGGCTGATGCACAAGGGAAATGTGTCATGCCAAGCCTGGACATCATGCAAACATGTGCAGCGGTAGAGTGTGACACATGGGTGTGTGACACGTGGTGCCAGGAGCCATTTCCACAACACACAAGGCAATGCGAGGGGGCATTTGGTCCCATTGGCCCTTTGAGGGTCCTGTGATGCTCAGGCTGATGACCAGCTTACACGTGGTGTTACGTTCAGAACCTCTGAATCTCCTGTCTAAAGGAGAGTCCCTTACAGCGAGGGCATGACCTTGTGGACAGCTGTTGCACACATGACTGTCTCTTCCTCTTTTCCTCCACAGCCCAACCACCTGTGCAAGAGGGCCACAGCACCCTAGTTCCACCTCCATTTCAGGGACGCGGGAGCCGCAGGCACTGGTGTGCTTATACAGAGGTTCTGAAGATGCATGTGGTGACTCTGCATGATCTCAACAAGACCCTGAAAGACAGGATGGAGGCAGAGACTCTAGGGTGTGTCTAGACTGCAGGCTTCTTTCGAAAGAGCCTCTTTCGAAAGCATCTTTCGAAAGAGGCTCTTTCGAAAGAGCGTGTCTAGACTGCAGGCGGATCTTTCGATAGCGGAAATCCGCTTTTTCGAAAGAGAGCACCCAGCGAGTCTGGATGCTCTCTTTCGAAGACAGCCTCTTTACATTGAAGAACGCCTTCCTTCGAAAGAAGAACTTTCGAAGGAAGGCGTTCTTCCTCGTGAAACGAGGTTTACCGCCATCGAAAGAAAAGCCGCGTTCTTTCGAAATAATTTTGAAAGAACGCGGCTTGAGTCGGGATGCAGGGGAAGTTCTTTCGAAAAAAGGCTACTTTTTTCGAAAGAACCCCTGAGTGTGGACACAGCCTCTGTGGCATGATCACCTGCTGGAAGAGCTTGTACAGCAGCACCCTTCCATTTGTGCCACTATCACCCCATTCTCCCCTTGCACCTCCCTCTCCACCAACCCTCCCAGACCCAAGTGCACCTCCCCTCTCCTGTCCAGCACTCTGCCAGTTACCCAACCCGACACTGAGGCTATGGCTGTCCCTGCACAAGAGGCGGCAGGCGCTTGTGAGCAGGAAAGCATTGTCCCACCTGAACCCCCTCCAACCTCCAGGTTCCAAGTCCTTCTACCTCCAGGTTTTAAGCACCCCCACCACCCCAGTTACAGACATGTGTTCCCTCATGTCTAGCAGTGGGAGCAAACAATAGTATCTCCCTTTTAAATGTCCCAACGCGTATTCCACCTGCATGAGAGCTTGGCTAAGATGAGCATTAAAATGCTCCTTGCTAGCATTCAGGTGGACGGTGCAGGGCTTCATCAGCCACGGCATCAGGGCGTAGGAGGCATCAGCCACAATGCACACCAGCATGTGCACATCCCCAAAGGCAAGTTCCCGATGTGGGAAAAATGTTCCTGCCTGCAGTCTCTAGTAGAGGTACGAATTCCTGAAGATGCGGGCATCGTGAGCCCACCCCGACCACCCACCACAAACATCAGTCAACTGTCCCCAGTGGTCGACCAGGGCCTGGAGCACCACTAAAAAGTATCCCTTCCTATTAACGAATTGGGCTGCTTCTTGGGGTAGTGTACGGATTGGGATGTGGATCCCATCAAGCGCTCCTGCACAGTTTGGGAAGCCAAGGGTAACGAAGCCGGCCACAGTGGTGTCCAGGTCTCCCAGATGGACAAGCTTGTTCAGCAGTTCAGAATTGATGGCCCTCACCACCTGCAGAAAGAGACAAATAGACAGACAAAAAATGTTAGATGGGGTGCCTGAGCCTTGGGAGAAGAACACCCCCAACCTGCTCCCCCAAACACCCTAGGAATCCCCTCTTCAACCCCCCCCCCTCCGGAGCAGTGCAGGGTGAGTGGAGGAGCTCCCTCCCACTCTCAATCCACCCCATCCCCCACTCCTCCTTGCCCTTTCCTGACAGTCCCTCTTTTTCACACCCCCAGCATTGACTGTCCCCCTAGAATGACTTACCTCTATCAAAACTGCCCTGACAGTAGACCTGCCCATGCTAAGCTGGTGTCCCATGGAGCAGTAGTTGTCGGGCTTTGTGAGCTTAAACAGGGTAATAGCGACCCTCTTTTCAAGAGGGATGGTGGGGGGCAGGTGAGTCTTCTGTCATTGGAGAGCAGGGGCGAGCCAGGCACACACCTCCTGGAACACGGCCTTTTCCATCTGGAAGTTGCAGCACCACTGCTTGTCATCCCACAACTCCATAATGAGCCAGTCCTACCCATCGGAGCTGGTGTCAAGCCTCCAGAAACACCTTTCCAGAAAGAAGTATGGCTTTTGTCCTACATCCCAGGTGAAGCTTTCATATCTCTGGTCTGCATCCAGATGGGGAAGGATCATCATGACTGTGTCATGTAGATGCAGCAGAACTTTCAGAATGATGGTGTGGGGCCATGGCCTGCCCAGGGGCAGTTCTGGCTCCATGGCAAAAACAGAGATCAAAATCAGAAAAAACTCCAAAAAAACCCAAACTGCTGCGATGTCCCAGAAAGCAGGGCACTCACAGCAAGCACAGCCAAACCTTTGCTGTCCTTCTAAGAGGTAAGCGAGGCAGCTGCAGGAGCAGAGCAATGGCTGTTTAGGGGGGTCCCATTAAGCACGCGTCTCTGCAAAGGGCAGGGAGTATCACCAGCTAGTAAATGCTGTCCCCATGCCCTGCAAGAAGTGTTTCCGGGTGCCTTCTTGTATCGAAAGAGAGTCCGGCAGTCTGGATGCTCTTTTTCGAAAAAGGGGATCTATTATTTTATCCAGATAATGTAATCTAGAATCTCTTTTTCGACAGAGGCTTTGTCGACAGTATCTGCTTATTGATTAGTCACTTTGCAGTAGCTGTATAACCAACTGGCAGTATTAAGCTTGTAACAGAAGAGACATAGTGGGTGTGTCTAGAATACAGGGTTTTGTCAACAAATGTGGACTTTTTATGACAAAACTATACCTGTTTCTACACTACCGCCACGTTCTGTCAACAGTAAGTTGACAGAAAGTGGCAGTTTTGTCGATGGCGGTAAACCTCATTCTACGAGGAATAATGCCTTTTGTCTACAGAGTTGTGTCAAAAAAACGCACTATTGCATCCACACTGGCTTATTTTTTTCAAAAGAGAGTGTCTGCAATCTCTGTTGAAAAAGCGGCTTCCTTTGTTGACAGAACTGGCTGTAATCTAGATGCTATTTGTCGACAAACGTTTTCTCGACAGTATATGTTGACAAAGCCTCTGTCGAGAAAAGCCTGTAATCTAGACGTACCCAGTGAGATTAATAAACACAACTATCTCTAATTGACTCTTGTCTTGAAGAAAATTCATAATCCTGTTTGACCATGCCCCTGTGAGCTGACACATAACAGCACTGAGCTGTCCATGGTCCTGATGGCCAGTTCATCCAGCCAGGAGTTAATGGAACTACACTTACTTACACCAGCGAGTGTAACATCTTTCTCTCTTTCAAATACCAATTCCCCTCCTATGCAAACTGATTTTGGGTCTACGGTAAAGTTCCAGGGCAGTTCTGCAAGAGGTGAAACTACTCTGTATCTTGGGGAATACAGTTTTAGCATGTGAGCCACGGAACAGCACAGCGGGCTGCAGTTTCTCAGGGACCCTCCAGTATTTCAAGATTTTGATTTCCACAAACAATCAAATCATCTTTTTCCTGATCAACTCTGTTCGGTCCCAGCCAGAAATAACCTTCTTTTAGGTAACTCTGATAGAAATTGCATCATTTAATGTCACAGGAGGAAAGAGTGGGACAATTAATCCCCAGGCTATGAGTTACACTGAAGTTGGATTTGGTTAACTAAGCACATTAATGAGGTGTTGTGTCTCTCTGAGCTCAGCTATTCCCAGTTGTTTCAAGGAGCATGTCTTATAGATCATAGATCTCAATATAAAACTTCCCAACGGCTCCAACTTGGCACTTCCTGTCGATGGAAAAAAGGCCCCCACATCGCTCTCCTCAGCAGGTAGGTGTGAGTGTCTTGCAGCACATGTACCCACATACAGAAACCATGGAAATAAGTAGGCATTGAAGTCAAGACCACCAGCATTAAAAGGTTCAGTCCAGTGCCTACCCCTTGAATTAACTGAATGTCATCTTTGGTTGGAAAAAATAGGCAATTACATAGTCACTGAGGCCACTGCCTCTCATTCTGTATCTCCATTTCTGTACCGATTAACATAAATGCCATTTTCACACTCCAGAATGATTAATTTGCTATGCTAGCCAGTATTGGCCCAAACCGATATGCTGAGCCACAGAGATCACATTGCCTAAGAAGGAAGACAGACTAACATTTGATTTCTCTTACCCCTTTTTGAGCTAAGCAATTATCACTTCTGTCTGACAAAGTTTCACTCTGATTTTCCCACAGCAGAGTTATAAGTCACTGCTTCCTTCTTGGATTAATGAACAAGTGTTTGTGGTGGTGGGAGGGTTTGTCTGATCTATGTATCCTTCGTTGGGCACAGTGAGCGCATTATTTCGGACATCTGGAATGATCAGCTTTGAACATCTGGCTCTGTGGTTTCATCATTTCCCAATATGGTACTGGTGCCCATTGAGAAACTGATCTTCATTTTTCTTCAATTTCATTACAGAGAAGGGGTAGGTTGTCTGAGACATCTGCCTCCCCACATCACAGTAGCTCAGAAAAGATGGAAGAGGGAAATCATTCAGTGGTGACTGAGTTCATTCTCTCAGGACTGACAGATCGTCCGGAGCTGCAGATCCCCCTGTTTGTGTTGTTCCTACTTATTTATGTTACCACCCTGGTAGGGAATGGGGGGATGGCCTTCTTAATTACAATTGACACCCGACTCCATACCCCCATGTATTTTCTCCTCCGGAGTTTGTCTTTCTTTGATCTTTGCTGTTCCTCAGTAATTGCCCCTAAGATGCTGCAGAATTTCTTAGCTGAGAGGAAAAGCATTTCTCGGACTGCCTGCACTGTGCAATGGTGTTTCTTTTGCTGGTTTGGAGATATTGAGTGTCTCTTGCTGGCTGTGATGGCGTATGACCGTTATGTGGCCATCTGTAACCCCCTGCTCTATACAGTCGTCATGTCCAGGCAGCAGTGTAACCAGCTAGTGGCTGGTGTGTGTGCGGTGGGGCTGGCAGATGCAATGATACACACGTGTTGTATATTACGGCTGTCATTCTGCCGCTCCAATATCATCAACCATTTCTTCTGTGAACTTCCCCCACTGCTGGCACTCTCCTGTTCTGACACCCTCATCAATGAGATTGTGATGTTTGCTTCTATATGCTTTACTCTAGTAATCAGCATTCTGATTATCCTCCTCTCCTATGTCTATATCATCTCCACAATCCTGCGGATCCGCTCTGCCGAGGGCCGGCGCAAAGCTTTCTCCACCTGCACTTGTCACCTGACGGCGGTGATCTTGTTTTATGGCAGCCAACTCTTCATATATTTACGCCCCCCCTCCAGCTATTCCATGGAAACAGACAAAGTAGCCTCAGTATTTTACACGCTGGTGATCCCCATGTTGAACCCCATCATCTATAGTCTCAGGAACACAGAGGTGAAGGGTGCCCTGAAGAAAGTCATATATAAACCTCTCACTCAGTCATAAGTCTCTTTAACTCAGTACAGATGCAGTGTTGAAGAGCAAAAACAGATGAATTCCATTCCCAGACCATTGCAATTTCATTTTCCAGAGCCCAGTTGTAGCAGTGCTCATGATCAGACTGTTATTATTGTGAATTTGTTTGTACTCCAACAAGATCTCCTAGCTCGAACTGAAACCAAGATTTCAGGAGGCTACTGACCCAGCAAAATGCGTGAGGATCAAATATATATGTAACCTGCTTTGGAAGCACGGAGCCCTTTATATTGGGAAAGAAAAGACGAGCATCACATCTGTCCCCCTCGTCTTTGTATTGTGGTTGCTTACATTATATGGTCGGAAGTATGACATGTGTGATTTCTTTCTTAAAAACAAAGGAAGGTTGTTGTTGGCTTTCTTTTTGCCCAGTGATTGGAATCTCTGGGTGTCCCAAAAAGGTAACTGAGTCAAGTCGTCAGGGAAGCAGAACCAGGTTCTCATTCGGTCTTAAATATTGACACTGATGACTTTACTGAATGTGTAAGAGCAATGCAGCTGTGATGGCTTTTAGCCACCAGATTCATCTCCTCGTAATGGAGAGCAAGAAGTTACCTGCAGATACAAATTGGATGGTATTTAGCTCCACTTCTCCTTGACTTCTTTACCATCTCTTAAAAGGCAGATTGGTATCTTGCATATGGGTACCAATCACTGGCTCCCCCAAAGCAAAAACGCAGGATGAGAAAGATATTACTACACTACGTTAGTCACTTTTCATGTTATGTAATTCAAAAATATTAGAAATCTTCCCAGATCTTTAAGGTGCCTCCATTAAAATATGCAATGTCTAGACTCCTAGCTCTGGTGGAACTTTAAAAGAGAAAATCAGGAATATATCGAGTGGACTTGGGAATGACTGAATGCACCCACTTTCTAGAAGAGTTCCAAGAATGGACATCCCTCTTTGAATCAAGGAAATGAGATGAACTAGCCAAGAACGCAAGGTGGAGTTAAAGATCATTCTGTGCTGATATCTTGCAGTAGGAATGATCTGAGGAATATATTTAAGTTCCTTGCAGGTAATTCCACTGTGATTGTGATTTATGATTAAACCAAAGCGTATTTTGCACACCCTGCTGTTATTCTGCAGTCTAGGTGCTTTATCGGGTAATTGTAGAGATAGCCTTGTATCCTTCCATGTACGAGGGTTACAAAAGTGGCCCTTCTTTTAACTATTAGCAAGGGTAATGTTTCCAAGAGAGGGCACCGAATGTCAAAGAGGATAGAAAGATTTATACTCATTTGCACTCACCCCTTTTTCTGTTGTGTGCTATTTTAGACTCTGAAGAACAGGGATGGAGGGGGGTGGGTAGGAATGGAATGGCTGAGGGGACCGTGAGTGAAAAATGGATAGAGTGCAGCAACTGATTGATGGTGGAGTCAAGGGGTGGTTACAAAAACTCCAAAAAGAAATTCAGTTCAATCTGATACCAATCTGACAATTCCCAAAATATTTGGCAAGTGGAAAACATGGACCAAAATACCTTTTCAGCTAATGGAAACATTTAACATAATTGGAAATGCAACATTTTCTTTCCTTCTTGGGGAATTTTCCATGTAAAAGCAAAAACAATGAAGGGCTCGGATTGACATAATGGATGGAAGTGGAAGAGGCAATGATGTTGCTGTTTCCCTTGTATCTTTTAGTCCAATGAATAGAGCTCTCCAGGGGAATGTGGGAGAGATAGCCGAATTCTTGCTTTATTCTCACTTGATCTGATAGGGAGAAGCTATTTGAAAATTGGGTCTCCAGTTCTGCTGGATAGTGCCCTGGAAAGTGGGCTATGTCCTCTCCTGAATCTTTCTGAGTATGTAATGTTGAGTGGCATTGGGCCAGCTCGCGGACACTCAGTAAACAACTGTAGGATAACTAGTGTAGGGAGTCTCATGCCCAGTGTGTCTCACTAGGGACCTAGACCTTGGAGGGTGCCCTGAATCCCCCCAGCTGGAGCCACATCCACTGTGCTCTGGTGCGAGATGACAGGAACAGGTGCAAGGTAACACAAATGGGACTCCCTACAGATTGTATGGGCATAAGCATTTCCAATTGCCTGTTGCGCCTTTGGGTGTGTCTAGACTACAGGGTTTTGTCAAGAAAAGTGGACTTTTGTTGACAAAACTATACCTGCATCTACACTACCACTGCGTTCTATCAACAGTAAGTCAACAGAACATGGCAGTTTTGTCGACAGCGCTAAACCTGGTTTTACAAGGCAGAATGCCTTTGTCGACAGAGATCTATTGACAAAAGGGTGTATGTGGACACAGGGAGCCAGTTCTGTTGACAAAAATGGCCTCCAGAAAGAAGCCCTGGTTGACAGTCCATCTGCATGCCTGGCTCCTCTACTATTCCTGTCTGCAGCCCACTTTTAAAGGGATAGGCAGCCTGCCAGCCATTAGCGGCAGGAAACCAGCCACAGCACACAGCTATTGCTGTCGCACAGGATCCCAGGCATGTCCCAGCCCCAAGACCATCCTGGCCCTTCTAGGGACCCTTCTGAAGACCCACCTAAGGGCTCCAAAAGCCAGGCACCGGTATGGTCTGGGCCAAAACTTAAGAGTCTCCTCGAGCTGTGGTGTGAGAAGCAATCTTTACAAGCCATATACACACGCCGCAGGAATGCCGAAATGTATAGCCGCATGGCCCAGGGACTGTCCAGGACAGGGTACCACTCCCTCACCATGGAGCAAGTTCGGGCGAAAGTTAGAGTGGTGCCAGGGGCATGCGAAGGCCCGAGATGAGAGCTCCCACTCTGGGGCAGACCCGCACTACTGCCTGTACTACGTGGAGCTGGAACACATTCTCGGCGGTGGGGAAGCCCGGACTCCACTGCATCTCCTGCAGTCTGGGTTATCTGAGCCTGTGGTGGATGAACCAGAGCGGGAGCTCAAGCAGTCCAGGGAATCTGGAGAGCGAGACCATATGGTGGAGGAGGAGAATGACAACAACACCATGACCCTCACTCTGGAGCTGGTCACCAAGACCCCAGAGGCCTCCCAGGTGTCTTCAGACATCGGGGAAGAACCAACAGGTGAGCGCTGTGAGGTTGTGCCACACACAGGGTGGAGGAGGTGGGTGCAGAGTGGCTGATGCACAAGGGAAACGTGTCATGCCAAGCCTGGACATCATGCAAACATGTGCAGCGGTAAAGTTTGCCAAGTGGTGCCAGGAGCCATTTCCACAAGACACACGGGTGTGTTGGCAGTGCGAGGGGGCATTTGGTCCCACTGGCCCTTTGAGGCTCCTGTGACGCTCAGACTGATGCCTAGCTCACATGTGGTGTTACTTTCAGAACCTCTGAGTCTCCTGTCTGAAGGAGAGTCCCTTACAGCAAGGGCATGCCCTCGTGACAGCTGTTGCACACATGACTGATTGTCTCTTCCTCTTTTCCTCCACAGCCCAACCACTTGAGGGCAGAACACGGCAGTTTTGTTGACGGCGGTAAACCTCATCCTACGAGGAATAACGCCTTTCATCGACAGAGTTCTGTGGACAAAAGGCGCTATTGCATCCACACTGGCTTTTTTTCAAAAGAGAGTGTCTGCAATCTCTGTCGAAAAAGCGGCTTCCTTTCTCAACAGAACTGGCTTTAGTTTAGATGCTCTTTGTCGACAGAGGTTTTGTCGGCAGTATGGGTACGTCTAAACTACATGGCTCCGCTGACGGAGCCATGTAGATTTGTTGTTTTGGCAAAGGCAAATGAAGCCGCGATTTAAAGGATCGAGGCTTTATTTAAATTTACATGGCTGCCGCACTGAGCCGACAAACAGCTGATCAGCTGTTTGTCCGCTCTGCGCGCTAGTCTGAACGCTCCCCTGCCAACACCAAAGCCCTTTGTCGGCAGCCCCGGTAAACCTCATCCCACGAGGAATAACGGGGCTGCCGACAAAGGGCTTTGATGTCGGCAGGGGAGCATCCAGACTAGCGCGCTGAGCGGACAAACAGCTGATCAGCTGTTTGTCGGTTCAGCGCGGCAGCCATGTAAATTTAAATGAAGCCACAATCATTTAAATCGCGGCTTCATTTGCCTTTGCCTATGTGTCTAATCAACATGCCTCTGACGACAGAGGCATGTAGTCTAGACACAGCCTATCTGTTGACAAAGCCTCTGTCGAGAAAAGCCTCTAGTCTAGACGTACCCAGTGAGATTAATAAACACAACTATGCCTAATTGACTCTTGTCTTGAAGAAAATTCATAACTCTGTTTGACCATGCCCCTGTGAGCTGACACATAACAGCACTGAGCTGTCCATGGTCCTGAAGGCCAGTTCATCCAGCCAGGAGTTTAATGGAGCTACACTTACACCAGCGAGTGTAACATCTTTCTCTCTTTCAAATACCAATTCACTTCCTCTGCAAACTGATTTTGGGTCTATGCTAAAGTTCCAGGGCAGTTCTGCAATAGGTGAAACTACTCTGTATCTTGGGGAATATAGTTCCAGCATGTGAGTATCTTGGTAACTAAATGACCATTCATTATCAGTGGGAAATAGGTCACTGGAGGGATGATAGGAATTACTAGAGAACTTTCTGGGTGTCTGGCTGATGAGTCTTGCCCACATGCTCAGGGTTTAGCTGATCGCCATATTTGGAGTCAGGAAGGAATTTTCCTCCAGGGTAGATTGGCAGAGGCCCTGGAAGTTTTTCACCTTCCTCTGTAGCATGGGGTACAGATCACAGCTAGACGATTCTCTGCATTATGGGGTCTTCAAAGTATTTGAGGTCTTCAATATCTGAGATATAGGTGAGAGGAGTATTTTGGGAGGGGTGGGTGAGATTCTGTGGCCTGCACTGTGCAGGGGGTCGGACTAGATGATCATAATGGTCCCTTCTGACCTTAAAGTCTATGGCCGTGTCCAGACTCAGGGGGTTTTTCGGGAAAAGTAGCCTTTTCCCGAAAAAACTTCCCCTGCGCCCAGACTCAAGCCGCGTTCTTTTGAAATTATTTCAAAAGAACGCGGCTTTTCTTTCGATGGCGGTAAACCTCGTTTCACGAGGAAGAACGCCTTCTTTCGAAAGTTCCTCTTTCGAAAGAAGGCGTTCTTCAATGTAAATAGGGCTTCTGCAAAAGAGAGCATCCAGACTCGCTGGGTGCTCTCTTTCGAAAAAGCGGCTTGCTCTGCAGTCTAGACGCGATCTTTCGAAAGAGGCTCTTTCGAAAGATGCTTTCGAAAGAGCCTCTTTCGAAAGAAGCCTGCAGTCTAGACATAGCCTATGAGTCTATGAGCCACAGAAGAGCACAGCGGGCTGCAGTTTCTGAGGGACACTCCTGTATTTCAAGATTTTGATTTCCACAAACAATCAAACAAATCATCTTTTTCCTGATCAACTCTGTTCGGTCCCAGCCAGAACTAACCTTCTTCTAGGTAACTCTGATAGAAATTGCATCATTTATGTCACAGGAGGAAAGAGTGGGACAATTAATCCCCAGGCTATGAGTTACACTGAAGCTGGATTTCGTTAACTAAGGACATTAATGAGGTGTTGTGTCTCTCTGAGCTCAGCTATTCCTAGTTGATTCAGGGAGCATGTCTCATAGATCATAGATCTCAATATAAAACTTCCCAACGGCTCCAACTTGGCACTTGCTATCGATGGAAAAAGGTCCCCACATCGCTCTCCTCAGCAGGTATGTGTGAGTGTCCTGCACCACAAACACACACATACAGACACCTTGCTAATAAGCAGGCATTGAATTCAAAACCTGCAGCATTAAAAGATTCAGTCCAGTGCCTACTCCTTGAGATAACAGAATGTCATCTTTGGTTGGAAAAAACAGGCAATTACAAAGTCACTGAGGCCACTGCCTCTCATTCTGTATCTCCGTTTCTGTACCGACTAACATAAATGCCATTTTCACATTCCAGAATGATTAATTTGCTATGCTAGCCAGTTTTGTCCCAAACCGATATGCTGAGCCACAGAGCTCACCTTGCCTAGAGAGGGAAGACAGACTAACATTTGATTTCTCTTACCCCTTCTTGAGCTAAGCAATTATCACTTTTGTCTGACAGAGTTTCACTCTGATTTTCCCACAGCAGAGTTATAAGTCACTGCTTACTTCTTGGATTAATGAACAAGTGTTTGTGGGGGTGGGAGGGTTTGACTGATCTGTGTATCCTTCGTTGTGTACAGTGAGTGCATTGTATGGAACATCTGGAATGATCAGCTGTGAACATCTGGCTCTGTGGTTTAGCCATTTGCCGATATGGTACAGGTGCCCATTGAGAAACTGATCTTCATTTTTCTTCAATTTCATTACAGAGAAGGGGTAGGTTGTCTGAGACATCTGCCTCCCCACATCACAGTAGCTCAGAAAAGATGGAAGAGGGAAATCATTCAGTGGTGACTGAGTTCATTCTCTCAGGACTGACAGATCGTCCGGAGCTGCAGATCCCCCTGTTTGTGTTGTTCCTACTGATTTATGTTACCACCCTGGTAGGGAATGGGGGGATGACCTTCTTAATTACAATTGACACCCGACTCCACACCCCCATGTATTTTCTCCTCCGGAGTTTGTCTTTCTTTGATCTTTGCTGTTCCTCAGTAATTGCCCCTAAGATGCTGCAGAATTTCTTAGCTGAGAGGAAAAGCATTTCTCGGACTGCCTGCACTGTGCAATTGTATTTCTTTTGCTGGTTTGCAGATATTGAGTGTTTCTTGCTGGCTGTGATGGCGTATGACCGTTATGTGGCCATCTGTAACCCCCTGCTCTATACAGTCGCCATGTCTAGGCAGCAGTGTAACCAGCTGGTGGCTGGGGTGTGTGCTGCGGGGTTGGCAGATGCAATGATACACACGTGTTGTACATTCCGGCTGTCATTCTGCAGCTCCAATATCATCAACCATTTCTTCTGTGAACTTCCCCCACTGCTGGCACTCTCCTGCTCTGACACCCTCATCAATGAGATTGTGATGTTTGCTTCTCTATGCTTCATTCTTGTAATCAGCATTGTGATTATCCTCCTCTCCTATGTCTATATCATCTCCACAATCCTGCGGATCAGCTCTGCCGAGGGCCGGCACAAAACCTTCTCCACCTGCTCTTGTCACCTGACGGCGGTGATCTTGTTTTATGGCAGCCAACTCTTCATATATTTACGCTCTCTCTCCAGCTATTCCATGGAAACAGACAAAGTAGCCTCAGTATTTTACACGCTGGTGATTCCAATGTTGAACCCCATCATCTATAGTCTCAGGAACACAGAGGTGAAGGGTGCTCTGAGGAAAGCCATATATAAACCTCTCACCCAGTCATAAGTCTCTTTAACACAGTACAGATGCAGTGTTGAGGAGCAAAAACAGTTGAATTCCATTCCCAGCCCATTGCAATTTCTTTTTGCAGAGCCCAGTGGTAGCAGTGCTCATGATCACACTGTTATTATTGTGAATTTGTTTGTACTCCAACAAGATCTCCTAGCTCCAACTGAAACCAAGATTTCAGGAGGCTACTGGCCTCACAAACGTGAGGATCAAATATATATGTAACCTGCTTTGGAAGCATGGAGCCCTTTCTATTGGGAAAGAAAAGAAGAGCATCACATCTGTCCCCCTCGTATTTGTATTGTGGTTGCTTTCATTATACGGTTGGAAGTATGACACATGTGATTTCTTTTTTAAAAACAAATGCAGGTTGTTGTTGGCTCTCTTTTTGCCCAGTCATTGGAATCTCTGGGTTTGCCAAAAAGGTAACTGAGTTAAGTCGTCGGGGAAGCAGAACCTGGTTCTCATTCTATCTTAAATATTGACACTGATGACTTTACTGAGTGTGGAAGAGCAATGCAGCTTTGATGGCTTTTAGCCCACCAGATTCATCTCCTCTAGTGGAGAGCAAGAAGTTACCTACAGATACAAATTGGATGGTATTTAGCTCCACTTCTCCTTGACTTCTTTACGATCTCTAAAAGGCAGATTGGCGTCTTGCATATGAGTACCATTCACTGGCTCCTCCAAAGCAAAAACGGAGGGAGAGAAAGATATTACTACGCTACATTAGCACTACGCTACATTAGTCACTTTTCATGTTATGTAATTCAAAAATATTAGAAATCTTCCCAGATCTTTAAGGTGCCTTCATAAAAATAGGCAATATCTAGACTCCTATTTCTGGTGGAACTTTAAAAGAGAAAATCAGGAATATATCGAGTGGACTTGGGAATGACTGAATGTACCCACTTTCTAGAAGAGTTCCATGAATGCCTTGGGCATCCCTCTTTGTATCAAGGAAATGAGTTGAACTAGTCAAGAACGCAATGGGGAGTTAAAGATCATTCTGTGCTGATCTCTTGCAGTTGGAATGATCTGAAGAATGTATTTAAGTTCCTTGCAGGTAATTCCACTGTGATTGTGATTTATGATTAAACCAAAGGGTGTTTTGCACACTCTGCTGTTACTTCTGCAGTCTAGGTGCTTTATCGGGTCATTGTAGAGATAGCCTTGTATCCTTCCATGTACGAGGGTTACAAAAGTGTTACAAAAGGGTTACAGCCCTTCTTTTAACTATTAGCAAGGGTAATGTTTCCAAGAGAGGGCACCGAGCGTTTGCCTCATTTGTGCTATTCTACACTGAAGTGAATAAGGAATAATATGGAAAAGGTCAGTGTTCTCTACCGTATAAATTGAACAGAAAGAGAAATCACTAAATATTTATACTCGATCAGCAGATTTGCTATGAGATGGTGGTATTTTAGACTCTGAAGAACAGGGTGGTAGAATGGAATGGAATGGCTGAGGGGGTTGTGAGTGAGAAATGGATACAGTCCGGCCATTGATTGATGTTTGAGTCAAGGGGCAGTATCAAAAATTGAAACGGAAATTCAGTTCAATCTGTCTGGGGGGGGAGGTTGTAGTTGAGTCTGGGAGCCATGAAAGAGAATGGAGGGAGGTATTGATAGGGCCCCATGAGATTTGCCAGACTTTGGTTTCCACCTCCCATTAATTGATCAGTTCTGTTCAGTATCTGGTTCAATTAAAAACTTCAGGATGAAATATATCCCGAACGTCACACGTTGTAACTCTGGTAGAAATTGCATCATTTAGTAACACAGGAGGAAATAGTGAGACAATTTCTCCTCAGGATATGAGTTACACTGGGGAGAGCTTTGATTCACTGAATGGATTAATTAGGTGTTTTTCAACTCTGAGCTCCGCTATTCCAAGTTGTTTCAGGGAGCACGTCCCAGAGATCACAGATCTCAGTAAAAGAATTCCCCAAATCTCCAACTTGGTAGTTTCTGTCAATGGGGAAACGCCCCCACGTCTCTCTCTGCTGTCAGCAGGTACGTGCTATTCTCCTGCATCACACTCACACACATACACACTTGGTGGTGTTTGGCACGTACAGGTTTCAAGATCTGCAGCAATAAAAAAAACCTCACAGAACAGAACAAGCTCTTTGCTTGGAAAAAAAAGTAGGCTACAACATAATAACTGAATTTTGCGTCTTTCATAAAGTGTCTGGTTTTTAATCAGCCCAAAGTAAATTGGATAGTTGGATACATGGACACTTAATTATTACAGCACACAAGCTTTTCCCAAAAGTGACAAACTAAGCCACAGATCTGCCCTTGCCAAAGAGGTTAGAAAGATTTATACTCATTTGCACTCACCCCTTTTTCTGTTGTGTGCTATTTTAGACTCTGATGAACGGGGATGGGGGGGAGGGTAGGAATGGAATGTCTGAGGAGACTGTGAGTGATTAATGGATAGAGTGCAGCAACTGATTGATGGTGGAATCAAGAGGTGGTTACAAAAACTCCAAAAAGGAATTCAGTTCAATCTGATTCCAATCTGACAATTCCCAAAATATTTGGCAAGTGGAAAACATGGACCAAAATTACCTTTTCAGCTGATGGAAACATTTGACATAATTGGAAATGCAACATTTTCTTTCCTTCTTGGGGAATTTTCCATGTAGAAGCAAAAACAATGAAGGGCTCGGATTGACATAACGGATGGGAGTGGAAGAGGCAGTGATGTTGCTGCTTCCCTTGTATCTTTTAGTCCAATGAATAGAGCTCTCGTAGGGGATATGGGAGACACAGGTCAATTCTTGCTTTATTCTCCCTTGATCTGATAGGGAGAAACTATTTGAAAATTGGGTCTCCAGTTATGCTGGATAGTGCCCTGGAAAGTGGGCTATGTCCTCTCCTGAATTTTTCTGAGCATGGTCTATGTTAATGCTGCCAGTCAATTTAAGGTACACTACCTGTAATTTAAAGTCAGCAGTATCCATGTGAGTTACGACACTGAATTATGCAGCCTTTGAATTCCCAGGCCCTTTCTATAGCTTGCTGTTAATGGACTAAGAAACGTGATGCTCACAACTCTTTGACTTGGTGATATTAGCGTCTATAATGAACATTGAGGAACTGATAAGATGATCTGGTATTTGCTGATACTAACCGTAACGATAGATAGATTCTTCCCTCCCAAGTTCTGATGAAATTCTATTTGCTGTAAATAATTGTTTTAAATGACAATTTGTGGTAGCAACTTTATTTTTAGTGTACACATTTAAGGATGGGAAATTAAACATATGGGAATAGTCTGAAATAAAAATCCTGCCAGTCTGCTCAATATCTTGTTGCCTCTTCTTATTCCAACTACAGGAAGCAGCATTTTCAAATGAAGCCGTGACTCCAGGGTACCTATGGAGATGTAAGAAAATGTGAATCTCACATTCTTTCTGCCTCCTTTTGCCCATCTCTCAATGGCCGTAACTCTATTTGTTTGTAGGCCCATCTGTGGCCCTCTCACAAGAGGTCTGCTATTGAGCCAGGAACTGAGCTCCAAATTTCAGAGCGCTAGACCACACACATGTCTACACACCCTTTGCCCTGCTTTTAACCCTTTCTCTGCTGGACTGACCTTAACCCCCTCACCCACCCATGACCACACAGCCTTCCCTCTGGAGAGCACTTATCTTTGACCTTTTTGCCTGGCCTCCAATGAGGTCTCGGTGTTCACCCCTGCAGCCGCTGGAATAGTCCCTATTCTGCTCATTGAACTGAGCTACAGAGGCCTTCCAATAACAGTTCCACTTACTTTTTCCACCCTCTGTTCTTCAGTGACTGTGCGCCACAGTTTGCCCAGTCCTCTTTCTGTTCCCTTCTGTATTGAAACGCCCCCTCCACCAGTCCTACTGCACACACATGTGACTACATCCTCCACAATATGTAATGGCATTATAAGCATGACTCTTAAACTTGAAGCAGGGACATCGTTTTTTCATGGGCACAGACATGGAGTGACTTGTATGTTTCTGATACAGAGACTGACTGGTGCTCAGGGAAGCATGACTCTTTCCGCAGGGGCAATCTGCAATCTGTGTTGGCCATGCTCCTATGGGACAGGTGCATTGAATGAGGAAAGTGGGGGATCCCTGCCAATGTGCCCTGTGAGCTGTCTGCATGGGCAGCCACCCAGGTGAGATTCAGGATCTGCCCAGCTGATTACCACAGCTCCCACGGCCACCCACAGCTGTCAGTATGTGTTTCTACTTGTGGTGCATATCCCCACATGCCTGGGCAAAATTTATTCTGCACACAGATGGGAAAAAATTAGAGGGAACATTGATGTGGGCTCTCCCGCTACTCTGGATTCTGAGCCAGGGATCCACTTGCGGCAACCTTCTTGGTCCCTCTTTCACTCCTCTAGGCCAATTCCCCGTGACCCTAGCTTCTTCTCGGCCCCTGTAAGAAAGCCAATGCCTAGCAGGTATCAGGCTGGACCTTTTCCTTCTGCTCCCCTGAGCCTCCTAAGCTCTGCTTTGTCCAAACTTCTTCACCCTTGCTGGTCAGGGTCCAACTGAGCTTGCCGCAGTTCCACAGCCTTTTATACGGCCTAGCTTGGCCCTGATTGGCTGAGAATTCCCTTCATCCTGATTGGCTATGTTTGTGCAGGCTCCAGCTTGCTTCCTTTTAACTCTTTCCCTACTAGAATGGGGCAGCTATTCCACTACACAACCGCTCCCTTAACAACACTCAAGGGGGTGCAGTTCCTATTGCCTCAACTTTTCCCTCTGCCGGGCCCATAGAGAATCTCTTTCCCTTTGCAGGCTCCCCATTTAACTAAACTGCTCTCACTTTCCTGCTTTGCTTTGGTGCAAGCAAAGCCTTCCATGGGGTTTAATTTTTACCTCAGGGTGAATGTACATTCCCACCCAGCAGCCAGCCAGGAACACTTTCTCCCTCCCTTAGGTCATGCTGTTACATACAAAGTCATATGTGGGGTCTGCAGATCAACAGGCCCGGGATGGAAGTTTCCATCCTAGCAGTAGACAATATTGGAGTCTGCCAAAGCAACCAGGAGCTAGACTTTATCAGCTTTAACCCATGCCTAGAGCTGGGAAACTACTAAGTGGTAAACAAGTTTGACCTCTGTTCCCAGCCCCGTGGGAATGTTGAGAGTGGCATTGGACCAGATCGCGGACACTCGGGAAACAACTGGGCTGTGTCTAGACTGGCCACTTTTTCCAGAAAAGCAGGTGCTTTTCCGGAAAAACTTGCCAGCTCTCTACACTGGCCACTTGAATTTCCGCAAAAGCACTGACGATCTCATGTAAGATTGTCAGTGTTTGTGCAGAAATACTATGCTGCTCCTATTCGGGCAAAAGTCTTTTTCCGAAAAACTTTTGTGCAAAAGGGCCAGTGTAGATAGCAGAGATTTTTTTTACGCAACAAAGCCCTGATCACCATTTTCACGATCGGGGCTTTTTTGCGGAAAAGTGCGTCTAGATTGGCCACGGACGCTTTGCCGCAAAAAGTACTTTTGCGGAAAAGCATCCTGCCAATCTAGATGCACTTTTCCAAAAATGATTTTAACGGAAAACTTTTCCATTAAAAGCATTTCCGGAAAGTCATGCTAGTCTAGACGTAGCCTTGCTGTCCCTCTAGGAGGTAAGCAAGGCAGCTACAGGAGCAGAGCAATGGTCCCTTTAACACGCGTCTCGGCAAAGGGCAGGGAGTAGCACCAGGAAGTAAATGCTGTCCCCGTGCCCTGCAAGAAGCATTTCTGGGTGCCTTCTTATTTCAACAGTGTGTCTGGCAGTCTGGATGCTTTTTTTCGATAAAGCAGATCAATTTTTTTATCTTGAAAATGTAATCTAGATGCTCTTTCTCAACAGAGGCTTTGTCGACAGTATCTGCTTATTGATCAGTCACTTTGCAGTAGCTGTATAACCATCTGGCAGTATTAAGCCTGTAATAATAGTGACATATTGGGTGTGTCTAGGGGGTGTGTCTAGACTACAGGGTTTTGTCGACAAAAGTGGACTTTTGTCGACAAAACTATACCTGCGTCCACACTACCTCTGAGTTCTGTCGACATAGCGTCGACAGAACTCAGCAGTTTTGTCGACGCTGGTAAACCTCATTTTATGAGGTATAACGCCTTCTGTCGACAGAGTTCTGTCAACAGAAGGTGTTATTGCATGTAAACTGTCCTTTGCGTCTATACTACCATGTCGACAAAGCAGCTTGCTTTGTCGACAGAACTGAACGTAGTGTAGACGCTCTTCGTCGACAGAAGTTTTGTCGACAGTATCTGTCGACAAAACTTCTGTCGACAAAAGCCTGTAGTCTAGACATACCCTAGAATACAGGGTTTTGTCAACAAAAGTGGACTTTTGTCGACAAAACTATACCTGCGTCTACACTATTGCCGCATTCTGTCAACAGTAAATGTGGCACTTTTCTTGACGGCAGTAAACCTCGTTGACAAAAGGCGCTATTGCATCCACACTGCGCTTTTTTTCAAAAGAGAGCATCTACACTCTCTGTCGAAAAAGCAGCTTGCTTTGTCGACAGAACTGGCTATAGTCTAGATTAGACACTCTTTGTCAACAGAGGCTTTGTCGACAGTATCTGTTGACAAAGCCTCTGTCGAGAAAAGCCTCTAGTCTAGATGTATCCGGTGAGATTCATAAACACAACTATCCCTAATTGACTCTTGTCTTGAAGCAAATCCATAATCCTGTATGACCATGCCCCTGTGAGCTGACACATGGCAGCATTGATCTGTCCATGGTCCTGAAGATCAGTTCATCCAGCCAAAGGTTTAATGGAGCTACACTTACTTACACCAGCGAGGAATAGGAAAGTGGGCTCTTTCTTTCTTTCTTTCTTTCTTTCTTTCTTTCTTTCTTTCTTTCTTTCTTTCTTTCTTTCTTTCTTTCTTTCTTTCTTTCTTTCTTTCTTTCTTTCTTTCTTTCTTTCTTTCTTTCTTTCTTTCTTTCTTTCTTTCTTATACCAATTCCCCTCCTTTGCAACCGTGATTGTGGGTTTGTAGTGAAGTTCCAGGCTGTTCTGCAAGGGAAGAGACCACCCTGTATCTTGGGGAATATAGTTCCAACTTGGGAGCCACCAAATAGCATGGTGGGCTGGGGTTTCTGAGAGACCCTCTGGTATTTCAAGATTTAGGAGATTGGTGCGGAGAAGCACATAAATCGGATGGAGACTTCTCTTAGAGAAGAATCCATTGATGGAGATTCTTTCTTTCTTTCAAATACCAATTCCCCTCCTCTGCAAACTCTGATTTTGGGTCCATGGTAAAGTTCCACGGCAGTTCTAAAAGAGGTGAGACCACTCTGTATCTTGGGGAATATAGTTCGAGGCTGTGAGCCACGGAACAGCATGGTGGGCTACGGTTTCTGAGGGACCCACCAGTATTTCAAGATTTTGATTTCCACAAACAAACAAATCATCTTTTTCCTGATCAACTCTGTTCGGTCCCAGCCAGAACTAACCTTCTTCTAGGTAACTCTGATAGAAATTGCATCATTTAATGACACAGGAGGAAAGAGTGGGACAATTAATCCCCAGGCTATGAGTTACACTGAGGTTGGCTTTGGTTAACTAAGCACATTAATGAGGTGTTGTGTCTCTCTGAACCCAGCTATTCCCAGTTGTTTCAGGGAGCATGTCTCATAGATCATAGATTTCAATATAAAACTTCCCAACTGCTCCAACTTGGCACTTCCTGTCGATGGAAAAAGGCCCCCACATCGCTCTCCTCAGCAGGTATGTGTGAGTGTCCTGCAGCACATGTACCCACATACAGAAACCATGGAAATAAGCAGGCATTGAAGTCAAGACCACCAGCATTAAAAGGTTCAGTCCAGTGCCTACCCCTTGAGATAACTGAATGTCATCTTTGGTTGGAAAAAATAGGCAATTACATAGTCACTGAGGCCACTGCCTCTCATTCTGTATCTGGGTTTCTGTACCGACTAACATAAATGCCATTTTCACATTCCAGAATTATTAATTAGCTCAGCTAGTCAGATCTGTCCCAAACCGATATGCTGAGCCACAGAGCTCACCTTGCCTAAAGAGGGAAAACAGACTGACATTTGATTTTTCTTACCCCTTCTTGAGCTAAGCAAATATCGCTTCTGTCTGAGAGGATTTCCCCCTGATTCTCCCACAGCAGAGTTATAAGTCACTGCTTGCTGCTCGGATTAATGAACAAGTGTTTGCGGAACGGAGGGGGCGGGTTGACTGATCTGTGTATTCTTCGTTGTGTACAGCGAGTGCATTGTATGGAACATCTGGAATGATGAGCTGGGAACATCTGGCTCTCTGGATTAGTCATTCCCCAATATGGTTCTGGTGCCCATTGAGAAACAGATCTTCATTTTTCTTCAGTTTCATTACAGAGAAGGAAAGGTTGTCTGAGACATCTGCCTCCCCACATCACAGTAGCTACCTGATCCCGGCTCAGAAAAGATGGAAGAGGGAAATCACTCGGTGGTGACTGAGTTCATTCTCTTAGGACTGACAGATCGCCCGGAGCTGCAGGTCCCCCTGTTTGTGTTGTTCCTACTGATTTATGTTATCACCCTGGTAGGGAATGGGGGGATGGCCTTGTTAATTACAATTGACACCCGACTCCACACCCCCATGTACTTTCTCCTACGGAGTTTGTCTTTCTTTGATCTCTGCTGTTCCTCAGTTATTGCTCCTAAGATGCTGCAGATTTTCTTAGCTGAACGGAAAAGCATTTCTCGAACTGCCTGCATTGTGCAATTGTATTTCTTTAGCTGGTTTGCAGATATTGAGTGTCTCTTGCTGGCTGTGATGGCGTATGACCGTTATGTGGCCATCTGTAACCCCCTGCTCTATACAGTCGCCATGTCCAGGCAGCAGTGTAACCAGCTGGTGGCTGGGGTGTGTGCTGCGGGGTTGACAGATGCAATGATACACACGTGTTGTACATTTCGGCTGTCATTCTGCCGCTCCAATATCATCAACCATTTCTTCTGTGAACTTCCCCCTCTACTGGCACTCTCCTGCTCTGACACCCTCATCAATGAGATTGTGCTGATTGCTTCTATATGCTTCACTCTAGTAATCAGCATTGTGATTATCCTCCTCTCCTATGTCTATATCATCTCCACAATCCTGAGGATCCGCTCTGCCGAGGGCCGGCGCAAAGCCTTCTCCACCTGCACTTGTCACCTGACGGCGGTGATCTTGTTTTATGGCAGCCAACTCTTCATATATTTACGCCCCCCCTCCAGCAATTCCATGGAAACAGACAAAGTAGCCTCAGTATTTTACACGCTGGTGATCCCCATGTTAAACCCCATCATCTATAGTCTTAGGAACACAGAGGTGAAGGATGCTCTTAGGAAAGCCATATATAAACCTCTCACCCAGTCATAAATCTCTTTAACTCAATACTAATGCAGTGGTGAAGAGCAAAGACAGTTGAATTCCATTCCCAGCCTGTTGCAATTTCATTTTGCAGAGCCCAGTGGTAGCAGTATTCATGATCAGATTGTTATTATTGTGAATTTGTTTGTACTCCAACAAGGTCTCCTAGCTCCAACTGAAACCAAGACTTCATGAGGCTACTGCTCCAGCAAAATGCCAGGATGAACCTATTTCACAAGCGTTAGCATCAAATATATAAGTAACATCCTTTACAAAAATAGAGCTCTTGGTATTGGGAAAGAAAAGAAGAGCATCACATCTGTCCCTTTCATCTTTGTATTGTGGTTTCTTTCATTATACGGTTGGACGTATGACATGTGTGATTTCTTTTTTTAAAAACAAAGTAAGGTTGTTGTTGGCTCTCTTTTTGCCCAGTTATTGGAGTCTCTGGGTTTCCCAAGAAGGTACCTGAGTCAAGTCGTCGGGGAAGCAGAACCTGGTTCTCATTCAATCTTAAATATTGACACTGATGACTTTACTGAGTGTGTAAGAGCAATGCAGCTTTGACGGCTTTTAGCCCACCAGATTCATCTCCTTCTAGTGGAGAGCAAAAGTTACTTACAGATACAAATTGGATGGTATTTAGCTCCACTTCTCCTTGACTTCTTTACCATCTCCCAAAAGGCAGATTGGTGTCTTGCATATGAGTACCATTCACTGGCTCCCCCAAAGCAAAAACGGAGGAAGAGAAAGATATTTCTATGCTACCTTAGTCGCTTTTCCTGTTCTGTAATTCAAAAATATTAGAAATCTTCCCAGATCTTTAAGGTGCCTCCATTAAAATAGACAATGTCTAGACTCCTATCTCTGGTGGAACTTTAGAAGAGAAAATCAGGAATATATCGAGTGGACTTGGGAATGACTGAATGCACCCACTTTCTAGAAGAGTTCCATGAATGCCTTGGGCATCCCTCTTTGTATGAAGGAAATGAGTTGAACTAGTCAAGAACGCAATGGGGAGTTAAAGATTATTCTGTGCTGATCTCTTGCAGTTGGAATGATCTGAGGAATATATTTAAGTTCTTTTCAGGTAATTCCACTGTGATTGTGATTTATGATTAAACCAAAGGGTGTTTTGCACACTCTGCTGTTACTCTGCAGTCTAGGTGCTTTATCGGGTCATTGTAGAGATAGCCTCGTATCCTTCTATTTATGAGGGTTACAAACGTGGCCCTTCTTTTAACTATTAGCAAGGGTAATGTTTCCAAGAGAGGGCATTGAGCATGTGCCTCATTTGTGCTACTCTACACTGAAGAGAATAAGGAGAAATATAGAATAGGTCAGTGTTCTCTACCGTATAAATTGAACAGAAAGAAAAATCACTAAATATTTATACTCGATCAGCAGATTTTCTATGAGATGGTATTTTAGACTCTGAAGAACAGGGGTGGTAGAAATGGAATGGAATGGCTGAGGAGGTTGTGAGTGAGAAATGGATACAGTCCGGCCATTGATTGATGTTTGAGTCAAGGGGCAGTTTCAAAAATTGAAAAGGAAATTCAATTCAATCTGTCCTGGGGGCGGGGGGGGTTGTATTTGAGTCTGGGAGCAATGAAAGAGAAGGGAAGGGAGTATTTGTTTGGCTCCATGAGATTTGCAAGACTTTGGTTTCCACCTCCCATTAGTTGATTAGTTCTGTTCAGTACCTGGTTCAATTAGAAACTTCAGGATGAAATATATCCCAAACGTCACACATTGTAACTCCGGTAGAAATTGCATCATTTAGTAACCCAGGAGGAAATAGTGGGACAATTTCTCCTCAGGGTATGTGTTACATTGGGGAGGGCTTTGGTTCACTGAATAGAGTAATTAGGTGTTATTCCACTCTGAGCTCAGCTATTCCCAGTTGTTTAAGGGAACACGTCCCATAGATCACAGATCTCAGTAAAAAATTTCGCAAAAGCTCCAAATTGGTAGTTTCTGTCAATGGGGAAACACCCCCACGTCTCTCTCTGCTATATTCTCCTGCATCACAGTCACATACATAAACTTGGTGGTGTTTGACATGTGCAGGTTTCAAGATCTGCAGCAATACTAAAAAAAAAACTCACCAGAACCACTAGACCTTTTGGGAACAGAACAAGCTCTTTGCTTGGAAAATAAAAAGGCTACTGCATAATAACTAAATTTAGTGTCTTTCATAAAGTGTCTGGTTTTTCATTCAGCCCAAAGTAAATTAGATAGTTAGATGCATGGACACTTAATTATTACAGCACGCAAGCTTTTCCCCAAAGTGACATACTAAGCCACAGAGCTGCCCTTGCCAAAGAGGTTAGAAAGATTTATACTCATTTGCACTCACCCCTTTTTCTGTTGTGTGCTATTTTAGACTCTGACGAACAGGGATTGGGGAAGGGGGTAGGAATGGAATGGCTGAGGGGACTGTGAGTGATAAATGGATAGAGTGCAACAATTGATTGATGGTGTTTGAATCTTTCTGAGTGTGTTCTATGCTAATGCTGCCAATCAATTTAAGGCACACTAATTTAAAGTCAGGATAACTTACAGCAGTATCCACATGATGGTATGTTGAGGGGAGAGTTACAACACTGAATTAGTTCCTTTAAAAAACAGGACTATATAGCACGTTAAAGACTAACAAGATGGCTTATTAGGTGATGAGCTTTTGTGGCCCAGACCCACTTCCTCAGATCAAATAGTGGAAGAAAATTGGCACGACCATATATACCAAAGGATAGAATCAAAAAAATGAACACATATGAAAAGGACAAATCAAATTTCAGAACAGAAGGGGAATGGGGGGGGTAAATGTCTGTGAGCTAATGATAATTTGATTTGTCTTTTTCATGTGTTCATTTTTTTAATTGTATCCTTTGGTATATAGGGTCGTGCCAATTTTCTTCCACTATTAGATCCAAGGAAGTGGGTCTGGCCCACGAAAGCTCATCATCTAATAAACCATCTTGTTAGTCTTTAAAGTGCTCCATAGTCCTGTTTTTTGCTTCAGCTACACCAGACTAACACGGCTATATTTCTATCACTATTCAACACTGAATTATGCAGCCTTTGAATTCCCAGGCCCTTTCTATAGCTTGGTGTTAGTGGAGTAAGAAACGTGATGTGCACAACTCTTAGACTTGGTGATTTTATCTTGACTCAGGGATGTAGCTTTTTCCTGGGCTCAAATATGGAGTGACATTTGTGAGTTTCTGAATACAGAGACTAAGGCCGTGTCCAGACTCAGGGGTTTTTTCGGGAAAAGTAGCCTTTTCCCGAAAAAACTTCCCCTGCGTCCAGACTCAAGCTGCGTTCTTTCGAAATTATTTCGAAAGAACGCGGCTTTTCTTTCGATGGCGGTAAGCCTCAATTTACGAGGAAGAACGCCTTCTTTCGAAAGTTCCTCTTTCGAAAGAAGGCATTCTTCAATGTAAAGAGGCCGTCTTCGAAAGAAAGCATCCAGACTCGCTGGGTGCTCTCTTTCGAAAAAGCGGATTTCTCTTTTGAAAGATCCGCCTGCAGTCTAGACGCGATCTTTCGAAAGAGGCTCTTTCAAAAGATGCTTTCGAAAGAAGCCTGCAGTCTAGACATAGCCCATCTGCCTTTGGTTATTTCTACTGGTGCTCAGGGAAACATGACTTTGTGTCCATTATATGCAGCACCCTCTGTGACAGACCGGGCCGTGTCTGGGCACCGCTGAGGGCATCAGCTCAGGGTGAATTGCTCAAAACCAGTGCTCCTTACAACCCTCAACTGGAGACCTTTCTCAAATGGTCCACAAAACAGTCACACCGAGCTCTTTAGCTGCCAGCCTGGCCAGCAGGAAGCCTCATGAGCAAAACCCCTCAGAAACCCCAGCTCTTCCTGTGCCACAATCAGCCCTGGAACCACACACAGGTGAGAGGTTATAAAACCCAATCTCACCAACTCTGAACAGATCCTCCCGTTGCCAAAGAACCAGTCACCGTCTCTGGTCAATTTACATTTTAGATCAGGACTACTCAAGCCCTGGGGGCCACAATGATACCCACAGCCCATGCCGAGGGCCGCAACTTAAGTGTGGTTGCAATTATATGTAAATATATGCAAATAGTTTCTTTCACACTGATGGGTATGAATTAAGGCAAGACTGCACAACATGCAGGCCCCATTTAAGTCAGATCTGCTGATATTAATAAAATCCAGCAATTACCCCATTTCCACCCATACGTCAGCACTTTTAATGAGCAGTGACAGTCCAGGAATGTAATCACTAAAACGCATCTCAACAGAAGACCATTATATTGACTGCTTTTTTGTTTTGGCTCCACAATTTTAACACATCAGATAAAAGCTGCCAATATAATATTTACTGAACTATAAATACGATCAAGGTGAAGTTAAAGGCATCAAGTGGAGAGGTGGCACAGAGAGAAAAGGAACTCAGGAATCCTGCTTCCCAGAATCCCTTCCTTTCCCCTGCCCACCCCACCCAGCAGCAGCTCCCACAGTCCTCCCAGAACTGAGCCTGGAACCCCCACATCTAACCAGCAGACCCACTCCCCACCGACAGGAAAGGAACGAAGTCAGATGTTTTAACACCCAGTTCCCTGTTCTAACCCAGTTGCCTCAGCCCTCCCCCAGAAGCAGACACCCTCCAGTCCTCCCACTCCAATCCAATGCCCTTCCCCTCCCCCATTGCCAGGTACCCCCCATACTCCCCTGCTCAAATCCAATGCACCCACTCCTCCCCCTGAGCCAGGCACCCTTCAGCCTTCCCACTCCAACCCAATTCCCATCCCCTCCCCTAGCACCAGGTATCCCCAGGCCCACTGCTCCAATGCAATGCCCTCACCCTCCCCCAGAGCCAGGCACCCCCAGCCTCCCTGCTCTAACTCAATGCCTCTCCTCTCCCGCATAGCCAGGGACATAAATCTAGCAGGGAGGAGGGTAACAGCCTGGGTCTCACCGGTGCCATGTGCTTTTCCCTCCGGGCGCTGGGGCCTGTGCGCAGCGCGGTTATGAATGCTCCAGGTGTGTGGCTCTGAACATTCAACTGATAGCACATGCCACCATCCCTTCCCCAATCCTTTTGCAGTGCCAAAAATCCCAGATATTTTTTGCCTTTTAAAAAACCCATCCGGATGGCCATTTAACATGTAAAAACAAGAACATATCCAGTAACAACCGGACGTATGGTATCCCTACCCAATCCCCAGCTCAGATCTTTCTCACCAGGGCCGCTGCCTCGCTGTCTCACTGCCCAGCTCTGCCACTGCCTTGCCACGTGCCTCGTTGCCCGGCTACCCCACTGCTTCTTGCAGCCACCAGCAGCTTGTGTGCATGTGCCGACATAGCCTGTCTTGGGGAGGCGCTGCCACTGTGGCATATGCGGCAGGCGTGCTTTGCCACTGCCTTTTGACAACTCCCCCCTCCCACCAGCTGGCAGCTCCTGTGCACGTGGCCTGGGTCAAAGCCACGCGGCTCGGTGCTCGGCTTAGCGCTGCAGCTGGAGCCCCAGCAATGAGGCAGGCAGGTGGCTTGGGAAGTGGCTCAAGGCACTGTGGGACACATGCAAAGGAGCCACTGGCTGAATGTGGTTGTAGGGTAAATTGAGGCAGCCCATGGTATCTTGCTGAGAACTGACAAACTCAAATCCGAAAGGATCAGACCAAGCCTGAGAAAGATACAGTACAATGGTTACTGTGACCCTGGTTCCCCTGGCAACCACATTCCAAAAGGGCCTCACTTTGATAAGGCCGGTACCAAAGAACCAAACTACCGCACGGGATTGTTTTTCATTGTCTGCTTTGTTCCTAGAAAATAAGCTTGAATCCCAAAGATCGTGCCAAGGCAATACCACCCCCAAAGGAGATGCATTATATTTCCAGCCGACAAAATGACCATCAACATGCCTTTGTTTATGTTGGCTTATTTAGCTTGTTAGGAATAACGACCTGTATTAGTGATAACATGTTTAATCGGCAATGGGCAGAGATACTGTGTAACTGTCGTAGACCATTGGCTTCTGTGCATATCTCACTTCCGCTGCTAGACTTATCAAATCACTTCTCCTCCATACATCTGCTACCTATATAATCTAATGTATGTTTTGGTTAAATTAGTGCTCATCGGGTTAACCCCTGATGAGTACTCCACCAGCTGTGTGAATCAATAAATCCTCTGCTTGTTTTCACCTGCACCCAGTGTGTCCAAGAAATTAAAACCTTACACTGGTCCACGGGTTGTGTTGAGTAGCTCTGCTTTAGATCGTACCCAGAATAGCATGGTGGGCCAATCCTTTAGAATCTAAAATCTGAGGGTATGTCTAGACTCCATGGCTCAGTTGACGGAGCCATGTAAAGTAGTTTACTTGGCATAGTCAAAGAAGTGGGGATTTAAATAATCCCCGCTTCATTAAAATAAAAATGGCCGCTGTGCTGTGCTGATGATCAGCTGTTCTGGCAGAGCTGATGGCTGGAATTTATGGGGTGGCACTGGTTGATTCAATGATAATCATCTGCTTTTTACTCCAGCTATCATTCTGCAGCTCCAATGTTATCAAACATTTCTTCTGTGAAAGCCCCACTCTGCTGGCGCTCTCCTGCTCTGACACACTCTGATTGTGTTGTTTGCCTCCACGTACTACATTATTATGATCAGCGTTGCGACCATCCTCCTCTCCTATGTCTGTATCATCTCGACCATCCTGCAGATCCACTCTGCCGAGAGCTGGCACAAAACCGTCTCCATCTGCACTTGTCACTTGTCAGCGGTGGCCATGTTCTATGGCACCCAACTCTTCATGTATTTATGTCCTGCCTCCAGCTATTCCATGGACACCGACAAAATAGCCTCCGTGTTCTACTCGCTGGTGATCCCCTTGTTGCATCCCCTCATCGATAGCCTGAGGAACAGGGAGGTTAAAGATGCCCTGTGGAAAGCAATATATAAACCTGTCACTTCTTCATAATGTCTTTAATTCAGTACAGATTCAGCAGAGAAGAACAAAAACAGTTGAATTCCATTCCCAGCCAATTGCAATGTCATTTTGCAGCATCCAATGGTAGTATTGTTCATGATCATATTTTTATTATCATAAATTTGTATTCCAACAAGGTCTGCAAATGCCAGCAGTGATCAAGACTTCATTAGGATACTGGCCCAACTAAATTCAAGGAGGATCCTGTTTTACATGCATGAGCATAAAATATTAAATTTGCTTTGCAATCATGAAGTTCTTGGTGTTGGGAAAGAAAAGAAGGACATCAAACCTATCCATCTCTTCTTTGTATTGAAGATTCATTGTACAGCTAGATTCATTGTACAGTTGTAAAGTAGAAATGTGTGATATAACAAAAGCAAAGGATGTTTCACAAAGCCTCCTGTCAGTCTGCAATCTATGTTCTTTACGGGTCATTGAAGAGATATCCTGGTATCTGTTCATCCACGAGGTTTTGAAAAGTAGCCCCTTCTTTTAAGTTAAAGGGACAGGAACATAAGTATTTACAAGGGTAATGTTTCCAAGAGAGGGCACCGAGAGTGTGCCTCATTTGTACTATTCCACACTGAATTGAATAAGAAGTAATATGGAAAGGTTTAGGTTTCTCTACCATATAGATTAAACAGAAAGAAAAATCACTAAATATTTATACACCATCAGCAGTGTCTCTATGAGATATTCCTCTCTGTTCTGTTGAATGGTATTTTAGATTTTGAAGAACAGGGGTGGTAGGAATGGAATGGCTGAGGGGACTGTGAGTGATAAATGGATAGAGTCCGGCCATTGATTGATGGTGGAGTGAAGAGGTGGTTACAAATCTGAAAAAGAAATTCAGTTCAATCTGATTCCAATCTGACAATTCCCAAAATATTTGGCAAGTGGAAAACATGGACCAAAATTACCTTTTCAGCTGATGGAAACATTTAACATAATTGGAAATGGAACATTTTCTTTCCTTCTTGGGGAATTTTCAATGTAGAAGCAATGACAATGAAGTGCCTAGACTGACCAAATGGATGGGAATGCAAGAGGCAGTGATGTTGCTGCTTCCCTTGTATCCTTTAGTCCAATGAGTAGAGCTCTCCTGTGGGATGTGGGAGACACAGGTCAATTCTTGCTTAATTCTCACTTTATCTCATAGGGAGAAGTTATTTGAAAATTGGGTCTCCAATATTGCTGGATAGTTCCTTGGCATGTGGGCTATGACCGCTCCTGAATCTTTCTGAGGGTTGGTCTATGCTAATGCTGGAAGTCAATTTAAGATGCACTAATTTAAAGTCAGCATAACTTACAGCACTATACACATAATGGTATGTTGAGGGGAAAGTTACAACACTGAATTATGCAGCCTTTCAATTCCCAGGCCCTTTCTATAGCTTGGTGTTAATGGACTAAGAAACATGATGCTCACAACTCTTAGACTTTGTGATTTTAGCCTCTATGGTGAACCTTAAAGATCTGATAAGATGCTCCAGTATTTGCGGATACTAACAGTAACTGCAGATAGATTGTTCCCTCCCATACTTCCATGAAGTTCTATTTGATGTAAATATTTTTTTAAATGACAATTGTGGTGGCAACTTTATTTTTACTGTCCACATTTCATGATGGGCAATTAAACATATGGGAATAGTCTGAAATAAAAATCCTGCC
Source organism: Pelodiscus sinensis (assembly GCF_052426305.1). Classification (NCBI taxonomy): domain Eukaryota; kingdom Metazoa; phylum Chordata; order Testudines; family Trionychidae; genus Pelodiscus; species Pelodiscus sinensis. The sequence continues at coordinate 132,958,985 of NC_143056.1, read as the reverse complement.
AGTCTGCTCAATATCGTGTTGCCTCTTCTCATTCCAATTACAGGAGGCAGCATTTTCAAAAGAATCTATTAGTTCAGGGTATCTATGGAGAAGTAAGAAAATGTGGATCTTATATTCTTCCTGCCTTTCTTTGTCCATCTCTCAATGGGAGTAACTCTTGTTGTTTGTAGGCAGACACCCTCCAGCCCTCCTGCTCCAATCCAATGCCCCATTGCCAGGTATCCCCCTTATTCTCCTGCTCTAACCTAATGCACCCACCTGACTCAGAGCCAGGCTCCCTCCAGTCCTCCCACTCCAACCCAATTCCCATGCCCTCCACTAGCACCAGGTATCCCCAGGTCCCCTGCTCAAATCCAATGTCCTCATTCCCCCAGAGCCAAGCACACCCAGCCTCCCTGCTCTAACTCAATGCCTCTCCCCTCCCACAGAGCTGGGGATATAAATTTGGCAAGCTAGAGGTTTACGCCCTGGGTCTCACAGGAGCCACATGCTTTTCCCTCCATGTGCTGGGGCCCGTGCGCATCACTGTTGTGACTGGTCCAGGTGCGCAGCTCCGAATGTTCCATTGAAGGCATGTGCCCCCGCCTTCTCCTGCATCCCCTTTGCCTTTTAAAAAACCCATCAAGATGGCGATTTAACATGTGAAAACAAGGACATGTCCAGGAAAAAACGGATGTATGGTAACCCTACTCAAGCTGCAGCACAGATTCTTCCACCCTGGCCTCACCTCCTGGCTCACTGCCCAGATCTGTCACTGCCTCTTGCCAGCCCCCGCAGCTTCTACACACGCGCCAACATCGCCTGGCTCGGGGAGGTGCTGCCACTGTGGCAGATGCGGCGTGAAAATCAAGTTGGTTCAGTGAGATCCCCAACCCTCAGCTTCCCCTCTCCCTACTTCCCCTTACTTCCCCCTTCCAGCTCCCTCCTCCCAGGTTTCCCCTTCCCCTCTCTTCTCCACTCTCTTCTCCCCCAGTTTTGTTAAATAAAGAGTTTGTGTTCATGAAAATATATTTATTTTATTTGACATCAGGAAGGAGGGTTAGGAAGGGGTAAGTGGAAGGACATGAGGGAAGAATGAGGCACAAGCCCCCAGTGGGGCAGACCATGGAGGCTCTTAGTGCTCCTCAGGATGGAAGATCTCTCACAGGGCCTCCTGGATACTGACAGCCCCCAATGGACCTCCCGGATGGCAGCCTGCAGAAAGTGCAGCCAGGCTCTCAGCAACGCATCCACAAGAAGTACCAGAGTGCCCAGGGGCAGCTCTGGCTCCATGTTGCAGAGTGCTGTGGTGTCCCGAGTGAGGGCAACCAGAGCACGCAGAGACAAAATGCTTTCTGTCCCTCATCAAGGTAGGCAAGCAAGCAGGGAAAGCTGAGAACCAGCTGTCTGGAGGGGGGTCCCTTTAAGCATAGGCCTCAAATAGCCTCAGGCAGCAGCCATACAAAGTAACTCTTGATCTGATGCGCTGTTGGACCTGGTTCCAACCAGCCTTAAATGTGATTCAGCATCCACTCAGTGTGGATGCACTATTTTGAAATAGCAAAACGCTATTTCGAAATGCATTTTGTGTGTAGACACGTTATTTCAAAATAACTTTTTTTGAATTAACTATTTCAAAATAAGATTTTGAAATAATGCTGTAGTGTAGACAAACCCAAACTCTCCTCCTCCCCGAGCGGTGGCTATGAAACTCTGGTGATATCTATGGGCAGATCAGCTAGAGCACAGACCAAACTCTATAGTGTGTGTGTAGGTTCTGGTTGAGTCTGGGAGCCATGAAAGACAATGGTGGGGTGGAGTATCTGCAGGGCTGCATGAGATTTGGAAGACTTTGGTTTCCACCTTCCATTTGTTGATCAGCTCTGCTCAGTACCTGATTCAACTAAAAACTTCAGGATGAAATATACCCCGAACTTCATACACTGTAACGCTGGTAGAAATTGCATCATTTAGTAACACAGGAGGAAAGAGTGAGACAATTACTCCTCAGGGTACGAGTTACACTGAGGAGGACTTTGGGTCACCGAATGGATTAATTAGATGTTATTCCACTCTGAGTTCAACTATTCCCAGTTGTTTCAGGGAGCATGTCCCATGGATCACAGATCTGGGTATAAAAGTTTCCAAAAGTTCCAAACAGGCAGTTTCTGTCAGTGGGGAAACATCCCCATGTCTCTCTCTGCTGTTAGAAGGTATGTGCTATTCTCCTGCATCACAGTCACACACAGACGGACTTGATTGGTGTTTGGCAGGTACGGTTTCAAGATCTCCAGCACTAAAAAAAAAAAATTATTGCAACTGCTCTCCCATGAAGGAACAGAACAAGCTCTTTGCTTGGAAAAGATAGGCTACTGAATAATCCCTGAATTTAGTGTCTTTCATAATGTGTCTGGATTTTCATTCAGATAGATAGTCAGATGCATGGAAACTTAATTTTTACAGCACACAAGCTTTTCCTAAAAAGCGACATAAAGAGCTGCTCTTGCCAAAGACAAATAGAAAGATTTATAATCTTTTGCTCTCACCCCATCTTGAGCTAAGTTATAATCTTGTAACAATGGGATGGTGGTTGACTCTAGACTCACAAGACAGTCCTTGCAGCTTAAATTAGTAACCAGAGGGGAAAATCTGAATGTCCTCGTATGCGTACAGTGAAATTGTTTAAAAAATTGAATTATCAGTTGTGAACATCTGGCTCCGTAGACAAAGTCCTTCCCTGAGATTGTAATTGAGTCCAATAAGAAACTGATCCTCATTTTTGTTTGCTTCCTTCATTACAGCAAAGGGTTAGTTTTCCTGAGTCACTGTCCCCACTACTGGCTGGGCCACATCCCTGTAGCTGCCTCATCTCAGCTCAGAGGAGATGGAAGGGGGAAATCACTCATGGGTGTCTGAGTTCATTCTCTCTGGACTGACGGATCGTCTGGAATTGCAGGTCCCTCTCTTTATTTTGTTCCTTCTGATTTATATTATCACCCTGGTGGGGAATGGGGGAATGATCTTGTTAATCATCATTGACCCCCGACTTCACACCCCAATGTATTTTTTCCTCCAGAATTTGTCTTTCTGTGATATCTGTTGTTCATCAGTAATTGCCCCTAAGATGCTGCAAAATTTCTTATCTGAGAAGAAAAGCATTTCCTACACTGGCTGCCATATACAATTGTACTTCTGTATAATTTTTCAAGATACTGAGTGTCTCTTGCTGGCTGTGATGGCGTATGATCGTTATGTGGCCATTTCTAATCCACTGCGCTATACGCTCACTATGTCGAGACAGCGTTGTAACCAGCTGATGGCTGGAGTCTATGGGGTGGCATTGGCTGATTCAACAATAATCATCTGCTTTTCACTCCAGCTGTCATTCTGCAGCTCCAACATTATCAAACATTTCTTCTGTGACACGCCCCCACTGCTGGCGCTCTCCTGCTCTGACACCCGCATCAATGAGATTGTGCTATTTGCCTCCGTATGCTACACTACAGTGTTCAGCGTTGTGACCATCCTTCTCTCCTATGTCTTTATCATCTCCAGCATCCTGCAGATCCGCTCTGCCGAGGGCCGGTATAAAGCCTTCTCCACCTGCACTTGTCACTTGATGGCGGTGGTCATGTTCCATGGCAGCCAACTCTTCATGTATTTACGTCCTACCTCCAGCTATTCTATGGACACCGACAAAATAGCCTCAGTTTTCTACACGGTTGTAGTCCCCTTGTTGAATCCCATCATCTACAGCCTGAGGAACAGGGAGGTGAAGGGCGCCTTGCAGAAAATAATACATAAACCTGTTACTCATTGATAAATCTCTTTTTTTCAGTACAGATTCAGTGGTGTTAGGCAAAAATAGTTGAATTCCATTCCCAGTCTACTGCAATGTCATTTTGCAGCATCCAATGATAGCATTGTTCATGATCAAATTGTTATTATCATAAATATGTATTCCAACAAGGTCTGCAAACCCCAGCAAATATCAAGTCTTTATTAGGCTATTCAAGGAGGCTCCTGTTTCACATGCATGAGCATAAAATAGATAATGTGTTGTGCAATCATCAAGCCCTTGGTATTGGGAAAGAAAAGAAGGGCATCAAATCTATCCCCCTCTTCTTTGTACTGAGCCTGGTCTCCTTATGCTAATGCTGCCAATCAATCTAAGGTACACTAGTGTAAAGTCAAGATAACTTAATCTGATTTACAGGAGTGTCCACATGATGCTATGTTGACAGGAGAGTTATGAAACTAAATTATGGAGTCTATGAATTCCCAGGCCCTTTCTATAATTTGGTGTTATGAGACTAAGAAACGTGATGCTCACAACTCCTAGACATGGAGATTTTTAGCTTCTATAGTAAACAGTAAAAGAGCTGATAAGTTGCTCCAGTATTTGCTGATACTAAAAGTAGCGGCAAAGAGATTCTTCCTTCCCAAGCTCCCATGGAATTCTATTCGCTGTAAATAATTCTTTTAAATTACTACGTGTTGTAGCAACGTTATTTATACTATCTATATTTAATGATGGGAAATTAAAAATATGGGAGTGATCTGAATTAAAAAAAAATCCTCCCAGTCTGCTCATTACTTAGTTGCCTCTTCTCTTTCCCAATAGAGGAGGAAGCATTTTCAAAAGAATCTATTATTTCAGGGAGCCAATGGAGAAGCAAATAAATGTGGATCTTATATTCTTTCTGCCTCCCTTTGGCCATCTCTCAATGGGAGTAACTCTACTTGTTTGTAGGCTCTTTTGTGACTCTCATCAATGATGCGTTTCTGAGCACCTCAAAATCATTATTGTATTTATTGACACAACTTCCGTGTTAGGTAGCACTGTCGTATCTCCCTTTCACAAATGAGGAGCTGAAGCACAGAGAATGTAAATTCTTGCTTCAAGGTCACACGAGAGGGCTGTTATTGATCCAGGAACTGAGTTCCAAATTACAGAGTGCTAGACCAAATGCATGTCTATACCCTCTGTGCCCGGCTTTTAACCCTTTCCATGCTGGAATGAGGCAGCCTGTGACTGCCCACATCTTTGCCTTTCTTGTCTGGCTTCCAGTGAGGTCTCTGTGCCCACCTCTGCAGCCACTAAAACAGTCCCTTTTTCTGCTCAAACAAAAGACAGGACTATGCAGCACTTTAAAGACTAACAAGAAAGCTCATCACCTAATAATCCATCTTGTTAGTCTTTAAAGTGCTGCATAGTCCTGTCTTTTGTTTCACTGAGACCAGACTAACATGGCTACATCTCTAGTATTATTTTTCTGCTCAGTGAGCTGAGCTACAGAGGCCCTCCGATAACATTTCATTTTTTTCCACCCTCAGTTTTTCAGTCACTGTGCACCACAGTTTGCCCAGTCCTCTCTCTATTCTCTTCTTTATCGGAATCCCCCACCCCTCAACACATGAGTCTGCATTCTATACCATACGTAATGGCATTGTGTGCAAAACTCCTAGACTTGAAGCAGGGACATCATTTTTTCCTGGGCACAGACACTTAGTGACAGATGTTTTGAGTTTCTGACTCCAGAAACTCTTGGTTGTTTCTGCTGGTGCTCCGGGGAATGTGACTTTGAGCTCATTATATGCAACCCCTTTGCCTATGGATTGCTCAAAAGGTGATTTTCCTCCTAATACAATCAAACCTTCAAGGATTGAGATATTTGCATCATATGGGGCAAGGGGACACCAATGTGCCTGGTAGCACTGAGTAATACCAGCCTAATACATGGGGGAGGTTTTCTGCTATCACCATGAAGAAGGAAAGAGACATCACTGGCCCTACAATGACTCTCCTTAGAGGCAGGGTATGACCACAGTGTCCTTGTGCATACATAGCTGTGGATCAGTACATGGGCCCTTCCGTGTGGTAACCTCGCCCTTTCAGATTAATCTAACCCTGTGAGAACCACACCTCTGGGCTGCTTCTAGACTGGCAAGTTTTTCCACAAAAGCAACTGCTTTTGTGGAAAAACTTGCCAGCTGTCTACACTGTCCGCTTGAATTTGCTCAAGAACACTGACGATCTGATGTAAGATTGTCAGTGTTCTTGCGCAAATACTATGATGCTCCCATTCAGGAAAAAGCCCTCTTGCGCAAATGTATTTGCACAAGAGGGCCAGTGTAGACAGCTAAAGACTGTTTTATGCAAAAAAGCCCCAATGGCGAAAATGGCGTTAGGGGCTTTCTTGAGCAAAACCTCTTCTAGATTGGCACAGACGCTTTTCCGCAAAAAATGCTTTTGCGCAAAAGCCTCCGTGCCAATCTACACGCTCTTTTCTGCAAATGCTTTTAACAGAAAAACTTTTCCGTCAAAAGCATTGGCAGAAAATCATGCCAGTCTAGACACAGCCCTGCTGTTACTGGGATTAATTCTGGATGGGAGCCTGTGAGGAGCCAGGGTGCAACTCAGATTAATCAGCAGCTGTGTCACACATGCCTGCAGCTTTCCATGCCTTTCAAGACCTTGCTGAAGTGGCTTCCAGATGGGCCACTCATAAAACCCCTTCCAGCATGCTTCGTACACCTGGATCATCTCTCTCCAGACTGCCACTCACACTCGGGTTACACTCTAGCTCTCACCGGCCTTGGTTGTACTTCAAGGTCACCCCAGCACACTCCACAGCCTTCAATTCCCCTCCTGAAATTTACGTCTTCTGCTGCCAAGCCCTCTCCTAGATAGTACAGGATACATTGACCATTATTTCCTTAATAGCAAAAGTATGCATGCATCTGAATTTCTCAGGCAATTTGCACACACAGATCAGATAAAACATTAAAACAAAGGGATTGACCAGAAAGTCATGGATTTTAAGTGAGTACAAATCGTGAGGCATGGAAGTCAGGCAAAATTGCATGAAAAATAAAGCTAAAATGTAATTTCGGTGTAATTTAACAACTGATATGAAATTAAAAGAAAAGTTTTTCTCACCACACAGTTTGAGCCATCTTATTGACCACACTTCTTAGGTCAAGACAATTCCTCAGTCTAATTGCTGTTTCTTTTATACATTCTGATAAAGTGACTCAAACAGCAGAAACAGAAGTGTGTCATGGTGTCTGCCCCTTCCTTTTTAGCCCTATCCCACCCTCTTTGACAAACATTTCCTCCTGATAACAAGGAGACAAAATGTCTATGTGGAAGGATGTTCCCTGCTGGTTTTCCTCGCCTTTTTGAGCTTCCTTTGTTTCTCTTCCCACTCGATGACTATTTGTTCCTTAAATTCAAAATTAATCACAGCAGACATTGTTTTGTTTAAGACTCATCTCTTTGCCAACCTCAACTGGGAACATATGTTAATAACACCATGCCGAGGAATTATACATCATCACATAGATTGTTGCCAAACATATTTTATCAGGATGATGCTGATCAGCAAATTATCATTTTTCAAAAGACACATTACAACAAAAATATATCAACATTTTTTAAAGACAGGAAAACAAAAAATAAGCACAAAAACAATTCCACCTCTCCCACAAGATACACACTACCACGTTCAGGACAGACACCACAACAACTATTTAAATATATAGAACATAAAACACAAGAGAACTACTTGTTCTACCCTACCTCGTCTGATGAGGTGGGTCTTATCCATAAAAGCTCATAATACTATCTATTTTTGTGAGTCTCTAAGCCCTAATCCACACTAGGGCTTGAATTTGAAATAACCCAACATAGGTTTAATTATTAAGCAGAGTGTCCACACTATCAAGCCTGTTATTTCAAAATAACAGCCTGCTTATTTTGAAAGATAAACCCTTGCTTTTCTCGAGGACTAGTGTTAATTTCAAAATAGTTATTTAAAAATAACAATAGTGTGGGTGCTCCAGAATTGCTATTTTGAAATAACTACTCCCCAGAGCTCCCTGGGGCTGTATATCTGAGGTAGCAAATCCATATTAATGGAGCCTGCCTTCCTTGAACTCATTTCAAGGCTTCCCAGAGTTGGGACACGCTATTTCGGTTTTGGTAAATCAGGTGCTATGAAGCCCATTTTAGTAATTTTGAACTGGTTTCCTAGCATAGACATGCCCTATAGAGCCACAGCACTACTCATTGTTTCCTAAGGGCATGTGTACACTGGGAATCTATTTCAAAAGAACTCAAATTGATTTAATAACTCCTGAAATAACAACATTTATATAGCAAAATAAAATTAGGATACGTCTACACTAGCCCCCTAATTTGAACTAGGATGGCGAATGAGGGTGACTGAAATTGCAAATGAAGCACAGGATTTAAATATCCCATGCTTCATTAGCATATTCCCAGATGGTCGCCATTTTGGAAACTGACTAGCCCGGAATAACTGCCCGTGTCTACACGCGACAATGAAATGGGAATTCAAAGTAAACCCCTTAACTCAAATTAGCTGTTAAACCTCATTCAATGAGGAGTAACAACTAATTCGAGTTAGGGGTTTACTTCAAACTCCTGTTTCACTGCTGCGTGTAGACACAGGCAGTTATTCCAGTCTAGACAGTTTCCAAAATGGCAACTGCCCAGGAACATGCTAATGAAGCACAGGATATTTAAATCCCACGCTTCATTTGCAATTTCGGTCGCCCTCGTTACCCTCCCTAGTTTGAACTAGGGGGCTAGTGTAGATGTACCCCTAGTCTGAAGCAAGCTCCATTAATGTGAATACTCTACCTTGACTCAGAGCCCCAGGAATCACTGGGGAGTAATGGATTTGAATTACTCCGGGGAGCAGTTATTTCAAAATAGTGATACTGGAGCCTCCACACTACTGTTATATCAACATAACCGTTACCCGGAAGGCTCAGGTAAACAATTGCTGTGGGCAATTAATTAAAGCCTAATGCACCTCCCCCACAGAAACCAGATTCGACCTGGTACCCATATCTATCACTGGTGAACAGCTAGTCACAAATCAGGTCTGAGACGGAATTTAGGGCCAAACCATATATTTTAAAAGATCGTGAACACGTATCAATCAACAAGAAAACAGTAAATGTCCCACCCTAGCCTGGAAGAAAAGGAGATAGGAGAGATCCCGTATACAAAAGGAGTTATACTTAAAACACAGAAGGTGGCGATGGACGCCTGCGGCCTTCTACCTCGTGGCTAATTGGAAGCCTTGAGGGAGGACTGCAGGAAGATCTCTCGGGGTCCCGATCAGTTCTGGATCCTGAGTAGGTCCTCGAAGTAGATCCTCACCTCTCCACGTGGTGGACGCCTCCGGCATCCTGATCACCAATCCTTAGGTTAGGTGAAGTCCGTAGGTGTAAAATGGTGGTATAGTCCCAGAGTCCAAGATCACCAGTCCCCAAAATCCTTGCAGAGAGGAGACTTCTCTCACCCTCAGGAGGGTGCAACTAGTGCTGGACATGAGCAGCCTTGGGCAGGCAACGTGTAGATGGCACTCCTCAGAGTTGACAGACGAAGACGAACAACAACACAGCTACAAGCGGATCGACGAAGACCAATGGATGGGTAGAAGAGAACCAACCTGAACCATTCTCAGGGGAGGGTTTATAAAGACAATAAGGCAGGAAACTGGGTTAGTGAGTGGGATGCAACAGAAGAGGGCGGTGTGCATAGGGAAAAGGGTGCCGGGTGCATAACTGGGATGCACACGCATGGTATTAGTGCATGGTGCACAGGTCTCGTGCCGTGTGCAGAGGCCAGAGAGTGGAGTGCAAAACCTTCTTCAAGGTGGTTTTGTTGGGAAAAGACACTGCTGAGGTGAAAAAGGATCAGCAGACACCATTTTAAATCATAAATTCTATTTTAAAAGCACCAGCCTGAGTAACATAATTGTTTTGAAATTAGTATTATTCCATCACAAAAGTAGGAGTACAGATTTAAAAAAGAGCAGGTAAGATAGATGCTCCAATTATTCACTGGACCTAAAGGGAGTTATTTCAAAATCAAGCCATTTCATCTATTTTTAGGGAATGATCTTTTGCATGGAAATTATCAGCTTGCCATCAAAATATCAGACTTCCCTCCTCCCCAGACTGTGGTGATAGCTATCACCAGAGTCCCCATAGCTATGGGCAGATCAACAAGAGGAGAGACCATCCATTGCAGAGTGTGGAGGGGATGACATTGAACCTGGAAGCCATGAAAGAGAATGGCAGGGTTGAGTATCTGTAGGGCCCATTGAGATTTGCAAAACTTTGGTTTTCACTTGCCCTTTGTTGATGAGCTCTGCTCACTACTTGGTTCAACTAAAAACTTCAGGCTGAAGTATACCCCAAATTCATGCACTGTACCTCTATTAGACATTGCATCATTTAGTAACACAGGAGGAAATTGTGTGACAATTACTCCTCCGGATACGAGTTACACTGGGGAGAGCTTTGCTTCACTGAATGGATTAATTAGGTGTTATTCCACTCTGAGCTCATCTATTCCCTGTTGTTTCAGTGAGCACGTCCCATACATCACTGATCTCAGTATAAATCTTCTCAAAACCTCCGAACAGGTGCTTAATAGAGAAACACTGCCATGTGTCTCTCTGCTGTCAGCAGGTACGAGCTATTCTTCTGCATCACAGTCACACACAGACGGGCTTGATGGTGTTTGGCAGGTTTCAAGACTAAAAAAATTCACCACATCCGCTACCTCCAAAGGTAAAAGAACAAGCTCTTTCTTTGGAAACAAGAGGCTACTGCATAATCACTGAATTTAGTATCTTTTATAATGTACCTGGGTGTTCATAGAGACCAATGTAAATTAGATAGTCAGATGCCTTGACGTGTAATTATTACAGCACACAAGCTTTTCCTCCATGGCTATGTCTAGACTGCAAGCCTCTTTCGAAAGAGAGCGTCTAGACTGCACGTTGAACTTTCGAAAAAGCGGCTTGCTTTTTCGAAAGAAAGCATCCAGTGAGTCTGGATGCTCTCTTTCGAAGAAGCCCTATTTACATTGAAGAACGCCTTCTTTCGAAAGAGGAACTTTCGAAAGAAGGCGTTCTTCCTCGTGAAATGAGGTTTACCGCCATCGAAAGAAAAGCCGTGTTCTTTCGATTTAATTTTGAAAGAACGCGGCTTGAGTCTGGACGCAGGGGAAGTTTTTTCGAAAAAAGACTACTTTTTTCGAAAAAACCCCTGAGTCTGGACACAGCCCATCCGACATGCTGAGCCACAGAGCTCCCCTTGTCCAAAGAGGGTGGATTGATTGACACCCGTTTACTTTCACCACTTTTTGAGCTCAGCAATAATCTTGTCACAATGGGATGGTGGTTCACTCTAGACTCACAGGTCAGTCGTTGCTGCTTAAATTAGTGATGGTGGAGGCAGGGGACGTAAGATTAACCCGCATGTCCTTATATGTGCATTGTGAAATTGATTTAAAAAAAGGAACAGTACGCTGTGAGCATCTAGCTTTGTGTCCTAAGTCCTTCCTTGACATCGCAATACTACTTATTAAGAAACTGACCTCCATTTTTCATCACTTACTTCTTTACAGAAAAGGGACAGGTTCCCTGAGCCATTCACCTGCCCACATCTCTGAAGCTGCCTGATCTCAGCTCAGAGGAGATGGAAGAGGGAAATCACTCGGTGGTGACTGAGTTCATTCTCTCAGGACTGACAGACCGTCTGGAGCTGCAGGTCCCCCTGTTTGTGTTGTTCTTACTGATTTATGTATTCACCCTGGTGGGGAATGCTGGGATGATCGCGTTAATCACAATTGATCCCCGACTCCACACCCCCATGTACTTTTTCCTCCAGAATTTGTCTTTCTGTGATCTCTGCTTTTCCTCAGTAACTGCCCCAAATATGTTACAAAATTTCTTATCTGAGAAGAAAAGCATTTCCTACACTGTTTGCTATTTAAACATGTACTTTGGTATCATTTTTCAAGATGTTGAGTGTCTCTTGCTGGCTGTGATGGCATATGACCGTTATGTGGCCATTTCTAACCCGCTACGCTATACGCTCACTATGTCCAGGCAACGTTGTAACCAGCTGATGGCTGGTGTCTATGGGGTGGCGTTGGCTGATTCAACAATAAACATCTGCTTTTTACTCCAGCTGTCATTCTGCAGCTCCAATGTTATCAAACATTTCTTATGTGAAACCCCCGCTCTGCTGGCGCTTTCCTGCTCTGACACCCACATCTTTGAGATTGTGCTGTTTGCCTCCGTGTGCTACACTATAGTTATCAGCATTGTGACCATCCTCCTCTCCTATGTCTGTATCATCTCCACCATCCTGCAGATCCGCTCTGCCGAGGGCCGGCTCAAAGCCTTCTCCACCTGCACTTGTCACTTAACTGTGGTTATTATGTTCCATGGCACCCAGCTCTTCATGTATTTACGTCCTGCCTCCAGCTATTCCATGGAAACAGACAAAATAGCCACAGTCTTCTACACACTGGTGATCCCCATGTTGAACCCCCTTGTCTACAGCCTGAGGAACAGGGAGGTGAAGGATGCCCTGCGAAAAGCAATACATAAATCTCTCACCCTTTCATAAACCTCTTTAACTTGGTACTGATTCAGTGGCGGAGTGAAAAACAGCTGAATTCCATTCCTAGCTCTTTGCAATGTCACTTTGCAGTGTCCAAAGGCAGCATTATTCATGATAATTTTGTTGTTATTATGAATTTATTTGTATTCCAACAAGGTCTGCCAGCCCCAACTGAGACCAGAACTTCCTTAGGATACCACCCCAGCAAAATTCAAGGAGGTACTTTTTTCACAGGAATGAGAATAAAATATATAAGCAACATGCTTTGCAAGTATGTAGTCCTTGGTATTGGGAAAGAAAAGAAGAACAAATCTTTCCCCCTCTTCTTTGTATTGAGGCTCGTTTCATTGTATACTTGAAAGGTTAAAGTGTGTGATTTCTTATGACTAAACCAAAGGGTTTTGCACACCCACCTGTTACTCTGGAGTCTGTGTGCTTTATCGGGTCATTGGAGAGATATTCTGGTATTCTTCATGCATGAGGGTTAGAAAAGTGGCCCATTTTTTAAGTTAAAGGAACAGGAAGACCAGTATTAACAAGGGTAATGTTTCCAAGAGAGGACACCAAGTATGTGCCTCATTTGTGCTATTCCACACTGAATTGAATAAGAAGTAATATGGAAGGATTACGTTTTTCTACCACATAAAATGAACAGAAAAAAATCCCTAAATATTTATACAATATCAGCAGATTCTCTATATGATCTTCCTCTCTGTTCTGTTGTGTGGTATTTTAGTCTCTGAAGAAGAGGGTGGTAGGAATGGAATGGATGAGGGGTTTGTGAGTGATAAATGGATAGGGTCTGGCCATTGATTGATGGTGGATTCACAGGGTGGTTACAAAAATTACAAAAATTGAAAAAGAAATTCCTTCACTAAAAAAAGGATGTGGACGCTTTGGAGAGGGTCTACTGGAGGGCAACCAAAATGATTAGGGGGCTGGAGCGTATGACCTAGGAGGAGAGGCTGAGGGAGTTGGGTCTGTTTAGTCTACAGAAGCGAAGAGTGAGGGGGGATTTGTTAGCAGCCTTCAACTTCCTGAAAGGAGGTTCCATAGAGGATGGAGAAAGGCTGTTCTCAGAAGTGACAGATGGCAGAACAAGGAGCAATGGTCTCAAGTTGTGGTGGGAGAGGTCCAGGTTGGATATTAGGAAAAACTATTTCACTAGGAGAGTGGTGAAGCACTGGAATGGGTTACCTAGGGAAGTAGTAGAACCTCCATCCCTAGAGGTGTTTAAGTCTCGGTTTGACAAAGCCTTGGCTGGGTTGATTGAGTTGGGATTGGTCCTGCCTAGGGCAGAGGGCTGGACTTGTTGACTTCTAAGGTCTCTTCCAGATGGATAGTGCTATGATTCTATAACTCAGTCTGACATATAGCAGTGTCATAGAATCATAGAACTGGAAGAGTCCTCAGAAGGTCATCAAGTCCAGCCCCCTGCTCTAGGCAGGACCAATCCCAGCTAAATCAACCCGGCCAGGGCTTTGTCAAGCCGAGACTTAAACACCTCTAGGGATGGAGCCTCTCTCCATCCTCAGTGTCCACATGATGCTATGATGACGGGAGAGTTACAACACTGAATTATGCAGCCTTTGTATTCCCAGGCCCTTTCCATAGCTTGGTATTAATGGAATAAGAAACATGATGCTCACAACTCCTAGACATGGTAAATTTGGCTTCTATAGTGAACATTAAAGAGCTGGAAAGATGTTCCAGTATTTGATGATGCTAACAGCCAGGGTAGTAAGATTCTTAACAATAAGATGAAATTATTGGAGATTGCCTATTTCCTAGAATGAACCTTGAAAGGTCATTGAATCCAGTCCCCTGTCTTCACAGCAGGACCACATACCATCCCTAACAAATTTTTGCCCCAAATCCCTAAATGGCCTCTACAAGGATTGAACTCACAACCCTGGGTTTAGCAGGCTAATGCTCAAACTACTGAGGTATCCTTTCCCGCCCCCCAGCTTCCAGTCCCTGTAAATATTTTTTTAAATGAAGGTTTGTGGTGGCAACTTTATTTTTAGTGTCCACACTTAACGATGGGGGAATTAAACATATGGGAATGGTCTGAAATAAAAATCCTGACAGTCTGATCACTATGTAGTTGCCTCTTCTCATTCCAATTACAGGAGGCAGCATTTTCAAGAGACTCCGTTAATCCAGGCAGAAGTAAGAAAATGTGGATCTTATATTCTTTCCACCTCTCAATGGGAGTAACTCTACTTGTTTGTAGGCCCTTCTGTGGCCCTCATCAATGAAGCGCTTCCGAGCACCTCAAAATGATTATTGTCTTTATTGATATAACTTCCGTCTTAGGTAGCGCTGTCGTATCTCCCTTTCACAAATGAAGAGCTAAGGCACAGAGAAAATAAATGTCTTGCTTCAAGGTCACATGAGAGGTCTGCTATTGAGCCAGGAACTGAGCCCGAAATTACAGAGCACTAGACCAAAGGCATGTCTACACTCACTCTGCTCTGCTTTTAACCCTTTCCTTGCTGGTGTGAGGCAACCTCTCCCACCACACAGTCTCCCCCTTGAGAGCACTTATCTTAGACTTTTTTGCCTGGCCTCCAATGAGGTCTCTGTGCTTACCCCTGCAGTGGGTGGAACAGCTCCCTTTTCTGCTCAGTAAACTGAGTTACAGAGGCCCTCCAATAATATTCCCACTTACTTTTTACACCCTCCATTTTTCACTCACTTTGTACCAGTTTTCCTGGTCCTATCTCAATTCTCTTCTGTATTGGAAGGGGGCTACCATACACACAAGTGCCCGCATTCTCCACTATATGCAATGGCATTATGGACATGACTCCTAGACTTGAAGAAGGGATATAGTTTTTTTTCCTGGCCACAGACATAGAGTGACATGTGTGAGTTTCTGAATACAGAGATTGACCGCCCTTGTTTGTTTCTATTGCTGCTCAGGGAAGCATGACTTTGTATTATATGCAAAACCCTCCCCTATGGATTATACAAAAGCTGATTTTCCCACTAATACAATCAAACCTTGAAGGTTTCAGAGATTTGCATCACATGGGGAAAGAGGACACCAATGTGCCCTGTAGCACAGAATAATACCCAGCCAGGAATAGCACACTCATGGGGGAGGTTTTCTGCTACCACTGTGGAGAAAGAAGGGGACATCACTGGTTCTGCAATGGCTCTCCTTAGAGACAGCATATGATCACAGTGTCCTTAAAGTAAATGAATGGAGATTGCCTATCTCCTAGGATTGGAAGGGACCTTGAGGTCATCAAGTCAAGTCCAGTCCCCTGTCTTCACAGCAGGACCAAGTACCATTCCTGACAAATTTTTGCCCCAAATCAGTCTCCGCAAGGATTGAACTCATAACCCTAGGTTTAGCAAGCCAATGCGCAAAGCACTGAGCTATCCCTCCCCCACCACTGGGCATGTGTAGCCATACAGCTTGTGCATGTGTAGCCATAGATCAGTACTTGGGCCCTTCCATGTGGTACATGGACTCCTCAGTCCACTTTGATTTTGTTAAATCAGGTGCTAATAAGTCAATTTTAGTAATTTTGAACTTCTTTGTTAGTTTAGACATGCCCTACAGAGCCATGGGGCTCTTCATTTTATTCTGAGGGCATGTCTACACTAGGAAACTATTTCAAAATAACTCAAATAGATTTTATAACTCCCAGAATAACAAAATAGAAATACTGTCTCCACAATACAAATGAGTCTGAGACAAGCTCCATCACCGTGAACACTGTACCTTGACTTAGAGCCACAGAAAGCACTGTGGAGTAATTGATGTGAATTACTCCAGGGAGTAGTTATTTTGCAATAGTGATGCCAGAGCATGCACACTTCTGATATTTGAGAATAATTATTTTGAAATTGGCATTCTTCTTTGAGAAAACCTGGAGTACAAATTTCAAAAAAAGCAAGTGGGGTGGATGCTCCACTTATTAATTGGACCTGAAGGCGATTATTTCAAAATCAAGGCTTTTCATCTATTACTATGGAATTGTCTTTTGCATGGGAATAATCAGATTTCCATCAAAATGTCAAACATTCCTCCAATCCAAACTGTGGCTGTGGGACTCGGTGATGTTGTGAGTAGATCAGAAAGAGGAGAGACCATCCTGTACAGTGTATTGGGGGGAACACATTGAGTCTGGGAGCCATGAAAGAGAATGGTGAGTTGGTATATCTGTAAGACCTCATGGGATCTGCAAGACTTTGGTTTACATCTGCCCTTTGTTGATGAGGTCTGCTTAGTACCTGGTTAAACTAAAAACTTCAGGATGAAGTATAACCTGAACTTCATACACTGTAACTCTGGTAGAAATTGCATCATTTAGAAACACAGGAGGAAAGAGTGAGACAATTACTCCTATGGGCACGTATTACCCTGGGGAGGGCTTTGGTTCACTGAATGGATTAATTAGATGTTATTCCACTCTGAGCTCAGCTATTCCCTGTTGTTTCAGGGAGCATGTCCCATAGATCACAGATCTGGGTATAAAAGTTTCCAAAAGCTCTAAACAGGCAGTTTCTGTCAATGGGGAAACACCCCCACGTCTCTCTCTGCTGTCAGCCGGTACATGCTATTCTCCTGCATCATAGTCACACACAGATGAACTTGATGGTGTTTGGCAGGTACAGGTTTCAAGATCTCCAGAACTTAAAAATAACTTATCTCAACTGCTTTCCCAGGAGGGAACTGAACAAGCTCTTTGCTTGGAAAAAATAGGTTACTGCACAATCACTGAATTTAGTGTCTTTCAGAAAGTGTCTGGGTTTTCATACAGACCAAAGTACATTAGAGAGTCAGATGCCTGGACACTTAATTATTACAGCACACAAGCTTTTCCTCGAAGCGATATTTTGAGCCACAGAGCTGCTCTTGAGCAAGAGAAAGATTTATAATCATTTGCTCTCAACCAATCTTGAGCTAAGCAATAATCTTGTCACACTGGGATGGTAGTTGACACTAGACTCACAAGACAGTCTGTCCTGCTTAAATTAATGACCGGGGGGATGATTAACCTGCATGTCCTTGTATGTGTACAGTGAAATTGATCAAAAAAATGGAATCACCAGTTGTCAAGCTATGGCTCTGTGGACAAAATCCTTCCCTGGGAATGTACTTGCGTCCAATAAGAAACCGATCTTCATTTTTCTTCACTTTCTTCATTACAGGAAAGGATAAATTTTCCTGAGTCACCATCCCTCCTACCGCACTGGCGACATTTCTGTACCTGCCTGATCTCTGCTCAGAGGAGATGGAAGAAGGAAATCGCTCATGGGTGTCTGAGTTCATTCTCTCTGGATTGACGGATCGTCTAGAATTGCAGGTCCCTCTCTTTATTTTGTTCCTACTGATTTATATTATCACCCTGATGGGAAATGGGGGGATGATCTTGTTAATCACAATTGACCCCCGACTCCACACGCCCATGTACTTTTTCCTCCAGAATTTGTCTTTTTGTGATATCAGTTATTCCTCAGTAAGTGTCCCTAAGATGCTGCAAAATTTCTTATCTGAGAAGAAAAGCATTTCGTACACTGGTTGCTATTTACAAATGTACTTCGGTATCATTTTTCAAGATGTTGAGTGTCTCTTGCTGGCTGTGATGGCGTATGACCGTTATGTGGCCATTTCTAACCCACTCCACTATACCCTCACTATATCGAGACAGCGTTGTAACCAGCTGATGGCTGGAGTCTATGGGGTGGCATTGGCTGATTCAGCGATACTCATCTACTTTTCACTCAGGCTGTCATTCTGCAGCTCCAACGTTATGAAAAATTTCTTCTGTGACACACCCCCACTGCTGGCGCTCTCCTGCTCTGACACCCACATAATTGAGATTGTGCTGTTAGTCTCTGTATGCTACACTACAGTGTTCAGCATCGTGACCATCCTCCTCTCCTATGTCTGTGTCATCTTCACCATCCTACAGATCCGCTCTGCCGAAGGACGGCGCAAAGCCTTCTCCACCTGCACTTGTCACTTGACAGCGGTGGCCATGTTCCATGGCAGCCAGCTCTTCATGTATTTACGTCCTACCTCCAGCTATTCCATGGAAACAGACAAAATAGCCTCAGTGTTCTACACGGTGGTGATCCCCATGTTGAACCCCATTATCTACAGCCTGAGGAACAAGGAGGTGAAGGGCGCTCTGCAGAAAGCAATACATAAACCTTTCTCTTGTGCTTAAATCTCTTTAGCTCTGTACAGATTCAACAGTGGTGAGCAAAACAGTTGTATTCCATTCCCAGGCAATTGCAATGTCATTTTGCAGTGTCCCATGATAGCATTGTTCATGAACATGTTGTTACTATGATAAATTTGTATTCCAATTAGGTCTACAGGCCCCAGCAGAGATCAAAATTTTCTAGGGTTGGTCTATGCTGCTGCTGCCAGTCAATCTAAGGTGCACTAGTTTGAAGACAACATAACTTAATCTGATCTACAGCAGTGTCCACATGATGCTACGCTGACAGAAGAGTTATGGAACTGAATTATGGAGCCAATGAATTCCCAGATCCTTTGTATAGGTTGGTGTTACTGCACTAAGAAATGTGATGCTCACAACTCTTAGACTTTGCGATTTTTAGCTTCTATAGTGAACTCTAAAGAGTTGATAAGATGTTCCAGTATTTGCTGATACTAAAAGTAACGGTAAATAGATTCTTCCTCCCATGCTCCCATTGAATTCTGATCACTGTAAATGATTCTTTTAATTGACTATTTGTGGTTGCAACTTTATTTATGCTATCTATATTGAATGATGGAAAATTAAAATATGGGAATTGACTGAATTAAAAAAAATACCTGCCAGTCTGCTCAATATGTAGTTGCCTCGTCTCTTTCCAACTATAGGAGGAAACATTTTCAAAAGAATCCATTATTACAGGGAGCCTATGGAGAAGTAAGAAAATATGGCTCTTATATTCTTTCTGCCTCCCTTTGCCCATCTCTCAGTGGGAGTAACTCCACTTCTTTGTAGAACCTTCCTTTGCCCTCATCAATGACGTGCTTCCAAGTACCTCAAAATGATTATTGTATTTATTGACATCACTTCCATGTTAAGTAGCACTGTTGTATCTCCCTTCCTCAAATACACAGCTGAGGTACAGAGAAAGTAAATGTCTTGCTTCAAGGTCACACAAGAGGTCTGCTATTGAGCCAGGAACTGAGCCCCAAATTACAGAGAGCTAGATCAAGGGCATGTCTACACTCTCTTTGCCCTGCTTTGAACACTTTCAATGCTGGAGTGAGGCAGCCTACCGCTTGACAGCCCTCATTTTTTCCCTTTGTTGCCCAGCCTCCAATGAGGGCTCTGTGCCCACTTCTGCAGCTGCTGAAACAATCCTTTTTTTTTCTCAGTGAGCTGAGCTACACCGGTCCTCCAAAAACCTGTGGTGGGAAAGGTCCAGGTTGGCTATTAAGAAAGACTATTTCACTACGGCTACGTCTACACTGGCCCCTTTTCCGGAAGGGGCATGTAAATTTCATGAGTCGTAGTAGGGAAATGCGCGGGGGATTTAAATATCCCCCACGGCATTTAAATAAAAATGTCCGCCGCTTTTTTCCGGCTTTTAAAAAAGCCGGAAAAGAGCGTCTACACTGGCCCCGATCCTCCGGAAAAAGTGCCCTTTTCCGGAGGATCTTATTCTGGAAAAGGGCACTTTTTCCGGAGGATCGGGGCCAGTGTAGACGCTCTTTTCCGGCTTTTTTAAAAGCCGGAAAAAAGCGGCGGACATTTTTATTTAAATGCCGCGGGGGATATTTAAATCCCCCACGCATTTCCCTACTACGACTCATGAAATTTACATGCCCCTTCCGGAAAAGGGGCCAGTGTAGACGTAGCCTAGGAGGATAGTGAAGCACTGGAATGGGTTCCCTAGGGAAGTAGTGGAGTCTCCATCCCTACAGGTGTTTAAGTCTCAGCTTGACAAAGCCCTGGCTGGGTTGATTTAGTTGGAATTGGTCCTGCCTATAGCAGGGGGCTGGACTTGATGATCTTCTGAGGTCTCTTTCAGCCCTATGGTTCTATGATTCTATGAACATTTCATTTTTTTCCACCCTCAGTTTTTTAGTCACTATGCATCACAGTTTGGCCAGTCCTCTCTCTATTCCCTTCTATATTGGAAGGCTCCTTCCCCGCACTGTCCCTACAGACCTTTGCTCACATTCTCTACCATATATAATGGCATTATGAACATTATTCCTTGAATTGAAGCAGGGACATATTTTTTTTTCCTGGGCACAGACATGGAGTGACAGATGTGTGCGTTTGTGACTACAGAAACTCATGGTTATTTCTACTCATGCTTAGGGAAACAAGACTTCGTGTGCATTACATGCAAACCTCTCCCCAATGGATTACACTAAAGCTGATTTTCTTCCTAATACAATGAAACCTTCAAGATTTCAGAGATTTGCATCACATAGGACAAGGAGACACCAATGTGTCCTATAGCAGTGAGTAACATCAGCCTAATACATGGGGGAGGTTTTCTGCTACCCGAGTGAAGAAGGAGAGAGACATCAATGGACCTACAATGGTGGCAGATATTGACCACAATGTGCTTGTGCATTTGTAGCGATGGATCAGTGCAGGGGCCCTTTCCTGTGGTAACCTGGCCCTTTCAGATTAATCTAATACTGTGAGAACCACACCTCTGATGATACTGGGATAATTTCTAGGTCGGTGCCAGTGACATCCCAGGGCGCAACTCAGATTAATCAGCAATTGTGTCACACAGGCCTGCAGCTTTGTATGCCTTATAATACCTTGCTGAAGTGGCTTCCAGGTGGGCCACTCTTAAACTACCTTCCAGCATGCTAGATAGAGCCAGATCATCTCTCTCCAGACTGCCACCCACACTCTGGTTACACCCAGGCTCTCACAAGCCTTGGTTTTCTTCAAAGTTACCCCAACACACTCCACAGTCTTCAATTTCCCTCCTGACATGTACGTCTTCTGCTGCTAACTCCTCTCCTAGACAATACAGATTAGATTGTCCATTATTTCCTTAACAGTACAAATATGCATAGAACTGAATTTCTCAGGTAATTTGCATGCAGAGATCAGATAAAACAATCAAACAAATGTATTAACCAGCAAGTAATGGATTTTAAGTGAGTACAAATTGTGAGGCATGGAAGACAGGCAAAACTTCATGAAAAATGAAGCTAAAATGCAATATATACCTAATTTAACAACTGATGTGAAATTCAAATAAATGTTTTTCACACCACATGATTTTAGCCATCTTATTTAACACTGTTCTTAGGTCAGGACTCGTCCTCAGTCTAACGGATCATTCCTGTATATCTTCTATTAAAGGGTACGTCTCCCTTCGAAAGAGCGTCTAGACTACAATCACTTCTTTCAGGCAATCTGGATGCTTTCTTTCAAAAAAGCCCCATTTGCATTCAAGAACAACATTTTGAAAGAGCATATTCGAAAAAAGACATTCTTCCTCATAAAGTGAGGTTTACCCCAGTCAAAAAAATGGCTGCGTTCTTTCTATTTAATTTCAATAGAAAGCGGCAGCAGTCTAGATGTAGGGGAAGCTTTTTTGAAAAAAGGCCACTTTTTTCAAAAAACTCTGTAGTCTCGACACACCCAAGTGACTCAAGCAGAAGAGCCAAAAGTGAGAATGTCTGCCCCTTCCTTTTTAGTCCTCTCGCACCCCCTTTAACAAATATTTCCTCTTCATAACAAGGAGACAAAATGTCTATGTGGAAGGATGTTCCCTGCTGGTTTTCCTCACCTTTTTCACCTTCCGTTGTTTCTCTTCCCGCTTGATGATTATTTGCTCCTTACATTCAAAATTTATCATAGCAGACATTGTTTTGTTTAAGACACATCTCTTCGCCAACCTCAATTGGGAACTTGTGTTAATAATACCATAGCGGAATTTTACAGCATCACATAGATTGTTGCAAAATATAGTTTCTCAGGATGATGCTGATCAGCAAATTATCATTTTTTCAAATAACACATTACAAGGTATGGAATTATCTTTTGCATGGGAATAATCAGATGTCCAAGAAAATATCAAACTTTCCTCCTCCCCACACTGTGGCTGTAGGACTCAGTGATATCTGTGGGCAGATCAGCAATAGGAGAGTCCATCCTGTACAGTGTGTTGGGGGAGGATGGCATTGAGTTTGAGAGCTATGAAAGAGAATGGCGGGGTGGGGTATCTGTTGGACCCCATGAGATTTGCAACACTTTGGTTTCCACCTTCACTTTGTTTATGAGCTCTGCTCAGTACCAGGTTCAACTAAAAACTTCAGGATGAAATATACCCTGAACTTCATACACTGTAACTCTGGCAGAAATTTCAGGGGGTAGCCGAGAGAGTCTGTTACAGAAAAAACCAGCAAGCAAATGGTCTGGTAGCACTTTATAGACTAAGAAAACATGTAGATGGTATCATGAGCTTTCGTGGGCACGGCCCTCTTCTTCAGATGACCGGAGTTATGACTAGGGGATAAGAAAACTCGAAATAAATGGGAGGGGGAGAAAGTTGTCACCATGCCATATCTTGATTAAGTCCATTAGTAATTGAATTGAATTTGCATGCCTTCATGCATCCAGCTCCCATCCCAGACACATTTTTCAGTCGATTGTATACAGCCAAGCCCATTGATACAACCGGATTTGCTCCATCCCCACAGACAGAGACAATCACCTAAAGGATCTTTACAGAGTGTTCATAAAACTGAGATACCCACCTGGAGAAGTGAAAAAACAAATTGACAGAGCCAAAAAAGTACCCAGACATGAACTACTTCAAGACAGACCCAAAAGAGAAAATAACAGAACTCCTCCTGTTATTACCTACAGTCCACAACTCCGACCCCACCAACGAATTATACACAATCTACAACCCATCCTAGAAAATGATCCCTCACTCTCAGAGGTGTTAGGAGAAAAACCTATTCTTGCTTACAGACAACCCCCTAACCTGAAACACATTTTTTTGGATAACCATGCCACACAACCACATCATAAACCTCCAGGAACCCGGCCCTGCAACCAGAAAAGATGCCAAGTCTGCCCACATAGCTACACTGAGGAATTCATCACTGGAGCAAACAACAGAAGCCACAAAATCAAAGGGTCATTTGACTGCTCATCTAGTAATTTGATCTACGCCATCAAATGCCAATAGTGCCCCTCTACTATATATATTGGTCAAACTGAACGTTCTCTATGGGAAAGAATCAATGGACACAAATTGGATATACGTAAAGAAAATACTCAGAAGCCAGTGGCAGAACGTTTTTGTTTACCTATCCATAATCTCACAGATCTGAAGGTGGCAGTCTTGTCACAGGCCATCTCCTCAAACCAAATACAAAGGGAAAGCTTGGAATTACAATATATATGCAAATTCAATTCAATTACTCATGGACTTAATCAAGATATGGTGTGGTGGACCTTTTATCACTGAAGGTGCTAACAACTTTCTGAATGCTATCATTCCTGCATTCATGCCCTTTGTTGATGAGGTCTGCTTAGTACCCGGTTAAACTAAAAACTTCAGGATGAAGTATAACCTGAACTTCATACACTGTAACTCTGGTAGAAATTGCATCATTTGGAAACACAGGAGGAAAGAGTGAGACAATTACTCCTATGGGCACGTATTACCCTGGGGAGGGCTTTGGTTCACTGAATGGATTAATTAGGTGTTATTCCACTCTGAGCTCAGCTATTCCCTGTTGTTTCAGGGAGCATGTCCCATAGATCACAGATCTGGGTATAAAAGTTTCCAAAAGCTCTAAACAGGCAGTTTCTGTCAATGGGGAAACACCCCCACGTCTCTCTCTGCTGTCAGCCGGTACAGGCTATTCTCCTGCATCATAGTCACACACAGATGAACTTGATGGTGTTTGGCAGGTACAGGTTTCAAAATCTCCAGAACTTAAAAATAATTCATCTCAGCTGCTTTCCCAGGAGGGAACAGAACAAGCTCTTTGCTTGGAAAAAATAGGTTACTGCACAATCACTGAATTTAGTGTCTTTCAGAAAGTGTCTGGGTTTTCATTCAGACCAAAGTACATTAGAGAGTCAGATGCCTGGACACTTAATTATTACAGCACACAAGCTTTTCCTCAAAGCGATATTTTGAGCCACAGGGCTGCTCTTGCGAAAGAGAAATAGAAAGATTTATAATCATTTGCTCTCACCCAATCTTGAGCTAAGCAATAATCTTGTCACACTTGGGATGGTAGTTGACGCTAGACTCACAAGAGTCTTTGCTGCTTAAATTAATGACCAGGGGGATGATTAACCTGCATGTCCTTGTATGCGTACAGTGAAATTGATCAAAGAAATGGAATCACCAGTTGTCAAGCTATGGCTCCGTGAACAAAGTCCTTCCCTGAGATTGTACTTGCGTCCAATAAGAAACCAATCTTCATTTTTCTTCGCTTTCTTCATTACAGCAAAGGGTAAGATTTCGTGAGTCACCATCCCCTGTACCGCAGTGGCAACATTTCTGTAGCTGCCTGATCTCTGCTCAGAGGAGATGGAAGAAGGAAATCGCTCATGGGTATCTGAATTCATTCTCTCTGGATTGACGGATCGTCTGGAATTGCAGGTCCCTCTCTTTATTTTGTTCCTACTGATTTATATTATCACCGTATTGGGAAATGGGGGGATGATCTTGTTAATCACAATTGATCCCCGACTCCACACGCCCATGTACTTTTTCCTCCAGAATTTGTCTTTTTGTGATATCTGTTGTTCCTCAGTAAGTGCCCCTAAGATGCTGCAAAATTTCTTATCTGAAAAGAAAAGCATTTCGTACGCTGGTTGCTATTTACAAATGTACTTTGGTATCATTTTTCAAGATGTTGAGTGTCTCTTGCTGGCTGTGATGGCGTATGACCGTTATGTGGCCATTTCTAACCCACTGCACTATACGCTCACCATGTCCAGGAAGTGTTGTAACCTGCTGATGGCTGGAGTCTATGGGGTGGCATTGGCTGATGCAACGATAATCATCTGCTTTTCACTCCGGCTGTCATTCTGCAGCTCCAACGTTATGAAAAATTTCTTCTGTGACACACCCCCACTGCTGGCGCTCTCCTGCTCTGACACCCACATCAATGAGATTGTACTGTTTGCCTCTGTATGCTACACTACAGTGTTCAGCATTGTAACCATCCTCCTCTCCTATGTCTGTATCATCTCCACCATCCTACAAATCCGCTCCGCCGAGGGCCGGCGCAAAGCCTTCTCCACCTGCACTTGTCACTTGACAGCGGTGGCCATGTTCCATGGCAGCCAACTCTTCATGTATTTACGTCCTACCTCCAGCTATTCCATGGAAACAGACAAAATAGCCTCAGTGTTCTACACAGTGGTGATCCCCATGTTGAACCCCATCATCTACAGCCTGAGGAACAAGGAGGTGAAGGGCGCCCTGCAGAAAGCAATACAGAAACCTTTCTCTCATGCTTAAATCTCTTTAACTCTGTACAGATTCAACAGTGGTGAGCAAAACAGTTGTATTCCATTCCCAGCCAATTGCAATGTCATTTTGCAGTGTCCCATGATAGCATTGTTCATGAACATGTTGTTACTATGATAAATTTGTATTTCAATTAGGTCTACATGCCCCAGCAGAGATCAAATTTTCTAGGGTTGGTCTATGCTGCTGCTGCCAGTCAATCTAAGGTGCACTAGTTTGAAGTCAACTTAACTTAATCTGATCTACAGAAGTGTCCACATGATGCTACGCTGACAGAAGACTTATTGAACTGAATTATGGAGCCAATGAATTCCCAGATCCTTTGTATAGGTTGGTGTTACTGCGCTAAGAAACGTGATGCTCCCAACTCCTAGACTTTGAGATTTTTAGCTTCTATAGTGAACACTAAAGAGTTGATAAGATGTTCCAGTATTTGCTGATACTAAAAGTAACGGTAAATAGATTCTTCCTCCCATGCTCCCATTGAATTCTGCTCACTGTAAATGATTCTTTTAATTGACTATTTGTGGTTGCAACTTTATTTCTTCTATCTATATTGAATGATGGAAAATTAAAATATGGGAATTGACTGAATTAAAAAAAAAAACCTGCCAGTCTGCTCAATATGTAGTTGCCTCGTCTCTTTCCAACTATAGGAGGAAACATTTTCAAAAGAATCCATTATTACAGGGAGCGTATGAAGAAGTAAGAAAATGTGGCTCTTATATTCTTTCTGCCTCCCTTTGCCCATCCCTCAGTGGGAGTAACTCCACTTCTTTGTAGGACCTTCCGTGGCCCTCATCAATGACGTGCTTCCAAGTACCTCAAAATGATTATTGTGTTTATTGACATCACTTCCATGTTAAGTAGCACTGTTGTATCTCCCTTTCTCAAATACGCAGCTGAGGCACAGAGAAAGTAAATGTCTTGCTTCAAGGTCACACAAGAGGTCTGCTATTGAGCCAGGAACTGAGCCCCAAATTACAGAGAGCTAGATCAAGGGCATGTCTATGCTCCCTTTGCCCTGCTTTGAACACTTTCAATGCCGGAGTGAGGCAGCCTCCCCCTTGACAGCCCTCATTTTTTCCCTTTGTTGCCCAGCCTCCAATGAGGGCTCTGTGCCCACTTCTGCAGCTGCTGAAACAATCCTTTTATTTCTCTCAGTGAACTGAGCTACACAGGTCCTCCAATAACCTGTGGTGGGAAAGGTCCAGGTTGGCTATTAAGAAAAACTATTTCACTTGGAGGGCGGTGAAGCACTGGAATGGGATCCCTAGGGAAGTAGTGGAGTCTCCATCTCTAGAGGTTTTTAAGTCTCGGCTTGACAAAGCCCTGGCCGGGTTGATTTAGTTGGGAATGGTCCTGCCTAGAGTAGGGGGCTGGACTCGATGACCTTCTGAGGTCTCTTTCAGCCCTATGGTTCTATGATTCTATGAACATTTCATTTTTTTCCACCCTCAATTTTTTAGTCACTATGCACCGCAGTTTGCCCAGTGCTCTCTCTATTCCCTTCTGTTTTGGAAGGCTCCTTTCCCCCATTGTCCCTACAGACCTTTGCTCACATTCTCTACCATATGTCAGGGCATTATGAACATTATTCCTTGAATTGAAGCAGGGACATATTTTTTTTCCTGGGCACAGACGTGGAGAGACAGATGTGTGCGTTTGTGACTACAAAAACTCATGGTTATTTCTACTCATGCTCAGGGAAGCATGACTTTGTGTGCATTACATACAAACCTCTCCCCAGTGGATTACACTAAAGCTGATTTTCTTCCTAATACAATGAAACCTTCAAGGTTTCAGAGATTTGCATCACATAGGACAAGGAGACACCAATATGTCCTATAGCAGTGAGTAACATCAGCCTAATACATGGGGGAGGTTTTCTGCCACCAGAGTGAAGAAGGAGAGAGACATCAGTGGACCTACAATGGTGGCAAGTATTAACCACAATGTGCTTGTGCATTTGTAGCCATGGATCAGTGCAGGGGCCCTTTCCTGTGGTAACCTGGCCCTTTCAGATTAATCTAATACTGTGAGAACCACACCTCTGATGATACTGGGATAATTTCTAGGTCGGTGCCAGTGACATCCCAGGGCGCAACTCAGATTAATCGGCAGTTGTGTCACACAGGCCTGCAGCTTTGTATGCCTTATAATACCTTGCTGAAGTGGCTTCCAGGTGGGCCACTCTTAAACCACCTTCCAGCATGCTAGATAGACCCGGATCATCTCTTTCCAGACTGCCACCCACACTCTGGTTACACCCAGGCTCTCACAAGCCTTGATTTTCTTCAAGGTTACCCCAACACACTCCAGAGTCTTCAATTTCCCTCCTGACATGTACGTCTTCTGCTGCCAACTCCTCTCCTATACAATTCAGATTAGATTGTCCATTATTTCCTTAACAATAAAAATATGCATATAACTGAATTTCTCAGGCAATTTGCGCACAGAGACCAGATAAAACAATCAAACAAATGTATTAACCAGAAAGTAATGGATTTTAAGTGAGTACAAATTGTGAGGCATGGAAGACAGGCAAAATTTCATGAAAAATGAAGCTAAAATGCAATATATACCTAATTTAACAATTGATGTGAAATTCAAATAAATGTTTTTCACACCACATGATTTTAGCCATCTTATTTAACACCGTTCTTAGGTCAGGACTCATCCTCAGTCTAACGGATGATTCCTTTATATCTTCTATTAAAGGGTACGTCTCCCTTTGAAAGAGCGTCTAGACTACAATCGCTTCTTACAGGCTGTCTGGATGCTCTCTTTCATAAAAGCCCCATTAGCATTCAAGAACAACTATTTTTGAAAGAGCATATTCGAAAAAAAGACATTCTTCCTCATAAAATGAGGTTTACCCAGGTCAAAAAAACTGCTGCATTCTTTCTATTTAATTTCAATAGAAAGCGGCGGCAATCTAGATGTAGGGGAAGCTTTTTTCCAAAAACTTTGTAGTCTAGACACACCCAAGTGACTCAAGCAGAAGAGACAAAAGTGGGAATGTCTGCCCCTTCCTTTTTCGTCCTCTCGCACCCCCTTTAACAAATATTTCCTCTTCATAACAAGGAGACAAAATGCCTATGGGGAAGGATGTTCTCTGCTGGTTTTCCTCACCTTTTTCACCTTCCGTTGTTTCTCTTCCTGCTTGATGATTATTTGCTCCTTAAATTCAAAATTAATCACTGCAGACATTGTTTTCTTTAAGACCCATCTCTTCGCCAACCTCAATTGGGAACTTGTGTTAATAACGCCATAGCGGAATTTTACAGCATCACATAGATTGTTGCCAAATATAGTTTCTCAGGATGATGCTGATCAGCAAATTACAATTTTTTCAAATAATACATTACAAGGTATGGAATTATCTTTTGCATGGGAATAATCAGATGTCCAAGAAAATATCAAACTTTCCTCCTCCCCACACTGTGGCTGTAGGACTCAGTGATATCTGTGGGCAGATCAGCAATAGGAGAGTCCATCCTGACCACTGTGAGTTGGGGGAGGGTGGCATTGAGTTTGAGAGCCATGAAAGAGAATGGCGGGGTGGGGTATCTGTTGGACCCCATGAGATTTGCAACACTTTGGTTTCTACCTTCACTTTGTTTATGAGGTCTGCTCAGTACCAGGTTCAACTAAAAACTTCAGGATGAAATATACGCGGAACTTCATACACTGTAACTCTGGTAGAAATTTCAGGGGGTAGCCGAGAGAGTCTGTTACAGAAAAAACCAGCAAGCAAATGGTCTGGTAGCACTTTATAGACTAAGAAAACATGTAGATGGTATCATGAGCTTTCGTGGGCACGGCCCTCTTCTTCAGATGACCGGAGTTATGACTAGGGGATAAGAAAATTCAAAATAAAGGAGGGGGAAAGTTGTCACCATGCCATATCTTGATTAAGTCCATTGGTAATTGAATTGAATTTGCATACCTTTATGCATCCAGCTGCCATCCCAGACACATTTTTCAGTCAATTGTATACAGCCAAGCCCTAAGATACAACCGGATTTGCTCCAACCCCACAGACAGAGACAATCACCTAAAGGATCTTTACAGAGTATTCATAAAATTGAAATACCCACCTGGGGAAGTAAAAAACAAATCGACAGAGCCAAAAAAGTACCCAGACATGAACTACTTCAAGACAGACCCAAAAGAGAAAATAACAGAACACCTCATGTTGTTACCTACAGTCCACAACTCAGACCCCACCAACGCATTATACACAATCTTAACCCATCCTAGAAAATGATCCCTCACTCTCAGAGGCCTTAGGAGAAAAACCTATTCTTGCTTACAGACAACCCCCTAACCTGAAACTTATTCTTTCTGATAACCATGCCACACAACCACATCATAAACCTCCAGGAACCCGGCCCTGCAACCAGAAAAAATGCCAACTCTGCCCACGTAGCTACACTGAGGAATTCATCACTGGAGCAAACAACACAAGCCACAAAATCAAAGGGTCATTTGAGTGCTCATCTAGTAATTTGATCTACACCATCAAATGCCAATAGTGCCCCTCTGCTATATATATTGGTCAAACTGAACATTCTCTATGGGAAAGAATCAATGGACACAAATCGGATATACGTAAAGAAAATACTCAGAAGCCTTTGGCAGAATGTTTTTGTTTACCTAACCATAATCTCACAGATCTGAAGGTGGCAGTCTTGTCACAGGCCATCTCCTCAAACAAAATACACAGGGAAAGCTTGGAATTACAATACACATGCAAATTCAATTCAATTACTCATGGACTTAATCAAGATATGGTGTGGTGGACCTTTTATCACTGAAGGTGCTAACAACTTTCTGAATGCTATCATTCCTGTCTTAGCAATCTATCTACTGACTTTGATCTTTATCCGCTCAGGTTTAGCTCCCTTTCTCCTGATACTTTATGTACAGAGGTAGGGGGGTAGGCGACAAAGCATCTTTCTCTTCCCTCTCCCATTCCCCTTTTCCTATTTATTTCGAGTTTTCTTATCCCCTAGTCATAACTCTGGTCCTCTGAAGAAGAGGGCCATGCCCATGTAAGCTCATGGTACCATTTACATGTTTTCTTAGTCTATAAAGTGCTACCAGACCACTTGCTTGCTGTTTTTTTCTGGTAGAAATGGCATCGTTTAGTAACATAGGAGGAAAGAGTGAGACAATTACTCCCCAGGGGACGAGTTACACTGGGGAGGGCTTTGGTTCACTGACTGGATTAATTAGGTGTTATTCCACTCTGAGCTCAGTTATTCCCAGTTGTTTCAGAGAGCATGTCCCATAGGTCACAGATCTCAGTATAAATCTTCCCAAAAGCTCCAAACTGGTGATTAATAGAGAAACACTGCCATGTATCTCTCTGCTGTCAGCAAGTATGAGCTATTCTTCTGCGTCACAGTCCCACACAGGTGGGCTTGATGGTGTTTGTCAGGTTTCAAGATGTCCAACATAAAAAAAATCATCAGATCCGCAACTTCCAAAGGTAACAAACAAGCTCTTTGTTTTGAAAACAATAGACTACTGCATAATCACTGAATTTAGTTTCTTTCATAATGTGTCCGTGGATGTTCATACAGACCAATGTAAATCACACAGCCAGGTAACTGGAAGCTTAATTATTACAACACACAAGCTTTTCCTCTAACCGACATATTGAGCCACAGGGCTCCTCTTGCCCAAAGAGAGTGGAATAATTGACACTTATTTACTCTCACCCCTTTTTGAGCTAAGCAATAACCTGGTGACGCTGGGATGGTGGTTCTCAATAGACTCACAGGTCAGTCGTTGCTGCTTAAGTTAGTGATGGAAGTGGGGAAGGGAGAGGATTGACCTGCATGTCCTTGTATGTGTATAGTGAAATTGATAAATAAAAAGAAAGATCAGCTGTGAACATCTGGCTCTGTGCACTATGCCGTTCCTTGATGCCGTACTGCTACCTATAAAGAAACTGACCTCCATTTTCCTTCACTTACTTTATTACAGAGAAGGGACAGGTTCCCCGAACCATCCACATGCCCACATCCCTGTAGCTGCCAGATGCCAGCTCAGAGGAGATGGAAGAGAGAAATCACTCGGGGGTGACTGAGTTCATTCTCTCAGGCCTGACCGATCGTCAAGAGCTACAGGTCCCCCTGTTTTGGTTGTTCCTTCTGAATTATGTTCTCACCCTGGTGGGGAATGGGGGAATAATCTTGTTAATCACAACTGACCCCCGACTCCACACCCCCATGTATTTTTTCCTCCAGAATTTGTCTTTCTGTGATCTCTGCTTTTCCTCAGTAATTGCACCTCAGATGCTGCAAAATTTCTTATCTGAAAGGAAAAGCATTTCCTACACTAGCTGCTATCTACAAACATACTTTGGTATCATTTTTCAAGATGTTGAGTGTCTCTTGCTGGCTGTGATGGCATATGACCGGTATGTGGCCATTTCTAACCCTCTTCGCTATACGCTCACCATGTCCAGGCAGCATTGTAACCAGCTGATAGCTGGAGTCTATGGGTTGTCATTGGCTGATTCAGTGATAAATATCTGGTTTTTACTCCAGCTGTCATTCTGCAGCTCCAACGTTATCGAACATTTCTTCTGTGAAACCCCCCCATTGGTGGCGCTCTCCTGCTCTGACACCCGCATCAATGAGATTGTGCTGTTAGTCTCTGTGTGCTATATTGTAGTAAGCAGCTTTGTGATCATCCTCCTCTCCTACGTCTGTATCATCTCCACCATCCTGCAGATCCGCTCCGCTGAGGGCCGGCGCAAAGCCTTCTCCACCTGCACTTGTCATTTAACTGTTGTTGTCATGTTCTATGGCAGCCAATTCTTCATGTATTTACGTCCCGCCTCCAGCTATTCCATGGAGACAGACAAAATAGTCTCGTTGTTCTACACACTGGTGATCCCTTTGTTGAACCCCCTCGTCTACAGCCTGAGGAACAGGGAGATGAAGGTCGCCCTGTGGAAAGCAATTTATAAACCTGTCACTCTTTCATAAACCTCTTAAACTCAGTACAGATTCAGCGGTGGAGAGAAAAATAGCTGAAATACATTCCTAGATATTTGCAATGTCACTTTGCAGTGTCCAATGATCATTTTATTATTATTATACATTTGTTTGTATTCCAACATTATCTGCCAGCCCCAGCTGAGACCAAGACTTCATTAAGTTACAGCCCCAGCAAAATTCAAGGAGACACCTTTTTCACATAAATGAGCATAAAATATATATGTAACATGCTTTTCAAAAATGCAGTCGTTGGTACTGGGGGAAAAAAGGCCATCTAATCTTTCCCCCTCTTCTTTTTACTGAGGCTAGATTCATTATACAGCTGAAAGTTTGAAGTGTGTGATTTCTTATGACGAAACCAAAGGGTGTTTCACACAGTCACCCGTTTCTCTGCAGTCTATGTGCTTTATTGGGTCATTGGCGAGAGATCCTGGTTTTCTTCATGCATGAGGGTTAGAAAAGTGGCCCTTTTTTAAGTTAAAGGAACAAGAAGAGAAATATTTACAAGGGTAATGTTTCTAAGAAAGGGCATCAAGTGTGTTCCTCATTTGTGCTATCCCACACTGAATTGAATAAGGAGTAATATGGAAAGGGATACGTTTCTCTACCATATAGATTAAACAGAAAGAAAAATCGCTAAATACTTATAAAATATCAGCAGATTCGCTATGAGGTCTTCCTTTCTTTTTGGTCTTCCTCTCTAAACTGTTGTGTGGTATTTTAGACGCTGAATAACGGGGGTGGAAGGAATGGATGGGTGAAGAGACTGTGAGGTTGTGTCTAGACTACATGCCTCTGTCATCAGAGGCATGTAGATTAGACACAGGCAAAGGCAAATGAAGCCACGATTTAAATGATCGCGGCTTCATTTACATTTACATGGCTGCCGCGCTGAGCCGACAAACAGCTGATCCGCTGTTTGTCCGCTCAGCGCGCTAGTCTGGACGCTCCCCTGCCAACATCAAAGCCCTTTGTCGGCAGCCCCGTTATTCCTCATGGGATGAGGTTTACCGGGGCTGCCGACAAAGGGCTTTGATGTTGGCAGGGGAGCGTCCAGACTAGCGCGCTGAGCGGACAAACAGCTGATCAGCTGTTTGTCGGCTCAGCGCGGCAGCCATGTAAATGTAAATGAAGCCACGATCATTTAAATCGTGGCTTCATTTGCCTTTGTCAAAACAACAAATCTACATGGCTCCAGCGATGGAGCCATGTAGTTTAGACGTCCCCCTAGTGATAAAGGGATAGAGTCCGGTCATTGATTGAATTTTGAGTTAAGAGGTGATTACAAAAAATGAAAAAGAAATTCAAAGTTCAATCTGATACCAATCTGATAATTCCCAAAATACTTGGCAAATGGAAACCGTGGACCAAAATGTCTTTCTCAGCTGATGGAAACATTAAACATAATTGGAAATGGAACATTTTCTTCCCTTCTAGGGGATTTTCAATGTAGAGCAAAGATGACGAAGGGCTTAGACTGAGCAAATGGATGGGAGTGGAAGAGGCAATGATGTTGCTGCTTCCCTTGTATCCAATGATTAGAGCCCTCCTGTGAGTGGGAGAGACACAGGCCAATTCATCACTGTATCTGATGGAAAGAAGTTATTTGAAAATGGGGTCTCCCACACTGCTGTATAATGACCAGGCAAGTGTACTATGTACCCTCCTGAATCTTTCTGAGTGTGGTCAATGCTAATGCTGCCAGTCAGTCTAAGATACACTAGTTTACAGTCAATATGACTTATTCTGACTTACGGCAATGTCTATATGATGCTATGTTGATGGGAGAGTTACGAAGCTGAATTATGGAGTCTTTGAATACCCAGGCCCTTTCTATAGCTTGGTCTCAATGGACTAAGAAATGTGATGCTCACAACCCCTAGACATGGTGATTTTGGCTTCTATAGTGAATATTAAAGACCGGAAAAGATGTTCCAGTATTTCCTGGTACTAACAGTAGCGGCAGATAGGTTCTTCCCTCCCAAGTTCCAATGGAATTCCATTCACTGTAAAGCATTTTTAAATGACTGTGGTAGCAACTTTATTATTCCTGTCCACATTTAATGATAGGAAATTACATATATGGGAATGGTATGACATAAAAAAACGGGTCAATTTGCTCACTATGTAGTTCCCTCTTCTCATTCCAACTACAGGGGACAACATTTTCAAAAGAATCCATTAATCCAGGGTACCTATGGAGAGGTGAGAAATTGTGGCTCTTACATTCTTTCCACCTCCCTTTGCCCATCTCTCAGTGTGAGCAACTGTGCTTGTTTGTACGCCCTTCTCTGACCCTCCTCAATGAATTTCTTCCAAGCACCTCATAATCATTATTGTCTTTATTGCCATAACTTCCGTGTTAGGTAGGGCCATGGTATCTCCCTGTCACAACAGAGGAGGCGAAGCACAGAAGAAGTAAATGTCTTACTTCAAGGTCACACGAGAGCTCTGCTATTGAGCCAGGAACTGAGCCCCAAATTACAGAGCACTAGACCACAGACATGTCTACACTCCCTCTGCCCTGCTTTTAACCATTTCCCTGCTGGAGTGAGGCAACCCCACACCACCACCACACTGCCTTCCCTTTGAGAGCTCTTATCTTTGACCTTTTTGTCTGGCCCCCAGTGAGGTCTCTGTGCTCACCACTGCAGTGGCAGGAACAGTCCCCTTTTCTGTTCAGTGAG
Source organism: Pelodiscus sinensis (assembly GCF_052426305.1). Classification (NCBI taxonomy): domain Eukaryota; kingdom Metazoa; phylum Chordata; order Testudines; family Trionychidae; genus Pelodiscus; species Pelodiscus sinensis. Next base: position 132,923,350 of record NC_143056.1, on the reverse strand, counting down.
CTGAGCTACACAGGCCCCCCAATAATATTTCTACTTACTTTTTCCACCCTCAGTTTCTCACTCACTATAAACCAGGTTTACCTAGTCCTATCTCTATTCCCTTCTGTATTGGAAGGAGGGCCAACATACACACAGGTGCCTGCATTCTCCACTGTATGTAATGGCATTATGACATAACCCCTGCACTTGAAGGAGGGACATCGTTTTTCTCCTGGGCACAGACATGGAGTGACAGATGTATCAATTTCTGAATACAGAGATTGACTGCCCTTGGTTGTTTCTATTGCTGCTCAGGGAAGGGTGACTTTGTGTACATTATATGCAACACCCTCCCCAAAGGATTACACAAAAGCTGGTTTTCCTCCTAATATAATCAAAACTTCAAGGTTTCTGAGATTTGCATCACATGGGGAAATGGGACCCCAATGTGCTCTGTAGCACCGAGTAACACAGAGCTGAGACAGGAGCGGGTTTTCTGGTACCACAGTGAAGAAGGAAAGAGACATCACTGGCCCTACAATGGTTCTCCTTGGAGGAAGGTTATGACCACAGCGTCCTTGTGCATTTGTAGCCGTGGATCAGTGCATGGGGCTTTCCCAGTGGTAACCTCACCCTTTGATATTAATCTTACACTGTTAGAACCACACCTCTGATGTTACTGGGATAATTTCTAGATGGGTGGCTGTGACGTACCTTAGTGCAACTCAGATTAATCAGCAGCTGTGTCACACATACCTGCAGCTTTGCACGCCTTGCAATACCTTTCGGAAGTGGCTTCCAGATGGGCCACTCATAAACAACCTTTGAGCATGCTAATTACACCCGGATCATCTCTCTCCAGACTGCCACCCACACTCAGATTACACCCAGGCTCTCACCAGGCTTGAGTTTGCTTCAAGGTTACCCCAACATACTCCACTCTTCAACTTCCCTCCTGAAATGTACATCTTCTGCTGCCAACTCCTCTCCTAGACAATATAGGTTACATTGTCCATTATCTCCTTAACGGCAAAAATATGCATGCAACTGAATTTCCCAGGCAATTTGCACACACATATCAGATAAAACAATAAAAAAATGTATTGACCAGCAAATGATATAGTTTAAGTGAGTACAAATTGGGAGGTATACTTGAAGAAGATAACAAAACAAAAAGAAGCATAAAATCAAGTCCACTTCTACCACAAGCTACACGCTGTCATATGTATGATGACACCACATCAGCTCTTTAATTATATTGAACATCAAACACAAGAGAACTACTTGCTCCACACCAACTCATCTGATGAGTTGGGTCTTACCCATAGCTGCTCTTGATACTGTATATTTTTGTTAGTCTCTAAGCTCTGGTCTACACTTGGACTTGATTTCTAAATAACCCCACTTAGGTTTAATTAATAAGCAGAGCATCCACACTACCAAGCCTATTCTTTCAAAATAACAACCTGCTTCTTTTGAAATATATACACCTGCTTTTCTCAAGGAATAATCATAGAATCATAGAATACAAGGACTGGAAGGGACCTCGAGAGGTCATCAAGTCCAGTCCCCTGCCCTCATGGCAGGACCTAATACCATCTAGACCATCCCCGATAGACATTTCCCTAACTTACTCTTAAATATCTCTAGAAATGGGGATTCCACAACCTCCCTGGGCAATTTATTCCAGTGTTGGACTACCCTGACCGTTAGAAACTTTTTCCTAATGTCCAACCTAAACCTCCCTTGCTGCACTTTAAGCCCATTGCTTCTTGTTCTATCCTCAGAGGCCAAGATGAACAAGTTATCTCCCTTCTCCTTTTGACACCCTTTTAGATACCTGAAAACTGCTCTCATGTCCCCCCTCAATCTTCTCTTTTCTAAATTAAACAAACCCAATTCTTTCAGCCTTCCTTCATAGGTCATGTTCTCTAGACCTTTAATCATTCTTGTTGCTCTTCTCTGGACCCTCTCCAATTTCTCCACAACCTTCTTGAAATGCGGTGCCCAGAACTGGACACAATACTCCAACTGAGGTCTAACTAGCGCAGAGTAGAGCAGAAGAATGACTTCTCGTGTCTTGCTCACAACACACCTGTTCATGCATCCCAGAATCATGTTTGCTTTTTTTGCAACAGCATCACACTGCTGATTCATATTCAGCTTGTGGTCCGCTATAACCCCTAGATCCCTTTCTGCCATACTCCTTCCTAGACAGTCGCTTCCCATTCTGTAGGGCCGTGTCCAGACTCAGGGGGTTTTTCGGGAAAAGTAGCCTTTTCCCGAAAAAACTTCCCCTGCGTCCAGACTCAAGCCGCGTTCTTTTGAAATTATTTCGAAAGAACGCGGCTTTTCTTTCTATGGCGGTAAACCTCGTTTCACGAGGAAGAACGCCTTCCTTCGAAAGTTCCTCTTTCGAAAGAAGGCGTTCTTCAATGTAAAGAGGCAGTCTTCGAAAGAGAGCATCCAGACTTGCTGGGTGCTCTCTTTCGAAAAAGCGGATTTCTCTTTTGAAAGATCTGCCTGCAGTCTAGACGTGATCTTTCAAAAGAGGCTCTTTCGAAAGATGCTTTCGAAAGAGCCTCTTTCGAAAGAAGCCTGCAGTCTAGACATAGCCTAGGTGGGAAATTGATTGTTCCTTCTTAAATGGAGCACTTTGCATTTGTCTTTATTAAAGTTTATCTTGTTTACCTCAAACTATTTCTCCAATTTGTCCAGATCATTTTGAATTATGACCCTATCCTCCAGAGCAATCGCAACCCCTCCCAGCTTGGTATCATCTGCAAACTTAATAAGCGTACTTTCTATGCTAATATCTAAATCGTTGATGAAGTTATTGATCAGAGCCGGTCCCAAAACAGACCCCAGCAGAACCCCACTTGTTATACCTTTCCAGCGGGATTGTGAACCATTAATAACTACCCTCTGAGTATGCTTATTCAGCCAGTTATGCACCCACTTTATAGTAGCCCCATCTAAGTTGTATTTCCCTAGTTTATTGATAAGAATATCATGCGAGACCATATCAAACGCCTTACTGAAGTCTAGGTATACCACATCCACCGCTTCTCCCTTATCCACAAGACTTGTTATCCTATTAAAGAAAGCTATCAGATTGGTTTGACATGATTTGTTCTTTACAAATCCATGCTGGCTGTTCCCTATCACCTTGCCACCTTCCAAGTGTTTACAGATGTTTTCCTTAATTACTTGCTCCATTATCTTCCCTGGCACAGAAGTTAAACTGACTGGTCTGTAGTTTCCTGGGTTGCTCTTCTTTCCCTTTTTATAGATGGGCACTAGATTTGCCCTTTTCCAGTCTTCTGGAATCTCTCCTGTCTTCCATGATTTTCCAAAGATGATCGCTAGAGGCTGAGATACCTCCTCTATCAGCTCCTTGAGTATTCTAGGATGCTTGTCATCAGGCCCTGGTGACTTGCAGGCATATAACTTTTCTAGGTGATTTTTAACTTGTTCTTTTTAAATTTTATCTTACCCCCTTCCCACTAGCATTCACTATGTTAGTCATTCCTTCAGACTTCTCGGTGAAGACTGAAACAAAGAAGTCATTAAGCATCTCTGCCATTTCCAAGTTTCCTGTTACTGTTTCTCCCTCCTCTCTGACCAGTGGGCCTACCCTGTCCTTGGTCTTCCTCTTGCTTCTAATGTATTTTTAAAAAGTCTTCTTGTTTCCCTTTATTCCCGTAGCTAGTTTGAGCTCATTTTGTGCCTTTGCCTTTCCAATCTTGCCCCTGAATTCCTGTATTGTTTGCTTATATTCATCCTTCGTAATTTGTCCTAGTTTCCATTTTTTATATGACTCCCTTTTTATTTTTAGATCATGCACGATCTCGTGGTTAAGCCAAGGCGGTCTTTTGCCATATTTTCTGTCTTTCCGACACAGCTGAATAGCTTGCTTTTGGGCCCTTAATAATGTCCCTTTGAAAAACTGCCAAATCTCCTCAGTTGTTTTTCCCCTCAGTCTTGATTCCCATGGGACCTTACCTATCAGCTCTCTGAGCTTACCAAAATCTGCCTTCCTGAAATCTATTGTCTCTATTCTGCTGTTCTCCCTTCTACCATTCCTTAGTGATTTCATGATCACTTTCACCAAAGCTGCCTTCCACTTTCAAATTCTTATCCCATTCCTCCCTATTTGTTAGGATCAAATCTAGAACAGCTTCCCTCCGGTAGCTCTTTCAATAAAAGTTGTCTCCAATGCAGTCCAAGAACTTATTGGATAGTCTTTGCCCCACTGTGGTATTTTCCCAACATACATCTGGATAGTTGAAGTGTCCCATCACCATCAAATCTTGGACTTTGGATGATTTTGTTAGTTGTTTAAAAAAAGCTTCATCCACTTCTTCCACCTGGGTAGGTGGCCTGTAGTAGACTCCTAGCATGACATCACCCTTGTTTTTAATCCCTTTTAGCCTAACCCAGAGATTCTCAACACTTCCGTCTCCTATGTCCATCTCCACCTCACTCCAAGTGTGTTCATTTTTAATATATAAGGCAACATCTCCTCCCTTTTTCCCTGTCTCTTTCTTGAGCAAGCCGTACCCTTCTATACAAACATTCCAATATCGTATATTATCCCACCAAGTTTCTGTGATAACAACAATGTCATAATTGTATTTATTTATTAGCACTTCCAGTTCTTCCTGCTTGTTACCCATACTTCTCGCATTTGAGTATAGACATCGAAGGCTATGTCTAGACTACATGGCTCCATCAACGGAGCCATGTAGATGAGTTTACTAGACATAGGAAAATGAAGCGGCAATTTAAATAATTTCTGATTCATTTACACCAAAATGGCCACCACGCTGTGCCGATCAGCTGTTTGGCGGCACAGCGGGGCAGTCTGGACACACCGCGGTCGACAAGGGAAGCCTTTGTTGACCTCTCCATTATGCCTCGAGAAATGAGGTTTACCGGAACCGTCGACAAAGGCTTCCCTTATTGACCGAGGCCTGTCTAGACTGCCCCATTGTGCCACCAAACAGCTGATCAGCACAGCGCGGTGGCCATTTTGATGTAAATGAAGCATTGCTTATTTAAATCACCACTTCATTTTCCTATGTCTAGTAAACTCATCTACATGGCTCCGTCGATGGAGCCATGTAGTCTAGACATACCCTAAGATACTGATTTGACTTTGCCTCCCAATTTTGCCCTGACTCTCCTTTCTCTCTGCCATTATAGACCTATCTCCTAGGTCTGCATGTTCTCCACTTACCTGTGGGCTTTGCTCACCTGTACCTAATTTCAAAATAGTTATTTCAACATAAAGATAGTGTGAACAGTCTGGTGTTGCTATTTCGAAAAAACTACTGGCCAGAGTAATTCAAACTTATTACTCCACAGGGCTTCCTGGGGATTTATATCTGAGGTAGCAAATCCACATTAATGGAGCCTGCCTGCACTGGACTAATTAAAAGCCATCACAGAGTTGGGACACACTATTTTGATTTTGTTAAATTGGGTGCTATTAAGTTGATTTTAGTCATTTTGAACATTGTACCTACTTTAGACATGCCCTACAGAGCCACGGGGCTCCTCATTTTATTCTGAGGGCATGTCTACACTAGGAAACTATTTCAAAATAACTCAAATAGATTTTATAACTCCTGGAATAAGAAAATAGAAATACTGTCTCCACAACACAGTGGAGTCTCCAAATGAGTCTCAGACAAGCTCCATCACTGTGAACACAGTACCTTGACTTAGAGCCACAGGAAGCACTGTGGAGTAATTGATAGGAATTACTCCAGGAAGTTGTTATTTCAAAATAGCAATGCTGAAGGGTGCACACTTCAGTTATTTAAGAATAATTATTTTGAAATAACATTATTCTTTGAGAAAAGCAGGAGTACAGATTTCAAAAAAAGTAGGTGAGGTGGATGTTCCACTTATTTCAAAATAAGGCATTAATAAGGGGATTATTTCAAAATCAAGGCATTTCATCTATTTTTATGGAATTATCTTTTGCATAGGAATAATCAGATTTCCATCAAATATCAAACTTCCCTCGTCCCCAAACTGTGGCTGTGGGACTCGGTGATATCTGTAGGCAGATCAGCAAGAGAAGAGACCATTCTCTACAGTGTGTTGGGGGAAGGGAAGGCATTGAGTCTGGGAGCCATGAAAGAGAATGAAGACATGGGGTATCTGTAGGACCTCATTTAGTTTCTACATGCCCTTTGTTGATAAGCTCTGCTCAGTACCTGTTTCAACTAAAAACTTCAGGATGAAATTTACCCAGAATTTCATACACTGTAACTCTGGTAGAAATTGCATCATTTAGTAACACAGGAGGAAAGAGTGAAACAACTATTCCTCTGGGTATGAATTACACTGGGGAGGGCTTTGGTTCACTGAATGGATTAATTAGGTGTTATTCCACTTTGAGCTCAGGTATTCCCTGTTGTTTCAGGAACATGTCCCATAGATCAAAAACCTCAGTATAAATCCTTCCAAAAGCTCCAAAGAGGCAGTTTCTGTCAATGGGGAAACACTTCTAAGTCTCTCTCTGCTGCCAGAAGGTAAGTGCTATTCTCCTGCATCACAGTCACACCTAGATGGACTTGATGGTGTTTGGCAGGTACAGGTTTCAAGATCTCCAGCACTAATAAAATTCACCCCAACACCTAGAACAACCAGAACAAGCTCTTTGTTTAGGGAAAAAAATATGTTACTGCATAATAACTGAATTTAGTGTGTTTCATAATGGCTGTGTCTAGACTGGCATGATTTTGCGGAAATACTCTTAACAGAAAAGTTTTTCCGTTAAAAGTATTTCCGCAAAAGAGCGTCTCGATTGGCACGGATGCGTTTGCGCAAAAGCATCCGTTCCCAGTATAGAAGCGCTTTTGCTCAAGAAAGCTCCAATGGCCATTTTAGCCATCGGGCTTTCTTGCGTAAAAAATTAAGGTGCCTGTCTACACTGGCCCGCTTGTGCAAGTATTCTTGCACAAGTGGGCTTATGCCGGAGCAGGAGTGTCAAAGTATTTGCACAAGAAGCACTGAATTCATACATTAGAATGACAGTGCTCTTGCGCAAATTCAAGCAGCCAGTGTAGACAGCTGGCAAGTTTTTGCACAAAAGCGGCCGCTTTCTTGCAAAATCTTGCTAGTCTAGATGGACCCAATGTGTCTGGGTGTTCATACAAACCAATGTGAATTACATAGTGAGATGCCTGGAAGCTTTATTATTACAGCACACGAGCCTTTTCTCAAACCAGCATGCTGAGCCACAAAGCTGCCCTTGCCCAAAGATGATGGAATGATTGACACACGTTTACTCTCACCCCCTTTTGAGCTAAGCAATAAGATTGTCACATTGGGATGGTGGTTCACTATGGACTCACAAGTCAGACTTTGCTGCTTAAATTAGTGTCTAGGGGGGATGATTAACCTGCATGTCCTTGTGTGTGTACAGTGAAATTGATCAAAGAAATGGAATGACCAGCTGTGAAAATCTGACTCTGTCGACAAAGCCCTTCCCTGAGATCCTAACAGTGTCCAATAAGAAACTGATCCTCAATTTTTGTTTCTTCCTTCATTACAGTAAAGGATTATTTTTCCTGAGTCATCTTCCCGCCGACATCCCCATAGCTGCCTGATCTTGGCTCCGAGACAATGGAAGTGGGAAATCACTCAGTGGTGATGGAATTCATTCTCTCAGGGCTCACAGATCGTCTGGAGCTGCAGGTCCCCTTGTTTATGTTGTTCCTACTGATTTATGTTCTCACGCTGGTAGGAAATGGGGGAATGATCTTATTAATCACAATTGACCCCCGACTCCACACCCCCATGTACTTTTTCCTCCGGAGTTTGTCTTTCTGTGATCTCTGCTGTTCCTCAGTCATTGCCCCTAACATGCTGCAGAATTTTTTATCTGAGACGAAAAGCATTTCGTATTCTGCTTGCCATATACAATTGTACTTTGGTATCATTTTTCAAGATTTTGAGTGTCTCTTGCTGGCTGTGATGGCGTATGACCGTTATGTGGCCATTTCTAACCCACTGAGCTATACGCTCACCATGTCTAGGCAGCGCTGTAACCAGCTGATGGTTGGAGTCTATGGTGTGGGGTTGGCCGATGCAACGATAAACATCTGGTTTTTACTCCAGCTGTCATTCTGCAGCTCCAACATTATCAAACATTTCTTCTGTGAAATTCCCTCGCTGCTGATGCTCTCCTGCTCTGACACCTGGATGAATGAGATAGTGCTGTTTGCCTCTGTATGCTACACTACAGTGTTCAGCGTGGTGACCATCCTCCTCTCCTATGTCTGTATCATCTACACCATCTTGCTGATCCGCTCTGCCGAGGGCCGGCGCAAAGCTTTCTCCACATGTTCTTGTCACTTGACGGTGGTGGCCATGTTCCATGGCAGCCAACTCTTCATGTATTTACGTCCCACCTCCAGCTATTCCATGGAAACAGACAAAATAGCCTCAGTGTTCTACATGCTGGTGGTCCCCTTGCTGAACCCTCTTGTCTACAGCCTGAGGAACAGGGAGGTGAAGGGCGCCCTGCAGAAAGCAATACATAAACCTGTCACTCTTTCATAAATCTCTTTGACTCAATACAGATTCTATGGTGGAAAGAAAGACAGTTGAATTCCATTCCTAGCCCATTGCAATGTCATTGTGCATCATCCAATGGTAGCATTGGCCATGATCATATTGTTATTAACATAAATTTGCATTCCAATAAGGTCTGCCAGCCCCAGCAGAGATCAAAACTTCATCTGGCTACTGCCTCAGCCAAATTCAAGGAGCCTCCTGTTTCATATGTGTGAGCATAAAATATATAAGTAACACGCTTTGCAAGCATGTAGTCCTTGGTATTGGGAAAGAAAAGAAGGACATCAAATCTTTCCCCCTCTTCTTTGTACTGAGTCTGGATTAATTATACAGTTGAAAGGCTGAAGTGTGTGATATCTTATGAATTAACCAAAAGGTGTTTCGCAAAACCTCCTGTTACTATGCAGTCTATGTGCTTTATCGGGTCATTGGAGCGATAGCCTGGTATTAATTCATGCATGTGTGGCCGTTTTTTAAGTTAAAAGAACAACAAAACAAGTATTAACAAGGGTAATGTTTCCAAGAGTGGGTCTCAAATGTGACTCATTTGTGCTATTCTGAACTAAATTCAATAAGGCTTAATATGGAAACAGTCGGTTTTCCGTACCGTATAAATTAAACAGAAAGAAAAATCACTGAATATTTATGCAATATCAGTAGATTCCCTAAGAGATCTTCCTCTCTGTTCTCTTGTGTGGTATTTTAGACTCTGAAGAACAGGGCTGGTAGGAATGGAATGGCTGAGGGGATTGTGAATGATAAATTGATAGAGTCCAGCCATTGCTTGAATTTTTAGTTAGGGGGTGGTTACAAAAGTTGAAAAAGAAATACAGTTCAATCTGATCCCAATCTGACAATTCCTGACGTGTTTGGCAAATGGAAAATATGGACCCAAATTTCTTTCTCAGCAGATGGAAATATTTAACATGATTGGAAATGGAACAGTTTATTTTCCTCTGGGGAATTTTCAGTGTCAAAGCAAAGACAATGAAGGGCTTATACTGGCCATATGGAAGGGACTGGAAGAGTCAGTAATATTTCTGCTTCCTTGTATTCTTTAATCCAAGGAGTAGAGCTCTCCTGTGAGGATGGAGACCCAGGTCAATTCCTGCTTAATTCTCACTTTTTTTCTGATGGGGAGAAGCTATTTGGAAGTTGGGTCTCCCACATTGCCGGATAGTGCTCTGCCAAGTGGGCTATGTCCTCTCCCGAATCTTTCTGAGGGTTGGTCTTTGCTAATGCTGCTAGTCAGTCTAAGGTCCACTAGTTTAAGTTAACATGACTTACAGCAGTACCCACATGATGCTATGTTGATGGGAGAGTTACGACACTGAATTATGGAGACGTTCCCAGGCCCTTTCTATAAGTTGATGTTAATGGACTAAGAAACGCAATGCTCACAATCTCTAGACTTGGTGGTTTTAGTGTCTCTAGAAAACATTAAAGAGCTGAAAATATACTCTGATATTTGCTGATACTAACAGCAATGACCTCCTAGGCTCCCACTGTAAGTATTGTTTGTTTAAATGACCATTTGTGGTGGCAACTTTATTTTTACTGTCCACATTTAATGATGGGAAATTAAAAATATGGCAATAGTCTGAAATAAAAAACCCTGCCAGTCTGCTCTATATCTTGTTGCCTCCTCTCATTCCAACTACAGGACGAAGCATTTTTTAAAGCATTATTTAATTCAGGGTCCTATGGAGAAGTAAGAAAATATGAATTTTATCTATGTTCTGCCTCCCTTTGCCCATCTCTCAAAGGGATTAAATGTGCTTGTTTGTAGGGCCTTCTGTGGCTCTCATCAATGTAGTGCATCTGAGCACCTCATAATTGTTGTTATAGTAGTCCTCCTCCTCCTTGGACTACACAAGACATTAAACCTTTTCTCAGTAACACACACACTGCCCTGACCGTCGGCTGACACCCACTCATAGTTGGACTTTAACAGTGTTCAAAAAAGAGCTAGATAGATTCACGGAGGTTAGGTCCATCAATGGCTATTATCCAGGATGGGTAGGAATGGTGTCCCTAGCCTCTGTTTGTCTGGTAATAGATGACAAGGGAGGGATCACATGAGGATTATCTGCTGTGTTCTCTCTCTCTGGGGCATCTGGTATTGGTCACTATCGGCAGACAGGATACTGGGCTACATGGACCTTCGGTCTGACTCAGTGTGGTCATTCTTATGTTTTTATATTCACATCCTTATCTTCGTATAATCAGAAGCACCATAAAAAAACTCCATGGGAAGAACACCTACACTGCAGAGTAACATCCTCTAATGTGAGAATGGGAATGTATATTATTGCCATGAAACACTTCCCTCCCAGGCCACCTCCCTCCAAAGAAACACAGCAATGGTTCATAGCTGGTTCCATCTGCTTCCCAAGTGGTGCATAACCTGGGAGCCCAGTGGTGGAGGGGACACAGTAGGAGTTAACAAGGATTTGAAACTTGATCGTTTCTGATCTAAACTCTGCTAAGTCTGGCTCTAAATCTCTGACAGTTCACAAAAAAGACTTTCTAAAGGTACCTGGGACAAGGACAAATTCAGTGGACTGAGTGCTCTTCCATTAGTTCTTAGATTTGACATCCCTACATCCTTATTCCTAAAGGGAAAACTATAGTCCTACATTTTGGGGAGATGCTTAAAAAGCAGCAAGTGCCCCTTTCAAAATTCTCCGTGTCATCTGCTCAGGAATGAAACTGGTTTCAGTGAAGCACCACCCTCCGTTGGGATATTGGTAGGCTTCTCATGTTGCTGATAGGGACAAAGGGTTGTTGTTAGAACAGCCTCCAAGGGAGCCCTTTGATGACTTTTGGAGTCTGTGTAATAGCACGGCACTCACCTCTCACAAGCATCCCATCTGGTTTTGTGTGTCCATAATATTTAAACAGTCTCAACATGGTACCAGGCCAAACCCCCCAGACTTCCTTCCAGTTTTGCCCTCTCTGGGTCCTTCTGATGCTTGGGATATAGCTAGACTACAGGCTTTTGTCGACAGAGGCTTTATCGACAGAGGCTTTATCGACAGATACTCTTGACAAAGCACATCTAGACTACAGCCAGTTCTGTTGACAAAGCAAGCTGCTTTTTCGACAGAGAGTCTAGACACTCTCTTTTGAAAAAGCACAGTGTGGATGCAATAGCGCCTTTTGTCGCCAGAACTCTGTTGACAAAAGGTGTTATTCCTCGTAGAATGAGGTTTACTGCTGTTGACAAAACTGCCGCATTCTGCCGACTTACTGTTGACAGAATGCAGCTGTAGGATAGACACAAGTATAGTTTTGTTGACAAAAGTCCACTTTTGTCGACAAAACCCTGTAGTCTAGACACACCCTAGCTCTCCATCTGGGGCCATCAAGCCATGTAGGACCTTCTAGCTCCTGGGCCATTTTGGCTCAACCAGAGCCTCCACTTATTTGTCACCTTTACCTCAGGGCAAATGTCCTTTTAAGCCCAACAGCTGGCCAGGCAGGCTTGCTCACTGCCTTGGTAGCACTGAGCTGTCCATGGTGCTGAAGGTCAGTTTAGCCAATGAGGAAATAAATGGAACTTCGCTGATGTACATTGGCCGGGTGTCTTGACCATTGACATCTAAGAAGCTAATTAATTACACCACCTGAGAACTGGCTCATTGACTTCTTTTAAGTTATGCAGATTCCCTATGGAGTCATGATTTCTTGCTTGGCCTATGACTAACACAAGAGATGGAACCTCATCCACTAATTACAAGTAGAACAGCTATTTCAGATAGCTATGCAGTTTTCATTTAAAGATGCCATGTGGTTTTTGTCTTGTTATGATGCTTCACTCATGGTTGAAAATATAAGCAGAGTCGCACCAGCTGAAGATCGGGGTCCCTTTAATTCAGTGGATTTTGGCTGATTTATACCAGTGGGGAAGCTAGTCCAATGACTCCAAGGTGGAGACATCCATTTTTGACTAGCAGGGGAGCTCATCCAATGAGTGGTGTCTATGTGGTATGCTCTTTGAGCATGTCTAGCCTATGTAACAGATCAAAACACAATGCAGACAAGTCATTAGCATCCTCAGTGGGCTTAAGCTGAGGAGCATACCAAGTGTTAGGAGACACGGTCTTCCTCTGTAGTATCACTAGAAGGCCAGGGAGAATGCACATTGCCTCTTCCCAAGACTTACATGGCTGCTAGGCTGGGAGAGGTGGCTTCCTCTAGGAAAATGTCCATGCAGGAAGGAAGGGCTCATCAGTATTTCAGAAAATACCCTGTCCTGGGACTTACAGGAACATCCTGGTGTTATGACTGTGCCATTTCACAAAATGAAAATTTTGGCCAAGTAGGATCCTGTACTGGTGAGATCCCAGCATTGGAGAGCACAGGAATTGAATTGCCCACTTTATCAGGGGGACTGAAAAGATGTGGATGCATTGGAGAAAGTCCAGCAGAGGGCAACCAAAATGAGGAGGGAGCTGGAGCACATGACCTATGGGGGGGCTGAGGGACATAGGTTTGTTTAGTCTGCAGGAGAGAAGAGGGAGAAGGGATTTGATAGCAGCCTTCAACTGCCTGAAGGGGGTTCCAAGGAGGATGGAGATTTAAATGATCACTGATACATTTACATCAAAATGGCTGCCATGCTGTGCCGATCAGCTGTTTGGGGGCACAACGCGGTAGTCTGTACGCTCCATGGTCAACAAGGGAAGCCCTTGTCGACCGCTTCATTATGCCTCGTGGAATATTAAATACATATCTTATGCAAAGCAATTTATTTATCTCTCGTATTAATATTCTTTGGTCCACAAGACCTATGACATTTTAATATATATATTTTATCTGTTTTTAAAAAATGTCTATTGGTGGCACTCAATATATCACATCGATATTGGTGAGGTGCAGATCAAAATAGCATCCTTACAATGGTGGGGAGAGGGAAGGAATTACCTGGCACATTGGTGATTTCTAACTTTATGAAGAGCCAGCCAATTAACTATGGAGAGCAGCTGCCAGTAGTCTCCTTCTCAGCTCCTCTGGTCATCATGTGGACTACATCAAACAAAAAAGTGATCACATCTTTCCTACTTCAGGGAGTCACCTGGCAAGAGTAGAACATGGAATACCATGGGAATTTCTATGTGATTGATTCATCGATTGATAAAATGAGCTGGGATCATCTGGAGCAATTAGGATGCCACAGTTCTATCTGACTTTCTGTTCCTTTAATGTCAAACTTGTCTTTAAAGGTAATGTTGACACATTAGTGGAGTCTCTGATTGAGCCAAAGTGGCCCATGGGTTAGAAGGACCTGCATGGCTTTGTGGCCCAGATGGAGAGCTAGTGTCAGAAGGACCCAGAGTGGGCAAAACTTTTGCCTTCAGGAAGGATGTCATGGAGGTTTAGCCTGGTACCATGGTGGGATAATTTATGGAATTATCTTTTGCATGGGAATTATCAGCTTTCCATCAAAAAAAACCAACCACCCTCCCCAGGTTGAGGCTGTGGGACTCAGGTGATGTTCCAGGACAGATCAGCAAGAGGAGAAACCATCCTGTAACATAGGGGATAGAGTTGAGTCTGGTAACCATGAAAGAGAATGGCAGGGTGGGGTATCTGCAGGACCCCATGGGATTTGCAAAAATTTTGGTTTCCACCTTCCCATTTTTGATGAGATCTGTTCAGTACCTGGTTCGGCTAAAAAGTTCAGGATGAAGTATACCCCGAACTTCATACACTGTAACTCTGGTGGAAATGGCATCTTTTAGTTACACAGGAGGAAAGAGTGAGACCATTAAACCTCAGCGTATGAGTTACACTGGGGACGGCTTTGGTTCACTGAATGGATTAATTAGGTGTTAGTCCGCTCTGAGCTCAGCTATTCCCAGCTGTTTCAGGAGCGTGTCCCACAGATCACAGATCTCAGTATAAAACCTTCCAATTGCACCAACGCATCAGTTTTGGTGGACGGAGAAACGCCGGCACGTCTCTCTCTGCAGTCAGCAGGTACGTGCTATTCTCCTGCATCACAGTCACACAGAGACAGACTTGATGGTGTTTAGCAGGTTCAGGTTTCAAGATCTCCAGCACTAAAAAAAACCTTCACTCCAGCCTCTATCCCTTGAGCTAAGAGAACAAGCCCTTTGCTTGGGAAAAATAGGCTACTGACTCAAGTTAGTGTCTTTCATAACCTCCTGGGATTGTACCACCCATAGTCAGTGTAAGGTGCTGTCTGCTCAATCTGTGGACTCAGCATCTGGTTCATGAGCCACTGGAAGGTGGCTGCTGCCCCATGTAAACCAAATGGCATCATTGTGAACTGATAGGCTGTGTCTACACTACATGTCTCTGTCGGCAGAGGCATGTAGATTAGGGTTGAAGGCAAAGGTAAATGAAGCCACGATTTAAAAGATCGCGGCTTCATTTACATTTACATGGCTGCCGCGCTGAGCCGACAAACAGCTGATCAGCTGTTTGTCGGCTCGCCGGTAGTCTGGACGTTCCCCCTGTCGACATCAAAGCCCTTTGTCGGCAGCCCCGTTATTCCTCGTGGAATGAGGTTTACCGGGGCTGCCAACAAAGGGCTTTGATGTCGACATGGGGAACGTCCAGACTACCGGCGAGCCGACAAACAGCTGATTAGCTGTTTGTCGGCTCAGCGCGGCAGCCATGTAAACGTAAATGAAGCCGCGATCATTTAAATCGTGGCTTCATTTACCTTTGCTGAATAAACAAATCTACATGCCTCTGCCGACAGAGGCATGTAGTGTAGACGTACCCATAAAGTCCAAAGTGTGTACACTGTCTTCTCCTTCACCAAAGGGGTTAATGGTATTTGCCAATACCCATTTGTTACGTCTAATGTGGAGATAGAAAATGGAGAAGCAAACTGGAGAAATGGTTATAGGTAAACAGGATGAAGTTTAATAAGGACAAATGGAAACTTAGGAAGGAACAATCAATTTCACACATACAGAATGGGAAGAGACTGTCTCTGAAGGAGAAATGCAGAACAGAACAGGGACTGGGGGTCACAGTGGACCACAAGTTAAACATGAGTCAACAGTGTGATACTGTTGCAAGAAAAGCAAACATGATTCTAGGCTGCATTAAATAGGAGTGTTGAGAGCAAGACATGAGAAATCATTCTTCTGCTCTACTCTGAGCTCATTAGGTTTCAGTTAGAGTATTGTGTCCAATTCGGGGCACCACATTTCAAGAAAGTTGTAGAGAAATTGGAGAAGGTACAGACAAGAGCAACAAAAATGGTTAAAGGTCTAGAAAATATGAGCTATGAGGGAATATTGAAAGAACTGGGCTTGTTTAGTTTAGAAACGAGAAGACAGAGAGGGGACATGAAAACAGTTTACAAGTATCTAAAAGGGTGTTATAAGGAGGAGAGAGAAAAATTGTTCTCGGCCTCTGAGGATAGGAAAAGAAGGAATAGGCTTAAACTACAACAAGGGAGGTTTAGGTTGGACATGAGGAAAAACTTCCTGCCTGTCAGGATGGTTAAACACTGGAATAAATTGCCTAAGGAGGTTGTGGAATCTCCATAATTGGAGATATTTAAGAGCAGGTTGGACAGACACCTGCCATGGATGATCTAGACTGTGTTGGTCCTACCATGAGGGCAGGGAACAAGACTTCATGACCTCTCGAGGTCCCTTCCAGTTCTAGTGTTCCATGAATCTATGATAATGTGTCTGGGTTTTCATACAAACCAATGTAAATTACACAGCCAGATGCATGGAAGCTTAAATAGCACTGCACACTTTCCACAAAGTCATATGCCAAGCCACAGATTTGTCCTTTCCCCCAGGGTGCAAAGATTGACACTCATTTACTCTTAGTCTTGAACTAAGGAATAATCTTTTCACACCGGGATGGCTTTCACCCTGATTCTCTCATAGCAAGGCACAAGTCCCTGTTAAATTAGTGAGCAAGAGTGTTTGGATACGGGGGGTGATTAATATGCATGTCCTTGTATTTGAACAGTGTGGGCATTGTACGGAACACCTGGAATGGCCATTCATGAACATCTGGCTCTGTGCACTAAGCTGTTCCCTGATCTGGTACCAGTGCCCATTAAGAAACTGATCTTCATTTTTCTTCATTTACTTCACTGTAGCAAAGGGACAGGTTGCCTGCTTCATTTACCTGCCCACATCCCTGTTGCTTCCTGATCTTGTCTCAGAGGAGATGGAAGAGGGAAATCACTCAGTGGTGACTGAGTTCATTCTCTCAGGACTGACAGATCGTCCAGAGCTGCAGGTGCCCATGTTTGGGGTGTTCCTACTGATTTATCTTATCACCATGGTGGGAAATGGGGGAATGATCTTGTTAATCATGATTGACCGCCAACTCCACACCCCCATGTACTTTTTCCTCTGTAATTTGTCTTTCTGTGATCTCTGCTGTTCCTCAGTAATTGCCCCTCAGATGCTGCAAAATTTCTTATCTGAGAAGAAAAGCATTTTGTACACTGGCTGCTATACACAATTGTACTTCTGTATCTTTTTTCAAGACATTGAGTGTCTCTTGCTGGCTGTTATGGCGTATGACCGTTATGTGGCCATCTGTAACCCACTGCTCTATACGGTCACCATGTCCAGACAGCTTTGTAACCAGCTGGTGACTGGAGTGTATGGGGTGGGGTTGGTTGATGCAACGATAAACATCTGCTTTTCACTCCGGCTGTCATTCTGCAGCTCCAACGTTGTCAAACATTTCTTCTGTGACACCCCCCCACTCCTGGCGCTCTCCTGCTCTGACACCCGCATCAATGAGATTGTGACATTTGCCTCCGTGTGCTACACTGTGGTGATCAGCGTTGTGACCATCCTCCTCTCCTACGTCTGTATCATCTCCACTATCTTGCGGATCCGCTCTGCCGAGGGCCGGCGCAAAGCCTTCTCCACCTGCACTTCCCATTTGTGTGCTGTGGGCATGTTTCATGGCACTCTCCTTTTCATGTATTTACGACCCACCTCCAGCTATTCCATGGATACCGACAAAATTACCTCAGTTTTCTACACACTGGTGATCCCCCTGTTGAACCCCCTCATCTACAGCCTGAGGAACAGAGAGGTGAAGGGTGCCCTGAGGAAAACCATGAATAAACTCCTAAGCAATCATTGAATCTTTTCAACTTAGTTCTACTCTAGAGATGAAGAGCAGAAATAGGAGAATTCAATTCCCAAGCTATTGCAATGTCACTTCCTAGAGGCCGCGGTATTATTGTTCATTATTATATTGTTGTGGTTAATTTGTTTGTATTCCAGCAAGGCCTGGTGAAATTCAGGTCTCAATAGGAGATTGTACTTATAAAAGGGAAGGAGGTTTGAAAGGCTAGAGCTGTTTGTATTGGGAAAGAAGAGGAGGCATCACATCTAGCTCCCTCTTCTTCATAGCGATTATGGTTTTATTATGCAATTGGGAATCGTGAAGCATGGGACGAAATTTTTCCTACATTCCTGTGGCTCAGCAGCCTTTTATGTGCTCTGTAGAGTTGTGGCAGAGGTTGTCACATGGTTTGGGTCCATGACTAGAAGGAGAAAGGAGATTTCAGTCACCATGGCCTTTATTTCAAGTGAAGGGAACTACAAAACAAGGAAGAGACGTGGTGACATTTCTTGTGTAGGTGTGTGGACAGAGTTGGCAATGAAGATGATTGCAGGGCTAGGTTCCTCGGTGAGTATTATGGAGGGGTGCTGTGTGGTTGCTGGAAAGAATTTGATTCAGGTTAGGGGTTGTCTGTAGGCAAGGACTGGCCTGTCTCCCAAGGCCTGTGAGAAGGAGGGGTCATTTTTCAGGATAGGTTGTAGATAGTTAATGATGCGCTGGAGGGGTTTCCGTTGGGGGCAACAACCTAACCTGAAACAAATTCTTTCCAGCAATCATGCAGCGGACCTCAAACATACTCATCCGGGAACCTACCCCTGCAACAACCCTGTTGCCAACTCTGTCCACACACCTACACAAGTGACACCATCACAGGACCTAACCACATATGCCACCACATCAGAGGTTCATCCTCTAATGTGGCCTGCATTATCAAGTGTCAGCGATGCCCTTCTGCCATGGATATTGGCCAACTATAGATAGTTCGGATTAGGCTCTCTATTCCGAACTACCAGTACACCTCATTCTAGAGAGCCTAATCCGAACTACCTACTCCGTGCCACGTGTAGCCGCGGGCACGGAGTCTGCACTAAAGGGGATTTAAAAATGGCGGCGCCCGGCAAGATGCAAATGAAGCCCAGGAAATTTAAATCCCGGGCTTCATTTGCAACTTCAGATGCATACATTAACCGCCCTAGTTCGAACTAGGGTGGTAGTGTAGACATACCCCAGGATAGGTAGGAATTCATAGAATCATAGAGCTGGAAGAGACATCAGGCAGTCATCAAGTCCAGCCGCCTGTTGTAGGCAGAATCAATCCCAACTAAATCAACCCAGCCAGGGCTTTGTCAAACCGAGACTTAAACACCTCTAAGGATGGAGATTCCATCACTTCCCTAGGTAACCCAACCCAATACTTCACCACCCTCCTGGTGAAATAGTTTTTCCTAATATCCAACCTAAACCTCCCTAGCCTCTGTTTATCTGAAGATGGAGGACAGGGAAGGGATCTCATGAGGATTACCTGTTCTGTTCACTCCCTCTGGGGCACCTGGCATTGGCCACTGTTGGTAGACTGGACACTGGGCTAGATGGACCTTTGGTCTGACCCAGTATGGCTGTTCTTATGCATCCCAAGAGGCACATAACCTGGGGACCCAGTTGTGGAGCGGACCCAGTAGCATGAACATAGATTTGCACCTTGTTCACTTGTGGTCTAATCTCAGTGAGGTCTGGATCTTCCTCCAAATCTCAGCCAGTTCACAAAAAAAAGCGTTCCATGGGGTCTAAATCATCCATCAACGTCCTTCTTTGGATTTGACCGTCCTGACCGGTTGTTCATTAAGGGAAGACGACAGCCCTACATTTTGGGGACATGTAAAGCCAAGTGGCACGTTCTCCTCTCAGAACCCTCAATTGCGTCTCTAAAGGAACGAAGCACGTTTCAATGATGTCCCCACCTTCCTGTGTAACATCCGTAGCGGGTAGGCGTACAATGCACTTTCTCTCTTTCATAGATTAACTGGATTACTGGGTCAGGACAAGGGGTGCCTGGCCATTAGGTCAGTCCCCAAGGGACTCTTTTATGACTTTAGGGGTCCATGTAACAGCCCCATACCCACCTTTCACAAGCACCCCTTGTAGTTTGGTATGTCTTTAAACTGCCCCAGCCCTGATATTGGGCCAAACCCACAGGATGTCTTCCCTGGAGACAACGGTTCTCAGTTCTGCCTTCTCTTGATTCTTTTGGTGCTAGCTGTCCAGCTAGGCCAATAAATCATGGAGCTCTCTTTTCCTGCTGTCCAATCAAAGGTCATTTCCTCTGTGGCGTATCCACATCTCGGGGTCCCAATGGGACCTTAAGAAGAACAAATAAGAAACATCAAGGCGTCCCTTTAACTCAACCATTTCCCTTTCCTGGGCCCCTTACCCGCAGAATGAGCCTTCATTGATGCTTCACCTTGACCTCAGGTCAAAAGTACTTTCGGGCCCAGTGGCCAGCCAGCAGCACTTTCTCATCTCAGAGTCCCTGCCAGCACAGAGCTGTCCATGGTGCTGAAAGTCACTGTAGCCAGCCAGTAGTTCAGTGGAGCGACACTGGTTTATACCAGCTAGGGATCTGGATTGTTGACGTCTATGAATCTATGCCGATTTATATGACCTGGGAATTGGCTCGATGGCTTCATTTAAGTTATGCAGATTTTCTGTAGACCCACTATTTCTAGTCTGACCTTCAGATAATACTGGAAATGGAATCTCAGCCCCTCATTACAACTAGAATGTCTCCTTTAGATAGCGCTGCAGTCTTGATATAAAGATGTCACGTGATTTTGTATTGGGGTAAGGTCCCACTCTGAGCTGAAAAGATGCTGAGATTCGCACCAGTGGAAGGCCTGAATCCTCTACTACAATGGAGAGAGACATCCCTTTACCAGCAGGAGATCTGGTCTAATGGGTTGTGTCTGTGTGAGGGTTACTTCTTTAAGAATTTCTAGCCGTCTCTGCCAGACTAAGGCAAAGTGGAAACAAGCCCTCAATGTCATCAATGGGCCCAAGACAAGGAATATAACATGTCTAATGTGTTCCTTTCTGCCTGTATGACATCTTTAGATGGCAGGGGAGAATGCACATTCCCTCTTCCCTAGACTGGAAAGGTTGTTGGGCACACAGAAAAGTTTTCCACTAGGAAAATCCCTATTCAGGGGATTGTGCAGGAAGGTCTCTTCTGTATTTCAGAAACTACCAAGTCCTGGGACTAGCCGGGATGGGCAGGGAGGGTGTCCCTAGTCTCTGTTTGTCAGAGGCTGGGAATGGGTGACAGAAGATGGATCACTTGATGATTCCCTGTTCTGTTCCCTCCCTTTGGGGCACCTGGCACTGGCCACTGTCAGAAGACAAGATACTGGGTGAGATAGACCTTTGGTATGGCCATTCCTATATGCTTATAACCTGTAGGAAGATTGTTGTTGATATTTACAATGTCCAGGAGCAGCTGGGCCATTTCACAAGATGAAAATCCTGGCCATGGAGGGTCCCAGGAGAGATCCTAGGATTGAAGGGGAGAAGAATTGAGTTGTCCCCACTTTCTATTTTTTCTGTTTTTGAGTATTTGTTTGCTATTAAATAAAGTTGAAGGCTATTTCTGGTGTATCGGCGTGTACAATTCAAGACCTTCATCTCCTATGTTAAAACTAGACCCATTGTTTTCAAGCACATAATTTTTTTAACAGTGATTCCATTCACAGGGGTCATTTGCATACTTACCTGTAAGGTGTGTGTCTGTGTGGCCATACCAAAGGAATTAAGTCCAGCACTCCTAATTAGGGAAGCTAAGCAGCATTCCCTGAAGATTTAGTGCTCTGTGGTGGGAGCAGGTTATTTAATTGGACCTCTGGAGCATATTTTGTGTGCTTTCTCATAATAGCCATGGTGACATTAATTTACTTACGCATCTAATTCTAGTATGCCACATTGTGTCATGTTTACTAGTTTGAGTTGCTACTTTTCTTTTGATTCGAGTTCATATTCATTAATTTTTTAATACTAAACTTGTCCACTATCTCTTGTATTAGCATTCTTTCTTTCTTCTTCTTCGGCCATACCAATGATCTTTATATAATTTTTTTGTTTCTACTAGTGGCACACAATAGAGTACATTGATATTGATGTTGCATGAAACAAAATTTGAGTCTCAGCATGTCTGGCAAAAAAATGGTGAGGAACATTGGTCATTTCCAGATTTACAGAGAAACATCAAATGAACAATGGAGAGGAGATAGCTGAGGTCACCTCCTGAGCTCCTCTGGTCAGTATGTGATCTCCATCAAGCACCTACCTTTGGGTATGTCTACACTAGCTCGTTAGTTCGAGGTAGGTAGGGTAATTAGGGCAAGCGGAGTTGCAAATGAAGCCCGGGATTTAAATACCCAGGGCTTCATTTGCATGTTCCCAGACACCACCATTTTTAAATCCCCCTTAGTCCGAACTCTGTGCCCGTGGCTACACGCGGCATGGTGTAGGTAGTTTGAATTAAAGATCCTAATTCAAACTACCGTTACTCTTCATTCAACGAAGAATAATTTGTTTCCACTTTTTTTCTTTTATTTTCTCACCCAACACATTACACCCTCCACCTAGGTGCTAGGACCAATTACTCACATTCTCCCCCACCTGTCACAAGTCACTCCCCGCTCCAGCAGGGAAGGGACTCCCCTCTCAGTTTCCCTAACCCCCGCCTCTAGTTGAGGGTGCCCACCTTAGAGAGGGACGGCCTTGGTCTTGTCCCTTTGCCTCATTCTGGGTCGCCTTCATGCAGGGAGGGGAGGGAGAACTGGGCACACCCTCGCTTCAGACCTCAACCCAGGACCCTAAGAACAAGTGCTGTTGCCGCTCATTCGGCTGGTGGGGCTGCTCCCCCAACTCACCGGCCCATGGGCTGTCCTGTGCCTCGTTCTGAGTTACTTCCTCCCATCCAGCTGAGCCACCCTAGGCCCATCTTGCCAGGACCCCAGAATTGTCCTGTCCTGGCTCCGGTCCTCCCAACAGTCCACCTATCACCCATACCCTACTCACTCCACTCTGCTCTTCCTCCTCTGCCTCACTCTGCTTCTCCCCCTCGGCTCCACTCTGCTTCTCCTCCTCTGCTCCATCTCTCCTCTGCTCTCCTCTCCCCATCCCCCGACAGGTGGGCACACCAATTTTCAAAGCCACTTGGGTGCTCTCTCACCAGACAGCTGGCTGGCTTGAAGTGCCCTGGCGCAGGCATGAACCGTGGCTGACGTACATTCCTGGCATGCCCGCCTGCTTCCCGCAGCGCTGGGACTAGGCGCTTCTCAGGTGCGGGGTGTGGGTGCTTCAACGGGGTCATCGCACATCCCGTCACACCCTCATACACAGCAGTGATTGTGGGACTGGGATCATTTTCCAGGGCAGTTAAGCAAGAGGAGAGACCATCCTGTATTGTGGAGAATGGAATCCTGCCTGGGAACCATGAAAGGAAATGGTGGGATGGGGTATCTGAGGGATCCCCGCAATGTTCCTGAGATTTTGGTTTCCTCCAACAATAAAACAAATCAACTCTTTGTGGATCAGTTCGATACATCAACAGCTTTCACTGAAATATCCCCCTAAGCTCATACACTGTAACGCTGATAGACATTGCATCATTCCATATCACAGGAGGAAAGAGTGGGCCAATTAATCTCCAAGCTACGAGTTACTAGAGGTGGCTTTGGACCATTGAGCACGTTAATGAGGTATTGTGCCTCGTTGGGTACAGGTATTCCCAGTAGCTTCAAGGAGCATATCCGCTAGATCAATGATCTCAGTATAAAACTTCCCAAACGCTCCAAACTAGTAGTTGCTGTGAATGGAAAAAACACCAACACATCTGTCCCTTCTCAGGAGGTACGAGATTTTGTCTTGCATCCCACCCACGCACACATAGGGCATGGACATCCAGCACTAACAGGAGCAGCCCATCTCCTAACCCTTGACCAAAAAGAACAACCCATTTGTTGGGAAAAACTAGGCAATTCTGTAGTCAGAGAAGCCAGTGTGCTCCTTTATATCTCTGGGTTTCAATACAAACTAAAGTACATGCCGATCTCAGATGATAAAAGGCTTCATCAGCACTCTGAGCAAGCTTTACTCCAAATTGATATTCCAAGGCACAGAGGTCCCTTTCCCTAAAGAGGGAACATTGACCCTCATTTTCTCGCACCCCTCCTGGCACAAATAAATAATTGCATCAGACTGAGATGTTTTTCACCCTGATTCTCCCACAGCAGTTTCAACAAGTCACTGTTTAGTTTCTTGGATTACTGAACAGGAATGGTGGGGAGGGTGGCATGATTAGCCGTGTGTGTGTTTATCTGTACAGTGTGTGCGTTGTATGGAACAATTGACACAACCAGCTGTGAACATGTGGTTCTGTGGACTAAGACCTTCCTTCATCCTGAATTGGTGCCCATTAAGAAACTGATCTTCTTTTTCTTCATTTACTTCACTATACTAAAGGGTTAGGTTTCCTGCTTCATCCACCTGCCCACATCCCTGTAGCAGCCTGATCTCTGCTCACAGGAGATGGAAGAGGGAAATCACTCGGTGGTGACTGAGTTCATTCTCTCAGGACTGACTGATCATCCGGAGCTGCAGGTCCCCCTGTTTGTGCTGTTCTTACTGATTTATGTTCTCACCATAATAGGAAATGGGGGCATGATCTTGTTAATCGCGATCGACCACCAACTCCACACCCCCATGTACATTTTCCTCAGTATCTTGTCTGCTTGTGATCTCTGCTATTCTTCGACAATTGCCCCGAATATGCTGCAGAATTTTTTTGCAGAGAGGAAAAGCATTTCTTATAGTGGCTGTTATGTGCAAATGTATTTGTTTATCTGTCTGGCAGATATTGAGTGTCTCTTGCTGGCTGTGATGGCATATGACCGTTATGTGGCCATCTGTAACCTGCTGCTCTATATGGTCACCATGTCCACGCAGCGTTGTAGCCAGTTGGTGGCTGGGGTGTGTACTGTGGGGTTGGTGGATGCAATGATACACACATGTTTGACATTTCGGTTGTCGTTCTGCCACTCCAACGTCATCGATCGTCTCTTCTGTGACATTCCCCCACTGCTGGCGCTCTCCTGCTCTGATACCCACATCAATGAAACTGTGATGATTGCCTTTGTTGACTCTATTGTGGTGAGCAGCACTGTGAGTGTTCTCCTCTCCTATGTCTGTATCATCTATACCATCTTGCAGATCCGCTCTGCCGAGGGCCGGCATAAAACCTTCTCCACCTGTGCTTGTCATTTGACTGCTGTGGTTATGTTTTATGGTTCTCAACTCTTTGTGTGTTTCCATCACACTTTCAACTCTACGGAGGAAGACAAAATAGCCTCTATGTTTTACACGGTGGTCCTCCCCATGTTGAACCCCCTCATCTACACTCTGAGGAACAGGGAGGTGAAAGACGCTCTGAGGAAAGCAGTCAAGGAATGCCTAATTAAGTCTTGAATCTGATTAACTCAGTACAGCCTTAATTATGGGGAATGGAATCAGGTGAATTCAATTTCCAGCCCATTGTGATGACATTTCATACAGCCAGTGGTGGCTCTTTATTACATTGTTTTTATTTGTTTGTTTGCATCTCAGCAAAGCCTTAAGGCTCTCTCTAAATTCAGGGTTTTTTTTTAGCTTTTGCTCCAGCAAAATTCAAGGAAGCACCTGTTTCACATGTATAAAAACTATGTGATGTGCTTTGATAGCATGGAGTTGTTTGTACTGGGAAAGACAAGGGGGGCAGGAAATCTTTTCCCCCTGTTCTTTGTAGTGGGGTTGGGTTGGTTTTGCAGTTGTAAGTCTGAAGTGTATGCTTTCTGCGTCTGCCTAGTTGGGTACTTAGAAAAACATGGAAAAACACATTCTGTTCAACACAAACCAAAACTGAATATTTCTTGAGCGTACATCTGCACAACAACGTTATTTTGGAATAATGAACATTATTTCAAAATAGCACAGTATGCCTCTACACAGCAAGCCGTTTTTGAAATAATGAGGCCTTCTTACTCCGACTCATGGTAACTCTCATTTCACAAGGAGTAAGGAAAGTCGAAGGAAGCGTGTTGTTCCTTCAACCTTCTGTTGTGTAGACAGTGCCAAAATGGAATTAAGCTATTCCGAATTCAGGTATGTGATTGATGTAGCTGAAGTTATGTAGCTTCATTTAACTTTTGTCCTGCTGTGTAGACGAGCCCTAAATGTTTTGGAAATTGATAAAACGGAAGAAAATATCCTTTGGAATCTTTTCTTTTTACCTGGACACTTTTCAATGCAAAAGGAAAGACACACAAGGCCTTTATTAGCCCAATGGATGGGAGTGGAATAGGCGGTGATATTGCTGCTTCCTTTGTAGACCAGTGATTAGAGCACTTATATGGGTTGTAGGAGACACAGGTCAATCTCCGCTCTGTCCGATGGGGAGAAGGAATTTGACAGTGAGTCTCCCACATTGCTGAACAGTGCTCTGGTATCTGGGCTATGGTATCCTGGATCTTTCTCAGGCCTGATCTGCGCTAATGGTGAAAACCGATCTAAGCTTCTTTAATCGCAGTCGACGTACTGTAGTCTGTCATACAGCAGTGTCCATATGATGCTCCATTGATGAGATGGTCATGAAGCTAAAGCGTGGAGCTTTTGAATTCCAAGGCCATTTATCTAGTTGGATACTAAGTGGCTAAGGGTACATTTACACAGCAGGGTTTAACTCAAAATAAGCTATGCAAATTGAGCTACGTCAGTTGCATAGCTTTTTTCAGAATAGCTGATTTGGCAACATCTACACAGCGCTTACGTCGACATAGAGCGCTCTTCCTCCCACTTCCCTTACTCCTTGCACAATGATGATTCCAGGAGTCAGAGTAAGAAGTCCTCCAGCTTGACAGTATTTCAACATTATTTGGAAATAACTGCTTGCTGTGTAGGTGCAGACTAAGGGTATGTTCGAACTAGAGTGGTTAATGTAGGCAACCGAAGTTGCAAATGAAGGCCGGATTTTGAATTTCCTGGGCTTCATTTGCATCTTGCCGGGCGCTGCCATTTTTATATGCCGGCTAGTTCGGACTCCGTGCCCGCGGCTACACGTGGCACGGACTAGGTAGTTCGGATTAGGCTTCCTATTCTGAACTACCGTTACTCCTCGTGGAATGGAATGGCTGAGGGGATTGTGAGTCAGAAATTGATAGAATCTGGCAATTGACTGATGTTGGAATCAAGGGGCCGTTACAAAAATTAAAAATAAATTCATTTAAATCTGAT
Organism: Pelodiscus sinensis; assembly: GCF_052426305.1. Classification (NCBI taxonomy): domain Eukaryota; kingdom Metazoa; phylum Chordata; order Testudines; family Trionychidae; genus Pelodiscus; species Pelodiscus sinensis. Next base: position 132,896,350 of record NC_143056.1, on the reverse strand, counting down.
ACCAATCTGACAATACCCAAAATATTTGGCAAATGGAAAACATGGATCAACATTTCTTTTTCAGCTGTTGGAAACATTTAACATAATTGGAAACGGAACTTTTCTTTCCTTCCTTCTGAGCACCTCGTAATTGTTATTATAGTAGTCCTCCCCTTTAGGCTACACGAGAGAATATAACTGATTTTCCTCCTATTACAATCAAACCTTCAAGGAGTCAGAGGTTTGCACCACATGCGACAGGAGGATACTAACATGCCCCATAGTCCCAGTAACACCAGCCAAGAACTGTGCCCATATGCGGGAGGTTTTCTACTATGACAGTGAGGAAGGAGACATCACTGGGCCTACAATGGCTCTCCTTGGAGGCAGGTTATGACCACAGTGTCCTTGTGCATATGCAGCCATATGGGCCCTTGTACATATGGGCCCATCCCTGCACCCTTGCTCCTTCTTATTAATCTAACAATGTTAGAACCACACCTCTAGTGCTCCTGGGATAATTTCCAAGTGGGTGGCTGTGACGTACATGCTGTAGCTCAGATTAATCAGCAGTTGTGTCACCCATACCTGCAGCTTTGCATGCCTTACAATACCTTGCTAAAGTGGCTTCCACGTGGGCTATTCACAATCCACCTTCCAGCATGCTAGTTACACCCGGATCATCATTAGCATTTCCTCCTGATTGCAAGGGGACAAAATGTCTATGTGGAAGGATGTTCCCTGCTGTTTTTCCTCTCCTTTCTCATAGACTCATAGACTTTAAGGTCAGAAGGGACCATTATGATCATCTAGTCTGACCCCCTGCACAGTGCAGGCCACAAAATCTCACCCACCCCTCCTAGAATAATCCTCTCACCTATATCTCAGATACTGAAGCCTTCAAATACTTTGAAGACCCCAAGATGCAGAAAATCCTCCAGCTGTGATCTGTACCCCATGCTACAGAGGAAGGCGAAAACCTCCAGGGCCTCTGCCAATCTACCCTGGAGGAAAATTCCTTCCTGACCCCAAATATGGCGATCAGCTAAACCCTGAGCATGTGGGCAAGACTCACCATCCAGACACCCGATAGTTCTCTATAGTAACTCCTATCATCCCTCCATTGACCTATTTCCCACTGATAATTTCCCACTTGGTCAATTAGCTACCAAGATCATGTTATCTCATACTTTCTGAGTATCCTTTTCCCGCTCGATGACCATTTACTCCTCAAATACAAAGTTAATCACAGCAGACATCCCTTTGTTTAAGACACACCTTGTTGCCAACCTCAGTTTGGAACATGTGTTTATAACACCACAGAGTGAAATTATACATCTTCATGTAGATTGTTGCCTAACGTATTTTATCAGGATGATGCTGATCAGCAAATGATCATTTTTCAAATGACACATTACAACAAAATCATATCAACATATCAAGCACAAAACCAATTCCAACTCTACTGCACGATACACACTGTGAAATGTAAGACAGACACCACATCAGCGATTTCAACATATTGAACATGAAACACACGAGAACTAGTTGTTCCATTCCAACTCATCTGTTGAGGTGGGTCTTACCCACAAGAGCTCATGAGACTATATTTTTGTTGGTCTCTATGCCCTGTTCTACACTAGGGCTTATTTCAACTCCTCCTTCCCTTAAGTCGAATTAATGAGCAGAGCGTCCAAGCTATTATTTCAAAATAACGGGCCACATATTTTGAAATCTGTACTCCTGTTTTTTTCTCAAGGATAGCACTAATTTCAAAATAGTTATTTTGAAATAACGGTAGTGTGGACACCCTGGTACCGGTATTTAAGAATAACTGCTTCCCAGAATAATTTGAACTAATTATTCCCCAGTGCTTCCTGGGGCTCTCAGTGTGAGGTATCGCATCCATGTTAACAGATCCAGCATTCTCAATGGGCACAAGCTGAGCAGCATACCCAGTGTTAGGAGGCCCTCTCTCCCTGGGTGATATCACTACAAAGCCGGGAAGAATGCACATTGCCTCTTCCCAAGACTTACAAGGCTGCGAGGACGGGATAGGTGGCTTCCCCTAGGAAAACCTCTATGCAGGAAGGAAGGGCTCATCTTTATTTCAGAAACTACCCTGTCCTGGGACCCGCAGTATAACTATTAATATTTAAGTGCATAGGACGCCCGGGAGCAGTTGGTGTAATTACTGGGCCATTTCACAAGATGAAAATCCTGGCCATGAAGGGTCCCAGGTGAGATCCCAGGATTGAACAAGATTGTCCCAATTTTCTATTTTTCTATTTTTGAATATTTGTTTGATATGAAATAAAGTTGAAGGCTACTTCTGGTATATCAGCCTGGAAAATTCAAGACCTTCATCTCCTCTGTCAAAACCCGACCCATTGTTTTCAAGCACCCTATTTTTTTAACAATGATTCCATTCACAAAAGTCATTTCCATAGTTACCTGTAAGGTGTGTATCTGTCTAGCACACCTAATTAGTGGAGCCAAGCAGCATTCCCTGCAGATTTAGTGCTCTGTGGTAGGAGTAGGTGATTAAATTGGACATCTGGAGCATATTTTGTGTGCTGTCACATAGTAACCATGGTGACTTGAATTTACTTACACATCTGATTCTAGTATGATACATTGTGTGATGTTTACTAGCTTGAGTTGCTACTTTTCTTTTGATTTGAGTTCATATTCATTAATTTTTTTGACACAAAGCTTGTTCATGGGCTTAAAGTGCAGCAGGGGAGGTTTAGATTGGACATTAGGAAAAAATTCCTAACTGTCAAGGTGGTCAAATATTGGAATAAATTGCCAAGGGAGGTGGTGGAATCTCCCTCTCTGGAGATATTTAAGAACAGGTTAGATAGACATCTGTCAGGGATGGTGTAGACGGAGCTTGGTCCTGCCTTGAGGGCGGGGGGCTGGACTCGATGACCTCTTGAGGTCCCTTCCAGTCCTATGATTCTATGATTCTATGATTCACTATCTCTTGTATTAACATTCTTTCTTTCTTCTTCTTAGGCCACAACAATGATCATAGATAGATAGATAGATAGATAGATAGATAGAATTAATTTTTGTTTCTACTAGTGGCAAACAATAGAGTACATTGATATTGATGTAGCATGAAACAAAATTTGAGTCTCAACATGACTGGCAAAACAATGGTGAGGAACATTGGTCATTTCCAGATGTACAGAGAAACATCCAATTAACAATGGAGACCAGATAGCTGAGGTCACTTACTCAGTTCCTCTGGTCATCATATGATCTCCATCAAGAGCCTATCTTTCCTACTTTAGGGAGGAATTCAGCAAAGGACGGGCATAAATACCAGATAGATAGATAGATCGATAGAAGCCAATGAGTTTTGAATATTATATATTATATCCAGGTTTTTTATTTGTACTGGTGGATTTTTGTATTGGTGCATAACAAAATCCAGTCTGCAGATAAATGGCAAACATTAGAGGGAACATTGCTGGTGTCCAGGTTTTCAGAGAAACACCCAATTCACACTGGAGACCTGAAGGTCACGCTTTGCTCCTGAGTGACTCTGGTCACCCTATGGTCTCCATAAAGCACCTAACTTTCCTGCATTGGGGAGTGACCTAGCAAGGGAAGAACATAAAATACCCTGGTTATTGGCATGTGATAGATAGATAGATAGATAGATAGATAGATAGATAGATAGATAGATAGATAGATAGATAGATAGATAGATAGATAATGTCTTACAGGTTTTACATTCCAACATTCCTCCTACTGGGGGTCAGAGCAATGAGGTCATTCCAAAACCAGGAATGACTGAGAAGATACCAGCTAAAGCTGCAAGAAATCAGTATATTTCAGACCTATCTAACTCCCTGTTCCTTTTATTCCCAGCTTCTTGATAAGGCTCGCTGAAAAGCTTTTTTTCTTGTAACATTTTCATTGATGAGAAATTAAATTTTTATTTCCACTAATTTTTTCATTGAATTACCTGCTCTAGGTAATTTAGCAGTTGTCCATCAAACTACCAAACTCCTCTCCTCCCTAAATTGTGGCTGTGGGATGTGGGTGACATTCCAGGGAAGTTCAGCAGGAAGGGAAATCATCCTATATCATGGGGGATGGAATCCTGCCTGGGATCCATGAAAGAGAATGGTGGGATGGGGTATCCGAGGGACCCCTGCAATGTTACTGTAATTTTGCTTTCCTCCAACAACAAAACAAATCAACCCTTTGTGGATCAGTTTGGTACATTAACAGCTTTAACTGAAATATCCCCCTAACCTCATACACTGTAACTCTGATATGCATTGCATCATTCCATATCACAGAAGGAAAGAGTGGGCCAATTAATCTCCAGGCTATGAGCTACACTGAAGTTGGCTTTGGACCACTGAGCACATTAATGAGGTGTTGTGTCTCTCTGGACACAGGTATTCCCAGGTGCTTCAGGGACCATGTCCCCTACATCACAGATGGCAGTATAAAACTTCCCGAAGGCACCGAATGCTCGTAGTTGCTGTGAATGGAAAAACACCCCCGTCTCGGTCCCTTTTCAGGAGGTGCAAGCTTTTGTCCTGCATCCCAGCCACACACACATTCACATGAAGCCTGGAGATCAGCAGGTACTGAATTCAAAATCTCCAGCACTAAAAGGAGCAGCCCAACTCCTGGTCCTTGACCAAAAAGGACAACACCTTTGTTTGGGAAAAACTAGGCAATTCTGTAGTCAGAGAAGCCAGTGTGTTCCTTTATATCTCTGGGTTTCAATGGAAATGAACATAAATGCTGAGATCAGACGATAAAAGGTTTAATCAGCACTCTGAGGATGCTTCAACTCAAACCGATATTCCAAGGCACAGAGCTCACTTTCTCCATAGAGGGAAGATTGACCCTCATTTACTCTCACCTGTCTTTCAGCAGAGGGATGATCATATCAGACTAATATGTTTTTCACCCTGATTCTCCAACAGCAGTTTGAACAAGTCACTGTTTAGTTTCTTGGATTAGGGAACAGGAATGGTGATGATGGTGGGATAATTAGGCGTGTGTGTTTTTATCTCTACAGTGTGTGCATTTTATGGAACAATTGACACGACCAGCTGTGAACATCGGTCTCAGTGGACTAAGACCTTTCTTGATCCTGAACCAGTGCCCATTAAGAAACTGATCACTCTTTTCTTCATTTACTTCATTACAGCAAAGAGACCATTTCCTCAAGTCATCCCCCTGTCTGCTTCCCTGTAGCTACCTAATCTCTGCCCAGAGGAGATGGAAGAGGGAAATCACTCGGTGGTATCTGAGTTCATTCTCTCAGGACTGACAGATCATCCAGAACTGCAGGTTCCCCTGTTTGTGTTGTTCCTACTGATTTATGTTATCACCCTGGTAGGGAACGGGGGAATGATCTTGTTAATCACAATTGACCACCAACTCCACACCCCCATGTACTTTTTCCTCAGTATCTTGTCTGCTTGTGATGTCTGCTATTCCTCCACAATTGCCCCTAAAATGCTGCAGCTTTTTTTTGCGGACAGGAAAAGCATTTCTTACACTGGCTGTTATGTGCAAATGTATTTGTTTATCTGTTTGGCAGATATTGAGTGTCTCTTGCTGGCTGTGATGGCGTACGACCGTTATGTGGCCATCTGTAACCCACTGCTCTATACGGTCACCATGTCCAGGCAGCGCTGTAACCGGCTGGTGGCTGGGGTGTGCGCTGTGGGGATGGTGGATGCATTGATACACACGTGTATGACATTTCGGTTGTCGTTCTGCCACTCCAATGTCATCGATCATTTCTTCTGTGATATTTTCCCAGTTCTGGCACTCTCCTGCTCAGACACCAGCCTCAATTACATTGTGCTGTATGCCTTCATTGACACTATTTTGGTGAGCAGCACTGGGAGTGTCCTCTTCTCCTATATCTGTATCATCTCCACCATCCTGCGGATCCACTCTTCCGAGGGCCGGCACAAAGCTTTTTCCACCTGCGTTTCCCACGTGACTGTGGTGGTCATGTTTTATGGCTCTCAACTCTTTGTGGGTTTCCATCCCATGTTCAGCTACATGGAATTAGACAAAATAGCCTCCGTGTTTTACACGATAGTGATCCCCTTTTTGAACCCCCTCATCTACAGCCTAAGGAACAGGGAAGTGAAGGTCGCCTTGAGGAAAGCAGTTAAGGAACTCCAAATGAAGTCTTGAGTCCGGAAAACTCTGTACTGCCTTAGTAATAGAGAACAGAAACAGGTGAATTCAATTCCCAGCCCATTATGATGGCATTTTACAGAGGCAGTGGTGGCTCTTTATTACATTACCATTCATATTCATAGAATCATAGAATCATAGGACTGGAAGGGACCTCGAGAGGTCTTCGAGTCCAGCCCCCCGCCCTCAAGGCAGGACCAAGCTCCATCTACACCATCCCTGACAGATGTCTATCTAACCTGTTCTTAAATATCTCCAGAGAGGGAGATTCCACCACCTCCCTTGGCAATTGATTCCAATATTTGACCACCCTGACAGTTAGGAATTTTTTCCTAATGTCCAATCTAAACCTCCCCTGCTGCACTTTAAGCCCATTACTCCTTGTCCTGTCCTCAGAAACCAAGAGGAACAAATTTTCTCCTTCCTCCTTGTGACACCCTTTTAGATATTTGAAAACCGCTATCATGTCCCCCCTTAATCTTCTTTTTTCCAAACTAAACAAGCCCAGTTCATGAAGCCTGGCTTCATAGGTCATGTTCTCTAAACCTTTAATCATTCTTGTCGCTCTTCTCTGTACCCTTTCCAATTTCTCCACCTCTTTCTTGAAATGTGGCGCCCAGAACTGGACACAGTACTCCAGCTGAGGCCTAACTAGTGCAGAGTAGAGCGGCAGAATGACTTCACGAGTTTTGCTTACAACACACCTGTTGATACAACCTAGAATCATATTTGCTTTTTTTTGCAACATATTCATTTGTTTGCATCCCAAGAAAGCCTTCAGGCTTTCTCTAATATCAGGGGGGTCTTAATCTACTGCCCCAGCAAAATTCAAGGAAGCGCCTGTTTCATGTGTATAAAAATTTGTGATGTGCTTTGAAATCATGGAGCTGTTTGTATTGGGAAAGAACAAGGGAGCAGGAAACCTTTTCCCCCACATCTTTGGTTTGTTTGGTTTCGTAGTTGTAAGTGTAAAGTGTATGATTTCTGCGGCTACCTGATCAGGTGCCTAGAAAAACAATGAAAAAGAAAATTCTGTTCATCCCAACCCAGATCTGAATATTCCCTCAGGCCACAGCTCCACAGCAACATTATTTTGGAATAACACAGTGGCTGTGTCTAGCTTGCATCCCTTTTCCATAAAAGGGATGCAAATTAGACACATCGCAATTGCAAATGAAGCGGGGATTTAATTCCCCCCCCCACTTCATTTGCATAAACATGGCTGCTGCTTTTTTCCAGCTCGGAGGTTTGCCGGAAAAAAGCGCCAGTCTAGATGGGGATCTTTCAGAAAATAAAGCCTTTTCCGAAAGATCCCTTATTCCTTTTTTTTAGAGGAATAAGGGATCTTTCAGAAAAGGCTTTATTTTCCGAAAGATCCCCGTCTAGACTGGCGCTTTTTTCCGGCAAAGCTCTGAGCCGGAAAAAAGCGGCAGCCATGTTTATGCAAATGAACATGTTCATGTTTATGCAAATGAAGCAGGGGGATTTAAATCCCCACTTCATTTGCAATTGTGATGTGTCTAATTTGCATCCCTTTTACGGAAAAGGGATGCAGTCTAGACACAGCCAATGTGCTTCTACTCAGCAAGCCATTATTTTGAAAGAATATTGAGCTGGAGGACTTCATACTCCAACTCATGGTAACCCTCTTTTTTCAAGGAGTAAGGGAAGTTGAAGGAAGAGAGTTATTCCTTCGACCTCCTATTGTGTGGACAGCGCCAAAATGGAATTAAGCTATTCTGACTTCAGCAATGCAATTGATGTAGCTGAAGTTACATAGCTTAATTCAACTTTTGTCCTGCTGTGTAGACGGTCCCTAAATGTTTAGGAAATTGATAAAACTGAAGAAAATATCCTTTGGAATCTTTTCTCCCTTTCCCGGACACTTTTTAATACAAAAGGAAAGACAAAGTACCTGTATTGACCAAATGGATAGGAGTGGAAGAGGTGGTGATATTTCTGTTTCCTTTGTAGACCAGTAATTAGAGCACTTATATGGGCTGACACAAGCCAATCTCTCCTCTGTCTGATGGAGAGAAAATATTTGAGACTAGGTCTCTCACATTGCCAAACGGTGTTGTGGCATCTGGGCTATGTCCAGTCCTGGATCTTTCTCAGGGCTGGTCTGTGCTAATGGAAAAAGCTGATCTAAGCTTCTCTAATCCCAGTTGACGTACTGTAGTCTGACGTACAGCAGTATCCAACTAAAGATGTGGGGGAAAATATTTCCTGCTCTCCTGTTCTTTTCCAATATAAACAGCTCCATGCTTTCAAAGCACATCACATATTTTTATACATATGAAACATACATATGATGCTCTGTTGATGAGATGGTCATGAAGCTAAAGTGTGGAGCCTTTGAATTCCAAGGTCATTTCTCTAGCAGGATACTAAGTGGCTAAAGGTACATCTACACAGCACAGCTTAACTGGAAATAAGCTATGCAAATTTAGCTATGTCAGTTGCATAGCTTTTTTCAAAATAGCTTATTTCAGAATTGGGAGCATCTGCACAGCATTTATCTCGACACAGAGCCCTGTTCCTCCGACTTCCCTCACACCTTGCACAATGAGGGTTACAGGAGTCAGAGTAAGAAGTCCTCCAGCTTGACAATATTTCAATATTATTTCGAAATAACTGCCTGCTGTGTAGCTGTGGACTAAGTTCTTTTGAAATAACATTATTTATTTTGAAATAATGTTTCTGTTTAGATCTACGTTGAGAGAGTAGATCCTCACCTCCCCTAAACTTGGTGATTTTAGCTTCTACAGGCAACATTAAAGATCTGATAAAATGTTCCAGTATTTGCTCCGGGGATAGCTGAGTTAGTCTGTACAGAATAAACTTAAAAAACAAAAACTGGTCTGGTATCACTTTATAGACTAATAAAACATGTAGATGGCATCATGAGCTTTCGTAGGCACAGCTCACTCCTTCAGATGACCAGCGTTTTGAGTTTAGGATGAGCAGACCCAAAATAAATAGGGGCGAAGGGGTAAGAAAAAAAGGAGGCGGGTGGGAAACAAGGACAGTATTTGCCGTTAGTAACAGTAAAGCAAGATAGATACTTCACTCCCAGGCTCCCATAAAATTTCATTCACTGTAAATATATTTTTTAAAGAAGAGGTGTTATCAGCAATTTTATTTTTACTTCCTGTGTTCAGTGACGATACAATTCAAAATACTCCTTTTAGAATGCTGGAATGGTTTGAAATAAGAAAATTGGCCAGTCTGCATAATGAGTAGCTGCCTCTCCTCAGCAGAACTCTCCAGAGGCAGCATTTTCAAAAATACTCACTAATTCAGGGTGCCTATCGACAACTATGGAAATGTGCATCTTAAATTCTTTCTGCCTCTCTTTGCCCATCTATGAATGGGAGTAACCAGACTTACCAGCTTCATTGTAGGGTTCAGAATTGTTTGCGGCTCTTTCAATGGCCCTCATCAATGTAGTACCTGTAAGCACCTCATGAACTTGATTGTATGTGTCCTTGCAACTTCCATGTTAGGACGTATAGTATTACCTCCATTTTACCGATGATTAACTGAAGTGCTGAGAAAGTAAATGACTTGCTTTAAGGTCATGTAATCCCCTTTTTCCTCCTCGGGTTACTCAGGAGCAGGTCACACTCACACGTGTGCCGGGACACCTGATGGTTTTTACGTAAAAGGAGATCCTGAGTACCCCAGTGGCGATGTTGTTTATTTGGGGATTCCCTGTCCACTCCTTGCTGTAGTCCCTTGCTCCCTAAGTTATACAATGGTGGTGTCTCCACCTGGCTGGCCCTGTATACTCTGGCTACGTCTACACTGGCCCCTAATTCTGGAAAAGTCATGCAAAGCAGGTAAGTCAGAATACGGAAATCCGCGGGGGATTTAAATATCCCCCACGGATTTAAATAAACATGTCCGCCGCTTTTTTTCCAGCTTGGGGAAAAGCCGGAAAAAAGCATCTAGACTGGCGCGATCCTCCGGAATAAAGCCCTTTTCCGGAGGCTCTCTTATTCCTACTTGAAAGTGTAGACGTAGCCTCTTAATCGTGTGCCTTGGGAGCCTCCAGGAATAAAATTATTGCAGCAGTAATCGGGATCTAACTCCAGAACAACACTTATAAATAATATACATCTACTTGATTACATAGAATGAACACATCTTTACTTAATAAGTTAAAGAAACAGGATTTAACAGATTAACAGTGAATAAAATCAATTAACAAAGCACACAGAAATAACAGGAACTTATCTAGCTGGCATTTGCATTGCCACCATTTATCCCACCCCAGAGTGTGCACCCCTCTGGACTCAGAGTCCCAGACACTTGGTTGCGTGGGCGTGCTTGAAGGGCTATAGCTGGATATGGAGACAGCACTGTGTGGGTCCTGTGTGTGTTAGTCCAAGCTGAGCAGCCACCTGCAAAATCCCTCTGGCACTGGAGCACGCTCCACTAAATGCCAGCAGCTCTAGTTCCCTGAGCTGGACACTCTGCCTCTCTTTGGACCCAGACTTAATCTGTATCTCTGAAGTCTGTCCCAGGCAGCACTTTCCCAAAGAGCCCATTTACTTACAGCCTCCTCCTGTGTGTTGGTTTTTGTGTAGTCCTTCTCAGCCACAGGCACAGCCAGAGTCTTTCCCCTCTAGGGCAATCAGCAGCCCTTAAGCAGCCTGCTAGATCCAAGCCCTGCAGGCTCTCAATCCCAGGCTGTAGCTGCAACACAACAGCTTCCTGGACTGCATAAGACTCCTCCACAGCAGCCTGGCTCCTCTGTTCCAAAATAGAGACCCCACCTTTCCCAACATGCCCAGACAAGCCCCTTTACCGATTTTCCTCAAGGGCTCATGGAAGTGTAGTCTCTAGGGCTAGATTGCAGCACACAGAATCCTCCCAGAAAAAGTCAGCGGCCCCTTTAGTAAGGGGACTACAGTCACACAAGGTGACTAGTTGTATCAGGAACTAAGCCCCAAATTACACAGTGCTACACTAACGTTCTACCTACTGGCATATCTTTCCTTCGCATGGCAATAGAGGAACAGTGGTGTCTTGGAAACCATTAAGGCCAGAGTTTTGTTATCTGGTTAATTTTGGCCCTTCAGAGAACTCCCGTTCACTCAAAAGTAGCCAGCAGCAGTAGGTTCGATGGGAGGGCCAAAGTGCTTTGTACGATAAAATCCTTATTTACAAGCTCTTCCAAGCAAGGATCTGTCTGCAAGCTCCAAAGCCAGGCGTGAATGTTCTCCAGGGCTTGTAAAAACGTAGTGAGCTGGTTTACTCTGAGTTTTTGTGTTGGTGACACACAATGTGAAAATGTAGCCTGTTTCCACATAGTACCACTGAAATCAAAATCATGGGCTCTAAACATTGGTGGAAAAACCCAGAACCATGAAAGAGAATGGTGGGATGGGGTATTCAAAGACCCCGCAATGTTACTAAGATTTTGGTTTCCTCCAACAACAATCATATCAACCCTTTGTGGATCAGCTCAGTACATTAGCAGCTTTCTCTGAAAAACACCCCTAACCTCATATACTGTAACTCTTATAGACATTGCTGGGGATAGAACAAGAAGCAATGGGCTTAAACTGCAGCAAGGGAGGTTTAGGTTGGACATTAAGAAAAAGTTTCTAACTGTCAGGGTGGTCAAACACTGGAATAAATTGCCCAGGGAGGTTGTGGAATCCCCATCTGTGGAGATATTTAAGAGCAGGTTAGATAAATGTCTATCAGGGATTGTCTAGACAGTATTTGGTGCTGCCATGAGGGCAGGGGACTGGACTCGATGACCTCTCGAGGTCCCTTCCAGTCCTAGTATTCTATGATTGCATCCTTCCATGTCACAGGAGGAAAGAATGGGCCAGTTAATCTCCAGGGTATGAGCTACACTGGAAGTGACTTTGGACCACTGAGCACATTAATGAGCTGTTGAGTCTCTCTGGACACAGGTATTCCCAGGTGCTTCAGGGAGCATGTGCCCTAGATCACAGATCGCACTATAAAACTTCTCAAATGCTCCGAACTGGTAGTTACTGTGGATGGGAAAACATCACCACGTCTCTCTCTCCTCAGGAGGTGGGAACTGTTGTCCCGCATCCCAGCTACACATGCACACATACAGCATGGAGATCAGCAGGTACTGAACTCAAAATATCCAGCACTAAAAAGAGCAGCCCAACTCCTAACCCTTGACAAAAAAGAACAACCCCTTTGTTTGGAAAAAATTAGGCAATTCTGTAGTCAGAGAAGCCAGTGTGTTCCTTTATATCTCTGGGTTTCAACACAAATGAAAGTAAATGCCAATATCAGATGATGAAAGGCTTCACAATATTCCAAGGCACAGAGCTCATTTCTCCCCAAAGAGGGAAGATTGCTCAAGGAGGGGTGAGAGTAAATGAGGGTCAAAGGCATAATCTCATCAGACTGAGATGTTTTTCACACTTCTACTCTCAAAGTAGTTTCAGAAGTCGCTGTTGCTTGGATTACTGAACAGGAATGTAGGTGAGTCCGGCCTGATTAGCCTGTGTATGTTTTTATCTGTACAGTGTGTGCATTGTATGGAACAATTGACACAACCAGCTGTGAACATCTGGTTCTGTGGACTAAGACCTGAATTGGTGTGCATTAAGAAACTGATCTCCGTTTTCTTCATTTACTTCACTATAGCAAAGGGGTAGGTTTCCTGCTTCATCCACTTGCCCACATCCCTTTAGCTGCCTGATCTCTGCTCAGAGAAGATGGAAGAGGGAAATCACTCAGTGGTGACTGAATTCATTCTCTCAGGACTGACAGATCATCCAGAGCTGCAGGTCCCCCTGTTTGTGTTGCTCCTACTGATTTATGCTCTCACTTTGGTAGGGAATGGGGGGATGATCTTGTTAATCATAACTGACAAACAACTCCACACCCCTATGTACTTTTTCCTCAGTATCTTGTCTGCTTGTGATCTTTTTTATTCCTCGACAATTGCCCCTAAGATGCTACTGAATTTTTTTGCGGAGAGGAAGAGCATTTCTTACACTGGCTGCTATGTGCAAATGTATTTGTTTACCTCTCTGGCAGACATTGAGTGTCTGTTGCTGGCTGTGATGGCGTATGACCGTTATGTGGCCATCTGTAATCCGCTGCTCTATATGGTCACCATGTCCAGACAGCGCTGTAACCTGCTTTTGGTTGGGGTGTGTGCTGTGGGGCTGGTAGATGCAATGATACACACTTGTTTGACATTTCGGTTGTCATTCTGCCGCTCCAATGTCATTGATCGTTTCTTCTGTGATATTCTCCCACTGCTGGCGCTCTCCTGCTCTGACGCACGTATCAACGAGATTGTGCTGTTCACCTTCATTGACTCTATTGTGGTGAGCAGCACTGTGAGTGTCCTCCTCTCCTATGTCTGTATCATCTATACCATCCTGAAGATCCGCTCTGCCGAGAGCCGGCGGAAAGCCTTCTCCACTTGCGCCTGTCACTTGACTGCGGTCATTATGTTTTATGGCTCTCAACTCTTCGTGTGTTTCCATCCCACTTTCACCTCTATGGAGGCAGACAATATAGCCTCTGTGTTTTACACGGTGGTCCTCCCCATGTTGAACCCTCTCATCTATAGTCTGAGGAACAGGGAGGTGAAGGATGCCCTAAGGAAAGCAATCAATGAACTCCGTGCCAAGTCTTGAATCTGATTAACTCAGTACAGCCTTATTAATGGGGAGTTGAATCAGGTGAATTCAATTCCCAACCCATTGTGATGGCATTTCGCACAGCCAATGGTGACCCTTTATTACATTGTCATTATTATTCATTTGTTTGTATCCCAACAAAGCCTTCAGGCTCTCTATAAGATCACAGTTTTTTTAAGCTCCTGTCCCAGCAAAATTCAATGAAGTACCTGTTTTACATGTATAAAACTATGTGATGTGCTTTGAAAGCATGAAGCTGTTTACATTGGGAAAGAAGAGGGGAACAGGAAATCTTTCCCCCCACTTCTTTGTAGTGGAGTTGGTTTGGGTTTGCAGTTATAAGTTTGACGTGTATGATTTCTGCAGCTGCCTGGTCGGGTGCTTAGAACAACATGGAAAAACACATTCTGTTCAACTCAACACAAATCTGAGGGTACGTCTCAACAGCAATGTTATTTTGGAATAACTGACATTATTTTGATGTAACACAGTGGCTATGTCTAGACTGGCATGATTTTCCGCAAATGCTTTTAACGGAAACGTTTTTCTGTTAAAAGCATTTGCGGAAAAGAGCATCTACATTGGCATGGACGCTTTTCCGCAAAAGCACTTTTTGTGGAAAAGCATCCGTGCCAATCTAGACGCGGTTTTGCGAAAGAAAGCCCCGATCGCCATTTTCGCCATCAGGGCTTTTTTGCGCAAAAGAGTTTTTAGCTGTCTACACTGGCCCTCTTGTGCAAAAACATTTCCAGAAAAGGGCTTTTGCCCGAACGGGAACGTCAAAGCATTTGTGCAAGAAGCACTGATTTCAGACAGTAGAACGTCAGTGCTTTTGTGCAAAATCAAGCGGCCAGTGTAGACAGCTGGCAAGTTTTTGCGCAAAGCGTCTGCTTTTGCAGAAAGACTTGCCAGTCTAGATGCAGCCAGTGTGCCTCCAGACAGCAAGCCCTTATTTTGAAATAACTGCCTGCTCTGTAGTCATGGACTAAGTTATTTGGAAATAATGTTGCTGTGCAGACGTACCATAAGAGAGTGGATCCTCACCACTCCATTAGTGATTTTAGGTTCTACAGGGAACATTCTGATAAGATGCTCCAGTATTTGCTTATACTAACAGTAAAGGTAGATAGGGTATGTCTACACTACCACCCTAGTTAGAACTAGGATGGTTAATATAGGCAACCGAAGTTGCAAATGAAGCCCGGGATTTGAATTTCCCGGGCTTCATTTGCATCTTGCCGGGCACCGCCATTTTTAGATGCCGGCTAGTTCGGACTCCGTGCCTGCGGCTACACGCGGCATGGACTAGGTAGTTCAGATTAGGCTTCCTATTCTGAACTACCGTTACTCCTCGTGGAACTTCAGTTGCCTACATTAACCACCCTAGTTCGAACTAGGGTGGTAGTGTAGACATACCAAGATACTTCAATGCCAGGCTCCCATATGATTTTATTCACTGTGAATATATTTTTTAAGGAATCAGTGTTATTAGCAATTTTATTTTTACTTTCCCTATTGAATGATGATACAATTCAAAATACTCCTTTCAGAGTGTAGGACCGGTATGAAATAAGAAAATAGGCTGGTCTGTACGATATGTAGCTGCCTCTCTTCAGCAGAACTCTCCAGAGGCAGTATTTTCCAAAAATACTCTCTAATTCAGGAAGCCTATGGACAGCTATAGGTCTCAAATTCTTTCTGCCTCCCTTTGCCCATCTGTGAATGGGAGTAACCAGATTTGCCAGCTTCATTGTAGGGTTCAGAACTGTTTGCAGGTCTTTCAATGGGCCTCATCAATGTAGTGCCTGTAAGCACCTTGCAAACTTCATTGCACGTCTCCTCAGAACGTGCATATTAGGAAGAACAGTATTACCTCCATTTTACAGATGATGAACTGAAGCACTGAGAAAGTAAATGCCTTGCTTTAAGGTCACAGAAGGTGTCCAGTTGTGTCAGGAACTGAGCCCCAAATTACAGAGTGCTACATGAATGTTCTACCTACTGGCATATATTTCTTTCACATGGCAATAGAGGAATAGTGATGTGTTGGAAACTGTTAAGGCCAGAACTTTGGCCTCCCACTGAACCTGGTGCTGCTGGCTATTTCTGAGTGAACAAGAGTTCTCTGAAAGGCCAATATTCAACCAGATACCAAAGTGCTTTGTAGGATTAAATCCTTATTTACAAGATCTTTGAAGCAACGATCTGTCTGCAAACTCCAAAGCCAGGTGTGTATGTTCTCCAGAGCTTGTAAAAACTGAACGAGTCGGTTTACTCTGAGTTTTTGTGTTGGTGACACAGAATGTGAAATCTTTGCCTGTTACCATAGAGCTCCACTGAAATCGCAAATGGTGGGTTCTAAACATTGGTGAAAAATCCCAGAGCCATCCAGTTGGTGTTTCACATCCCTTTGCATTTTCAGTGCTATCACTTGTGGCTTTGTGTGTGTGGGAGGGGAGGAGGCTTGCTGTCTGTGTCACTTTATTCCTTATTTGTACTGTTCTATATGGGTATGTCTACACAGCAGCCTTATTTTGGAATAACTAACGTTATTCTGAAATAACAAAGAGCACATTTACACTACAAGCCTTTATTCTGAAATAATGGCAAGATGGAAGACTTCTTCCTCTGATTCCTGGAACCCCCATTTCATGAGCAGTAAGGGAAATTGATGGAAAAGTGTTCTTACTTTGACTTCCTGCTGTGTAGACAGTGCCAAAAGCAAAATTAAGCTCTTTCAATTTCAGCTATGCAATTGACATTGCTTAAGTTGTAAAGCTTAATTTGCTTTTGGCCCTGCTATGTAGCTGTAACCTATGGTTACGTCTACACTGGCATGATTTTCCGGAAATGCTTTTAACGGAAAAGTTTTCCGTTAAAAGCATTTTCGGAAAAGCGCGTCTATATTGGCAGGACGCTTTTCCACAAAAGCACTTTTTGTGGAAAAGCATCCGTGGACAATCTAGACGCACGTTTCCGCAAAAAAGCCCTGATCGCCATTTTCACGATCGGGGCTTTTTTGCAGAAAAAAAATCTCTGCTGTCTACACTGGCCCTTTTGCGCAAAAGTTTTTCGGAAAAAGACTTTTGCCCAAACGGGAGCAGCATAGTATTTCCGCAAAAGCCCTGACAATCTTACGTGAGATCGTCAGTGCTTTTGCGGAAATTCAAGCGGCCAGTGTAGACAGCTGGCAAGTTTTTCCGCAAAAGCAGATGATTTTGCGGAAAAACTTGCCAGTCTAGACACAGCCTATGTGGGACTGTTAACAAGTGTGTTTATTCCCCCTCCCCCCCCTTTAGTCTCGATTCATGAATCCCTGCTCAAATCTTGTTTGCAACTCCTTACTGACTCTTGTAGCAGTCGGTACAACACCTGCCGAGATATCAATTGATACAGTGCTCCCGCTATTGGTGGAGGGGAGAGGAGAGCCTGGACCCACCCTCACTCACGGGCCCCAGCTCAGGGCTCTAAGGACAGGAACTATCTGCGGTCCTGTCCAGCTGACGGGGCTTCCCGCTAAAACACGCCAGCCCTCGGGCTATAATCACATACCCCACCCTGGACTGCTTCCTCTCCCCATTTTCTCCCAGTGACAGTCTGCCCGTTCACCCCTTTCTTCAGCGGTACTTCTGCCGGTTGTAAGACTCCCTCCCCTGCTTCCCAATACCTTCCATGCCTTCTTCGCACTCCGTGTCCTTCCTTCCCCAACTGTTTCTCCATTTTTAAACCTCCCACCCTCCATCCCAATGTTCCCATGTCCCCCCAACATAATCCCTTTGCCATCCCCCAGGCCTCGCCCCTTTTCCCTCCTGTCACTTCCAGCGTGGCCACGCTATAGCTGCAGCTCATGGTTCCCGCGGCCTCGGGGTGGTGGAACTGGCTCACGGCACGCAAACACCCCACACAGGCCACGTACCCGGCTCCCTGCGTCATGTACCTGGCTGAAGCCAGGCAGCTCGGAGTGCAGGGCATATTGTATGAATATTTGCCATGAGAGCATGACTATGTCTAGATGACTCCGATTCATTTAGAATCTAAAAGTTGACCTCTGTGTGCAGATAGTACTCCTGCAAGAGGGATAGTTTTGTGAACTGAATATGTCCATAGTACGCTAGTGTACTGGCAGATGGTTCATTTTTCGAGGGCAGCTTTCCTTGAAGATTTAATGCTCTGTGCTAGGAGTAGGTCATTAACTTGGGCCTCGGTTCCATATTTTAATGCTCTCAATTAATGGCCATGTGACTTGGTTTTATTTATTCAGGTATGTACAGCCTGCCACATTTTGGTGTCTTTAACAGCTTGAGTTGCGCAAAAGGATGATAAAACACATGGGCTCCATATTAAATAAAAATCTTAAGCCATACACATTAACGATTGCTTGTTTTACTATTCTTTTTTTTCTTCCATACAAATGAGCTTTTAATATTATATATTATTCATATTATATATCATATCTTGGTTTTCTGTTTGCACTGGTGGCACACACAGGCACAGCCCCTTGATATTAGCGCATAACAAAATCGAGTCTGCAGATAGATGGCAAACATGAGAGGAAACATGGTTGGTGTCCACGTTTTCAGAGCAGCACCCAATTCACAATGGAGATCAGAAGGGTCTATGGTCTCCGTGAAGCACCTATCTTTCTTGTTTTGGGGCATGACCTAGCAAGGGAAAAACATAGAATATCCTGGTGATTAGCACGTGAGAGAGAGAGAGACAGAGAGAGACAGCCCAGCCCAAGGAAGAGAACAAGGATATGTGGATACTGAAGCATCCTGTGGTATTTCAGCATCAGTCAGAAGCTTTCAGGATCCACAAACAAGAAAACCAATCAACACTTTCATTATCAGCTTCTCTCAGTACACAGCTTACGCTGTAAACAGCAGGACAAAATTAGCCCTAACATCATGCACCAGATCGCTGGCAAAATTGCATCATTTCATCCCAGAGGAGGAAAGAGTGGGCCAAATTAATCCACAGGGCATGAGTGACACTTCAGTTCACTGAGGGCATTAATTAGGTGCCGTGTCTCTCTGAGCTCAGATATTCCCAGTTGCTTCCGAGCTGGGATCATGGCTAGACCACAGATCTCTACATAAAACCCCACGAATGTGCCAAACTGGCAGTTTCTGTCAATGGAGAAACGCCACCACATCTCTCTCCTGTCAGCAGGTACGTGTGATTGTCCTGCATCACAGCCACACTCATCCATACACCAGGGTGATGAGCAAGTACTGCATTCAAGACCTCTAGCAATAGAAGCCGTAGCTCCAGCTCCTAGCTCATATGCTAAAGGAATGACTCTTTGGTTAGAAAAACAGGCAGTTACCTAGTCACTGAAACCAATGTGTTTTAGGGCATATTTGGGTTTTCATACAGCCTAATGCAAATGCCATTTTCGATGTGATAAAGCTTAAGTAGCAGAGCACACAAGCTTTACCCCAAACCAACATGCCGAGTCACTGAGCACTCCTTGCCCAAAGAGAGTAGAGAGATTGACACTCCTTTGCTCTTATCCCTTCTTGAGCTGAGGCATAATCCCATCACACTGAGATGGTTTCACCTTGGTTGTCTCAAAGCAGAGTCACAAGTTGCTGTTTGCTGGTAGGATTTGCGAACAAGGATGTTTGTGTGGGTGTATGTGACTAACCAGGGTTTCCTTGTATGTGTACAGTGTGGACACTGAATAGAATACCTGGCATGGCCATCTGTCAACATCTGGCTCGGATTAGTGAACAGGAGTATTTGTACTAAGGGTATAATTAACCTGCATGTCATTGTATGTGTTCAGTGTGTGCATTGCATGGAATAGCTGGGATGTCCAGCTGTGAACATCTGGCTCTCTTGAGTAATACATTCTCCAAAATGGTACTGGTGTCTATTAAGAAACTGATCTCCATTTTTCTTCCCTTATATCATTACAGACAAGGGATAAGTTATCAGAGTGATCCACCTACTGACATCCCTAGAGCTGCCTGATCTCAGCTCAGAAGAGATGGAAGAGGGAAATCACTCACTGGTGACTGAGTTCATTCTCTCAGGACTGACAGATCGTCTGGAGCTGCAGCTCCCCCTGTTTCTGTTGTTCCTACTGATTTATGTTACAACGCTGGTGGGAAATGGGGGGATGATCTTGTTAATCACTTTTGACCCCCGACTCCACACCCCCATGTACTTTTTCCTCCGGAGTTTGTCTTTCTGTGATCTCTGCTATTCCACAGTAATTGTCCCTAAGTTGTTACTGGATTTCTTAACCGAGAGGAAAAGCATTTCTTACACTGCCTGTGCTGTGCAAATATACCTCCTTGTCTCTTTTTCAGATACTGAGTGTCTCTTGCTGGCTGTGATGGCGTATGACCGTTACGTGGCCATCTGTAACCCACTGCTCTATAGCATCACCATGTCCAGGCAGCGTTGTAACCTGCTGGTGTCTGGGATGTGTGCTGTGGGGTTCATGGATGCACTGCTACAAACATGTTGTACATTCAGTCTGTCATTCTGCAATTCCAATGTCATCAACCATTTCTGCTGTGACATCCCCCCAGTGCTGGCGCTATCCTGCTCTGAAACTCACACCAATGAGATTCTAATGTTTGCCTCCATGTGCTACGTTGTAGCGACCAGCTTAGTCACCATCCTTCTCTCCTATGTCTGTATTGTCTCCACCATCCTGAAGATCAGCTCTGCCGAGGGCCGGCGCAAAACCTTCTCCACCTGCACTTGTCACTTAATCACGGTGGGCATGTTTCATGGCAGCCAGCTCTTCTTGTATTTACGTCCCTCCTCCAGCTATTCCCTGACCACGGACAAAATGGCCTTAGTGTTTTACACTGTGGTGATCCCCTTTTTGAACCCCCTCATCTACAGCCTGAGGAACAGGGAGGTGAAGGATGCCCTGAGGAAAGTAATCAATAAACTCCTAAGCCATCCATGAATTTTTTCACTAACTTCTGTTTTAGTGAGGAGGGGAGAAAACCAGGTCAGCTCAATCCCAGCCCTTTGCAATGTATTCTGGCAGAACCTGTCGTACTATTTTTAATTATTATATTATTACAAGTATCAGAGGGGTAGCCATGTTAGTCTGAAACTGTAAAAACAATGAGAAGTCCTGTGGCACCTTACAGACTAAAAGATTTATTAGAGCATAAGCTTTTGTGGGCAAAGACACACTTCATCAGGAGATCTCGTTATTATAAGTCCTCATTAGACTTCTGCCCCAGCAACATTCAAGGAGGTGCCTGTTTGACATGTATGATTATACTTGTGATGTGCTTTGAAAGCAAAGAGCTGTTTGTATTGGGAAAGAAGAGGGCAGCATCAAATCAGGCTTCCTCCTTTTGATAGCTGGTTTGTTTTCATTAGGCAATTGCAAGTGTGAACTGTGTGATTTCCATGGCTGAAGCAAAAGTTCTGCACATCCTCCTGCTACTGTGCAGCCTTTCCTGTGCTCCATGTGGTAGTGGTAGAGATTATCACCTGGGTTCTTTCCATGCACTAAGAAGGGAAAGATGTTTTCAGTCACACTGTGCTCCACTTAGGAAGGAACAATCAGTTTCACACATACAGAATGGGAAGCGACTGTCTGGGAAGGAGTACGGCAGAAAGGGATCTAGGGGTTATAGTGGACCACAAGTTGAATATGAGTCAGCAGTGTGATGCTGTTGCAAAGAAAGCAAACATGATTCTGGGATGTATTAACAGGTGTGTTGTGAGCAAGACACGACAAGTCGTTCTTCCACTCTACTCTGCGCTGGTTAGGCCTCAGTTGGAGTATTGTGTTCAGTTCTGGACATCGCATTTCAAGAAAGTTGTGGAGAAATTGGAGAGGGTCCAGAGAAGAGCAACGAGAATGATTGAAGGTCTAGAGAACATGACCTATGAGGGAAGGTTGAAGGAATTGGGTTTGTTTAGTTTAGAAAAGAGAAGACTGAGGAGGGAGGGGGACACATGATAGCAGTTTTCAGATATCTAAAAGGGTGTTATAAGGAGGAGGGAGAAAACTTGTTCATCTTGGCCTCTGAGGATAGAACAAGAGGCAATGGGCTTAAACTGCAGCAAGGGAGGTTTAGGTTGGACATTAGGAAAAAGTTCCTAACTGTCAGGGTGGTCAAACACTGGAATCAATTGCCTTAGGAGGTTGTGGAATCTCCATCTGTGGAGATATTTAAGAGTAGGTTAGATAAATGTCTATCAGGGATGGTCTAGACAGTAGCTGGTCCTGCCATGAGGGCAGGAGACTGGACTCAATGGCCTCTTGAGGTCCCTTCCAGTCCTAGTATTCTATGATTCTATGGCCTTTATTGTAAGTTAAGGAGACAACAAAAGAGGTAAAAGCAAGGTGAACATTTTCAAGAGAGCATGCTGTGTCTGTGCTTTGTCTTTGACACTCCACACTGAACTGAATCCAAACTAAGAAAGAAAGGGGGAGTTTTCTCTAGAAAACAAATTTTAAAAAAGATAAAACATAACAGAAAATCTGTCCTTTATCAGCAGGTTCTCTGTGGTTCTTGCTCTTAGCTTGGTCGAAAGATTCATAGACTCTGGAGTAGGGATTGTGGGAATGGAACGACTCATGCAATTGAGAGAGAAATGGACAGAGCTGATTTGTTTAGTTCACAGGGGCTTAGAAGATATTCATCTCAAAATTGATCCATATCGGAAAATTCCCTAAACATTTAGCCAATTTCCTTTGGGGAGGAAGAAAACATGTTACGTCTGAAAATTCCCTAAACATTTGGCAAATTGAAAACATTGACTCAAGAACATTGAGTCTTTAGAATCAAAGGAACCACTTTACACAATGAGAAAGGAACACTTTACACATGTCTTTTCCTTCCTGGCTATTCTTCGATGTAAAAGCAAAGACACTGCCAGGCTAGACTGACAACATGGATGGGACTGGAAGAAACAGTGATGCTCAATAAATATCTATTATTGCTTTGGTGAAGTCCTTGTTGTGCACTGAAATATTTGGGGAATGCTACTTGGGAACAGGATGTGCACCTGCCATTTTCTCATAATGAAATGACAGAATTTATATGAGCTGGTGTCCTGGAAGGTGCTGGACAATAAATGACACGTTTCATTCAGCATTACTAGGCCCCACGACCTAGAGATTAGTTCTTTGTGCTGTTGGGTTGTAAAGCAGCATGTTCATGATGCTGACAGAGATAGAGCCCAAGTGTGAGCTCTTTGTATAAGCTTGATGTCTATACCGATGTCTATATTCATCCGGGTGAAGAGGTAAAGACATTATGGAGAAGAAACATGTGTGACATCGGTACAGACCTGACTGTGTGAAATAATCACAGTTGCACCCAGCATTTATAATCTATAGTGCTCAGAACACATTACAGCGGAGTGTTAATACAATCCATTGTCCAAATAGATACCTGAGTGGTATCTATCAAGGAATGAAGCAGGGTTGAGTGGAGCACCTCCCTAAGGTGTAGTATCCCAGGGCCTGGGAGATAATTCCCAATCTCTTTTCCCAAGCTTGACCTGGCTTTGGGTAGAGAAAAGGATTTACTGTGAAAACAGTCACCAAGGGAGCCTTTTTATGATGTTGGGGATCTTCAACAGCTGGCACCTACCACTCAGACACACCTGGTTTGCTTGGCTGTGTCTATTGTCTCCAAACCATCCCAGCCCATGGAGCTAGAGGTGTCATCCATGGAAGCAACATTTTTGCCTCCCTGTGTCCTGCTGGCCCTAGCTCTCCAGCTGGGCCACAAGTTGTTCAGCTGCTTTTTGCTGCTGGCCACTTCCTCGGTGGCCTTTCCACTCCTCCAGGTCCCAGCCCAGGGATCCTAACAATTGCAGCCACAGATCATCTCAATGTAACTAAGCTGCATGGAGTTCCCTGGGCCACTTCCTCAGGGTCCCAGCTCACATTGAGCCTTTACCTCCTGGCAAATAGACCCAACCAGAATTGTGCATCTACTCCCCTGGTCCCTGCCTGCACTGAGCCGTCCAGGGTGCTGAAGTTCCATTCAGCCAACCTGCAGTTGAATGGCGCTACACTGACTAGGGATCTGGAGCGTTGACTTCTCAGAGTCTAGAGGAGTGGTCTCCAACCTTTTCAAGCACAAGATCTTTTTTTGAATTTACGTGCAATCCAAGATCTACCTCAAACCCAAACACCCTTGCCCCATTCTTTTGTGCCTCTTCTGTAAGGCCTTGCCCCGTTCACTCCATCCTCCCTCCCAAATCCTCCCTCACATTCACCAGGCTGGTTGGAGCAGAGAGTTGGGGGTGCAGGCTCTGGTCTTGTATTCAGGGGTCTGGAGTGCGAGAGGGGCTCTGAGCTGAGCTTGGGGCAGGCAGTTGCAGTGCCACAGGAGGTTCTGGGTGCAGGCTCTGCGAGGGCTTTTGGATGCAATAGTGCTCAGGACTAGGGCGGGGCTTGAGGTGCAGGAGGGGGTTCATGAATGAGGTAGGGTTTTGGGATATGGCCTCCAGCTGGGCACTGCATATGTCACATCAGTCAATAGCTTTTGGTGTCCAGAAACAACAAAACAAATCAACATTTGTTGATCAGTTCTACTCAGTACTGTAAACTGTGGGATGAAATTAGCCCTAAAATCATATTCCATAACTCTCGTAGAAACTGCATCATTTAATAACAGAGGAGGCAAATAAATTCCCAGGGTATGAGCTACACGTCAGTTCACTGAGTGCATTAATTAGTTGTGTCTCTGAGCTCAGGTATTCCCAGTTGCTCCAGAGATCATGTCCCATAGATCCCAGATCCCCCTATAAACCCCCCCCCCTCCGCAAATGCTCCAAAAAGGCAGATTCTGTCGATGGGGAAATGCTTCCGCATCTCCCACCTGTCAGGCTATACGTGCTGTTGTCCTCCATCACAGTCACACACACAGACACCACAGTAATCAGCAGGTTTTAACATCAAAACCTCCAGCAACAGAAGCCTCCGCTTCAGCCTCAGCTCCTACCAGTGTGTTCTAGGGCGTATTTGGCAGCAGTGTTCATATGGGGAGCAGGATTAATCTGTGTGTCACAGTATGTGTACAGTGTGTGCATTGTATAGAACAACAGGATTGTCCAGCTGTGAATACCTGGCTCTGTGGACTAAGCCCTTCACCAATCTTGTACTAATGTCCATTAAGAAACCGATCTCCATTCTTCATTTATTTTTTTACAGAGAAGGGATAAATTACACAAGCTGTTGACTTGCCCACATCCCTGTAGCTGCCAGATCTCAACTCAG
This sequence comes from Pelodiscus sinensis, assembly GCF_052426305.1. Classification (NCBI taxonomy): domain Eukaryota; kingdom Metazoa; phylum Chordata; order Testudines; family Trionychidae; genus Pelodiscus; species Pelodiscus sinensis. The sequence continues at coordinate 132,871,276 of NC_143056.1, read as the reverse complement.
ACAAGATGGAAGAGGGAAATCACTCAGTGGTGACTGAATTCATTCTCTCAGGACTGACAGACCGTCCGGAGCTGAAGGTCCCCCTGTTTGTGTTGTTCCTACTGATTTATGTTGTCACCATAGTAGGGAATGGGGGGATGACCTTGTTAATCACGATTGATCCCCGACTCCACACCCCCATGTACTTTTTCCTCCGGAGTTTGTCTTTCTGTGATCTCTGCTATTCCTCAGTAATTGTCCCTAAGATGCTGCAGGATTTCTTAGCAGACAGAAAAAGCATTTCTCACGCTGCCTGTGCTATGCAAATATACCTCCTTGTCTCTTTTTCAGATACTGAGTGTCTCTTGCTGGCTGTGATGGCGTATGACCGTTATGTGGCCATCTGTAACCCACTGCTCTATAGCATCATCATGTCCAGGCAGCGTTGTAACCAGCTGGTGGCCGTGGTGTACGCTATGGGGTTGGTGGATGCAATGATACAATCATGTTGTATATTTCAGCTGTCATTCTGCCGCTCCAACATCATCAACCATTTCTGCTGTGACATCCCCCCATTGCTGCCACTCTCCTGCTCTGACACCAGCATCAGTGAGACTGCGATGTTTGCCTCCATATGCTACATTGTAGCCACCAGTTTAGTCACCATCCTCCTCTCCTATGTCTGTATCATCTCCACCATCCTGAAGATCAGCTCTGCCGAGGGCCGGCGCAAAACCTTCTCCACCTGCACTTGTCACTTGATCACAGTGGGCATGTTTCATGGCATTCAACTCTTCATGTATTTACGTCCCTCCTCCAGCTATTCCCTGACCACGGACAAAATAGCCTCAGTGTTTTACACGGCAGTGATCCCCTTTTTGAATCCCCTCATTTACAGCCTGAGGAACAGGGAGGTGAAGGACGCCCTGAAGAAAGTAATCAATAAATTCCTAAGCCATCTGTGAATTTTTTACATTGAGTTTGATTTGAGTGAGGAGGGGGGCAAACCAGGTCAATTCAATTCCCAGCAATGCATTTCAGGGGAGCCTGTTGTGGTATTGTTAAATATTATATTATTATTATTTATTTGTTTGTATTTCAACAAGGCCTCATTAGACTTCTGCCCCAGCAACATTCAAGGAGGTGCCTGTTTCACATGTGTATGTATATATGTGATGTGCTTTGAAAGCAAGGAGCTGTTTGTCCTGGGTAAGAAGGGGTAGCATCAAATCTAGCTTCCTCTTTAAGTGTGTGATTTCTGTGGTTGAAACAAAGAAAGTTTGGCACATCCTCCTGGTGTTTTGTGGTCCTTCACTTGCTCCAGGGGGAGGCTGTGGTAGAGATTGTCACCTGGTTTCTGTCCCTGCACTGTTAGGAGAAAGGCAATTTCATTCACCATGGCCTTTATTTTAAGGGAAAAACAAAAGATGTAAGATAAAGGGGACCATTTCTAAGAGAGTGCGGTGTGTGCTTTCTCTTTGAGGGTGTGTCTAGCTGTGCCAATCAGCAGTTTGTCGGCACAGCGCAGTAGTCTAGGCGAGGATCAGTTGACCCCAGAGCCCTTTGTTGTCAGATCCTTTATGTCTCGTGAAACGAGGCTTACAGGATCTGACAACAAAGGGCTCCGGGGTCGGGTGATCCCTGTCTAGACTACCACTCTGTGCCGACAAACATGTGATCGGCACAGCGTGGTGGCCATTTTGATGTAAATGAAGTGGCGATTATTTAAATTGCCGTTTCATTTTGCTATGTCTAGCAAAGTCATCTACATGGCTCCGTTGATGGAACCATGTAGTCTAGACACACCCTGAGAGTCTACACTGAACTGAATCCCAACTAGCACAAGAAGGCGAGTTTTCTCTACAGCATACATTTCAGACAGAAACTTGATACTTGTTCCTCACTAGAAGGTTCACTCTGAGTTCTGGCTCTCAGCCTTTTAGGAAAGATTCCTAGTCTCTGAAGAATAGGGACTGTGGGAATTGTACAGCTCAGAGGGCTGTAAGTGAGAAATGGACAGAGCTGGACCAAAAGCTGATTTTTGAGTTCATGGGGGGTTAGGAAATATTCATTTCAATCTGAACCATGTCTGAAAATTCCCTACACAATTGGTAAACATGGACCAAAATCTCCATTAGAAGCAAAGGCAACGTTTTACACAACCAGGAAATGGAGTATTTCTTTTCCTTCCTGGGTCTTGCTCAATGTAAAAGCAGTGAAAAATATTATCACCTGGTTTCTGTCCATGCATTGTTAGGAGAAATAAGATTTCATGAGCAAAATGGATGGGACTGGAAGAGACGGTGATGCTGCTCTTTTTCTTGTAAACGTTAGTCCAGTGGTTAGAGCACTCACATGGGATGTGGGAGATACAGGTCAGTCCCCCTCTGTCTAATCTGTTAAGACAGAGGGACTCCCACATTGCCGGACAATGCACTGGTGACTGATCCAGGATTGAACAGAGCCCATTCTCAGGACTAGTTGATGACAGTGCTATTACGTGAGCTAAGTTATGCTACTTCATGTTGGTGCAACTTAGTTTGATTGACAGTGGTGTCCATAACATGCTATGTCCACAGGGGAGTTACTTAACTGAAATAATGTAACTTACATCTCCTGATAACATTAGTATAGACAAGCCCCAAGAAAAATCCATGAGGGAAAACAGTCTCTGAGGGGAGTGGGGTACAGACATCGGTAGGCAAGTGCTCTCCCATTGACCTGGCTTGTCTTCTCCAGACTTGCTAAATTAACACCACTTCATTTATTGCAGCAGTGCCGGGTTAATCAGTTCTTTAGATCTAGCTCCAGTCTCTCCCATTGGACCTGTTGACTTTTGGTTGACCAACAGGAAGAACCACAGGTCCAGAAAGAGAGAGTGATTCTGTAGACTGGTTGCTAGGGGTACCCACCCAACGGGGGAGATGCTCATCTTCATGGCTCTGTTCCAAAGAGTATTCTATTACTTATCCTCAGCAGAACATATATGAAAAGAGAGACTGAGAGCAACCGAGACTGAAACAATACAGAAGTCAGTGGCTGTGGTTCATTATGGAGAGGCAGGAAACCGTAGTGTAGGGGTGGGGAAACTTTCTTGAGCTGGGGGCCACTGACCCACAGAAAAACCAGTCAAGGGCTGCACCCAAGTGAGAAGTGGAATAAAACCCTCACTGTGGCCCCCGACTAAGAAGGAGAAAGACACTTTCCTCATTCCCCTCACACACCAGAGCTTGTGGGGGCAGGCTAGTAGATGTTGTGAGCTCCAGCCCTGAGGGGGGAAGCAGAGAGGCTGGAGTGCCAGTACAAACTCCCCAATGCTGGAGGGGCACTGAGCCTCAGGGGCTGGAACCAGGCAAGCCGATGGCTCCTGGGCCTGAGGTTCCTCACCCCTGCCCTAGTACACGTCTTTCACCCGGAATTGGACAAAAACAGGTATTGGAACTGGATCTCCCACCTCACATGTGAAAACTGTAACAATTGGGTAAAAATGTAAAAAGGGAGGGTGTATCACTGCCTCCTACCTTTGACTGTCATGTGACCAGCAGCTAAATTCCTCCCCAGATACACGCACATGGTTTTGAGACAAAGTTACTAGGAGAATTTGTGAATTGTTTAAAGTGAACCAAAGCATCATTGTTTTGACAATAAATGATTAATCCAAAAAAATGCACCCATTTCTCGACTCCTTTGTGTCTTGGTCACTGCACCAAATGTTGACAATAAGGAAAATACGTTATGGAGCTTATGAATTTCCAAGCCCTTTCTACATCTTGCTACACACTGGATGAAGGAGCAGACCCTCAAAACTCTCACATTGGATGATCGCAGCTTCTGTAGGCAATATTAAAGAATTGACATGGTGATCCACTATCTGTTGACGTTTACACTAAAGGTGGTTTGATATTTCTCTCCTGGGGTGCCACATAATTTGATTACGCATACGTGCAAAATTAAATAAAATGACCATTTGTTTTAGCAACTTTTTCACTCTCATTATTTAATGCTGAGTAATTAAATATATTCCTATGAGAATTTAGAAATTGTTTGAAATATTTAAAAAAATCTGACAGTCTGTATAATATGTAGTTACCTCATCTCATTCCAACCACCCAGAAGCAGAGTTTTCAAAAGTTGTCACTAATTCAGGGTGCCTTTGGACACATTTGAAAATCTGGGTCTTATATTCTCTCTGCCTCCTTTTCCTCCCTATCTCTGAATGGAGGTAATTTTATTTGCCTGTTTTATAACAGGGGTCATAAAAGTTTGTAAGTTCTTATATGGCTCTTGTCAATGAAGTACTTCTGAGCACCTCAAAATGAGTATTGTATTGATTGTCAGAATTTCCATATTAGCTAGTGCAGCATTATCTCCATTATACAGATGAAGAACTGAAGGACCGAAAAAGTAAATATCTTCCTTCGTGAATGCACTAAAGGTAGGCAGTTGAGCTGGGAACTAAGCTTCAAATTACGGAGTGCTAGACTAAGTCTCTACCTACTGGACAAACTTTCCTACTCGTGACAGTATAGAGATAGTAGTGTAAAACCAATATGTAAGAGCGGCAACAGAGCCCCTCATTCTTTATATAAGGATCATAATCTGCTGATCATCATTGTCATGGTGTAATACGTGTATGTAAAATAAAAAGATCCTACTGTATAACATTACTGAGTTCCTCATAGACAAAAGGCAAACTGATGTCACAGCTAAGTGTCAATCAAATCAAATTATATCGCAGCTGGTTACAGGACCATTCTTGGGCAGGAAGAATGGTATAAGTAGGAAATCTACATTTTGATATACTGATGGGGTTTTCTGTCCCCTCAGACTTTTGTCCCTTGAACTCCCAGCTAGAGATGATCCTTGCCCAACAGAAATAGGACTATAACAGGCAAAGGCAAAGGCAAATGCCCAAGCTCCTCTTCATCCCTTTATTTCTGCTCATCACATCTACACATCTGAAGGAAAATAAAGGAAAGGAGTCTGGCTGGAAGGCGTCCAGCTAGTAAAATTGCAAAAGCAGGTGGTAAGAGAAATCTTTCCTAAGCTAGGCATGAATTGCATTTTAATTTTTATTCCTTTTTAACAAATTTTCAGTTTTCTGTCTCATTATTGTTATTATTGAGGCTCTTCTGGTTTTGTACTGAAATATTTGGGAACCTCCACTTGGGAACGGGATTGGCACAGGCCATTTCCTCATAATAAAAGGACAGACTTTATATGAGTGGGTGTTGTGCAAGAGGTGCTGGACAGTACAAGACACACATTCCATTCAGCATCAGTAGGCCCTGTGACCTAGAGGTTAGTGCTCTGTGGTGTTGTGTTGAAAAGCAGCATGTTCACAAAGCTGCCAGAGGTAAAGCCCAGGTGTGATCTCTTGATGGCTAGTCTTGATGTCTAGACTAATGTCTAGATGAAACCAGGTGAAGGGGAGAAGGCACCGTGGAGAAGAATTGTGTGTGACATTGGAACAGACCTGAAAGTGTGAAATAGTCACAGTGACACCCAGCATTTATAGTCTATAGCTCTCAGAATATGTTACAGCTGAGTGTTAATTTAATATAATCTATTGTCCTAATAGAGCACCTGAGATATATGGTGTTTAAAAGATTTGCCCAAAATTTCTTTGTTTGGAGTAGTGGTTTTGAGAGCAGACCCCAAATCCTATGTACCAGGGCCTGGCGCATATTACCTTGGGTATGTTGTGGGTCAGTCTTATTCTGACACATACAGAATGGGAAGCGACTGTCTAGAAAGGAGTATGGCAGAAAGGGATCTAGGGGTTATAATGGACCACAAGCTGAATATGAGTCAGCAGTGTGATGCTGTTGCAAAAAAAGAAAACATAATTCTGGGATGCATTAACAGGTGTGTTGTGAGCAAGACATGAGAAGTCATTCTTTTGCTCTACTCTGCACTAGTTAGGCCTCAGTTGGAGTATTGTGTCCAGTTCTGGGCACCGCATTTCAAGAAAGATGTGTCGAAATTGGAGAGGGTCCAGAGAAGAGCAACAAGAATGATGAAAGGTCTAGAGAACATGACCTATGAGGGAACGCTGAAGGAATTAGGTTTGTTTAGTTTAGAAAAGAGAAGATTGAGGGGGGACATGATAGCAGTTTTCAGATATCTAAAAGGGCGTCATAAGGAGGGGGGAGAAAACTTGTTCATCTTGGCCTCTGAGGATAGAACAAGAAGCAATGGGCTTAAACTGCAGCAAGGGAGATTTAGGTTGGACATTAGGAAAAAGTTCCTAACTGTCAGGGTAGTCAAACACTGGAATAAATTGCCCAGGGAGGTTGTGGAATCCCCATCTGTGGAGATATTTAAGAGTAGGTTAGATAAATGTCTAACAGGGATGGTCAAGACAGTATTTGGTCCTGCCATGAGGGCAGGGGACTGGACTTGATGACCTCTTGAGGTCCCTTCCAGTCCTAGTATTCTATGATTCTATATCCTCAGCTATAGCAGTGATACTCCATTATTGCTTTGCTAAAATTACTGGCATTTATCTGGAGTTATACCAGATGAGTCTGGGCTGGGATATCTACGCCAGCACTGGGAAATTACGTAGGCAGAAGTTTGGAGAGCTGACCAACAAATTTACTGGGACACATTCATCACATTCTAGTATCATATTAAAAAGCCCTCATGAGGGAGACAACGCTCCATGCCAGCTGATGCTCTGGCCCTCTGTGTCCAATTTCCACAAGAAAAGACGTGGTAAAAACACTAATTGCACGGGCTCTGCACAGCAGGTCTCCTGGGAGCAAAGATGCTCCAGGGAGCAAATCTCAAAGCCATCAAAGCCACATTTAACACCTTCTACCTCAGGCAGCAGCTCCAGGGACATGAAGGGTACCGTTGGCATGGTTACCCCACAGGGAAAGGCTCAACTCTCCGTGTTGGATTTTTGGGTTCTGACCTGGTCCCGCTTGCATCCTTCTCAGCCCATTGTAGGCAGGAATCACAAAGTGATGCCACCAAGTCATAGGCAAAAGGGTCAGCTGTTTGAGAGTGTTTTGGACTTTCACTGGAATGGAAGTGAGCCATTCACAGAATCATAGAACACCCGAAATAGAAGGAAACCCAAGAAGTCACCGAGTCCTCTGCCCTGCACTTGTGGCAGGACCAAGCACCATCCCTGACAAGTGTTTGTCCAACCTGCTGTTACAAATTTCCAATAATGGAGATTCCACAGCCTCCCTTGGCAAATTATTCCAGTGTTTCACCACCCCGACGTAGTAAGGTAAAGGCCTAAAACATAAGCCCATGCAGGCCTGGCCTGAGGAGATGAGGCCTAGCTAACAATGGACAAAACATGGCTAACATAAAGCAGAGCTAAGCTGTGAGCAAGAGGCAGGCCTCAGCTCACAGAACTTGGCAAGAACAGGGCTGAGAGCACGAAACACTAATTGGTGCTAGGTACTGACTGCAGAACAATAATTGGTATTGGTCATAAGTGGAAAGCACATAGTATCACTAGCTCATTAAAGACCTTGGTACCCACTCCCCACAGATACAGACTCGGGTTAAAGAAAGGGTCTAAAATGGCAGCATGATGGATAGAGATGATCTAATCAAATCATGAAGTACAGGGTGATGGGTGGTCACCTGATAACGTCAGAGGATGGTAACCTGACAACATCATTGTGACTTGTTGTACCTGTATATAAGGTGGTGTCTTCAGGGGACAGTCTTTGTATGATTGGGAGGGCAGTGTAAATTTCCCACTGACTGAGTCATTCCATTGTGGCAAATACATGTGTGTAGTGGTCTTTGCCCATGAAAGCTTATGCTCCAACACTTCCCTTAGTCTATAAGGTGCCACAGGACTCCTCGCTGCTTTTGCAGATTCAGACTAACATGGCTACCCCTCTGGCAATTAAGATAGTAGCTGAAGTTGCATATCTTAGGCTGTGTCTAGACTACATGCCTCTGTCGGCAGAGGCATGTAGATTAGACACATTGGCAAAGGCAAATGAAGCCGCGATTTAAATGATCGCGGCTTCATTTACATTTACATGGCTGCCGCGCTGAGCTAACAAACAGCTGATCAGCTGTTTGTCCACTCAGCGCGCTAGTCTGGACGCTCCCCTGCCGACATCAAAGCCCTTTGTCGGCAGCCCCGTTATTCCTCGTGGGATGAAGTTTACCGGGGCTGCCGACAAAGGGCTTTGATGTCGGCAGGGGAGCGTCCAGACTAGCGCGCTGAGCGGACAAACAGCTGATCAGCTGTTTGTCGGCTCAGCGCGGCAGCCATGTAATTGTAAATGAAGCCACGATCATTTAAATCGCGGCTTCATTTGCCTTTGCCAAAACAACAAATCGACATGCCTCTGACGACAGAGGCATGTAGTTTAGACTTACCCTTAATGTGAATGTATCCCCTAGAGTAGACCAGGCCTCACTCATTTTTGTTGACCTTCTCTGGATCATCTCCAATTTGTCCACCTCTTTCCTGAAACTTGGTGCCCAGAACGGGATACAGTAGTTCAGTTGAGGCCTACTCAGCACAAATTAGAGTGGAAGAATCCCTTCTAATGACCCTTTGATAACTAGTTTCTGGGAACAGTTATGCACCCACCTTAGTATTGCCCCAACTAGGTTGTGGTTACCTAGTTTATTAATGATACTGTCACGCTAGACTGTATCAAATACTTTACTGAAATCAAGGTGTAAAACACCTACCTCTTCCCCCTCATCCACAAGCCCTGTCATGCCTTTCTGAGAGGAGAAATATTAACTTTTCTCAAGACATTAGCCAATAACAACAAAGAACTGTTGGGGAAGGGAGAAAAGTGACAGAGAACGTCTACACCAAATCCTCTCTAATGACTCAGTTCTGGTGCTACAGCAGTACCATAGTTTAGATGCTTTTTCACATATATGAAATCTACATCCACATCACTGAGAGGTTCTATTGAGGCCAAGGGATAAATAACTCTCCCTCATGGGGTTTGAAAAATTCTCCTCCTTTGTCAGTCAGAAGTCAGTTGGTCTAATTTTTCAGCATAAGCAAGACCTCAGAGAAGCTAATGATGGAAAAGACCAGTTGGCGCTCATTTGATTTTCTTGACACATGGATAAGGGCATCAATTTGCCTTTTGTCTCTGAGCAACTGCTTTGTTCTGGCTTCTCTAATCTCAAAACATCTCACTAATATTTTAGAGTAGAATCTTGTAACTTTACACTCCATGTTGCAGCACACAATTCACAAGGACAATGATGATCAGCGGGTTATGAGTATTCAAAGGACACCTTACAAGGCATACTTTGTACAAAATTAACCATAATCGTGCAGAAGGGTGAGAATAATTGTACAGACATTCACAATTACAAAATGATTTCTTATGCCTCTAATTTGCTTGTGGTTCTTGCCTTTAATTTAAGCAGCAGCAAATGGACTAAAAGTAAAGGAGTCAATTGCGACAGCCTCACATTTGAGACAGGCCTTTATATGTGCAACCAAAACAAGGGATCATACGATGGCTCTGTATGCAATTTGAAGTGTATCTTCAAAGAGGGAATTCACTAAGTTCTCTTGAGTAGTTCAAATACCAGTATTGGAAGCTATTTCTGAGACCTATATGGTGAATCTGAAGAAGGTTGCATTACAGCATAGAATGAGCGTCGAGAAGTCCTGTGGCGCGTTATAGACTAACTGAAGTGTTGGAACATAAGCTTTCGTGGACAAAGACCCACTTCGTCAGATGCATGTCAAGACGAAATGGGTCTTTGCCCACGAAAGCTTATGCTCCAACACTTCAGTTAGTCTATAAGGTGCCACAGGACTCCTCACCGCTTTTGCAGATTCAGACTAACACGGCTAACCCTCTGATACTCGACAGCATAGGATGAGGGGTTGGATACCGCTTTCTCACATGCCATCAGAAGCAAAAATGTTCTATTTGATGGAGCAGGGGGCTGGCACTTGGTAATGTGGTAGTCTGGTCTATAGAGGAGAGTGATAATATGAGGGCCTTTGTGTTAATTTTGTATCGTAATATCAAGTTTTCAGTCATGAACTTTCAATATCCACCATCAAAAAACCAAGTTAACAATTTCTTGATAGGTTCTACTCAGAAACCAGGGTGGACTGAAAACTGCAGGAATAAATTATCCCAAACTACAAACTCCATATCTCTGAAGAAATTGCATCATTTAATCACACAGGAGGAAAGAGGGGGGCGAATTAATCCCCAAAGCATGAGCTACACTACAAGTCGCTGGGCACAATAATTAGATGTTGTTTCTCTCTGAGCTCAGAATTCCCAGTTGCTAATGGGATAACGTCTCATAGATCACAAATCTCAGTATAAAAGCGCCCAAATTCTCTAATCTGTCAGTTTCTGTCGATGAGGAAACAACGTCACTTGTCTCTCCTCAGCAGGTCCATGCTGTTGTCCTGCACTACAGACATAGACAGTACACAGACACACACCATGGTGATCATCAGGTTTGAGTTCAAGAACTCCAGTTCTAAGAACCTCATCCCTACCATTTGAGGTAAAGGAGCGACCACTTTGACAGTGAAAAACAGCTGGAAGCCAGTGCATTGCTTTATGTCTTTGGATTTCCATACAGATTAATGTAAATGACATTATTAGATACCAAAAAGCTTACTGAGCACAGCGCACAAGCTTTACCCTGAACGGACATGTTGAGCCACAGAGCTCCCATGCCAAAAAGAGAGAAAGATTGGCTCTCGTTTCACTCTGAAATGAGAAACAGCAGTGAGATGAATTACTGATTGCTGCTCAGATTAGTGAACAGGCTTGTTCTTTGTGGGAGGGTGTTCATCTGCATGTCCTTGTATTTGTACAGTGTGTCCATTGCATGGAACAACTGGAAAGACGAGCCGTGAACCTCTGGCTGCATAGAATTAACTCTTCCCCGATTTGGTACCAGCGTCCATTAATAAACTGATCTCTCGTCCTTTTCTTCGTTACTACAGAACATCAATGTGCCCCTGTAGCTGCCGGATCTCTGCTCACAGGAGATGGAAGAGCTGTGAACATCTGGCTGTACGGAGTAATACATCTCCCGAAATGGTGCTGGTGTCTGTTAAGAAACTGATCTCCACATTTCTTCACTTACTTCATTACAGAGAAAGGATAAGTTGCCTGAGCCATCCACCTACCCACATCCTTGTCACTCTCTGATCTCGGCTCAGAGGAGATGGAAGAGGGAAATCACTCGGTGGTGACTGAGTTCATTCTCTCAGGACTGACTGATCGTCTGGAGCTGGAGGTCCCCCTGTTTTGGCTCTTCCTATTGATTTATGTTGTCACCATAGTAGGGAACGGGGGGATGATCTTCTTAATCACGATTGATCACCGACTCCACACCCCCATGTACTTTTTCCTCCGGAGTTTGTCTTTCTGTGATCTCTGCTATTCCTCGACAATCGTCCCTAAGATGCTGCAGAATTTCTTAGCAGAGAGGAAAAGCATTTCACACCTGGCCTGCACTGTCCAAATATACCTCCTAGTCACTTTTTCAGATGTAGAGTGTCTCTTGCTGGCTGTGATGGCATATGACCGTTATGTGGCCATCTGTAACCCGCTGCTCTATAGCATCACCATGTCCAGGCAGCTTTGTAACCAGCTCGTGGCTGGGGTATGCGCTGTGGGGTTGGCAGATGCAATGATACAAACATGTTGTACGTTCCAGCTGTCATTCTGCAGCTCCAACATCATCAATCATTTCTGCTGTGACGTCCCTCCGCTTCTGCCCCTCTCTTGCTCTGACACCAGCATCAGTGAGATTGCGATGTTTGCCTCCATATGCTACGTGGTAGCGACCAGCTTTGTGACAATCCTCCTCTCCTACGTCTGTATCGTCTCCACCATCCTGAAGATCAGCTCCGCCGAGGGCCGGCGCAAAACCTTCTCCACCTGCGCTTCCCACTTGTGCGCGGTGGGCATGTTCCATGGCTGTCAATTCTTTCTGTATTTACGTCCCTCCTCTAGCTATTCCCTGACTACGGATAAAATAGCCTCAGTGTTCTACACAGTGATGATCCCCATGTTGAACCCCCTTGTCTACAGCCTGAGGAACAGGGAGGTTAAAGATGCCCTGAGGAAAGCAGTGAATAAACACCTAAGCCATCTGTAAATCTATTTCACTGAGTTCTATTTTAGTGATCAGGGGAGCGAATGAGGTTAATTCAATTGCCAGCCAATTGCAATGTATTTCTGCAGAACCTATCATGGTATTGTTAATTATTATATTGTTGTTATTATTCCAATAAGGCTTCATTAGACTTTTGCTCCAGCAAAATTTAGGGAGGCACCTGTTTGACATGTGTGAGTATATATGGGACATGCTTTGGAAGCATGGAGCTGTTTGAACTGGGAAAGATGAAGGCAGCATCAAATCTAGCTCCCTATTTTTGTAGCTGGTTTGGCTTCATAATGTTATTGCAAATATGAACTGTGTGAGTTTGACACATCTTCCCTCTACCCTGAAGCTCTACATTTGCTCCATGGGGTTGTGGTAGAGACCGTCACCTGGTTTATGCAGTAGGAGGAGAAAGGAGATTTCAATGATCCTCCTTCATCTGAAGAAGTCAGTTGCACCCTCAAATGCTCGTGATACCAGCTACATTTTTTTGTTAGTTTCTAAGTGGCTGCAGGACTATTCATTGTTTTTCATGGGTCTTTTTCAGTCACTGTGGTCTTTATTTCATGTTAAGGGGACAACAAAATGAAGAGCCAGGGGAACATTTCCAAGAAACAGCAACATGTCTTTGCTTTCTCTTTAAGGGTATGTCTAGACTACAGGGTTTTGTCAACAGAAGTTTTGTCAACAGATTCAGTCGACAAAGCTTCTGTCAACAAAGAGCGTCTAGACTGCAGCCAGTTCTGTTGACAAAGCAAGTCGCTTTGTCGACATAACAGTGTGGACGCAAAGGACAGTGTAGATGCAATAATGCCTTCTATTGACAGAACTCTGTCGACAAAAGGTGTTATTCCTCGTAGAATGAGGTTTACATACGTCGACAAAACTGCTGAGTTCTGTCGATGTTATGTTGACATAACTCAAAGGCAGTGTGGACACAGGTATAGTTTTGTCGACAAAAGTCCACTTTTGTCAACAAAACCCTGTAGTCTAGACACACCCTGAGAGTCCTCACTGAACTGAACCCAAACTAGCACAGAAAGGGGGAATATTCTCTCCAACATACATTTTAAAAAAAACCAGATAACTCATGACACTTTGTCCCTCATCAGCATGTTTACTATGGCTTTAGCTTTTAGTTAGGTTGGAAAGATTCACAGACTCTGAAGAGTAGGGATTGTGGGAATTATACGGCTCAGGAGACAGAGAGAGAGAAATGGATAGAACTGAGCCAAGAGCTAATTTCTGGAGTTCACAGGGGCTTAGGAAATATTCATTTCATCCTGAACCACAGCTGAAAGTTCCCTAAATGTGGAACAAATTTCCTTTGGGGAGGAAGAAAACATTTTACAACAGAATAGTTCCTAAATATTTGACAACTTGAAAACATTCCCCATAACGTTCATTAGAACCAAAAGAATCTTTTTACACAGCTAGAAATGGCATGTCTTTTCCTTCCTGGGTATTCTTCAGTGTAAAGCAAAGACACAGAAAGGCTAGACTGACAAAATGGATGGGACTGGAAGTGTTAGTGATGCTGCTGCTTTTCTTGTAAGTTTCAATGCAGTGATTGGAGCACTCACATAGAATGTGGGAGATGTAAACCAATTCCCCTCTGTCCAATCTCACATGGGATGTGGGAGATGCAGGTCAATCCTCCTCTGTCCAATCAGTGACAGCTCTGCCCAGGTTCCGTCTTGGATCATTCTCTGGGCTGGTCGTTGATATTGTTGTTATGTGATCTGCATTATGTTACATCAAATTGATGTAACTGAGTTTGATTGACAGCGGCATCCACAGCACTGTTACATAAATGAAGTGGTGTAATTTACATCTCCCAATAGCATTAGTGTAGACCAGCCCTGAGAAAGATCCATGACGGAAAACAGTCTCTGAGGGAGGTGGAGTACAGACATTGATGGGCAAGTGCTCTCCTATTGACCCAGCATTTCTCCACCAGATTTGCTAATTTACCACTTTATTTCCAGTGCCAGATTAGCCCATGGTGTAACTATGACCTCAGTCATTCCTGTTGGACTGATTTTTGGATGACCCCTGGAAAGAACCACAGGCCCAGAAAGAAAAAGCGATTCTATAGAGGGGTTCTATTGACTATTGTCTGTTTGGGGACCAACAGCTAAATCCGTCCCGAGACACACACACATGGTTTTGGGACAAAGCTACAAGGGGATTTTGTAACTTATTTGTGAGTCATTTCAAGTGATCCAAAACATCATTGTTTAGACAATAAATTATTAGTCCATGAGAAATTCACCCATTTCTTGACTCCTTTTTCTCTTAGTTACTGCACCTAATTGAAAATAAGGAGAATAGATTATCGAGTTTATAAACTTCATTGCCCTTTCTTATAGCTTGGTACAAACGGGATGAGGGAGTAGTCCCTCAAAACTCCAAGACTGTGTGTTCTAAACTTCTATAGGCAATATGAAAGATATTATATGGTGCACCAGTATTTGCTGATGATTACAATAAAGGCGTTTAAATATTTCTCTCCTGGGCTGTCATGTAATTTCATTCAAAAGAAGTACAAATTGAAATAAAATGATCATATTAAGCAACTTTGTTTTTACTTTTCTCATTCAATACTGAATAATTAAATATATTCCTATAAGGATGTTTGAAATATAAAAAAAATCTGACAGTCTGGAAAATATGTAGTTGCCTCTTTTCATTCCAATGATCTGGAAGCAGTATTTTCAAAAGCAGTCATTCATTCAGGGTGTTTAAGGGCAAGTATGAAAATATGGGTCTTACATTCTTTCTGCCTTCTTTTTTCCTCATCTGTAAATCTTATTTGCCTGTTTTATAACAGGGTTCATAAAAAAAATGGCAGGTCCTTATTTAGCCCTCGTGATGCAGAAAATTCGAATATTTCAAAATGTATATTGCATTGATAGTCATAACTTCCATATTAGTTAGTGCAGTATTATCTCCATTATACAGATGGAGAACTGAGGGACAGAGAAAATAAATATCTCTCTTCATGGTGGCACAAAAGGTATGCAGCTGAGCCAGGAACTAAGCCCAAATTATAGAGTGCTAGACTACTGGACAAGCTTTCCTTCACATGACAGGAGAAGTGGTGTAAAACCTATATATAAGAGTGGCAACATAGCCCTTATTCTATATATAAATATCATAATCTGCTGAATATCATTGTCCAGATCATTTGTGTGTGGCAGCCTTTGTACATAAAATAAAACATTTTTTAACATTACTGAGTCAATGTGAGCTTAAAAGGCAAACTGATTCCTCAGCCATGTGTCAATCAAATCAAATTATTTCTCAGCTGCTTCTGGGGCTATTCCTGGGTAGGAAGAAGAATGTGAGTGAGAAATCTACATTTTGACAAACAGCAGGAGTTTTCTGTCCCCTCAAACTTTGTCTCCTCATCCTCAGCTGGAGGTGATTCTTGACAAAGAGAAATGGGACTATAAGAGGCAAACATAAATGACCCAAACAAACTCTTCCTCCTTTTCTCTCGGCTCATCACATCAACACATCTGAAGGAAAAGAAGGGAAAGGATTCTGGCTGGAAGGCATCTGGCCAGTAAGTTTGCAAAAGCAGGTGATGAGAGAAATCTTTGCTTTCAATTCATTTAGCTTGTTAACTTAGGTATGAGTTGCATTTTACCTTTCATTCCTTTGTAATGGATTTTCAGTTTCCCCCTCATTATTGATATTCACTTACAATGTTTCTGTAGTCAGTAAATGCCTCTTATTGTTTTAATGAAGGCCTTGTGTTGTTGTATTAAAATATTTGGGACCCTGAGTTTGGGAACAGGATTTGCGCCTTTCCTTTTTTCATAAGGAAATGACAGACTTTAGGGGTATATCTACATTGCACAGTTATTTTGGAATAAGCTATTCTGGAATAGTTACTCCAAAATAGCTTATTTTACAAAGCACATCTACACAGCAGGGAAGCCTCAAAATGAGTCCGAGGAGGACTTGCCTAATGTAGACGTGCTCTTTCAATATAGATTCCCGGGAGGAATAACTTAGTATGGCCCTGGTGAAGGTCTATTTCGAAATATCAGAAGTAGGGTGTCTATACATGCCTTATTTCGAAACAGCTATTTCAGAATAGACGTTATTCTTTGTAGAATGAGGTTTACAGAGAAGCTGTCTGTTATTTTGAAATTATTTTGAAATAACGGAATTGCTGTGTAGACGCGCACATAGTTATTTCAGAATAACAGCTGTTATTCGGAAATAACTTTGCTGTGTTGACAGACCCCAGGTGAGCTGGTGTTGTCCAGGAGGGTGCTGGGAAGTACCAGTCACATATTCCATTCTGCAATGCTAGGCCTGGTGACCTAGAGGTTGCTGCGCCATGCTGTTGGATTGAAAAGCATCAGGGGATTCTCTTGTTCATGAAGCTGACAGAGGTAGAGCCCAGGTGTGAGCTCTTTCTATAGCCTTCATGTCTAGACCAAAGCCCAAAACTTTACGTAAGTGAAGAGGTAAAGGCACTGTAGCAGGAGCGGCCCTAGATGAGCAGCCGGCAACTAGCGCCCTAGGCAAAATGGGCACGTGATAGGAGCCCTCACCTTCAAAGCCTTCACTGGCTGTTTTGCTTGGATCCCTAGGCAACTGCGTAAGTCACCTGTATTGATGTGCTGCCACTGCACTGTGGAGAAGAAATGTGTATGAAATTACAAGAGTAATGCAAAAGTGCAAGAGTTACAGTTACACCTGGCATTTATAATCTATAGCGCTCACAACACATTACAGCTGAGTGTTAATATGTTCCATTGTCCTAATACGATATCTGTTGGGAAACTAATACAGTAGGGCACAAATTATCAAACAAGTTCTTGGATTGCATGGGAGACATTTTTTTAATTTTAGAAGGTTGGGAAGCTACTGGGGAGAAGCTGTTCTCGATTTGATTATATCAGACAGAGAGGAATTAGTTGAAAATTTGAAACTGGGTTCAGCTTGGGTGAAAGTGATCATGAAATCATAGAGCTCATGATTCTAACAAATGGTAGAAGGGAGAACAGCAAAATAGAGATAATGGATTTCAGGAAGGTAGATTTTATTAAACTCAGAGAGCTGGTAGGTAAGGTCCCATGGGAAGCAAGACTAAGAGAAAAAAAATCTTAATACTGTTGGCAGTTTTTCAAAGGAGAATTATTAAGGGCCCAAAAGCAAAGTATTCCGCTGCGTAGGAAAGATAGGAAGTAC
The DNA here is from genome assembly GCF_052426305.1 of Pelodiscus sinensis. NCBI lineage: Eukaryota > Metazoa > Chordata > Testudines > Trionychidae > Pelodiscus > Pelodiscus sinensis. The sequence goes on along the minus strand of NC_143056.1, from coordinate 132,853,960 downwards.
GGCAAGAAACTACCTTGGCTTAACCAGGAAGTCTTACATGATGTAAAAATCAAAAGAGTCGTATAAAAAGTAAAAACTTGGTCAAATTACAAAGGATGAATATAAGCAAATAACACAGGTATGCAGGGACAAGATTAGAAAGGCAAAGGCAAAAAAGGAGTTAGGGACATAAACGGTAACAAGAAGACATTCTACAATTATATGAGAAGAAAGAGGAAGACTGAGGACAGGATAGGCCCACTGCTCAGAGAAGAGGGAGAAACAAGAAGAGAAAACTGGGAAATGGTGGAAGTTCATAACAAGTCCTTGTTTCGGTTTACCTCAAGAAGATTGATGGTGACAGGATGCCTAACATAGTGAGTGCTAGTGGGAAGGGGGTAGGGTTAGGAGTTAAAATAAAAAAAAACAAGTAAAACATTTCTTAGAAAAGTTAGACATTTTCAAGTCACCAGAGCCTGATGAAATGCAACCTAGAATACTCAAGGAGCCGATAGAGGAGGTATCTGAGCCTTTAGCTGTCATCGTTGAAAAGTCATGGAAGTAGGCAAATATTCCAGAAGACTAGAAAAGGGAAAATCTAGTTCCTTCAATAGTCTAGACTATTTGTGAGACCTATATGGTGAATCTGAAGAAGGTCGCATTACAACAGAGTATAAGGAGCTAGGACATCACTCTCTTACATGCCATGAGAAGCAAAATGTTCTAGTAGATGAAGCGGTGGGTTAGCTCTCAGTACTGTGACCATCTGGCCCACGGAAGAGAATGGGGGTATGTGGTATATGAGGGACCCCATGGTAATTCTGCATCAAATTTTCAGGCATGAGCATTTGGTGTCTGCCGCCCACAAACCAAATCAACACTTGTTTGATCAGCTCCTCTCAGAACCCAGGTTGAAGTGAAACTCCGTATCTCTGAAGAAATTGCATCATTCAATCACACAGGAGGAAAGAGGGGGCCAAATTAATCCCCAAAGCATAAACTACACTTCATGTCGCTGAGCACACTAATTAGATGCTGTTTCTCTCTGAGCTCAGAATTCCCACTTGCTTATGAGATCACGTCCCAGAGATTACAAAACTCAGTATAAAACCTCCTGAATTCTCCACTCTGGCAGTTTCTGTTGATACCCCACGTATCTTCCCAGCAGGTATGTGCTGTTCACATGCATCTCTCTCTCTCTCTCACATACATACACACACCCCATAGGAATAAGCAGGTTTTGAATTCAAGATCTCCAGCCCTAAATACATCAGCCCCAGCTCCTACCTCTTGAGTTAAAAGAACAACCCCTTTGGCAGGGAAGAATAGGCAGTTTCCTAGTCACGGAAGTCTGTGCATTGAATTGTGACTCAGAGTTTCCACACAGATTAATGTAAATGACTTTAGTAGATGCCTAAAAGGTTAATTAGCAGAGCACACAAGCGTTACCCCAAAGGACATGCCAACCCACAGAGCTCCCCTTGCCCAAAGAGGGTAGAAAGATTGACATTCATTAACTCTCACCCCTTGATGAGGTAAGGAATAATCTCTGCAGTCTGAGATAGATTCACCCTGATTCTTTCACAGCAACGAGAAGAGTTACTATTTGCTACTCAGAATAGTGAACAGGCGCATTGTTTGTCAGAGGGTGCTTAAACTGCATGTCCTTGTATTTATACAGTGTGTGCATTGTATGGAACACCTGGAATGATCAGCTGTGAACATCTGGCTCTTTGGTCTTTACGCTATCCTGAGCTGGTACCAGTGTCCATTAAGAAACAGATGTGTCTTCGCTTTCTTCATTACCATGAAGCAATAGGTTTCGCAAGATATCAACATACCCTTCTAGCTGCCTGCTCTCGGCTCAGAGGAAATGGAAGAGGGAAATCACTCAGGGGTGACTGAATTCATTCTCTCAGGACTGACAGATCGTCCGGAGCTGCAGGTCCCCCTGTTTGTGTTGTTTCTACTGATTTATGTTATCACCCTGGTGGGAAATGGGGGGATGATCTTGTTAATTACAATTGACCCCCAACTCCACACCCCCATGTACTTTTTCCTCCGCAATTTGTCCTTCTGTGATCTCTGCTATTCTACAGTAATTGCCCCTACAATGTTGCAGAATTTCTTAATCAGCAAGAGAAGCATTTCTTATGCTGCCTGCACCGTGCAAATATTCCTCTTTGTCTCTTTTTCAGACATTGAGTGTCTCTTGCTGGCTGCGATGGCGTATGACCGTTATGTGGCCATTTGTAACCCACTGCTCTACAGGGTCATCATGTCTAGGGGGCGTTGTAACCAGCTAGTTGCCGCCTGCTATGCTGGGGGGTTGGTGGATGCAATGATACTTACATGTTTTACATTTCAGCTGTCATTCTGCCGCTCAAATGTCATCGATTATTTCTGCTGCGACATCCCCCCTTTGCTGGCGCTCTCCTGCTCTGACACCCACATCAATGAGATTCTGATGTTTGCTTCCATGTGCTACATTGTAGTGAGCAGCTTTGTGATCATCCTCCTCTCCTATGTCTGTATTATCACTGCAATACTGCGGGTCCGCTCTGCCGAGGGCCGGCGCAAAGCCTTTTCCACCTGCGCTTGTCACTTGATCACGGTGGTTATGCTTCATGGCACTCTCCTCTTCATATACTTCCGTCCCACGTCCAGCTATTCCCTGACCACAGACAAAGTAGCCTCCGTGTTCTATACGGCGGTGATCCCCATGTTGAACCCCCTCATCTACAGCCTGAGGAACACGGAGGTGAAACACGCCCTGAACAAAGCAAGGAATAAACTCCACAGCAATCTGTGAATATTTTTTTTCTAAGAGCTAGTTTAGTGATGAGGGCAGGAAAACTTGGCCAATTCAGTTCCCAGACCATTGCAATGTCATTTCACAGTGCTTATAGTAGTTCTGTTCTTTAGGGTATTGTTGTTATTATTTATTTGGTGCTATTCCAACAAGCTTTCATTAGGCTCTTTCCCCAGCAAAATTCAAGGGGACATGTCTTTGACACATATGATTATTTATGTGACGGGCTTTGGATGCTTGGAGTTGTTTGTTTTGGGAAAGAAGAGGGCAGCATCAAATCTAGCTCCCTATTTTTTTTTAATTGGTTTGGATTCATTGTTATTGAGTATGTGGTATCTATAGCTGCAACAAAGAGAGTCTGGCATATCCTTTTGCTATGCTACAGCCTTTCATGTGCTCAGTGGGGTTGCGGTAGAGATTGTCACCCGGTTTATGAACATGCAGTAGGAAGTGAAAAGAAATTTCACTCACCATGGCCTTTATTTTAAGTTAAGGGGACAACCAAAGAACTAAGAGCAAGGGGAATGTTTCCAAGAGAGAGCACGGTGTCTGTGCTTTCTCTTTGGATTCAGTTTAGGGAGGACTGTCAAACTAGCACAGAAAGGGGGAGTTCTCTCTACAACATACACTTTAAAAAATTATGAATGGAAAACATTAATCTCCACTGAAGTTACATGAAACGTTTTACACGGCCAGAAATGGCTCATTACTTTTTCTTCCTGGGTATTCTTCCATATAAGGCAGTGACAATAAGGGCAGGCCTGACAAAAGGCATGGGACTGGAAGAGGCGGTGATGCTACTCCTTCTCCTGTAATCTTCAATCCAGTGATTGGACTATTCACAGGGGAAGGGGGAGTCCTTCTCTATGTAATCTATTCACGGGGCTGTGCTGTGAGTTACACACATTGGTAGGTAAGTGCTTTCCCATTGACCTGACACGTCTTCTCCAGTCTTGCTAAATTAACACCACTTCATTTATCAAAGCGGCGCTGGGTTAGCCGGTAGTGTAGCTCTGGCCTCAGTCTCTCTTCTTGGAGCTACTGAATTTTGGGTAACCCATGGGAACAACCGCAGGCCCAAAACCAGAGAGTGTTTCTGGAGACCGGTTGCCAGGGACAGCCACCAGGAGGGGCAGATGGTCAACCTCGTGTCTGTTTTAATGGTTATTTCCTTAGTTATCCATAGTAGACCAAGGTTGAAAAAAGAGATCAAGAACAACACAGACCGGAATAACCTATTCTTCAGGGGCTGTGGTTCTTATGGAAAGGCAGGAAACCCAAGGACAAATCTTTGCCCAGCTCTGGTCTGAAGTGGGAATTGAAGTTGGATCTCCCACCTTACAGGTGAAAACTGTAACAATTGGGTAAAATTTACAAAGGGAGGGTGTATCACTGCCTGCTACCTTTGGTTTAATGGAGCCCTTGTGTTTTTGTATTGAAATATTTTGGAATCTCTTCCTGAGAGTAGGATTTGCGTCTTTTATTTTCTCATAATAAAACAACCAACTTTGTAGGAGTGTTGTTATCCACAGGGATGCTGGACACTACAGGATACACATTCCATTCAGCATCACTAGGCCCTGTGACCTACAGGTTGCTGCTCTGTGGTGTTGTGTTGAAAAGAGCAGGGGATTCTCTTGTTCATGAAACTGCCAGAGGTAGAACCCAGGTGTGAGCTCTTTGTATAGCCATGGTGCCTAGACCAATGTCTGGATTAATCCAGGTGAAGAGGTAAAAACACTGTGGAGAAGGAATGTGTGTGACATTGGTACAGACCTGAAAGTGTAAAATGTATCAGTAGTACCCAGCATTTATAGTCTAAGGCACTCAGAGCACTTTGCAGTTGAGTGTTAATGTCATATAATATACTGCCCTCATAAAGTACCTCAGATCTAAGGTGTTTAAAGGATTTTCCCAAAATTTCTCACCTGGGTAATGGTAGTTTTGAGAGCAGAGCCCAAATCTCATGTGCACACATTGCCCTGGGGATGTTGTGGGTCGCTGTGATTCTGGGCTAAGCTGCAGCAGGGAAACTCCATTCTAACTTCGGAATTATTGGCTTTTCCCTTGAGATATACCAGTGCCAATGAGAGATGAGTGTGGCTCAGGGTACCTACTCCAACACTGGGATATTACTTGTGGAGACATTTGGAAAGGTGCCCAACGCAGGAAATGGAATACACTCACCTCATTCTAGTATCATGTTACAAAGACCTCATGGGAGACATGGCACTGCTCACCAGCTGATGCTCTGGCCTTCTTGTTGGAATTGAAAGTTTTATTCTTTTTATATTTGTATTTTAGGTTTGGTAATGTAGTAATGTAGTTTAATGATGTAGCAATAATATAGCAATATAAGGTGTATGTTAATTCACATTTAATATTTCATTCAATTAAATGTCTATTTCTTTGTCCTAAAGTTTAGTAACTGGGCCTAAGTAAAAAGATAGTTTTGATATTGTGTCTGTGTTAATGAGACTAAAAGGATGTTGAAGGCTGAGGCCTTAATTGCTTGATTTACAATGCCTCTTTGTCTTGCCAATGCAGATGTTGATGTTGTGCCGCATAGCCTTGAGAGCCCTTGTAACATTGCTTATGTGTGTGAAAAGAGTATGAATGTGTCGAGATAAGGTGCAAAAGTTGTTGCTCAGAACCAGATGGCCAAAGAAGGAGGTTGAGTGTAGGCGAAGACCAGAGGACCCGGCATTAAAGATACTACACATAATAAGGAGTGATTGGATTATTAGCAGATTGACGGACCTTGAAGCGAGCTGGCACCCCCAAAAGACGATTGATTACAGGATGAGCCTTGAAGAGATGTTTGGGAAAGATTGACATCAACAAGATAACATTCTGGTCAGGCTGACAGAACGGAATCCATTGAGTGATTGAAAAGCATATGCAACTATTGTATTCTCAATAAATGTGGCGTACTGCCTTTTCCCCTATAAAAGATCTTGTGTGCTTCATTTAAGCATAACATTCTGGGTTCCATTCCCATAAGGAAAGATGTGGCATCATTACTGGCATGAGCTCTACACAGCTCTTCTCCTGGGAGCAAAGATGGTCCAGGGAGCAAATCTCCAAGCCAAATTTAACTCCTTCTACCTCAGGCAGCAGCTCCAGGGGCATGATGGGTAACATGGGCATTGTTACCAAACAGGGAAAGGTTCAGCTCTGGGTTTGATTTTTACGACATCCATCCTTCTTAGCCCGTTGTAGGGGAAGTGAGAAAAATCAGAGCGGGACCACCAAGTCGTGAGCAAAGGGGTCTGTTGAAGAGCATTTTGGTCTTTAATTGAAATGGGAGTGAGCCCTTCATTGAATCACAGAATTTCAGAAACGGAAGGAACCTTGAGAGTCTAGTTCCTTGTACTCATGGCAGGGCTACTCCCTGAGGGTATGTCTACACTACCCCACTAGTTCGACCTAGAAGGGTAATGTAGGCATACCGCACTTGCAAATGAAGCCCGGGATTTGAATTTCCCGGGTTTCATTTGCATAAGCGGGGAGCCGCCATTTTTAAAACCCCGCTGGTTCGAACCCCGTGCAGCGCGGCTACACGGGGCACGAACTAGGTAGTTCGAACTAGGCTTCCTAGTTCGAACTACCGTTACTCCTCGTGAAATGAGGAGTAACGGTAGTTCGAACTAGGAAGCCTAGTTGGAATTACCTAGTTCGTGCCCCGTGTAGCCGCGCTGCATGGGGTTCGAACCAGCGGGGTTTTAAAAATGGCGGCTCCTCGCTATGCAAATGAAGCCCGGGAAATTCAAATCCCGGGCTTCATTTGCAAGTGCGGTATGCCTACATTACCCCGCTAGTTCAAACTAGGAGGGTAGTGTAGACATACCCTGACTGGTGTCTGCCTAACCTGCTCTTAAATATCTCCACTGATAGAGATTCCACAACCTCGCTAGGCAATTTATTCCAGTGTTTAACCACCCTGACAGTTAGGAAGTTTTTCCTAATGTCCAACCTCAACCTCCCTTGCTGCGGTGTAAGCGCATTGCTTCTTGTCCTGTCCTCAGAGGTCAAGGAGAACAATTTTTCTCCCTCAGGTCTAGTGCGGAGGGTTGGGGTGCAGGCTCTGGTCATAGATTAAGGGATTTGGAGTGCGAGATGTACTCAGATGAAGGCCTAAAACATAAGCCCATGCAGGCCTGGCCTGAGAAGATGAGGCCTAGCTAACAATGGACAAAACATGGCTAACATAAAGCAAAGCTAAGAGCAAGAGGCAGGCCCCATCTCACAGAACTTGGCACGAACAGGGCTGAAAGCACAAAATACTAAGGATATGTCTACACTACCCCCCTAGTTCGAACTAGGGGGGTAATGTAGTCATTCGGAGTTGCAAATGAAGCCTGGGATTTGAATTTCCCGGGCTTCATTTGCATGATGCCGGCCAGCGCCATTTTTAAATGCCGGCTAGTTCAGACCCCGTGCCGCGCGGCTACATGTGGCATGGACTAGCTAGTTTGGATTAGGCTTCCTATTCCGAACTAGCTGTACGCCTCGTGGAATAGGAAGCCTAATCCGAACTAGCTAGTCTGTGCCGCGTGTAGCCGCGCGGCACGGGGTCCGAACTAGCCGGCATTTAAAAATGGCGCTGGCCGGCATCATGCAAATGAAGCCCGGGAAATTCAAATCCCGTGCTTCATTTGCAACTCCGAATGACTATATTACCCCCCTAGTTCGAACAAAGGGGGTAGTGTAGACATACCCTAACTGGTGCTAGGTACTGACTGCAAAACAATAATAGATACCAGTCATAAGTAGAAAGCACATGGTATCACAAGCTCATTAAAAAAGACCTTGGTACCCACTCCACACAGATACAGACTCAGGTTAAAGAAAGGGTCTAAAATGGCAGCATGATGGATAGAGATGATCTAATCAAATCATGAAATACAGGGTGATGGGTGGTCACCTGACAACGTCAGAGGGTAACCTCACAATGTCAGAGGGGGGGTAACCTGACAACGTCAGTAGTGAGGTGTGACTTGTTGTACCTGCATATAAGGTGGTGTCTTGGGGGGACAGTCTTTGTATGACTGGGGAGCAGTGGAACTTTCCCACTGATTGAGTCATTCCATTGTGGCAAATACATGTGCGTAGTGGTTCAGTAGAGTCTACTGACAGCTGTTACTGTGCTTTGCTCTGCAATAAACCTGGCCTGGCACCTTCAATCCTTATCTGGTTTGTGGTCTTTGGGGACCCTTTTTGGGTCTGCTGTGGTCATTGGGCCACATCATTGAGCACACACGCAAGCAGCCTTCTGATTACCATCATCGACATAGCCAGAGACCTGTGAGGACACCACGGCCGAAATCCTGACCGGCCCTCCCTGAAGAACTACACCTGACAGGAATTTTTTCCTAATGTCCAACCTAAACATTCCTTGCTGCAATTTAAGCCCATTGATCCTTGTTCCAACATCAGAGGTTAAGGAAAACAATTTTTCTCCCTCCTCCTTGTAACAACTTTTAGATACCTGAAAGCTGCTACCATGTCCCCTTTCAATCTCCTCTTTTACAAACTGAACAAACCCAATTTTTTCAGTCTATCCTCATAGGTCATGTTTTCTAGACCATTAGGCCATATCTACAGATACGATTGAATCAGCCACAGTCGATCTTCTGGGGTTTGAATTAACGGGTCTAGTGAAGACACAGTAATTTGAACTGAGAGGGGTGCTCCTGTTGATGCTGGTAGTCCTACTTCTTCAAGAAGTAAAGGAAGACAAAAGGAGAGTGTGAGAAGAAAAGGCATCCAGCCAGTAAGTTTGCAAAAGCAGGTGATGAGAGAATCTTTGCTTTCAATTCATTTAGCTTGTTAATTTAGGTATGAGTTGCATTTTACCTTTCATTCATTGGGACCGTCTATTGGAAACAAGATTTGTGCCTTTCCTTTTCTCATAATGAAATGACAGACTTTAGTGGTATATCTACACTACACAGTTATTTGGAATAAGCTATTCTGGAATAGTTATTTCAAAAAACTTATCTTGAAATAGCAAGTCTACGCTGCAGGGAAGCCACAAAATGAGTCCGAGGCAGGCAGATTTAGATGATGGCATAGAGAGTCCGCTTACTAAGTGTGGAGATGATTCCAACTTGGAAAGGGTTCCAAGTGTTTTGGAGGATAGGGTCATAATTCAAAATGACCATAAATGACAAACTGGAGAAATGGTCTGAGGTAAATAGGATGAAGTTTAACAAGGACAAATGCAAAGTCTTCTACTTAGGAAGGAACAATCCCTTTCACACATACAGAACGGGAAGAGACTGTCTAGGAAGGAGTACTGCAGAAAGGAATCTAGAGGTCAGAGTGGACCACAACCTAAATATGAGTCAACAGTGTGACACTGTTGCAAAAAAAGCAAACACGATTATGGGCTGCATTCACACGAGAGTTGTGAGCAAGACACCAGAACTGGAGACAATACTACAACGGAGGCCTAATGAGCACAGAGCAGAGTGGAAGATCATTTGATAACTACTCTCTGGGAACAGTTATCATACCAGTTAAATACCCACCTTATTGTAGTCCCATCTAGGTTGTGCTTACCTAATTTATTAATAAGAACATCATGAAACACTGTACCACATCTACCACTTCCCTCTCATCCGCAGGCCCTGTCATGGGACGGGAAGAAAGGAATTATCCAGAGAGGAGACATTTTAACTTTACTGGCATTGTCTGAGGTGGGAGAGGAGTGACAGGGAATGTCTATACTAACGCCCCTACAGAGACTCAGCTCTGCTACTGCAGCACCATCGTGTAGACGCTTTTACATGGATGGAATCTACACCCACTTCTCCTAGAGGCTTTAGGTGGCCTTACATGGGGTGTGAAAAATCTTCCAGTTTTATGCAACAGAGCATGGTTACATAATTCTTAAGCATAAGCCAGGCCGCATACGTTGTTATAATGGAAAAGAACATTTGGTGTTCATTTGATTTTGTTGGCACCTGTCGGAGGGCTTCAATTTTCCTTTTGTCTCTGAGGAACCACTTTGTCCCTGTATCTCTACACTCAGAACAGCTCGCAAGTGTTATTAGAGTGGAATACCATCACTTTACACACAGTGCTGCTGCACACACTTTACATGGACAATGATGATCAGCGGATTATGAGAATTCAAAGGAGACCTCACGAGGCATGCTTTGAACAAAATTAATCATAGTCTTGCAAAAATGTGAGCATAAAGGTACACATTGTCACAATTGCGAAACAATTTATTTTGCCTCTAATTTGCTTGAGGATGATACGATGGCTCTGCACGTAAATTGCAGTGTATTAATCACAGTCTTGCAAAAATGTGAGCATAAAGGTACACATTGTCACAATTGCAAAACAATTTATTTTGCCACTTATTTGCTTGAGGTTACTACCTTTAATTTAAGAAGCAGCAAATGGAGTGAAAGTAAAGGAATCAGTTGCAACAGACGCACACTTGACACAGACCTTTTTATGTTCAACTATAATATGAGATAATACAATGGCTCTGAACGTAATTTGCAGTGTATCTTCAAAGAGGGAATTCACTAAGTTCCTTCAATAGTCCAGACTATTTGTGAGACCAATATGGTGAATCTGAAGAAGGTCGCATTACAGCAGAGTATGAGGGTCTAGGACATCACTCTCTGACATACCATGAGAAGCAAAATGTTCTAATAAATGAAGCGGTGGCTTAGCTCTCAGTACCATGGCCGTCTGGCCCACGGAAGAGAATGGGGGTATGTGGTATCTGGGGGGCCCCGTGGTAATTCTGCTTCGTAATATCAAGTTTTCTGGCATGAGCTTTTGGTATCCACCGCTCACAAACCAAATCAACACTTGTTTGATCAGCACCGCTCAGAACCCAGGGTGAAGTGAAACTCCGTTTCTCTGAAGAAATTGCATCATTTAATCACATAGGAGAAAAGAGGAGGCCAAATTAATCCCCAAAGCCTGAGCTACACTTCACGTCGCTGAGCACACTAATTAGATGTTGTTTCTCTCTGAGCTCAGAATTCCCACTTGCTTATGAGATCACGTCCCAGAGATCACAAATCTCAGTATAAAACCTCCTGAATTCTCCAATCTGGCAGTTTCTGTTGATTGGGAGGTGCTACCCCACGTCTCTTCTCAGCAGGTATGTGCTGTTGCCATGTATCTCTCTTTCCCTATCTCTCTCACTCACACACAACCCATGGGAATAAGCAGGTTTTGATTTCAAGATCTCCAGCTCTAAATACATCAGCCCCAGCTCCTACCTCTTGAGTTAAAAGAACAACCCCTTTGGCAGGGAAAAACAGGCAGTTTCCTAGTCACGGAAGCCTGCGCATTGAATTGTGACTCATAGTATGCACACAGATTAATGTAAATGACATTAGTAGATGCCTAAAAGGTTAATTAGCAGAGCACACAAGCTTTACCCCAAAGGACATGCCAACCCACAGAGCTCCCCTTGCCCGAAGAGGGTAGAAAGATTGACACTCATTAACCTCACCCCTTGAGGAGGTAAGGAATAATCTCTGCAGTCTGAGATACTTTCATCCTGATTCTTTCACAGCAGCGAGAAGAGTTACTATTTGCTACTCAGAATAGTGACCAGGCGTGTTCTTTGTGGGAGGGTGATTAATCTGCATGTCCTCGTATTTGTACAGTGTGTGCATTGTATGGAACACCTGGAATGATGAGCTGTGACCATCTGGCTATGTGGACTTTCCTTCCCTGAACTGATACCAGTGTCCATTAAGAAACGGATGTGTCTTTGCTTTCCTCATTACCGTGAAGCAATAGGTTTCCTGAGATATCAACGTGCCCCTGTAGCTCCCTGTCCTTGGCTCAGAGGAAATGGAAGAGGGAAATCACTCGGTGGTGACTGAGTTCATTCTCTTAGGACTGACAGATCGTCCGGAGCTGCAGGTTCCCCTGTTTGTGTTGTTCCTACTGATTTATGTTATCACTGTGGTGGGGAACGGGGGTATGACTCTGTTAATCACAACTGAGCCCCGACTCCACACCCCCATGTACTTTTTCCTCCGCAATTTGTCCTTCTGTGATCTCTGCTATTCCACAGTAATTGCCCCTGTGATGTTGCAGAATTTTTTAACCAGCAAGAAAAGCATTTCTTATACTGCCTGCACTGTGCAAATATTCCTCTTTATCACTTTTACAGACACTGAATGTCTCTTGCTGGCTGCGATGGCGTATGACCGTTTTGTGGCCATCTCTAACCCGCTGCTCTACAAGGTCATCATGTCTAGGGGGCGTTGTAACCAGCTAGTGGCTGCCTGCTATGCTGGGGGGCTGGTGGATGCAGTGATGCTCACAAGTTTTACATTTCAGCTGTCATTCTGCCGCTCGAATATCATCGATTATATCTGCTGTGACATCCCCCCTTTGCTGGCGCTCTCCTGCTCTGACACCCACACCAACGAGATTCTGATGTTTGTTTCCATGTGCTGCATTTCACTGAGCAGCATTGTGATCATCCTCGTCTCTTATGTCTGTATTATCACCACCATCTTGCGGATGCACTCTGCCGAGGGCCGGCGCAAAGCCTTCTCCACCTGCGCTTGTCACTTGATCACGGTGGTTATGCTTCATGGCACTCTCCTCTTCATATACTTCCGTCCCATCTCCAGCTATTCCCTGACCACAGACAAAGTGGCCTCCGTGTTCTACACGGCGGTGATCCCCGTGTTGAACCCCCTCATCTACAGCCTGAGGAACACGGAGGTAAAACACGCCCTGAACAAAGCATTCTGTGAATATTTTTTTTCTAAGAGCTAGTTTAGTGATGAGGGCATGAAAACCAAGCCAATTCAGTTCCCAGACCATTGCAATGTCATTTCGTAGTGCTTAAAGTAGTCCTGTTCTTTAGCGTATTGTTGTTGTTATTTTTTTTTCTATTCCAAAAAGCTTTCATTAGGCTCTTGCCCCAGCAAAATTCAAGGGGGCACTTCTTTGACACGTGTGATTATATATGTGACAGGCTTTGGATGCATGGAGCTGTTTGTTTTGGGAAAGAAGAGGGCAGCATCAAATCTAGCTCCCTCTTTTTTGTAGTTGGTTTGGATTCATTGTTATTGGTTATGTGATATCTATGGCTGCATCAAAAGGAGTCTGGCACATTGTTTTGCTATGCTACAGCCTTTCATGTGCTGTGTGGGGTTGTAGTAGACATTGTCACCCGGTTTATGAACATGCCATAGAAGGTGAAAAGAGATTTCAGTTACCATGGCCTTTCTTTTAAGGTAAGGGGACAACCAATAAACTAAGAGCAAGGGGAATGTTTTCAAGAGAGACACGGTGTCTGTCCTTTCTCTTTGACAGTCCTCCCTAAACTGAATCCAAACTAGCACAGAAAGGGGGAGTTCTCTCTACAACATACACTTTAAAAAATTATGAATGCTGTCAGAAACTAGATATTTGTCCCTCATCAGCAGGTTCACTCTGAGTTCTGATTTTGGAAAGATTCCTAGCCTCTGAAGAGAAGGGATTTGTGAAAATTGTATGGCTCAGGGGACTGAGAGGGAGAAATGGACGGAACTGGCCCAAAAGCTGATTTCTGAGTTCACGGGGTATTCGAAAATGTTCATCTCGACCCGATCCACATTGGTAATTTCCCCAAATCGCTGGCAAATGGAAAACATTAATCTCCACTGAAGTTACATGACACATTTTACACGTCCGGAAATGGCACGTTACCTTTTCTTCCTGGGTATTCTTCCACGTAAGGCAGTGACAATGAAGGGCTAGCCTGACAAAAGGGATGGGACTGGAAGATGCGGTGATACTGCTGCTTCTCCTGTAATCTTCAACCCAGTGATTGGAGCAATCATGGGAAAAGGAGGAGAAACCCTTCTCTATGAGTTACAGACATTGGTAGGTAAGTGCTTTCCCATTGACCTGATACGTCTTCTCCAGTCTTGCTAAATTAACACCACTTCATTTATCAAAGCGGCACTGGGTTAGCCGGTAGTGTAGCTCTGGCCTCAGTCTCTCTTCTTGGAGCTACTGAATTTTGGGTAACCCATGGGAACAACCACAAACCCAAAACCAGAGAGCGATTCTGGAGACTGGTTGCCAGGAGGGGCAGATGGTCAACCTCATGTCTCTGTTTTAATGGTTATTTCCTTAGTTATCTATAGTAGACCAAGGTTGAAAAAAAGATATCAAGAACAACACGGACTGGAATAACCTATTCATCAGGGGCTGTGGTTCTTTATGGAAAGGCAAGGAACCCAGGGACAAATCTTTGCCCAGCTCTAGTCTGAAGTGGGAATTGAAGTTGGATCTCCCACCTTACAGGTGAAAACTGTAACAATTGGGTATAATCTACAAACGGAGGGTATATCACTGCCTGATACCTTTGGCTGTTTTGTGCCCCGCAACTAAACTCTTCCCCAGATATATGCATGGGTTGTGTCTAGACTGGCCACTTTTTCCAGAAAAGCACCCACTTTTCCGGAAAAACTTGCCAGCTGTCTACACTGGCCGCTTGAATTTCCGCAAAAGCACTGACGATCTCATGTAAGATTGTCAGTGCTTTTGCGGAAATACTATGCAGCTCCCATTCGGGCAAAAGTCTTTTTCCGAAAAACTTTTGCACAAAAGGGCCAGTGTAGACAGCTCAGATTTGTTTTCCGCAAAAAAGCCCCGATCACGAAAATGCCGATCAGGGCTTTTTTGCAGAAAAGCGCATCTAGATTGGCCACGGACGCTTTTCCGCAAAAAGTGCTTTTGCGGAAAAGCGTCCTGCCAATCTAGATGCACTTTTCCGAAAATGCTTTTAACGGAAAACTTTTCCGTTAAAAGCATTTCTGGAAAATCATGTCAGTCTAGACGTAGCCATGTGGTTTGGGGACAAAGTTACTAGGAGAATTTGTAACACATTTGTGAACAATTTCAAGGGAAACAAAGCATCCTTGTGTTTGGCAATGAATTATTAGTGCACGGGAAATTCACCTATCTCTAGACTCTTTCGTGTGTTGGTCACTACACCAAATGTTGAAAATAACGAGAATCGGTTACAGAGCTTATGAATTTCCAGACCATTTCTACAACTTGGAACAAATGGGATGAGGGAATAGACCTTCAAAACTCCCAACTGAATGATCTCACCTTCTAAACGCAATATTAAAGAACTGGTATGGTTCTCCAGTATTTCCTGATGATTGTAATGAAAGTGGTTAGCTATTTCTCTCCCAGGTTGCTATATAATACAATTTAATATAAGTACAAAATAAAATAAAATGACCATTTGTTTTAACAACTTTGTTTTTACTTGCCTCATTCAATTCTGAATAATTAAATACATTCCTGTAAGAATGTAGGAATTGTTTGAACAATTTGAAAAATTGGACCATCTGTACGATATGTAGTTGCCTCTTCTCATTCCAAGTATCTGGAAGTAGCATTTTCAAAAGCAGTCACTGATTCAAGGTGCCTATGGACAGGTGTGAAAATGTGGGTCTTACATTTTCCCTTCCCTATCTCTGAATGGCAGTAATCTTCTTTGCCTACTTTATAATGGGATTCCGAATAGTTTATAGGTCCTTTTTTGGCCTTCATCAATGAAGTACATTCTGAGCACCTCAAAACGTGTATTGTATTGACTATAATAACTTCCACATTAGCTAGCCCAGCATTATCTCCATTATACAGCTGAAGAACTGAGGGACAGCAAAAGTAAGTATCTTCCTTCACAGATGCACAAAAGGTATGCAGCTGAGGTAGGTAGTGAGCCCCAAATTACAGAGTGCTAGACTAAGGCTCTATCCACTGGACAAGCTTTCCATCTTATGACAGACAGTAGAGGGATAGTGGTGTAAAGCCTACGTCTAAGAGTGGAAACACAGCCCCTCATTTTATATACAAAATCATAATCTGCTGACCATCATTGTTGTGGTCACGTGTGTGGCAGCCTTATGTGTAAAAAAAGGCGTTCTTGAATGCCAACAGGACTTTTTAGAAAGAGAGCATCCAGACTCACTCGCTGCTTTCTTTCAAAAAAGCGGCTTGCTTTTTCGAAATTTCCGCTTGCAGTCTAGACGCTCTTTTTCGAAAGAGGCTTGCAGTCTAGACATAGCCATGGTGAATTGGAAGAAGGTCGCATTACAGCATAGTATGGGAGGCTGGGACGCCACTCCCGTACATGCCATGAAAATAACATTTTCTAGTACAGGGCTACTTAACTTTGGAACCCCCAGAGGCCACAGTGACACTCATAGCACATGCCGAGAGCGGCAACGTAAGTGTGGTTGCATATATATACAAATATATGCAAATAGCTTCTTTCACACTGACGGGGATGAACACAAAAATTAAGGCAAGACTACACAACACGCAGGCCCCATTTACGTCAGCGCTGATGATAATAAACTGCAATAGTTACCACATTTCCATCCATAGGATGGCACTTTTAATCAGTCCATGACAGTCCACAAATTCAACTACTAAAAGGCATCTCCACAGAAGACCATTATATTGACTCGTCGTTGTGGAACGTGTTCCCACTGGAGGCCATGTTCAAAGGATCCCATCCACGGGCCGCAAGTTGAGTAGCCCTGTTCTAGCAAATGAAGTGGTGGGTTAGCATTTGGTGCTATGGGAGTCTGACCCATGGAAGAGAGTGGGAATAGGTGGTATCTGAGGGACCCATGGAAGAGAGTGGGAATAGGTGGTATCTGAGGGTGGTATCTGTGGTATCCACATCATAATATCAAGTTTTCAGCATGAGCTTTCGTTGTCCACCAACAACAAACCAAATCAACACATGTTTGATCAGCTCCACTCAGACCCCAGGCTGAACTGAACACGGCAGGATGAAATTAACCCTGACCTCAAACTCCATATCTCTGAATAAACTGCATCATTTAATCACACAGGGGAAAAGAAGGGGACAAATTAATCCCCAAAGCATGAGATACACTTCAAGACGCTGAGTGCACAATTAGATGCTGTTTCTCTTTGAGCTCAGAATTCCCACCTGTTTATGAGATCACACCTCATAGATCACAAATCTTAGTATAAAACCTCCTGAATTCTCCAATCTGGCAATTTCTGTTGATTGGGATGTGCCACCCCATGTATCTTCTCAGGTATGTGCTGTTCTCATGCATCACAGTCACATACACACGCACACAGAGACACCGTGGGAATCAGCAGGTTTTGAATTTAAGATCTCCAGCTCTAAATACATCAGTCCCAGTTGCATGTCCTTATATGTTTACAGTCTGTGCATTGTATGGAACACCTGCAAGGACCAGCGCTGAACATCTGGCTCTGTGGACTTCACCCTTTCAGGATTGGAAATCTGTGTCCATTAAGAAACTGATCTTTCTTCATTTTCGTCATTACCGCGAAGTGATAGGTTGCCCAAGACATCAGCATGTCCCTGTAGCTGCCTGATCTCTGCTCAGAGGAGATGGAAGGGGGAAATCACTCGGTGGTGACTGAGTTCATTCTCTCAGGACTGACAGATCATCCAGATTTGCAGATCCCCCTGTTTGTATTGTTCCTACTGATTTATGTTGTCACCCTGGTGGGAAATGGGGGGATGATCTTGTTAATCACGATTGAGACCCAACTCCACACCCCCATGTACTTTTTCCTCCGGAGTTTGTCTTTCTGTGATCTCTGCTATTCCTCAGTAATTGTCCCTACAATGTTGCAGAATTTCTTAGCAAAGAGGAAAAGCATTTCTTACCCTGCTTGTGCTCTGCAAATATACCTCTTTGTCACTTGTGCAGACATTGAGTGTCTCTTGCTGGCTGTGATGGCGTATGACCGTTATGTGGCCATCTGTAACCCGCTGCTCTATACGGTCACCATGCCCCGGCAGCTTTGTAACCAGCTAGTGGCTGCCTGCTATGCCGTGGGCTTGGTGGATTCAATGCTACTCACATGTCTTACATTTCGTCTGTCATTCTGCCACTCCAATGTCCTTAATTACTTCTGCTGTGACATCCCCCCCTTGCTGGCGCTCTCCTGCTCTGACACCCGTATCAATGAGATTGTGCTCTTTGTTTCCATGTGCTACATTGTAGTGAGCAGCTTTGTGATCATCCTCCTCTCCTACGCCTGTATCATCTCCAGCATCTTGCGGATCCGCTCCGCCGAGGGCCGCCGCAAAGCCTTCTCCACCTGCACTTGTCACTTGATCACGGTAGTTATGCTTAACGGCAGTCTACTCTTCATGTATTTACGTCCCACCTCCAGCTATTCCCTGGCCACGGACAAAGTAGCCTCTGTGTTTTACACGGCGGTGATCCCCATGTTGAACCCCCTTATCTACAGCCTGAGGAACAAGGAGGTGAAACAAGCCCTGAACAAACTGTACAATAAACTCCTCAACAAACTGTGAATATTTTTTCTAACTGAGTTCTGATTTAGGGATGAGGAGAGGAAAACCAGGCCAATTCAATTCCCAGACCATTGCAATGTCATTTTCCAGGGCACAGGGCCGTCACTGTCATTAGCGTATTGTTCTTATTATGTTTTTTATTTGTATTCCAACAAGGCCTGCCGGCCCCAACTGAAATCAAGGTTTCCTTAGGCTCTCCCCCAGCAACAGTCAAGGAGGCGCCTGTCTGACATGTGTCATTATGTATGTGATGTGCTTTGGAAGCTGTTTGTATTGGGAAAAAAGAGGACAGCATCAAATCTAGCTCCCTCTTTTCTGTAGTTGGTTTAGTTTCATTATGTTATTGCAAATGTGAAGTGTGTAAATTCCGTGGCTGGAACAAAGGGAGTTTGGTTCATCCTCCTGCTACCCTGCAGTCCTTTACGTGTTCCGGTGGGTTCTGGTTGAGATTGTCCCCTAATTTCTGTCCATGCACTAGGAGGGAAAAGGAGATTTCAGTCACAATGGGCTTTATTTTATATTAAGGGGACAACAAAGGAAGTAAGAGCAAGGACAACATCTCCAAGAAACAGCACCATGTCTGTGCTTTCTCTTTGAGGGTGTATCAAGACAGCACTGCTATTTTGGGCTACTTCTGGTAGCCCAAAATAGAATTTTCTGTGTCTTGACAGCATATTAAAATAATAAACCATATCAGACACCTTCTTCTTCATCAGCAAGTTCACTATGGTTCTTGCTCTTAGTTTGGTGGAAAGATTCATAGACTGTGAAGAGCGGGGATTGTGGGAATGGAATGACTCATGACACTGTGTGAGAGAAATGGAGAGAGTGCAGCCAAGAGTTAATTTTATGAGTTCACGGGGACTTGGAAAATATTCATCTCATCCCAACGCACATCTGAAAAGTCACTAAACGTCTGGCAATTGGACAACATTGACCAAAATCTCCATTAGGATCAAAAGAAACATTTTAAACACAATGGCTATGTCTAGACTGGCATGATTTTCCAGAAATGCTTTTAACGGAAAAGTTTTCCGTTAAAAGCATTTTCGAAAAAGAGCATCTATATTGGCATGGACGCTTTTCTGCAAAAGCACTTTTTGCGGAAAAGCATCCATGGCCAATCTAGACATGGTTTTCCGGAAAAAAGCCCCGATCGCCATTTTCGCGATTGGGGCTTTTTTGCAGAAAACAAATCTGAGCTGTCTACACTGGCCCTTTTGCGCAAAAGTTTTGTGCAAAAGGACTTTTGCCCGAACAAGAGCAGCATAGTATTTCCGCAAGAAGCACTGATTTCTTACAGTAGGAAGTCAGTGCTTTTGCGGAAATTCAAGTGGCAAGTTTTTCCGAAAAAGCGGCTGATTTTCTGGAAAAACTGGCCAGTCTAGACACAGCCAATCAGAAATGGCACATGTCTTAGATTCTGCAATGTAAAACAATGACACTAAAGGGCTAGATGGACAAAATGGATGGGACTGGAAGAGGTAGTGATGCTGCTGTTTTTGAGAGAATTAACTCAGTCACCACCAAGTGATGTCCCTCTCCCATCTCCTCTGAGCCGAGGTCAATGATTGGAACACTCACATGTGATGTTGGAGATGAAGGTCAATCCCCCTCAGTCTAGTCTGTTTATGCAGTTTGAAAGTGGCTCTTCCACTTTGCCCAAGAGTGGCTGGTTGACTGGGCTCCGTTCTGTCCTGGAGCATTCTCAGGAAAGGCAGGAAACAGCCCTGGTCTGTTGCGGGAATTGAAGTTGGATCTCCCACTACACAGATGAAAACTGTAACAATGGGATAAAAATTGCAAAGGGAAGATGTATCACTGCCTCTTACCTTTGACTTTTTTTTGACCAGCAGCTAAATTCTTTCCCAGACATACCCACATATGATTTTGGGACAGAGTTACTAGGAGAATTTAAAAGATTTTTGTGAATAGTTTCAAGTGAAACAAAACATGATCATTTTTTACAGAAAAGTATTAGTCCATGAGAAATTTATCCATTTCTAGACTACTTGTGTCTCGATCATTGCACCAAATGTTGACAATAAGAAGAATAGATTATGTAGCTTATAGATATTCACTCAAAATGTCTCTGTGGTCAGTAAAATGTCTCTTAGGGTGTATCTCTTAGGGTGGCCTTTTTTTCGAAAAAAGCTTTACCAGCATCTAAACTGCTGCTGCGTTCTTTCAAAAGTAAATCAAAAAAACATGGCATTTTTTTTTACCACGGTAAACCTCGTTTTACAAGGACTAATGCCTTTTTTTGAAAGTGCTCTTTCGAAAAAAGGATCTTTGTAATGCAAATGTGCTTTTTCGAAAGAGAGCATCCAGATTGCCTGGGTGCTCTCTTTCGAATAGGAGGCTTGCTTTTTCAAAAGTACTGGTTGGAGTCTAGATGCTCTTTTTCGAAAGAGGCTTTTTCGAAAAAGCCTTTCGAAAGAGGCTTGCAGTCTAGATGTAGCCTTATTGTTTTAATTAAAGTAGTGTGGTTTGGTATTGAAATATTTGGGACCTTCTACCCGAGGAGAGGATTGCACCTTTCATTTTCTTTTAAATATGGCAGACTTTGTATGAGCTGGTGTTGTCCAGGACAGTACAAAATATACATCCCATTCAGCTTTACTCTGCCTGGTGACCTACAGGTTGCTGCTCTGTGCTGTTGTGTTGAAAAGCAGCATGTGAGACACTTGTTCACAAAGCTGCCGGAGGTAGAGCCAGGTGTGAGTTCTTTCTATAGCCCTGGGCTGCGTCTAGACTGGCAAGTTTTTCCGCAAAAGCAATTGCTTTTGCGGAAAAACGTGCCAGCTGTCTACACTGGCCACTTGAATTTGTGCAAGAACACTGACAATCTGATGCAAGATTGTCAGTGTTCTTCTGCAAATACTACGATGCTCTTGTATTTGCGCAAGAGGGCCAGTGTAGACAGCTTAGGACTGTTTTGCACAAAAAAGCCACGATGGCAAAAATGGCGATCGGGGTTTCCTTGCGCAAAACTGCGTCTAGATTGGCACGGACGCTTTTCCACAAAAAGGGCTTTTGCACAAAAGTGTCTGTGCCAATCTAGACACACTTTTCCGCAAATGCTTTTAACGGAAAATCTTTTCCGTTAAAAGCATTTGCGGAAAATCATGCCAGTCTAGATGTAGCCCTGATGTCTAGATCCATCCAGGTGAAGAGGTAAAGACACTGTGGGGAAGAAATGTGTGTGACATTGGTACAGACCTGAAAGTGTGAAATAGTCACAAGTAGCAGCCAGTATCTATAAGCAATAGTGTTCAAAGCACTTTCCACCTGAGTGTTAATATAATCCACTGTCTTAATATAATACTTGTGTTGAAAGGATTTGCCCAATAATTCCTCATGGGGGAGTAGTGATTTTGAGAGAAGAGTCCAAATCTCATATTGCATCGGGGATGTTGTGGGTCGCTGTGATTCTGAGCTAAGCTGCAGCAGGGGAACTCCATTCTAACTTCAGAATTATTGGCGTTTCTCTGGAGTTATACCAGTGCCAATGAGAGATGAGTCTGGCTCAGGGTACCTACTCCAACACTGGGACATAACCGATGGAGACATTTGGAAAGGTGCCCAACACAGGAAGTGGAATACACTCATCTCATTCTAGTATCATGTTAAAAAGACCTCACGGGAGACATGGCATTGCACAGGGGCTGATGCTCTGGCCCTCTGGGGCTATGTCTAGACTGCAAGCCTCTTTCGAAAAAGAGCGTCTAGACTGCAAGAAGTACTTTCGAAATAGCAAGCCGCTTTTTCAAAAGAAAGCAGCGAGTCTGGATGCTCTCTTTCTAAAAAGCCCTGTTGGCATTCAAGAACGCCTTTTTTCGAAAGAGCACTTTCGAAAAAAGGCGTTCTTCCTCGTGCAATGAGGTTTACCGCCGTCGAAAGAAAAGCCGCGTTCTTTCGATTTAATTTCAAAAGAACGCGGCTGCTGTCTAGACGCAGGTGAAGTTTTTTTGAAAAAAGGCTACTTTTTTCGAAAAAACCCCTGAGTCTAGACACAGCCTGGGTTCCATTTCACACAGAAAACCATGGCAACCACAGTCATTGCATGGGCTCTGCACAGCTGGTCTCCTGGGAGCAAAGTTCTCCATGGAGCAACACTCAAAGCCAACAAAGCCGAATGTAACAACTTCTACCTCAGGCAGAGAGGTACCACCAAGTCATGGGCACAGGGGCCAGTTTGAGAGCATTTTGGCGGTTGAATGAAGCGGAAGTGAGCCCTTCATAGAATCACAGAATCTCAGAAATTGAAGGAATCTGGAGAGGTCACTCAGCCCAGCCCCCTGCAATTGTGGCAGAAGCAAGTACCATCCTCGGGAGGTGTGTGTGTCACCTGCTATTTAACATTTTCCAGTGAAGTATATTCCACAATCTCCCTGGGCAATTTATTCCAGTGTCTAAGAACCCTGACAGTTAGGAACTTTTTCCTAATGTCCAACCTAAGCCTCCTTTTGCTGCAATTTAAGCCCATTGCTTCTTGTCCTATCATCAAAAACAAAGGAGAATCATTTTCTCCCTCCTCCATGTGATAACATTTTAGGTTATGGAAAGCTGTTATCATGACCCCTCTCAATCTCCTCTATTCCAGACTAAAATAATTGAGACCTTTCAATCTTCTCTTGTAGCTCATGTTTTCTGGACCTTTAGTCATTTTTGTTGCCCTTCTCTGGACCTTCTCCAATGTCTGCACATTTTTCCTGAAATGTGGTGCCCAGAACTGGACATGGCTGAGGCCTAATCAGTGCAGACAAGAGCAGAAATATCACTTCTCATGAACCTTTGATAACCACTCTCTGGCTACGTCTACACTGGCATGATTTTCTGGAAATGCTTTTAACGGAAAAGTTTTCCATTAAAAACATT
Source organism: Pelodiscus sinensis (assembly GCF_052426305.1). Taxonomy (NCBI): domain Eukaryota; kingdom Metazoa; phylum Chordata; order Testudines; family Trionychidae; genus Pelodiscus; species Pelodiscus sinensis. The sequence continues at coordinate 132,830,927 of NC_143056.1, read as the reverse complement.
TTCGGAAAAGCTCCTCTAGATTGGAAGGACGCTTTTCTGCAAAAGCACCTTTTGCGGAAAAGCGTACGTGACCAATCTAGATGCGTTTTTCCGAAAAAAAGCCCCGATCGCCATTTTTGCAATCGGGGCTTTTTTGCGGGAAACAAATCTCTGCTGTCTACACTGGCCCTTTTGCGCAAAAGTTTTTCAGAAAAAGACTTTTGCCCAAACGGGAGCAACATAGTATTTCTGCAAAAGCACTGACAATCTTACATGAGATCATCAGTGCTTTTGTGGAAATTCAAGCGGCCAGTGTAGACAGCTGGCAAGTTTTTCCGGAAAAGCGGCTACTTTTCCGGAAAAAGTGGCCAGTCTAGACACAGCCTCTGTGAACAGTTATCCAATTACTTATGCAGCCACCTTATAGTAGCCCCATCTAGGTTGTGGATACCTAGTTTATTAACGAGAACGTCATACAGGACTGTATCAAATACTTTATTAAAATCTAGGTGTAGCCTATCTACCACTTCCCTCTCATCCACAAGGCCTGTGATGGGAAGAAAGGAATTACCCTGAGAGGACACTTTTTAACTTTACCAATTCCAAAGTGTTATCTGAGGTGGGAGAGGAGTGACAGGGAATGTCTACACTAACGTCTCTACAATGACTCAGCTATGCTGCTACAGCAGCACCATAATGTAGATGCTTTTCACATGGATGGAATCTACATCCACTCCTCTGAAGGCTCTAGTGAGGCCAAGGGATAAATAACTCATATGACGTGGGACTATTTTTCCAGCTTTATGTGACAGAACTTGGTTGATTTAATTTTTAAGCGTAAGCAAGACCTAAGAGGTTCTAATGATGGAAACAACCATTTGGTGCTCATTTCATTTTGTTGACACCTTGCTAAGGGCACCAATTTGCATTTTGTCTCTGAAGAACTGTTTTGTCCCCACTTTAATAAGCTTGGAACAGCTTATTGATGTTATTAGAGTATCAGAGGGGTAGTCATGTTAGTCTGAATCTGCAAAAGCGGCGAGGAGTCCTGTGGCACCTTATAGACTAACTGAAGTGTTGGAGCATAAGCTTTTGTGGGCAAAGACCCACTTTGTCAGATGCATGCAGATGGGTCTTTGGTGAATCTGAAAAAGGTTGGATTATAGCATAGAATTAGGGAAACGGTCACCACTTTCTTACATACCATGAGAAGCAAAATGTTCTATTACGAGGAGCGGTGGGTTAACACTTGCTATTGTGGGAGTCTGGCCCATGGAAGAGAGTGCGGGCATGTGGTATCTGAGGGTATGTCTACACTGCCACCCTTGTTCGAACTAGGGTGGTTAATGTAGGCATTTGAACTTGCAAGTGAAGCCCGGGATTTAAATAACCCGGGCTTCATTTGCATGTTCCCGGGCACCGCCATTTTAAATGCCCTGTAGTTCAAACTACCTGCCCGTGGCTACACGTGGCATGGACTAGGTAGTTCGAATTAAAGCTCCTAATTCGAATTACCGTTAAACCTCCTTGCAGGCTTCATTTGCAAGTGTGAATGCCTACATTAGCCACCCTAGTTTGAACTAGGGTGGCAGGGTAGACATACCCTGAGGGACCCCATGGTATTTCTGCATTGTAATATCAAATTTTCAGCCATGAGCTTTCAGTATCCACCAATAACAAACCAATTAAAACTTTTTCGATCAGCTCTACTCAGAAAATAGGTTGAATTGAACACAGCAGGATGAAATTAACCCTAACCTCAAACTCCATAGATCTGTGAAGAAATTGCATCATTTAATAACACAGGAGAAAAGACGGGGCCAAATTAATCCTCAAAGCATGAGCTACTCTTCAACTCACTGAGCACACTAATTAGATGTTGTTTCTCTCTGAGCATAGATTTCCCAGTTGCTTATGAGATCAAGTCTCATAGATCACACATCTCAGTATAAAACCTCCTGAATTCTCCAATCTGGCAGTGTCTGTTGATGGGGAAACACGACCTTATGTCTCTCTTCAGCAGGTACGTGCTGTTGTCCTGCACCACAGACACACACACATGCACATAGACCATGGTGATCAGCAGGTTTTGATTTCAAGACCTCGAGCACTAAAAACCTCAGCCCCAACTCCAACCTTCTGAGTTAAAGGAGCAACCTCGTGTCTAGGAAAAATAGTCAGTTTCCTAGTCACGGAAGCAAGTGCATTGCATTATGTCTCTGGGGATGTGTCTCTAGTCTACGGGATTTTTTCCGAAAAAAGTGGCCTTTTTTCAAAAACACTTCCCCTTCATCCAGACTACCGCCGTGTTCTTTTGAAAGTAAATCAAAAGAACGCAGCAGTTTTTTCGACTGTGGAAAACCTCATTTTAGGAGGAAGAACGCCGTTTTTTTGAAAGCGCTCTTTTGAAAAAAGATGCTATGTAATGGAAACTGTGCTTTTTCGAAAGAGATCATCCAGGCTGCCTGGGTGCTCTTTTTCGAAAAAGTGGCTCGCTTTTTCAAAAGTACTGGCTGTAGTCTAGATGCTGTCTTTCGAAAGACGCTTGTAGTCTAGGCATAGCCTAGGGGTTTCCATACAGATTAATGTAAATGCCATTTTTAGATGCCATAAAGCTTAATTAGCAGAGCACACAAGCTTTACCCCAAACCGCCATGATAAGCCACAGAGCTCCCCTTGCCCAAAGAGGGTAGAAAGATTGACACTCATTAACTCTCACCACTTCACAAACTAAGGAATAATCTCTGCAGTCTGAGATAGTTTCACCCTGATTCTCTCACAGCACTGACATGAATTACTATTTGCTGCTCGGAATGGTGAACAGGCATGTTCTGTGTGGGAGGGTGATTAACCTGTGTGTCCTTGTATTTGTACAGTGTGTGCATTGTCAGAATAACCAGAAAGACCAGCTGTGAACCTCTGACTTTACCCTTCCCTGATCAGAAACCTGTGTCCATTAAGAAGCAAATGTCTCTTCTCTTTCTTCATTACCACTAAGCGATAGGTTGCTCAAGACATCAGCATGTCCCTGTAGCTGCCTGATCTCTGCTCTGAGGAGATGGAAAGGGGAAATCACTCGGTGGTGACTGAGTTCATTCTCTCAGGACTGACAGATCGTCCAGAGCTGCAGGTCCCCCTGTTTGTGTTGTTCCTGTTGATTTATGCTGTCACCATGGTGGGAAATGGGGGGATGATCTTGTTAATCACGATTGAGACCCGACTTCACACCCCCATGTACTTTTTCCTCCGGAGTTTGTCTTTCTGTGATCTCTGCTATTCCTCGGTAATTGTTCCTACTCTGTTGCTTAACTTCTTAGCAGAGAGGAAAAGCATTTCTTATACTGCTTGCGCTGTGCAAATATACCTCTTTGTCTCTTGTGCAGATACCGAGTGTCTCTTGCTGGCTGTGATGGCGTATGATCGTTATGTGGCCATCTGTAACCCACTGCTCTATACGGTCACCATGCCCCGGCAGCGTTGTAATCAGCTGGTGGCTGCCTGCTATGCTGTGGGCTTGGTGGATTCAATGCTACTCACATGTCTTACATTTCGACTATCATTCTGCCGCTCCAATGTCCTGAATTACTTCTGCTGTGACATCCCCCCCTTGCTGACACTCTCCTGCTCTGACACCCAGATCAATGAGATTGTGTTGTTTGCTTCCATGTGCTACATTATGATGGGCAGCTTTGTGATCATCCTCCTGTCTTATGCCTGTATCATCTCCAGCATCTTGCGGATCCGCTCTGCCGAGGGCCGGCGCAAAGCCTTCTCCACCTGCACTTGTCACTTGATCATGGTCGTTATCCTTTACGGCACTCTCCTCTTCATGTACTTCCGTCCCACCTCCAGCTATTCCCTGGCCACGGACAAAGTAGCCTCCGTGTTCTACACAGCAGTGATCCCCATGCTGAACCCCCTCATCTACAGCCTGAGGAACAAGGAGGTGAAACACGCCCTGTACAAAGCATACAATAAATACCTCAGCAATCTGTGAATATTTTTTTCTAAGAGCTATTTTAGTGATGAGGAGAGGAAAAACAGACCAATTCAGTTCCAAGCCCATTCAATGTCATTTCACAGGCTGCATAGCCGTCGCGTTCATTAATATATTGTTCTTATTATGCTCAACTTCATGTCTCTGTTCCAGTGGTTATTGTGTTAGTTGCCCAAGATAGAACAAGTTTGAAAAGCAAGATTGAGAACAACCCAGACTGGAATAATGTATTATTCAGGGGCTGTGGTTCTTTATGGAAAGGCAGGAAACCCAAGGACAAATCTTTGTCCAGCCCTGGTCTGAAGCGGGAATTGAAGTTGGATCTCCCACCTCAAAAAACTGATTGAACAGGGTCAAAATTACAAAGAGAGGATGTATCGCTGCCTGCTACCTTTCTCCCTCCCTGCTCTTGCTCCCTTTCTCTCTACTCATGGCATCAACAGCATCTGAAGGAAGTGTTGGAAAAGGGTTGGAAGTCATCCAGCCAGTAAGACTGTAAAAGCAGGTGATGAGAGAAATCTTCAATTTTAACTTATTTAACTTGTTAAGTTAGGGTATGTCTACACTACCCCCCTAGTTCGAACTAAGGGGGTAATGTATGTATACCGAACTTGCTAATGAAGCCCGGGATTTGAATTTCCCGGGCTTCATTAGCATAAAGCCGGCGCCACCATTTTTAAAAGCCGGCTAGTGCGAACCCCGTGCCACGCGGCTACACGCGGCACGGACTAGATAGTTCGGATTAGGCTTCTAATCCGAACTATCTGTACGCCTAATCCGAACTATCTAGTCCGTGCCGCGTGTAGCTGCGCGGCATGGGGTTCGCACTAGCCGGCTTTTAAAAATGGCGGCGCCGGCTTTATGCCAATGAAGCCCGGGAAATTCAAATCCTGGGCTTCATTAGCAAGTTCGGTATGCATACATTACCCCCCTAGTTCGAACTAGGGGGGTAGTATAGACAAACCCTTAGGTATTAATTGCATTTTACTTCTTTATCCTTTGTAACAAATACTCAGGCTATGTATACACCAGGGCTACATCTAGATTGCATCCCTTTTTCGGAAAAGGGATGCAAATTAGACATATCGCAATTGCTAATGAAGCAGGGATTTAAATCTTCCCCGCTTCATTAGCATAAAAATGGCTGCCGCTTTTTTTTGTCACGGAGCTTTGCCGGAAAAAAACGCCAGTCTAGATGCTGATCTTTCGGGAAAATGAAGCCTTTTCCGAAAGATCCCTTATCCCTTATTTTAAGAGGGATAAGGGATCTTTCAGAAAAGGCTTTATTTTCTGAAAGATCAGCGTCTACACTGGCGTTTTTTTCTGGCAAAGCTCCGTGCTGAAAAAAAGTGGCAGCCATTTTTATGCTAATGAAGCAGGGGAGAGTTAAAACCCCGCTTCATTAGCACTTGTGATACGTCTAATGTGCATCCCTTTTATGAAAAAGGGATGCAATCTAGATGTAGCCCAGAGGTTTTTTGGAAAAAAGGCTCTTTCTCTGAAAAAATTTCACTTACGTCCACACTGCAATCTCAGTCTTAAAAAAAACCAAACAAACAAATAGAAAATGGAAGAACAGAGGAGTTTTTCCAACACTGATAAACCTCTTTCTACAAGGAAGAAGCTTTTTTCCAAAAGAGATCTTTCGGAAAAAAGCATATATGAATGGGAAAGACAGAGTTGTTTCGAAAGAAGGGGAAAGAGGAAAAAGCGTAGGTGCCCTGGTGGCCACTCTGTCCATAGTAATCACAGCTCACATGCAAGAGAGCGTCCATTCTCTTTCAGAAGAAGTTTTTTTGGAAGATCTCTTTCGGAAAAGCTTCTTCCAAAAGAAGCCTGCAGTCTAGACATAGCCTTAGTTTCTGTCTCTTTATTGATATTCACTTAAAATGTCTCTGCAGTCAGTAAATAATTATTGATGTTTTAATGAAGGTAGTGTGTTTTGGTAATTAAGTATTGAGGACAGACTTTGTAAGAGCTGGTGTTCTCCAGGAGGGTGTTGTACAGTAGGGCTATGTCTAGACTGCATCCCTCTGTCAACAGAGAGATGTAGATTAGGCATGTTGAAATTGCTAATGAGGCCGTGATTTAAATATCCCGGGCCTCATTAGCATAAACATGGCTGCCACTTTTTTTTACACTGAGTTTTTTCGAAAAAAATTTGCAGTCTAGACACATATCTGTCGAAAATAAAACCTTTTTGACAGATCCTGTATTCCTCAAAAAACGAGGTTTATGGGATCTGTCAAAAAAGGCTTTATTTATTTCATGTCATCCAAGTACCATCTTAAAAGGACCTCATAGGAGACACAGCACTGCACACTGGCTGGTGCTCTGGTCCTCTGGGTTCCATTCCCATGTGGAAAGCCATGGCAACCACATTAATTGCATGGGCTCTGCACAGCCGTTCTCCTGGGAGAAAAGATGCTTCAGGGAGCAAATCTCAAAGCCATCAAAGCCAAAAGTTACACATAGTTTACGAGACAATCCTGAAGAGACAGAATTTAAATGTGTATGTGAATGGAGGAAAGTTTATATACCAGGTATCTAAAAAGGGTGCCACAAGGCGGAGGGAGAAAACTTGTTCTTCCTGGCCTCTGAGGATAGAATAAGAAGCACTGGGCTTAAACTGCAGCAAGGGAGGTTGAGGTTGGACATTAGGAAAAATTTTGTAACTGTCAGAGTGATTAAACACTGGAATAAATTGCCCAGGGAGGTTGTGGAATCCCCATCTCTGGGGATATTTAAGAGCAGGTTAGATAAATGTCTATCAGGGATGGTCTAGACAGTGCTGGGTCCTGCCATGAGGGCAGGGGACTGGACTCGATGACCTCTCGCGGTCCCTTCCAGTCCTAGTATTCTATGATTCTATGATTCTTTTAAATGACTTGTCACCTTAGCACAAGGGCCAGGCAAGTTTTACTATAAGGGCTTAAACTGCAGCAAGGGAGATCATCCAGTACAGCTTGGTGGGAGTGTTATGCTTATAAGAAGCACGCCGGATCTTTTTCATGGGAAAAGGCAATACACGCCACATCTTTTTCATGGGAAAAGTACAATATTTATTGAGAATACAGTAGAGAAGCAGTTAGCATATGCTTTATAAAGACAAACCCACATACACACACACAGGTCCTGCACACGGTGCATGGTTACCAGGCCATGGTGGCTCAAATAAGTCTTACTGGCCAGACAAGACTGCCTGAGCGAGGAGTCGGGGTTGCTCTGATACTCCTCTGAGGCTTAGCTAGCAGAACTGAACCCAGAGTACTATGGCAAGAGCCCCCCTTCTTTTACATGTAAGTTCCCATGGGAGTCTATGGGTTTTGTAGTGTCATGCTGCAATCATCCATCCTTAGAAGGCGTTAATCTGTGTTCTCCAGATTTGTCCTTTGATGGTGATTGTCCGACTGCCCATCATTGTCTCTCACTCTTGGGGGGGGGTCTCTGCCTGTCTCCAGGGTTCATCAGTGCTGCTAATTCAATTCAGCCTCAAGACGCAATGGCTGTTTCCTCATTATCTTCAGAGTTTCCACTTTTTCTTGATTCCTCTGGGCATCTGTGATGGCTTTCCCACTTACACAACTCCTCCACTCACACCACACAACTGTACAGAGTTTCAGACAAGATCAATAGTTACTAGAAGACACAACTTAATTTGTGATGCAGACGATGGCTGCGTCTAGACTGGCAAGTATTTCCGCAAAAACAAGCGCTTTTGCGCAAAAACTTGCCAACTGTCTACACTGGCCGCTTGATTTTGTGCAAAAGCACTGACGTTCTACAGTCTGAAATCAGTGCTTCTTGTGCAAATGCTTTGACGTTCCCGTTCAGGCAAAAGCCCTTTTCTGGAAAAGTTTTTGCACAAGAGGGCCAGTGTAGACAGCTAAAAACCGTTTTGCGCAAAAAAGCCCCAATGGCGAAAATGGCGATCGGGGCTTTCTTGCGCAAAACCGCGTCTAGATTGGCACGGACGCTTTTCCACAAAAAATGCTTTTGCGGAAAATCTAAACGCTCTTTTCTGCAAATGCTTTTACCGGAAAAACTTTTCAGTTAAAGGCATTTGAGGAAAATCTAGACATAGCCAAGGGGTACAATCTGAAGGGAGGTTCTAAAGAGGATGGAGAAAGGCTGTTCTCAGTAGTGACGGATGGCAGAACAAGGAGTAATGGTCTCAAGTTACAGTGGGGGAAGACTAGGTTGGATATTAGGAAAAACTATTTCCCTAGGCAGGTGGTGAAGTACTGGAACGGGTTACCTAGGGAGATGGTGGAGTCTCCATCCCTAGAGGTTTTTAAGTCTTGGCTTGACAAAGCTCTGGTTGGGTTGATTTAGTTGGGATTGGTCCTGGTTTGGGCAGGGAGCTGGATCTGATGACCTCCGTAGGTCTCTTCCAGCCCTATGATTCTATGATTCTAAATGAATTTGTCTTTCATGATTAGATAATGTTTACTGCAGCATTACAGAGAGAAATAGAAGAATACAGAACTTATAAGCAAGCCATTATGCATGAAATCATTACACATCACACTTATAACCAATACTAAAATATACATTTTTGCTACAGGAGAGGGCTATAAACAGAGGAAAATGGCTACAGAGGAAGATGGCTATTTGACCTAGGATCAAAAAACATTTAAAGTCACACTCCCTGTTAATTATCTCTTATGTTAGTCTTCTTTCTTCCATAACATTTTACAAAATATATACAAGATAATCCTTAACTTGGGTGCCATGGTGGAACAAATCAGAATAAACACACACACCCTCAATATTGATAGAAATGTAGCCGTGTTAGTCTGGTGTCGCTGAAACAAAAAACAGGACTATGTAGCATTTTAAAGACTAACAAGATGGGTTATTAGGTGATGAGCTTTTGTGGGCCAGACCTACTACCTCAGATCAAATAGTGGAAGAAAATTGTCACAACCATATATACCAAAGGATACAATTAAAAAAAATGAACACATATGAAAAGGACAAATCAAATTTCAAAACAGGAGGAGGATGGGGGGAAAGGTAAATGTCTGTGAGTTAATGATATTAGAGATGATAATTGCGGAAGCTATCTTTGTAATGGGTAAGATAATTAATGTCTTTGTTTAAGCTTAGGTGTAAAGTATCGAATTAAGCATGAATGACAGTTCAGCGGATTATCTTTCAAGTATAGTCTTAAAAGGTCTTTGAAGCAGGATGCAGGTAATCATGTCATTGAGACAATGTCCTTTCTAGTTGAAATGGCAAGAAACTGTTTTTTCTTTGTGATCCTGTCTAATATCTGTTTTGTGGGCACAAGACAAAACTCACTTTGCTCATGGATGGAAAATACAAGAGAGAACATTTTTGTTTCCCATGTTCTAGAAGCTGGAGCAGTGGGCTAGCATTTGGTGATGGAAGAATTGGTGCTATGTGATATCTGAGGGACCCTGTAGTAATTCTGCATTGTAATATCAAGTTTTCAGTCACAAGCTTTTGGTATCCACCAACAACGAACAAAATCAACTCTTTTTTGATCAGTTCTTCTCAGAACCCAGCTTGAACTAAAAACAGCAGGATGAAATTAACCTAACCTCAAATTCCATATCTGTGAGGAAAGTGCATTATTTAATAACACAGGAGAAAAGAGTGGGCCAAATTAATCCCCAAAGCATGAGCTACTCTTCAACTCACTGAGCACACTAATTAGATGTTGTTTCTCTCTGAGCATAAATTTCCCAGTAGATTATGAGATCACGTCCCATAGATCACAAATCTCAATATAAAACCTCCTGAATTCTCCAACCTGGCAGAGTCTGTCGCTAGGGAAACGCCACCTCATGTCTCTCCTCAGAAGGTATGTTCTGTTGTCCTGCACCACAGACACACACACATAGACCACAGTGATCAGCAGGTTTTGATTTCAAGACCTCGAGCACTAAAAACCTCAGCCCCACCTCGCTGGTGGAGAAAAATCGGCAGTTTCCTAGTCACCGAGCTGGTGTATTGCTTCATGTCTCTGGGTTTGCACACAGATTAATGTAAATGCCATTTTTGGATGCCAGAAAAGCTTAATTAGCACAGTAAAAGCTTTACCCCAAACTGACATGCCAAGCCACAGAGCTCCCCTGGCCCAAAGACGGTAGAAATATTGACACTCGCTAACTCTCACCCCTTCATGAGGTAAGCAATAATCTCTACAGTTTGAGATAGTTTCGCCTTGATTCGCTCATGGCAGTGAAATGAGTTACTGTTTGCTGCTCGGAATAGTGAACAGGCATGTTCTTTGTGGGAGGGTGATGAACCTGCATGTTCTTTTATGTGTACAATGTGTGCATTGTATGGCACATCTGGAATGATCAGCTGTGAGCATCTGGCTCTGTGCACTTAATTCTTTTCTGATGTGGTAGCAATGTCCATTAAGAAACTGATCTCTCCTCATTTTCTTCATTACCACAGCGCGATAGATTGCCCAGCATATCAACATGCCCCAGTAGCTGCCTGCTCTTTCCTCAGAGGAGATGGAAGAGGGAAATCACTCGGTGGTGGCTGAGTTCATTCTCTCAGGACTGACAGATCGTCCGGAACTGCAGGTCCCCCTGTTTGTGTTGTTCCTACTGATTTACATTGTCACCATTGTAGGGAACGGGGGAATGATCTTGTTAATCACGATTGAGCCCCGACTTCACACCCCCATGTACTTTTTTCTCCGGAGTTTGTCTTTCTGTGATCTCTGCTATTCTACAGTAATTGTCCCTAAGATGCTGCAGCATTTCTTAGCAGAGAGGAAAAGCATTTCCTACACTGCCTGTGCTGTGCAAATATACCTCCTTGTCTTTTTTTCAGATACTGAGTGTCTCTTGCTGGCTGTGATGGCATATGACCGTTATGCAGCCATCTGTAACCCGCTGCTCTATACAGTCACCATGTCCAGGTGGCGTTGTAACCAGCTGGTGGCTGGGTGCTATGCTCTTGGGGTGGTGGATGCATCGATACTCACTTGTTTTACATTCCGATTGTCATTCTGCCGCTCAAATGTCCTTAATTATTTCTGCTGCGACATCCCCCCAGTCCTGGCGCTCTCCTGCTCTGACACCAGCATCAGTGAGGTTGTGCTGTTTGCATCCATGTGCTACATTGTAGTGAGCAGCTTTGTGATCATCCTCCTCTCCTACATCTGTATCATCTCCAGCATCTTGCAGATCCGCTCCGCCGAGGGCCGGCGCAAAGCCTTCTCCACCTGCACTTTCCACTTGGTCACGGTGGCTATATTCCATGGCACTCTGTTCTTCATATATTTACGTCCCACCTCCAGCTATTCCTTGGACACGGACAAAATTGCCTCAGTGTTTTACACAGCAGTGATCCCCATGTTGAACCCCCTCATCTACAGCCTGAGGAACACAGAGGTGAAACACGCCCTGAACAAAGCAAGGAATAAACTCCTAAGCCGGCTGTGAATATTTTTTCACTGAGTTCTAATTTAGTGACAAGTTGAGGAAAACCAGGCCAATTCAATTCCGAGCCCATTGTAATGTCATTTTGCAGGGTGCATAGCAGTTGTGCTCATTAGTGTGTTGTTCTTCTTATGTATTTATTTGTATACCAAAAAGGCCTGCTGGCCCCAATCGAAATCAAGACTTCCTTAGGCTCTTACCCCACCAAAATTCAAGGAGGCACCTGGATGATATGTCTAAGTATATATGTGATGTGGTTGGATGCATGGAGTTGTTTGTATTGGGAAAGAAGAAGGCAGCATCAAATGTAGCTCCCTCTTTTTTTGTAGCTGGTTTGGTTTCATCATGTTATTGCAAATATGAAGTGTGTGATTTCCGTAGCTGAAACACCGGGGCTACGTCTACATCGGGGCTACGTCAAAGTAGGAATAAGACCCTCCGGAAAAGGGCACTTTTTCCGGAGGATCGGGGCCAGTGTAGACGCTCTTTTCCGGCTTTTTTAAAAGCCGGAAAAAAGCGGCGGACATTTTTATTTAAATGCCGCGGGGGATATTTAAATCCCCCGCGGATTTCCCTACGACGACTGGTGAAATTTACATGCCCCTTCCGGAAAAGGGGCCAGTGTAGACGTAGCCCAGGAGTTCAGCACATCCTCCTGCTATCCTGCAGCCCTTCTTGTGCTCCATCAGGTCATGGTGGAGATTGTCACATGGTTTCTCTCCATGCACTAGGAGGGGAACGGAGATGTCAGTCAAAATGGGCTTTATTTTGAGTTAAGGGGACAACAAAGGAAGTAAGAGCAAGGGCAACGTTTCCAAGACAAATTGTTGTGTCTTTGCTTTCTCTTTGACAGTCCTCACTCAACTAAATCCAAACTAGCACAGAGAAGGGAAGTTTTCTCTCCCTTTTTATAAAAATATAAATCATGACAAACAGTTTGTCCATCATCAGCAAGTTCACTGGGGTTCTTGCTTTTACTTCGGTTGGAAAGATTCATAGACTCTGAGGGTGTCTCTAGACCACGGGTTCTCAACCGTGGGCCATATGGCTGCCCAGGGGCCACACCCTACCTCTAGGGTGCCACATGGAAAAAACGGAACATTAGGTAAATTATGTACCTTTTTTTTCAACTAACAGTGGCTATGAGAGGGGCCACAGAGGTAAACGAGGCTCAGAAGGAGGCCATGAGCAAAAAAAAAAGTTTGAGAAACACTGGTCTAGAAAAAAAGTGGCGTTTTTTCGAAAAATCTTTACCTGCATCTAGACTACCACCGCATTCTGTCGCCAATCAATTGAAAGAATGCAGAGGTTTTTTTTGACCGCGGTAAACCTCATTTTACAGGGAAGAACGCCTTTTTTTAAAACAAAATATAGGACTATGTAGCACTTTAAAGACTAACAAGATGGTTTATTAGATGATGAGCTTTTGTGGGCCAGACCCACTTCCTCAGATCAAATAGTGGAAGAAAATAGTCACAACCATATATACCAAAGGATACAATTAAAAAAAGTGAACACATATGAAAAGGACAAATCACATTTCAGAACAGAAGGGGATGCGGGAGGGGGAGAGGAAGGTAAATGTCTGTGAGCTAATGGTATTAGAGGTGATAATTGGGGAAGCTATCTTTGTAATGGGTAAGATAGTTAGTGTCTTTGTTGAGATCGACACGTAGAGTGTCGAATTTTAGCATGAATGACAGTTCATAGGATTCCCTTTCAAGTGCAGATTTAAAAGGCTCTTTCAAAAAGAGGCGCTATGTAATGCACACTGTGCTTTTTTGAAAGAGAGCATCTGGACTGCCTGGGTGCTCTCTTTTGAAAAAGTGGCTTGCTTTTTCGAAAGAACTGGTTGTAGTCTAGGCGCTCTTTTTCAAAAGAGGCTTTTTCGAAAGATAATTTCGAAAAAGCTTCTTTCGAAAGAGGCTTGCAGTCTGGACATAGCCTAGCTTGGTTCATTTCTCTCTCTCAGTCTCATGAGCTGTACAATTCCCATGATCCCTGCTCCTCAGGCTAAAAGCCTATTTTCTGAGTTCATAGGGGCCCAGAAAATGTTCATCTCAAACTGATCCATCTCTTAAAAGGCCCTAAACCAGGCATGTCCAAAGTCCGACCCGCGGGCCAATTGCAGCCCGTGTTCCAGTTTAATACGGCCCCACAGGTAATTTGGCAATATCTATTTTTTATGGCCCCCAACGAATCCATATGTATTGAGATTAATACATTGTAAAATCTCAGTTAATGTCAGTTGGTCTAAATCAGTTATAAATATATTTGGACACGACATGTATACTTGGTGTTATGTTCCTGTTCATATTTTTTTAACTTAAAAGTTGACAGACAACCTTTATTACCAATAATATGTAATGTACTTTACAATATTCCTGACATATTTCAGCTTCCTAGATTTTTTTTTTCATCTGGCCTTCAGATATGAAAGGCAGAGTGATTTAACACCTGTTTAGATTTGTCATCCATGTGACGAAATGAAAAGTATGCCGTTTGCAATAAACTTTGCATAAAATAGTTAATTTGCATTTAATTTTAATGGTTCAAAGAATGTCAGGCAAAATGGTCGGCCCTCATGCATGTTCACTTCATCAAATCTGGCCCTCTTTGAAAAAAGTTTGGACACCCCTGCCCTAAACTTTTGGCAAATTGAACCATTGATGGAAATCTTCATTGGGGTTAAAGGAAACATTTTGCACAATCAGAAATGGGACATTTCTTTTCCTTCCTGTGTAACTTACAGGAAATGGCAATGAAGGGCGAGACTGACAAGATGGATGGGACTGGAAGAGGCAGTTACGATGTTGCTTCTCTTGTAACCTTTAATCCAGGGATTGGAGAATTCCCATGGGAGGTGCCAGTGGACCCTCAAAACTTTTAGACATGGTGATCTTAGCTAGTATGGGAAACTTCAATATATTGATAAGATGATCTAGTATTGCTGATGATTTATAGTAAAGGTGGTTAGGTATTTCATTCCTGAGCTGCTGTATAATTCAATTCAATATAAGTACAATATGAAATATAATGACCATTTCTTTTAGCATCTTTGTCTTTTCTTCATTCAATGAGGAAAAAATTAAAGTTATTCCTTTAAGAATGTAGGAATTATTTGAAATATAAAAAAACCCTGCTAGTCTGTACAATGTGTAGCCTCTTCATCTCATTACAACTTTCTGGAAGCAGCATTTTCAAAAGCAGTCACTAATTCAGCGTGCCTATGGAACGAGTATGAAAATGTGGGTCTTAAATTTGTTCTGCCTCCATTTGCCCATCTCTGAATGGTAGCAATAATACTTGTCTGTTTTATAACAGGGTGGATAACATTTCATAGATCCCTGTATAGGCCTCCTCAATGAGCTAACTCTGAGCACCTCAAAATGTATATTGAATTGATTGTCATAACTTCCACATTAGCTAGTGTGGTATTGTCTACATTATACTGGTGCAGAGCTGAGACACAGAGAAAGTAAATATCTTCCTCAAAGGTTCCATAAGAGGTCTGGGAACTAAGCCTCAAATTACAAAAAGCTTTCCTTCGCATGATAGTAAAGGGATAGTGGTGTAACACCTATGTGTAAAAGTAGCAACACAGTCCCTCATGCTATACATAATGCTCATAATCCGCTGATCATCATTGTCATGGTAATTGTACGGGGAAGCATTGTATATCAAATGATAAGATTCTACCGTATAACATTACTGAGCCACTGTGAGTTTTAAAAAGTAGGGGCAAAGCAGTTCCTCAGGGTATGTGTACACTACAGCACTAATTCGAACTAACTTAATTCGAATTAGTTAATTTGAACTAAGCTAATTCGAATTAGTGCATCTAGACCTAAAAACTAATTTGAATTAGTGTTTTGCTAATTCGAAATAGCATGTCCACACTGAGTGGACCCTGAACTGAAGTTAAGGCTGGCCAGAACCAGTGCTGACAGGGCATCAGGTTAGGACTTAGAGTGTGGAGCTGCTGCTTCAGGCTAGCCGAGGGCTGTGCTTAAAGGGACCCGACCCCCACCTTGGACAGACAGTTCTCAGGGTTCCCCGCTTGCTTGTCTAACTCGATGAGGGACAGCAAAGCAGTCCTATCTTGGAGTACCCTGAGGGCCAAGTGCTGTGATGTGCCGAGTGTGGGCAATCAGCCCGGCTGCACTTGCCACAAGCTGCCATCCGGGGGGTTCAGTCAGGGGGCTGTCAGGATCCAGGAGGCCCTGCAAGAGAGCTTCCACCCTGAGGAGCCCGCAGAGCCAGCCCAGTCCTCCCCATCAGGGGCTCGTGCCCCATTCCTCCCTCTCCTCCTTCCACTTACCCCTCCCTAGCCCCCCTTTCTGATGTAAAAAATAAAGGACACGTGTTCAAAAATAGAAACTTTAACAAAACTGGGGGGGAGATTAACCTCCGGGGAGACTGGGAAAAGGAGGTGGGAGAGGGGAACAGAGAGGGTGCGAGAGGGGAGGGGGAAACCTGGGAGGAGGGAGCGGGAAGGGGAAAGCCAGGGGAAAAAGGAGGAGGGGAAGTATAAAACTATGGAACGCCATATCTTCAGTACTGTGTACAGATGTGGTCTCCTCACCTCAAAAAACATATTTTGGCCTTGGAAAGGGTTCAGAAAAGGGAAACTAAAATGATTAGGGGTTTGGAACAGGTCCCATATGAAGAGAGGCTAAAGAGACTGGGACTTTTCAGCTTAGAAAAGAGGAGACCGAGGGGGGATATGATAGAGGTATATAAAATCATGAGTGGTGTGGAGAGGGTGAATAAAGAAAAGTTCTTCATTAGTTCCCATAATATAAGGACAAGAATACACCAAATGAAATTAATGGGCAGCAGGTTTAAAACTAATAAGCAAAAGTTCTTCTTTACACAGCACATAGTCAACCTGTGGAACTCCTTGTCACAGGAGACTGTGAAGGCTAGAACTATAAGGGTATGTCTACACTACCCTCCTTGTTCGAACTAGGAGGGTAATGTAGGCATACCGCACTTGCAAATGAAGCCCGGGATTTGAGTTTAAAGAGAAGTTAGATAAATTCATAGAGGTTAGGTCCATGGAGTGCTATTAGCCAGGGGGTAGGAATGCTGGCCCTGGCCTCTGTTTGTGGAAGGCTGAAGGTGGATGGCACGAGACAAATCGCTTGGTCATTGTCTTCGGTCCATCCCCTCCGGGGTACCTGGTGCTGGCCACTGTTGGCTAGATGGACCTTCGGTCTGACCCAGTATGGCCATTCTTATGTTCTTATGTTCTAAGCTCAGGGTCGGGGGTCTCACTGGACCAACTTGATTTTCATGCAAACCTGCTCCTAGGTTTGCATGTGGCCTTTGGTGGCCAGGCTGGCAGCTATCCTGCCCTAGACAGCCACATTCCTGTGCCTAGTGCGGAGAATGAGGTTTACCTCATTCGAATTAAGCATGCCGCTAGTTTGATTTAAATTCAAACTTGCGGTTTGCCTGTGTAGCCCCTATTAAAGTTAATTTGAACTAATGGCTGTTAGTTCGAATTAATTTGTAGTGTAGACATACCCTCAGAGACAAAAAAATTGATGCCTCAGCCAGGGTTCAATCAAATCAATGATAGCTCACCTGGTTAAGGGATCATTCTTAGGCAGAAAGAAGGGTATTAGTGGGAAATTTACATTTCGACATAGAGCTGGAAACAGAGTGTCTGACATCTAAGGTGTTTACAAGAGTTGCCCAAAAATTCCCATTTGGGGAGTAGTAGTTTTGAAAGCAGACCCCAACTCTTAAATTCAGGGCTCTCACACTCTTTACAATGGGTAGGTTTTGGGTCGGTGGGATTCTGAGCTAAGATACAGCAGTGGGAATCCAGATTAACTCTACTGACATCATTAGTATTCCTTGGAGTTATACCAGTGTAACTGAGAGAAGAATTTAGTCAAAGCTTTCTAGACCGATGCTGGGAAATTACTTAGGGAGACATTTGGAGAGGTACCCCACACACAAAGTGAAATAGCTGTACTCAATACCAGCTCAAACTAAACACAGAAAGATGAAATGTATCCCTAAACTCTGTATCTCTGATAGAACTTGCATCATTTAATAGCAGGGGAGAAAAGAGTGCGCCAAATTAATCCCAAGGGTAGGATGTACACCAAAGGTGTCTTTGGTTCTCTGAGCTCATTAATGAAATGTCCCTTTGCGCTGAGGTATTCCCTATTGTTTCCGGGAACCCGTCCCATAGATCACAAATCTCAGTATAAAACTTCCCGAATTCTCCAAACCGGCAGTTTCTGTCAATGGGGAAACCCCACCACATCTCCCTCTTCTCAGCAGGTACGTGCTGTTGTCCTGCATCACGGCCATACTCACGTACAGACACCATGGAGACCGGCAGGTATACAACTCTAGACCTCCCGCACTAAAACCTCCCCCAAGCTCATACCCAGGGAGCCAACAGAATGAGTGATTTGGTTGGAAAACACAGGAAATTACATAGTCGCTGAAGCCAGAGCCCTTTATTAGGTTTTTATACAGACTAATGTAGCAGATGCTGGAAAGCTTAATGAGCACAGTAAGAAAGAGTTATTCCAAACCTGCATGCTGAGCCACAGAGCGCACCTTGCCTCAAAAGGGAAGAGAGTTTCCCGCTTGTTTACACTCCCCCCTTCTGTACTCTTGTCAGACAGATGGTTTTCACCCCGATTCTTTCACAGCAGAGTCACGAGTCACCATCTGCTGCTTGGATTCATGAAAAGGACAGTTTGAGTGTAGGGTGTAATTAACCTGTATGTCCTTGGTTTTGTACAGTGTCTGCATTGTATGGAACACCTGGAATGGCCACCTGTGGACACCTGGTTCTCTGGACCAAGCCCTTGCTTGAGCTGGTACTGGTGCCCATTAAGAAACTCATCTTCATTTCTCTTCACTTACTTTGGTACAGAGAAGGGATAAGTTTCTTTCTTCAGCCACCTGCTCACCTCACTGTAGCTGCCTGATCTCGGCTCAGAGGAGATGGAAGAGGGAAATCACTCGGAGGCGACTGAGTTCATTCTCTCAGGACTGACAGATCGCCCGGAGCTGCAGGTCCCCCTGTTTGTGTTGTTCCTACTGATTTATGTTGTCACCCTGGTAGGTAATGGGGGGATGATCTTATTAATCATGATTGATCCCCGACTCCACACCCCCATGTACTTTTTCCTCGGTAATTTGTCTTTCTGTGATTTCTGCTATTCCACAGTAATTTCCCCCAAGATGCTGCTGGATTTCTTAGCCGAGAGGAAAAGCATTTCTCATGCTGCCTGTGCTGTGCAAATGTATTTTGTCATTTTTTTTCAAGATATTGAGTGTCTCTTGTTGGCTGTGATGGCGTACGACCGTTATGTGGCCATTTCTAAACCCCTGCTCTATATGATCACCATGTCCCGGCAGCGCTGTAACCAGCTGGTGGCTGGAGTCTGTGCTGTGGGGCTACTGGATGCAATGATACTCATGTATTTTACATTCCGGCTGTCATTCTGCCATTCCATCATCATCAATCATTTCTGCTGTGACATGCCCCCATTGCTGGCGCTCTCCTGCTCTGACACCCGCCTCAGTGAGATTGTGTTGTTTGCCTCCATGTGCTACATTGTAGTGAGCAGCGTTGTGACCGTCCTCCTCTCCTACGTCTGTATCTTCTTCACCCTCCTGCGGATCCGCTCTGCCGAGGGCCGGCGCAAAGCCTTCTCCACCTGCACTTGCCACTTGACGGCGGTGGTCATGTTTCATGGCACCCTCCTCTTTATGTATTTCCGACCCACCTCCAGCTATTCTATGGACACCGACAAAATAGCCTCATTGTTCTACACGCTGGTGATCCCCTTGTTGAATCCCCTGATCTACAGCCTCAGGAACACGGAGGTGAAGCGCGCCTTGAACAACGTGAGGAATAAACTCCTAACCCGTTCCTGAATCTTGTTAACTCAGTACCTAGCGATGGGGAGTGGATTCAATTCCCAGGCCATTTGAATGTCACTTTGTAGAGCCCATGGTAGCATTGTTCATTACTATATTGATATTATTATTTGTTTGTTCGTATTCCAAAAGTGCCTGCAAGCCCCCGCTGAGATAAGACATCATGAGGCTGTTGCCCCAGCAAAATTCAAGGTAGCTCCTGTTTCACATGCGTGTAAACATACATGTGACGTGCTTTGAAAGCATGGACGTGTTTCTATTGGGAAAGAAGAGCATGAAATCTGTCTCCCTCTTCTTCGTGAGGGGTTGGCTTCATTATGTAGTCACAAGTGTGAAGTGGGTGATTTCTATTCTGAACCGAGGGCAGTTTGGCACCTGCTCTTTCTTCTCTGCAGCCCTTTCTGTGAGCTGTGGGGCTGTGGTAGAGATTGTCACCTCGTTTGTGTCCATGCATTATGTAGGGAAAGGAGATTTCAATCACAACGATTTTTAATATAAGTGAAGGGGACAACAAAACAAATCACAGCAAGGGTGATATTTTTCAAGCGAGATCGCAGTGTGTGTGTGTTTGCAGCCGCTGTCCTGAACTCAATCCAAGATAGTACCGATAGTGTGAGTTTCCTCTACAATGTACATTAAGCAGAAAGATAATGTCTTATCATCGAGTCGGTGTTGATCAACTGAATCATTAGAGGTTCAGGAGCTTAGATCTTTTGGAAAGATTGATACAGCAGGGATTCTAGGAGTATGAAATGGACAGAGTTGGGCCAACAGCTGATTTCTGAGATCACAGGTGCGTAGAAAAACTTCAGCCCGTCCTGATCCAAGTCTGAATACAGTGTTTCCTCATTTAACACTCTAGATCTGCTTCAGAAAATGATCGTGTTAAGTGAAAACATGTTATGCGGGGTCAATTTTCCCATTGAAAATAATGGAAAAGGTGGGGGTTGCATTTCAAGCGGTGGTCTCTGTTGGGATCGGGACATTAGGTTGGGGGAGAAAGGGGACTGGGTTACAGCAAGGAGGGGAGATGGCTCTGGGGAAGGGAAGGGATGGTGAGGGGAGGCGGATTGGGTTGGGAGTATGCCCCTGTGATGGGTCTGCCGGGACCTGCACTGAGTCCAGTGTGGGGGCCTGCAAGTGGAGGTGGTGGAGACGGGGCAAGGCTTCCGGTGAGGGGGAGTCAGTGGGGAATGGCGCGGTGAGCGGCGAACCCTCCGCCGCTTTGCAGGGAGGACGGGGAAGCCCCACGCAGCCGCCAGCAACGGGCCAGCTGGGGAAATCGTGTTATTCCAGGGATGGTCGTGTAATTCAACAAATGTTCCCTAAAAAAAAATCGTGCTATTGCGAAAACGAGTTAAGTGGGCACGTGTTAAATGAGGAATTACCGTATTACCAAAATGTTTGGCAAATTTAAATCATGGACCAAAATTTTGATTCCTTTCTGAGTATAGTTCAGCATGGAAGTGAAGACAAAGAAGGACTAGACAGACAAAATGGATGGAGTGGACGAGGCAGTAATGCTGCTGCTTCCCTTATAGACAGTAATCCAGTGATCAGAGAAGTTATGTAGGAGACACAGGACTGGAATAACTCATTGCTTCGTGGCTGGGATTCTTACTGGAAAGGCAGGAATCCCAAGTGCACATCTGTGCCTAGCATTGGACAGACAGGGGATTAAACCTGGATGTGCCACCTCACAGTTGAAAACCCTAATTATTTGCCAAACAATTACAAAGGGAAGGTGCACCATTAGTTCCTCGCGACTGGCATTTATATCCTTCCCCGGAGACACACACACGATTTTGAGACAAAACTATCAGGAGAATGTGTAAGCTTTTGGGAATAATTTAACGTGAACGAATGTTTCATTGTTTTTACACTAAATTATTACCTCCAAATGAAATTCTCCCATTTCTAGACACATTTGTGTAATGGTCACTGCACTGTAAGGGTACGTCTAGACTACAGGCTTCTGTCGACAGATACTGTCGACAAAACTTCTGTCGACAAAGCGCGTCCAGACTACATTGAGTTCTGTCGACAAAGCAAGCTGCTTTTGTCGACATGGTAGTCTGGACGCAAAGGACAGTTTCCATTCAATAACACCTTCTGTCGACAGAAACTCTGTCGACAGAAGGTGTTATTCCTCGTAAAATGAGGTTTACATACGTCGACAAAACTGCTGAGTTCTGTCGACGTTATGTCGACAGAACTCAGCGGTAGTGTGGACGCAGGTATAGTTTTGTCGACAAAAGTGGACTTTTGTCGACAAAACTCTGTAGTCTAGACACACCCTAAGAGAGTGGCAACACTGCCTCTCATTCTATATGCAAAGCTCATAATCCGCTGATCATCATTGTCCTACTAAAATGTATTGCATGTATCATATAATTCTACTTCATAACATTACTGAGCAATTCTGAATTTAGAAAAGCAAGGAGAAAGCAGTACCTAAGAGACAAAACAAAACTTGATGCCTCTGCCAGATGTCAACCAGATGAGATATCTCACTTGGTTAAGAGTCCATTCTTGGTCAGGAAGAAGGGTGTGAGTGAGATATCTACATGTTGACAAACAAAAGGCCCAAATTCTGTGTCCCGTCAGACATTGTCTCCTGAATCCAAAGATGGAGATGATTTTTGCGAAAGAAAAGTGGCTGTAAGAGACAAGGTCAAATGTCTGAAATGTACTAGCCCACCCTTTCAGTCTGCTAAACACATATACACCATCTGAAGGCATTACACCATCTGAAGGCACTGGAAAGTATCATTGGACTGGGGGAGGATTCTGGATGACAGGCATCCAGATGGTCAGACCACAGAACTTTAGGTTCATTTGGGTTCTAAAGTTAGGTATTAGTTGCATTGTCCCTTTTATTTCTTGTAACCAATTCTCAGTTATCTGCCACATTATTTGCAATCACCTCAAATATTTCTGTAGTGGGTTTTATTGTTTTATCAAGGCTCATGTGTTTTTGTATTGAAATATTTGGGAACTTCTCCATGAGAACAAGATTTGCACATTAACAGAATGACAGATTTTTATGAGCTTCAATTGTCCAGGAGGGTGCTGGACAACACAAGGCACACTTTTCATTCAGCATCGCTAGGTCTCATGACCTAGAGGTTCATGCTGTCACATTGAAAAGAAGCATGGGATTCTCTTGTTCCTGAAGGCTGCTAAACAGAAGGGCAAGAGTCTTAGGGTACATCTAAACTACATGGCTCCGTCGACGGGGCCATGTAGATTTGTTTGTTCGGCAAAGGGAAATGAAGCCGTGATTTAAATAATCGTGGCTTTATTTAAATTTAAATGGCTGCCCCGCTCTGCCAATCAGCTGTTTGTCGGCAGATCGGGGCAGTCTGGACGCTCCCCTGCCGACATGAAAGCCCTTTATCAACCTCCCCGGGAAACCTCATCATACGAGGCATAATGGGGAGGTCGATAAAGGGCTTTCAGGTAGGCGCGGGAGCATCCAGACTAGCGCGCTGAGCCGACAAACAGCTGATCAGCTGTTTGTTGGCTCAGCGGGGCAGCCATTTAAATTTAAATGAAGCCGTGATTATTTAAATCCATCGATGGAGCCATCGATGGAGCCATGTAGTTTAGACACGCCCTTAGATTTGGCCCATAGAAAACAGTATAGGGATACGGTATCTGAGGCACCTTGGCAGTATTTCAGAGGGGATTGTGGAAATCATTTCATATTTAGCTAGAAGCCATTCTGTATAACAGTATCCATTTCAGTTTCTTGCTTTTGCACATACGCCAGTGAGTGAACTGACCTTCACCAATGTGAGAAAAAAGCCAGAAAGATGAGCTGTTGGAATGTGTTAATGAATCATTTTGAGTCGAAACTCTCACTCCCTAAAACCTGTTTCTTTTTTTGCTGATAACCATTTCTCTTTGAAGCTTGCTTTGATGGTATGCCCTGGCATCAAACTTGTTTGGTTAAGGGTATAAAAGACTAGGATTGATTGTGTTGAGCAGCCTTATTGGGCCCGGCTCTGCTGGGACCACATTTGGCTCACTTTGTGCCTTATTGATCAATAAAGCTGTTTGTTAGCTGCCTAACCACATAGGAGCTTATTTTGCTTCAACAGGATCTATTCAGCCAAAAGCTTTCAGTCTCCACACAAACACTTTAATGATCAGCTCGACACAGTACCAGGGTTGAAATTTGAAAACAAGAAGATGAAATCTGCATCCTGTTGCACTGTGTAACTCTGATAGAAATTGCATCATTTAGTAACACAGGAGGAAGGAGTGCACCAAATTAATCCCCAGGAAATAAGCTACCCCTGGGGTTACTTTGCCTCATTTAGTACATTAATTAGGTGTTGTGCCTCTCTGAGCACAGTTATTCCCAGTTACTTCAGGGATCATGTCCCATGGATCACAGATCTGGGTATAAAACTTCCTGAATATGCAAAATTGGCACTTTCTGTGGATGAGGAAAGACCACATCTCTCTCCTGAACAGGCATGTGCTATTGTCCTGCATCACAGTCACACGTGCACACAGACAACAGGGCAATCAGCAGGTAATGAATTCATACCTACAGCATTAAAAACCTCAGCACTGCAGTTATGCAAACCTGCTGTATAAGGAGTGAAGGGGAGAGTCTGTTTGCAGGGCAAGAGCTGGGACTCATAAAGAGGCACTAGAAGATGAAGGGAGGAGAATGAGCGGACAATAGCGGATCCATGATTCTGCGGTTGGCAATGGTGGCTGGGCGTCAGAGAGATTATTCTCAGAAGCTTATTCTCCAAAGCAAGGTGTGGCTAGTACAAAGCCAGCTCTGTACGGGAGCATTCCTGCGGAGGCATTATGGACAAGGGGAAGGGAAATGCTGTTCACTACATGAAAATCATAAGACAAGGGAAGAAAAGGCCATGTGGTTCCTGGACGCTATGGCTATGTCTACACTGCAGCGCTATTTCAGGATACTGGCGGTATCCCAAAATAGCTATTCTGCTTCTTTTGCGTGCACCCATTATGTCAAAATATAGCGGGCTTGCTATTCCGACGTCCTTGTACACCTCATTTCATGAGGAGTAATGGATGTTTCTGAATAGCGATTTATTTTGAAAGAA
Source organism: Pelodiscus sinensis (assembly GCF_052426305.1). Classification (NCBI taxonomy): domain Eukaryota; kingdom Metazoa; phylum Chordata; order Testudines; family Trionychidae; genus Pelodiscus; species Pelodiscus sinensis. Next base: position 132,806,496 of record NC_143056.1, on the reverse strand, counting down.
GTGCTGTGTAGATGGTGCCAAATTCGAAATAAGCTATTCAGAAATAATATCAAAATAAGATACGCAATTTGCGCAGCTCAAGTTGCGTATTTTATTTTGACCTCTGGTGCAGTGTAGATTAACCTTATCTCTGTGCCATAAATACAGTCATACTTGTTCCAAGCCATGGAAGACCCTTTGGGTCATTCTAAGGTGGCAATTGTAATTAGAGAGGTTGTGGAATTTCCATCACTGGAGATATATAAGAGCCGGTTAGACAGACATCTATCAGCGATGAGATAGACTGTGCTTAGTCCTGCCATGAGGTCAGGGGACTGGACTTGCTGATCTCTCAAGGTCCCTTCCAGTTCTAGTAGTCTGTGAAACCATGTGATTGGAAAAAATAGGCAATTACATTGTCCATGAAGCCCCTGGTTTCCACTATTTCTCAGGATTTTCTTAAAGAACAATGCAAATGCCATTTCAGATGCAAAACAGCTTAATTTGCTCAGCTTTACCACAAAGAGACATGCTGAGCCATAGAGCTCACTTTGTCCAAAGAGGGTGGAAAGATTGACACTCATTTACTCTCACCCTTTCTTGAGCTAGACAATATTCTCACCAAACCAAGATGGTTTTCACCTCAATTCTCTCATAGCAGTGACAGGAGTTCCTGTTTGATGCTTGGATTACAGAACTGGAGTATTCATACGTAGGGAATGATTACCCTCCGTATCCTTCTCTTTGTATAGTGAATTAATTATATGGAACATCTGGCTCTGTGGACTAAGCGTTTCACGGAGCTGGTACAGGTGCCATTAAGAAATTGATCTCCATTTTTTTAACGTGTTACAGAGAAGGGATAAGTTGCCAGAGCTGTCAGCCTGCCCACATCATCACTGTAACTGCCTGATCTCTGCTCTGAGGAGATGGAAGAGGGAAATCACTCAGCAGTGACTGAATTCATCCTCTCAGGACTGACAGACCATCCAGAGCTGCAGGTCCCCTTGTTCGTGTTGTTCCTACTGATTTATGTTACCACCCAGGTCTGTAATGGGGGGATGATCTTGTTAATCACAGTTGACTCCCGACTTCACACCCCCATGTACTTTTTCCTTAGGAGTTTATCTGTCTGTGATCTCTGTTGTTCCACAGTAATTGCCCCTAAGATGCTGCAGAATTTTTTAGCCAAGAGGAAAAGCATTTCTCATGCTGCCTGTGCTGTGCAAATGTATTTCTTTCTTGTTTGTGTAGATATTGAGTGTCTCTTGCTGGCTGTGATGGCGTACGACCGTTATGTGGCCATCTGTAACCCTCTGCTCTATATGGTCACCATGTCCAGGCACCGTTGTCACCTGCTGGTGGCTGGGGTTTTTGCTGTGGCGTTGGTGGATGCATTGATACTCACATGTTCTACATTTCGGTTGTCATTCTGCCGCTCAAATATCATCAATCATTTCTGCTGCGACATGCCCCCCCTACTGGCACTCTCCTGCTCTGACACCCACATCAATGAGATTTTGTTGTTTGCATCGATGTGTTACATTGTAGTGATCAGCATTGGGACCATCTTCTTCTCCTATGTCTTTGTCATCTCCACCATTGTTCAGATCCGCTCTGCCGAGGGCCGGCGCAAAACCTTCTCCACCTGCACTTGTCACTTGACCGCAGTGGTCATATTTTATGGCACCCTCCTTTTTATGTATTTCCGACCCACCTCCACCTATTCCATGGACACCGACAAAATGATCTCAGTGTTTTACTCACTGGTGATCCCCATGTTGAACCCCCTCATCTACAGCCTGAGGAACAGGGAGGTGAAAGACGCCCTGAGGAAAGCAATGAATAAACTCCTAATCAATTCTTGCATCTGTTCATCTCAGTGCCGGTTGAGTGATTGGGGGCGGAAACAGCTGAATTGAATTCCCAGCCTAGTGCAACTTTTTTTTTCGCACAGCCCCTGGTATTATTGTTCATTATTGTATTGCTCTAATTATGAATTTGTTTGTCTTCCAATAAGCCCTGCAGGTCTCAACTGAGATCAGGGCTGGAGGGCTACATTAAGCTATTATCCCAGCAAAATTAAAGGATGCACCTGTTGCAAATGCGTGCGTACATTAATACATGCATTTGCTTTGAACCCATGGATCGGTTTGTTTTTGGAAAGAAGAAGGGAGTATCTAAAGTCCCTCTTATTTGTAGTTGGATTGGTTTCTTTATAGCTGGCTTGGTTTCATTATGAAGTGTGTGATTTCTATAGGCTGAAGCAATGAGAGGTTTAGCAGAGAGTGATTGTCACCTGGTTTGTGTCAATGCACTGAGGAAAAACATGATTTTCCTCACAACGTCCTTCACTTCACCTTAAGGGAACAGCAAAACAAATAGGAACCTACTGTCTATGGTTACATCTATACTGCACCTCTCTTGCACGAAAGCTTATGCAAATGAAGTGCAGATTAGCATATTGCTGCACTTCATTTGCATAGTTAATTAGGGGCCACTTTTGTGCAAAACGGAACTGTGTAGATGGCTCCTCTTTGCATAAGCCCCCCTTTTGCGTAAGAGGCGTTCTTCCTGAAAAATGAGGAAGAATGGCTTTTGCTCGAGAGGGGATCTTTGCGCAAAAGCGGCCCCTAATTAATTATGCAAATGAAGCACGTTGCCGTGCTTCATTTGCATAAGCTTTTGTGTAAGAGAGATGCAGTATGGGCATATTCTATGAGAGGGAACACGGTGTATGTGCATCATTTTTGAATGCAGTATTAAATAGCACCAAAAACGTGAGTTTTCTCTATTACATGAATTCAACAGACAGATAAATTCATATCAGACACTAGATATTTACACCTCATCAGCATCTTTGCTATGCATTCTTCCTCTTGGTGCTCTTGGGGTGTAGCACAGACACTGAAGTATAGTGGTTCTAGGAATTGCATGGCTCCAGGGACTATGAGTGAGACATGGATGAAGCTCTGCCCATAAAGGATTTTTTGGTTCATGGCTACTTAGAAAATGGTCATCTTGACCCAATCAAAGTCTGAAAATTCCCTAAACATTTGACAAATTGAAAACATCGACCAAAAGGTCCTTTGGGAGAACACAGTTACACAGTAGAACACAAATGACAGATCCATTGGAACAGGGACAGGAAGTTGAGCAGCTCCCCGTCTCGATGGGTGCCCCTAGCAACCAGTCAATAGAATCATTCTCTCTGTCTGGCCCTGTGATTCTGCCCAAGGCTCTCAGGAACGCCATGGCTCCAGCAGGAGAGACTGAGGCCAGAGCTGCACCACTGGCGACATCGACACTGCTGCTAGAAATGAAGCCGAGTTTGTTTGGCGCATCTGGTGGAAACACATCAGATCAATGGGGGTGCGGCTGCCCATCAATGCCTGTTCCAATGGGCCTGTAATTTGTGTTACATAGTCGCACAATTTTGAAGGGAGAGATTGAAAGTGACCCAGTCAGGAATCGCTCATTGCTCCGTGGCTGGTGTTCTTTCTAGGAAGGCAGGAAATCCAAATGCACATCTGAACCCAGAATTGGGCAGACAGGGGAATTGAACCTGGATTGCCACCTCACAAGTAAACAGCCTGACTATGGGTCGTGAAATTACAAAGCTTCCTTATTTGGGCTGCCTCGTAATCGATGCCTAAATCCTTCCCGAAACACATGCACATAGTTTGGGACAAAACTCTCAGGAGAATTTTTAACACATTGGCGAATAGTTTCAAGGGAACCACAGATTCATTGTTTTTGACAATAAATGTTGAGCCCAGAAGAAATCCACCCACTTCTAGATACGTTTGTGTAATGGTCACTGCACTGAATGCTGACAATGAGAAGACTGGGTTACGGCACCATTGATTTCAAGGCCCTTTCTGTTGGTTGGTTCCAAAGGGCAAAGAGAGTGGAGCCTCATAATTTCTAGGTTGCATGATCTTAGCTTCTATAGGCAATATTAATGAATTGATGAGATGCTTCAGTATTTGCTGGTGTTCACAGTAAAGGAAGATAAATGCTTCAAACCCAGGCTCTCTGATTGTTTCATTGTGTATTTATAGTGAAAGGAACAAAGTAACCATATGTGTTAGCAACTTTATTTTTACTTTTCCTATTCAATGATGAAAAATTAAAAATATCCTTTCAGAATGTAGGTATTTTTTGAAATATAAAACACCTGCTGGCAGATCATTAAAGATCGTAGATTCTTAGGAGGCCCACATCACCATACTTCTTGGGAGCACCTTAAAATCTTTATTGTTTTGATTGTCATAACTTCTACATTAGGTAGCACAATATTATCTCCATTACACAGATGATGAGCTGAGGCACAGAGAAAGTTCATGTCCTGCTTCAAGCTCACACAAGAGGTCTCTAGAAAAGCCAGGAACTAAGCCACAAATTACAGAGTTCCAAGCTAATACCCAACCTAATAGATGATCTTTCCTACTCCTGACAATAAAGAAACAGTTATGTAAAATTGTATGTAAAAGAGTGGTGAAATTGACTAGCCCGAAGTAACTGCCCGTGATACGGGAGTTCAAAGCAAACCCGACTCGAATTAGCTGTTATTCCTCGTGAAATGACGTTTAACAGCTAATTCAAGTTAAGGGGTTTACTTCAAACACCAAATTGCTTCATTTGCAATTTCGGTCGCCCTCATTAGACTCCCTAGGTCGAACTAGGGAGCTAGTGTAGACGTACCCTTACTTTCTCTGTGATGGAAGGGATTACAATAAATAGAATAAAGTTTTCAAGGTGCTCAGAGACTCTACATTGATGACATAATGGAGCTGAAGCTGACCTTCTTGGTGGCTGGTTGAAGAGTTTAATTGATCTACCTCATTAAATGTAATGTTATGATCGTGTTTAAGTCAGAATTGGGACAAACAAAATGGAGTCTGTGACCCTTGACCTAGGGATCCACGTTGGATCTCCTCAGGCATTGACGCTCAGAGACTGGGCTGAACTGGATTTTCCCCCAAGTGGTAACGAGGGTTTCATTCCCCTCAGGCTTTCCTTGTCCGTGTGGCTTTGTAAGGGCTGCATTGCCTCAGTTACAGCTACTGTCGGCCCTAGTGGCAGCTCCACCCCCTGACAGCCAGGGGCAGCCCCAGCCATGCCTGCGAGGGGGGGAGAAGGGGATTTTACCAACTGCCCCCCCACACAGCCTGCCTGTAACACCCCCAGCCTGCGGCTCCTCTACACCCCCCAGTGCGGGACAGGACATTGTGGGACTCCCTGAGGATCCTAAATCTGCCTGAGTGTAGCAGGTCCTAGGCACCTCCCCCAGCGCCTCTGCCAGTCCCAGGAGAGAAAGGACACTGCACTCAGGGGCTATTCTTACCATTTTAAAACTCAAGGCCAAAAGGGGTTTGATGAGGTGGGTCTGGACTTCCAGCCCCTGCATGTGCTGTTACTGTCCCTAGTTTGGTTTTAAGTGTGTTATATCTGCATTGAGTCATCTCCCCCTTTCTCCCTCTTTTGCAATTAATCCCTAGATAACATTAAACCTTGTCTATACCCGAAGATCACCCCATCTTTCTTCATTGCTCCTGCGTGTAGCTCTCTTTTCCTTCCCTGACTCCACCCACCCCTGCTTCTCACTCGTGCTCCTCTCCCAGCAAACTACCCAAGCAATAATACAATCCAATTCTGATCAGCAGCCTTTCTTACATGGGCCAGCCTGGCCCTGACTAGCTATTCCATGAAGCCTTCTCTCTACAAGCGGGTCACTTACTTAGTGTCTCCAGTCACCATCGCTGTGTCTAAACTACAGGGCTCCATCGATGGACCCATGTAGATTAGGGTTGTAGGCAAAGGGAAATGAAGCGGCGATTTAAATAATCGCCGCTTCGTTTAAATGTAAATGGCTGCCGCACTGAGCCAACAAACAGCTGATTAGCTGTTTGTCGGCTCAGCGCGCTAGTCTGGACGCTCCACGGCTGACATCAAAGCCCTTTGTCGACCGCCCTAGTAAACCTCATCCCACGAGGAATAATGGGGCAGTCGACAAAGGGCTTTAATGTCGACCACGGAGCATCCAGATTAGCGTGCTGAGCCGACAAACAGCTGATCAGCTGTTTGTCGGCTCAGCGCGGCAGCCATTTAAATTTAAATGAAGCGGCGATTATTTAAATCGCCGCTTCATTTCTCTTTGCCCAATACACAAATCTACACAGCTCTGTTGACGAAGCCATGTAGTCTAGATATACCCCATGTGGCCTCCATCAAGCAAAACCAAAGAACCTAGCTGTTCTATTTTGGGGAGGGACACAGCAAGAGAAACACACAGAATATCACAAACTGTGATTGATAGATAGATCGATAGATAGATCAATAGACAGATGATAGATAGATAGATTTTGGGGATTTTTCAAGAAACTATCTTTTCCATGAACGTCTTTCAATCAAAATACCAATCTCGTCCCTTCCCCTCCTCAAACTGTGGCTGTGGGACGCTGGAGATTTTCTAGAGCAGTTCAGCAAGAAGAGAGTCCATCATACATCATGGGAAATTGGCCCATGCAGACAATATTGGGCAGTGGTAACTGAGCCACCTCTGTGTTATTTCTGATGGGATCTATTGTGTTTTCAACAAAAAGCTTTCAGTCTCCACAAACAAAGTCCTTTTTGAATACCTCGACACAGTCCCAGGGTTAAACTTTGAAAACAAGAAGAAGAAATGTACGTCCTGTTGTACTGAGCAACTCTGAGTGTTACTGAATGATGCAATTTCTAAGGCAGAAAACGTGCCAAATTAGTCCCCAGAGAATTCATTTCACTGAGAGTAACTTAGCTTCACTCAATAGGTGAATTAGGTGTTGCACCTCTTGAGATCAATTAGTCACGCTTACTTCAGGGAGCATGTCCCATGGATCACAGATCTGGGTATAAAACTTCCTGAATACTCAAACCTGGCACTTTCTTTCGAAGGGGAAACACCACATCTCTCGTCTCATCAGGTACGTACTATTGACTTGCATCATAGTCACGCTCACCAGGACCATCTACGGGTACTGAACTCATAACCTACAACACTAAAAGCCTCAGCCCACCTTGAGCTATGGAAACAAACCACTTGATTGGAAGAAATAGGCAATTACATAGTCCCTGAAATCCCTGGTTTCCACGGTTTCTCAGGATTTTCTTATAGCGCACTGGAAATGATATTTCAGATGCATAAAAGCTTTATTAGCAGAGCACACAAGCTTTTCCCCAAACAGACATGCCCAGCCACAGAGCTCCCCATTCCCAAAAAGGTTAGAGACATTCACACTTGTTTACTCGCACCCCTTCTTGAGCTAAGCAATAATCACATCACTCTGAGATGGGTTTCACCCTGATTCTCCCTCAGCAGAGTAACAAGTTGCTGTTTGCTGCTGAGATCAGTGAAGAGGAGTGTTTGTGTGTGTGTCATGATTAACCTGTGTGCTCTTTATGCGTACAATGTGTGGAATGTATGGAACAACTAGAATGAGCAGCTGTGAACATCTAGCTCTGTACACTAAGCCCATCCCCAATTTTATACAGGTGCCCATTAAGAAACTGATCTCCATTTTCTTCACTTACTTCATTACAGCGAAGACACAGATTCTCAGAATCAATCCACCTGCCCATATCACTGTAGCAATCTGATGTCTGCTCAGAGGAGATGGAAGAGGGAAATCACTCGGTGGTGACTGAGTTCATTCTCTTAGGACTGACAGATCGTCCGGAGCTGCAGGTCCCCCTGTTTGTGTTGTTCCTACTGATTTATGTTACTACTCTGATCTGTAATGGGGGGATGATCTTGTTAATCACAATTGACCCACAACTGCACACCCCCATGTACTTTTTCCTCAGGACTTTATCTTTCTGTGATTTCTGCTGTTCCACAGTAATCGCCCCTAAGATGCTGCAGACTTTCTTCGCTGAGAGAAAAAGCATTTCTCGCACTGCCTGCGCTGTGCAAATGTATTTCTTCCTTTTTTGCATAGATATTGAGTGTCTCTTGCTGGCTGTGATGGCGTATGACCGTTATGTGGCCATCTGTAACCCCCTACTCTATACGGTCACCATGTCCAGAGAACACTGTAACCAGCTGGTGGCTGGGGTGTGTGCTGTGGGGTTGGTGGATGCAATGATGCTCACATGTTGTACATTCCAGCTGTCATTCTGCCGCTCCAATATCATCAATCATTTCAGCTGTGACATCCCCCCATTGCTGGTGCTCTCTTGCTCTGACACCCGCATCATTGAAATTATGATGTTTGCTTCTACTTGTTACATAATAGTGATCAGCAGTGTGACCATCCTCCTCTCCTATGTCTACATCATCTCCACCATTCTGCAGATCCACTCTGCCGAGGGCCGGTACAAAGCCTTCTCCACCTGCTCTTCTCACTTGTCCACGGTGGTCATTTTTCATGGCACTCTCATTTTCATGTCTCTCCGCCCATCCTCCAGCTATTCTATGGACACAGACAAAATAGCCTCAGTCTTCTACACGATGGTGATCCCCATGTTGAATCCCCTCATCTACAGCTTGAGGAACAGGGAAGTGAAGGACGCCGTGAAGAAAGCCATGAATAACCTGTTAGCGAATTCCTGAATTTGTTCATCCAAGTTCTGGTTGAATGATGGGGAGTGAAAACAGGGGAATTCAATACCTAGCCCATAGTGATGTCGTCTTGTAGAGCTCACAGTAGTATTGTTCATCATTACATTGATATTATTGTTTATTTATTTGTATTCCAACAAAGTCTGCTGGTCCCAAATGAGATTACTTATGCTATTACTCCAGCAAAATTAAAGGAGGCACCTGTTTCATATGTCTGAGTATGTAAATATACCTAATTTGCTTGAATCCATGGATCTGTTCTTCCTTGCAGTGAAGAAGGGGGATTCAAATGTCTCTCTCCCTTGCAGCTGGGTTTGTTTCTTTGTATCTGGCTTGGTTTTATTAGGATGTGTGGAATTTCTATGGCTCAAGGAAATGTAGTTGTAGAGATTGTCTCCTGGTTTGTGTCCCTGTACACTGAGGAAATAATGTTATTTTCATCACAACATTCTTCACTTCATCTTAAGGAAACAAAACAAAACAATACAAAACAAAACAAAACAAAACAAAACAAAACAAAACAAAACAAAACAAAACAAAACAAAAAAAGAAATAGGAGCATGGTGTCTATGGATACGTCTAGACTACAGGCATTTGTCAACAGAGACGTTGTTGATAGATACTGCCGACAAAGTTTCTGTTGACAAAGAGCATCTAGACTACATCCAGTTCTGTCGACAAAGCAAGCCGCTTTGTCAACATGAGAGTGTAGATGCAAATGGCAATGTAGATGCAATAACCCGTTCTGTCGATAGAACTGTGTCAACAGAAGGCATTATTCCTCGTACAACGAAGTTTACCACCGTCAACAAAACTGCCGAGTTCTGTCAACATTATGTCGACAGAACTCGGCAGTAGTGTAGACGGAGGTATAGTTTTGTCGACAAAAGTACACTTTTGTTGACAAAACCCTGTAGTCTAGACCCACCCTAAGAGATAGCATAGTGTATGTGCATCCCCTGTTACAGTCTGCACTGAACAGAATATGAAATAGCACAAAAGTGTGAATTTTCTCTACAACATAAACACAGAGAAAAAAAAATCCTACACAAGCTATTTACACCTCATCAGCACGTTAACTATGTGTTCTTGCTCTTAGTTCTCTTGGGATGTATTATAGACTGTGAAGGATAACGGTTTTATATGGTGAGTGAGAAATGGATGAAGCTGCTCTCATAAATTATTTTTTAGTTCACGGCTGCTTAGAAAATATTCATCTCAATGTGACTGAAATCTGAAAATGTCCTAAACATAGAGCAAATTGAAAACATTATTTGAAATAAAAAATAGCTGTCGGTGGACCATTACAGTTAGCTGTTCCTATATGGGCCTCATCAACATAAATCTCTGAGCACCTCAAAATCTTTATTGTTTTAATTGACATAACTTCCATGTTAGGTAGCATAATATTATCTCAATTTCACAAATGAGCTGAGACACAGAGAAAGTACAGGTCCTGCTTCAAGACTATATGCGAGGTCTGCAGTAAAGTCAGGAACTAAGCCCCAAATTAAAGAGTTCTAAGCTAATACTCTCAATACGACTAGATGATAATTCCTTCTCCTGACAATAAAAGAACAACTTAAAAAATAACTAATAGTGTAGCAGCACTTTGAAGACTAACAAAACATAGATGGGATCATTTGGGGTTTTTTTAAAAGTTTTTCCAGTTATAGACTAACTCGGCTACTCCTCTGAAGCAATGAAGGACCAGTTGTGTAAAATATGTATGTAAAAGAACGGCAAAACAGTCCCTCTTTCTCTTCATCAAGCTCATAATCTGCTGATGATCATTATTCTGCTAAAATATGTGCGGCAATGTTATGTGTAAAATTAGAAGATTCTGCTGTGTAATGTATTGATCTGTTTCAAGTTGAGACAAGGAGGCAGGGGCGGACTGTTGAGGTCGAACTAGGGAGCTAGTGTAGACATACCCTTACTTTCTCTGTGATGGAAGGGATTACAATAAATAGAATAAAGTTTTCAAGGTGCTCAGAGACTCTACATTGATGACATAATGGAGCTGAAGCTGACCTTCTTGGTGGCTGGTTGAAGAGTTTAATTGTTCTACCTCATTAAATGTAATGTTATGACAGTGTTTAAGTCAGCAATTGGGACAAACAAAATGGAGTCTGTGACCCTTGACCTAGGGATCCACGTTGGATCTCCTCAGGCATTGACGCTCAGAGACTGGGCTGAACTGGATTTTCCCCCCAAGTGGTAACGAGGGTTTCATTCCCCTCAGGCTTTCCTTGTCCGTGTGGCTTTGTAAGGGCTGCATTGCCTCAGTCACAGCTACTGTCGGCCCTAGTGGCAGCTCCACCCCCTGACAGCCAGGGGCAGCCCCAGCCATGCCTGCGAGGGGGGGAGAAGGGGATTTTACTAACCACCCCCACACACAGCCTGCCTGTAACACCCCCAGCCTGCGGCTCCTCTACACCCCCCAGTGCGGGACAGGACATTGTGGGACTCCCTGAGGATCCTAAATCTGCCTGAGTGTAGCAGGTCCTAGGCACCTCCCCCAGCACCTCTGCCAGTCCCAGGAGAGAAAGGACACTGCACTCAGGGGCTATTCTTACCATTTTAAAACTCAAGGCCAAACGGGGTTTGATGAGGTGGGTCTGGACTTCCAGCCCCTGCTTGTGCTGTTACTGTCCCTAGTTTGGTTTTAAGTGTGTTATATCTGCATTGAGTCATCTCCCCCTTTCTCCCTCTTTTGCAATTAATCCCTAGATAACATTAAACCTTGTCTATACCCGAAGATCACTGCATCTTTCTTCATTGCTCCTGCGTGTAGCTCTCTTTTCCTTCCCTGATTCCACCCACCCCTACTTCTCACTCGTGCTCCTCTCCCAGCAAACTACCCAAGCAACAATCCAATCCAATTCTGATCAGCAGCCTTTCTTACATGGGCCAGCCTGGCCCTGACTAGCTATTCCATGAAGCCTTCTCTCTACAAGCGGGTCACTTACTTAGTGTCTCCAGTTACTATCGCTGTGTCTAGACTACAGGGCTCCATCGATGGACCCATGTAGATTAGGGTTGTAGGCAAAGGGAAATGAAGCGGCGATTTAAATAATCGCCGCTTCGTTTAAATGTAAATGGCTGCTGCGCTGAGCCGACAAACAGCTGATTAGCTGTTTGTCGGCTCAGCGCGCTAGTCTGGACGCTCCACGGCTGACATCAAAGCCCTTTGTCGACCGCCCTAGTAAACCTCATCCCACGAGGAATAATGGGGCAGTCGACAAAGGGCTTTAATGTCGACCACGGAGCATCCAGATTAGCGTGCTGAGCCGACAAACAGCTGATCAGCTGTTTGTCGGCTCAGCGCGGCAGCCATTTAAATTTAAATGAAGCGGCGATTATTTAAATCGCCGCTTCATTTCTCTTTGCCCAATACACAAATCTACACAGCTCTGTTGACGAAGCCATGTAGTCTAGATATACCCCATGTGTCCTCCATCAAGCAAAACCAAAGAACCTATCTGTTCTATTTTGGGGAGGGACACAGCAAGAGAAACACACAGAATATCACAAACTGTGATTGATAGATAGATCGATAGATAGATCAATAGACAGATGATAGATAGATAGATTTTGGGGATTTTTCAAGAAACTATCTTTTCCATGAACGTCTTTCAATCAAAATACCAATCTCGTCCCTTCCCCTCCTCAAACTGTGGCTGTGGGACGCTGGAGATTTTCTAGAGCAGTTCAGCAAGAAGAGAGTCCATCATGCATCATGGGAAATTGGCCCATGACAGACAATATTGGGCAGTGGTAACTGAGCCACCTCTGTGTTATTTCTGATGGGATCTATTGTGTTTTCAGCAAAAAGCTTTCAGTCTCCACAAACAAAGTCCTTTTTGAATACCTCGACACAGTCCCAGGGTTAAACTTTGAAAACAAGAAGAAGAAATGTACGTCCTGTTGTACTGAGCAACTCTGAGTGTTACTGAATGATGCAATTTCTAAGGCAGAAAACGTGCCAAATTAGTCCCCAGAGAATTCATTTCACTGAGAGTAACTTAGCTTCACTCAATAGGTGAATTAGGTGTTGCACCTCTTGAGATCAATTAGTCACGCTTACTTCAGGGAGCATGTCCCATGGATCACAGATCTGGGTATAAAACTTCCTGAATACTCAAACCTGGCACTTTCTTTCGAAGGGGAAACACCACATCTCTCGTCTCATCAGGTACGTACTATTGACTTGCATCATAGTCACGCTCACCAGGACCATCTACGGGTACTGAACTCATAACCTACAACACTAAAAGCCTCAGCCCACCTTGAGCTATGGAAACAAACCACTTGATTGGAAGAAATAGGCAATTACATAGTCCCTGAAATCCCTGGTTTCCACGGTTTCTCAGGATTTTCTTATAGCGCACTGGAAATGATATTTCAGATGCATAAAAGCTTTATTAGCAGAGCACACAAGCTTTTCCCCAAACAGACATGCCCAGCCACAGAGCTCCCCATTCCCAAAAAGGTTAGAGACATTCACACTTGTTTACTCGCACCCCTTCTTGAGCTAAGCAATAATCGCATCACTCTGAGATGGGTTTCACCCTGATTCTCCCTCAGCAGAGTAACAAGTTGCTGTTTGCTGCTGAGATCAGTGAAGAGGAGTGTTTGTGTGTGTGTCATGATTAACCTGTGTGCTCTTTATGCGTACAATGTGTGGAATGTATGGAACAACTAGAATGAGCAGCTGTGAACATCTAGCTCTGTACACTAAGCCCATCCCCAATTTTATACAGGTGCCCATTAAGAAACTGATCTCCATTTTCTTCACTTACTTCATTACAGCGAAGACACAGATTCTCAGAATCAATCCACCTGCCCATATCACTGTAGCAATCTGATGTCTGCTCAGAGGAGATGGAAGAGGGAAATCACTCGGTGGTGACTGAGTTCATTCTCTTAGGACTGACAGATCGTCCGGAGCTGCAGGTCCCCCTGTTTGTGTTGTTCCTACTGATTTATGTTACTACTCTGATCTGTAATGGGGGGATGATCTTGTTAATCACAATTGACCCACAACTGCACACCCCCATGTACTTTTTCCTCAGGACTTTATCTTTCTGTGATTTCTGCTGTTCCACAGTAATTGCCCCTAAGATGCTGCAGACTTTCTTCGCTGAGAGAAAAAGCATTTCTCGCACTGCCTGCGCTGTGCAAATGTTTTTCTTCCTTGTTTGCGTAGATATTGAGTGTCTCTTGCTGGCTGTGATGGCGTATGACCGTTATGTGGCCATCTGTAACCCCCTACTCTATACGGTCACCATGTCCAGAGAACACTGTAACCAGCTGGTGGCTGGGGTGTGTGGTGTGGGGTTGGTGGATGCAATGATGCTCACATGTTGTACATTCCAGCTGTCATTCTGCCGCTCCAATATCATCAATCATTTCAGCTGTGACATCCCCCCATTGCTGGCGCTCTCTTGCTCTGACACCCGCATCATTGAAATTATGATGTTTGCTTCTACTTGTTACATAATAGTGATCAGTAGTGTGACCATCCTTCTCTCCTATGTCTACATCATCTCCGCCATTCTGCAGATCCACTCTGCCGAGGGCCGGTGCAAAGCTTTCTCCACCTGCTCTTCTCACTTGTCCACGGTGGTCATTTTTCATGGCACTCTCATTTTCATGTCTCTCCGCCCATCCTCCAGCTATTCTATGGACACAGACAAAATAGCCTCAGTCTTCCACATGATGGTGGTCCCCATGTTGAATCCCCTCATCTACAGCTTGAGGAACAGGGAAGTGAAGGATGCCTTGAAGAAAGCCATGCACAACCTGTTAGCGAATTCCTGAATTTGTTCATCTAAGTTTTGGTTGAATGTTGGGGAATGAGAACAGGGGAATTCAGTTCCTCTCCCATAGTGATGTCATCTTGTAGAGCTCATAGTAGTATGGTTCATTATTACATTGATATTATTATTTATTTATGTTTATTCCAACAAATTCTGCTGGTCCCAACTGAGATTAGAGCTTTCTTATGCTATTACTCCAGCAAAATTAAAGGATGCACCTGTTTCACATGTCTGAGTATGTAAATGTACGTCATTTGCTTTGAATCCATGGATCTGTTTGTAGTTGCAGTGAAGAGGGGGGATTCAAATGTCTCTCAACTTTGTAGCTGGGTTGGTTTCTTTGTATCTGGCTTGGTTTTATTAGGATGTGTGTAAATTCTATGGCTCAAGGAAAGGTAGTTGTTGTAGAGTTTGTCTCCTGGTTTGTGTCCCTGCACACTGAGGAAATAACGTTATTTTCATCACAACATCCTTCACTTCATCTTAAGGAAACAAAACAAAACAAAACAAAAAAAGAAATCGGAGCATGGTGTCTATGGATACGTCTAGCCTACAGGCTTTTGTCGACAGAGGTGTTGTCGACAGATACTGTTGGCAAGGTTTCTGTTGACAAAGAGTGTCTAGACTACATTCAGTTCTGTTGAGAAAGCAAGCTGCTTTGTCGACATGAGAGTGTAGACGCAAATGGCAGTGTAGATGCAATAACCCGTTCTGTTGACAGAACTGTGTCGACAGAAGGTGTTATTCCTCGTAGAATGAGGTTTCCCGCCGTCAACAAAACTGCCGAATTCTGTCAACATTAGTTAGACAAAACTACAGACAAAAGTCCACTTTTGTCGACAAAACCTTGTAGTCTAGACACACCCTAAGAGAGAGCACAGTGTGTGTGCATCCCCTGTGACAGTCTGCACTGAACAGAATATGAAATAGCACAAAAGTGTGAATTTTCTCTACAACATAAACACAGAGAAAAAAAATCATACACAAGCTATTTACACCTCATCAGCACGTTAACTATGTGTTCTTGCTCTTAGTTCTCTTGGGATGTATTATAGACTGTGAAGGATAACGGTTTTATATGGTGAGTGAGAAATGGATGAAGCTGCTCTCATAAATTATTTTTTAGTTCACAGCTGCTTAGAAAATATTCATCTCAATGTGACTGAAATCTGAAAATGTCCTAAACATAGAGCAAATTGAAAACATTATTTGAAATAAAAAATAGCTATCGGTGGACCATTACAGTTAGCTGTTCCAATATGGGCCTCATCAACACAAATCCCTGAGCACCTCAAAATCTTTATTGTTTTATTTGTCATAACTTCCATGTTAGGTAGCACAATATTATCTCAGTTTCACAAATGAGCTGACACACAGAGAAAGTACAGGTCCTGCTTCAAGACTATATGCGAGGTCTGCAGTAAAGTCAGGAACTTTAAGCCCCAAATTAAAGAGTTCTAAGCTAATGCTCTCAATACGACTAGATGATAATTCCTTCTCCTGACAATAAAAGAACAACTTAAAAAACAACTAATAGTGTAGCAGCACCTTGAAGACTAACAAAACATAGATGGGATCATTTGGGTTTTTTTTTAAGTTTTTCCAGTTATAGGCTAACTCGGCTACTCCTCTGAAGCAATGAAGGACCAGTTGTATAAAATATGTATGTAAAAGAATGGCAAAACAGTCCCTCTTTCTCTTCATCAAGCTCATAAACTGCTGATGATCATTATTCTGCTAAAATATGTGCGGCAATGTTATGTGTAAAATTAGAAGATTCTGCTGTGTAATGTATTGAGCTCTTTCAAGTTGAGACAAGGAGGCAGGGGCGGGCTGCCAATCAAAATAGGCCCGGAAAGTGGGTTGAGAACAGCCCTCCCCATGACATCATCCTGCGTGCCCCTCCCCCTTTTTGACGTCACCCCCGTGTGACTCTACACCTGCGTGCTGATTCGAGGTTTTTTGCCACTCCAATCAAAACATTTTTTGCCCTCCCCCCTTTTTTGTCCGGGGAGAGTGCACACGCAAATGCAGCTGGCACGGCTTTCTGGGGGTGCACGCACAAATGCAGCTTGTGCAGCTTCCTGGGGGGGGGGGCACGTGTTCCAGGGAGAGCCCAAACCACAGGGTATATTCATCTCCTAGCAGAAGCCCCTTCCTCTCCCACACTTTCTCCCTATTTCCCCCCCTTCCCCTCTCCTACTTAACTTCTGCCTTCCAGTTTGTGGGGCTGGAATCTGCGATTGGACCCCAGCTGCTTCTGGGGCTCCAGACCATGGAGCTGGGCCATGCGGTGCAACGCTGGGCCGGGCAGTTTTAAAGTCCCGGGCCATGACGTCACGCCACGCCCAGGTGTCTCCCCTTTCATCCGTTGCACGGGGTTTGAGTATGCCACGCATGCACTCCCTCGGCTCCACAATGGCTTGTACATGGCCGGCGCGCGGCACCGGGGAATTTGAAGTGCAGGGCTGCGGCGCCCCATTATAACCCCCCTCCTCCTCCAGCATCCACCAGCCAGCCCTTAGGAGGACAGCCCACCGGGAAATTCCCGGTCTCCCGCTGGGCCAGTCTGCCCCGATGAAGGGGCCTCCAGCAGCTTGTTATGCACCAAAGAAAATTTGATATTAAGGGACATCCCCATTAAGGAAATCAAATCATTAACATCACACAATGGGAAAGAGCTTAACACCATTTACCCAAGAACTCATAGGACTCTTGGGCCTTTAGTCCAGCCAAAGGTCCGTGGGATTACAGGATCTTGATGGATGTGGCATTTTGGGTATGGACCTTCTATCAACATTTAATGATAAAATAGACCTGCCAAATAGGATAATAAGCAGGGCTGAAAATGGAGAAGCAGGGAGATCCCAGTAGCCCACCAACTCGCAACCATAACAGCAGACTTTAATGGTGGGGAGCGATTTTCTGCTTCTAACAGGGACACCGAGTGACACTTTAACCGTATTTGCTACCTACGCCCTTGGGGTAACAGGCTCCTGCTGGCCATTTTAGAATATCATAGTCTGTGATTAGATAGATAGATAGATAGATAGATAGATAGATAGATAGATAGATAGATAGATAGATAGATAGATAGATAGATAGATAGAGGGGGTTTGTGGGGATAGATAGATAGATAGATAGATAGATAGATAGATAGATAGATAGATAGACAGACAGACAGACAGACAGACAGACAGATAGATAGATAATGTGCGAAGAGAGAGAGAGAGAGAGAGAGAGAGAGAGAGAAGATACATCTACACTAGCCTCCTAGTTAGAACTAGGGAGGCTAATGAGGGTGACCAAAATTGCAAATAAAGCATGGGATTTAAATATTCCATGAGGTTTAACTGTTAATTCGAACTAAGGGGTTATCTCGGAATCACGCTTCTCTGCCGCCTGTAGACGCAGGCAGTTATTCCAGGCTAGTCAATTTCCAAAATGGCGACCAGACGGGAATATGCTAATGAAGCACAGGAAATTTAAATCCTACGCGTCATCTGCAATTTTGGTCACCCCCATTAGCCTCCCTAGTTCGAACTGGGGGATAGTGTAGACGTACCCAGAGAGATGAAGAGTTTGGGATCTTTCGAGTAATTATCTTTTCCATGGACATGTTTCATCTTTAAATCAAAATAACCTCTCCTCTCCTCAACCTGTGGCTGTGGGCCTCTGGTGATTTCTTAGGGCAGTTCAGTACGAGGAGAGTCCATCACGCATCATGGGAGGTGGAGTCCAGCCAGGGAGCCTGGCCCATGGCAGACAATATTGGGCTCTGGTATCTGAGGCACCTCGGTTGTATTTCTGAGGGGATCCATTGTGTTTTCAGCCAAAAGCTTTCAGTCTCCACAAACAAAGCCTTTGCTGCTCAGCTCGACATAGTCCCTGGGTTTAACTTTGAAAACAAGAAGATGAAATGTACGCCCTGTTGCACCGTGCAACTCTGAAAGAAATTGCATCATTTAGTAACACAGGAGGAAAGAGCGCACCAAATTAATCCCCCGGGAATGAGATGCACCCAAGGTGACTTTGCTACACTAAGCATCGTAATTAGGTGTTGTGCTTCTCTCAGATCAGCTATTCCTGGTTACTTCAGAGAGCATGTCCCATGGATCAGAGATCTGAGTATAAAATTTCCTGAACACTCCAAATTGTCACATTCATTAATGGGGAAACACCACATCTCTTTCCACAGCAGGTACGTGCGATTGTCCTACATCACAGTCACACACTCATACAGACACCGGTGTGATCAGCCATACTGAATTCATGACCTACAACACTAAAAGCCTCAGCCCACCTTGAGCTATTGAAACACCTTGCATTTGGAAAAAAATTGGCAATTACATAGACATTGAAGCCCCTGATTTCCAATATTTCTCAGGATTTTCTGACAGAACAATGTAAATGCCATTTCAGCTGCAAAAAAAGCTGAATTAGCTCAGCACACAAGCTTTTCCACAACACACATGCCATGCCACAAAGCTCTTTTTGCCCAAAAAGGGTGAAAAGTTTGCTCACACACCTTCATGAGCCAAATAATAATCCCATCACACTGTTTGCTGTTTCTATTCGAGATCAGGGCTGTTTGTGTCTGTGATGTGATTATTCTGTGTGTATATTGGGTGCATTGTATAGAACAACTGGCATGATCAGCCGTTAACTTCTGACTCCATAGACTAAACCCATCTCCAATCTTATACTGATGCTCATTAATATACTGATCTCCATTTTTCTTCTCTTAATTTGTTAGCAAGAAAAATTATGTTACCCGAGCCATCTAATGTCCCACTGTAGCTGCTGGATCTCTGCTCCGAGGACATGGAAGAGGGAAATCACTCGGTAGTAACTGAGTTCATTCTCTCAGGACTGACAGATCGTCCAGAGCTACAGGTCCCCCTGTTTGTGTTGTTCCTACTGATTTATGTTACCACTCTGCTCTGTAATGGGGGGATGATCTTGTTAATCACAATTGACCCACAACTGCACACCCCCATGTACTTTTTCCTCAGGACTTTGTCTTTTTGTGATCTCTTCTGTTCCACAGTAATTGCCCCTAAGATGCTGCAGACTTTCTTAGCTGAGAGGAAAAGCATTTCGTACATGGCTTGTGCTGTGCAAATGTATTGCTTTCTTGTCTGTGTAGATGTTGAGTGTCTCTTGCTGGCTGTGATGGCGTATGACCGTTATGTGGCCATCTGTAACCCGCTGCTTTATACAGTCACTATGTCCAGGCAGCGTTGTGACCTGCTGGTGGCTGGAGTGTGCGCTGTGGGGTTGGTGGATACTTTGATACTCACCTGTTGTACATTTCGGCTGTCATTCTGCAGCTCCAACATCATCAGGCATTTCTACTGTGAACTGCCCTCTGTTTTGGGGCTCTCTTGCTCTGATACACACGTCACTGAGACTGTGCTGTTTGCTTCTACATGTTACACTGTGGTGCTCACCAGTGTGATTATCCTCCTCTCCTATGTCCTCATCATCTCCACCATCCTGCGGATCCGCTCTGCTGAGGGCCGGCACAAGGCCTTCTCCACCTGCGCTTGCCACTTGACAGCGGTGGTCATTTTTCAAGGCACCGGCATTTTTATGTCTTTCTGGCCAACCTCCAGCTATTCCATGGACATGGACAAAATAACCTCATTGTTCTACACGCTGGGGAGCCCCATGTTGAACCCCCTCATCTACAGCCTGAGGAACAGGGAGGTGAAAGATGCGCTGAGGAAAGCCATGAATAAACTTCGAACCAATTCCTCAATATTTTCATCCAAATGCTGGTTGAGTGATGGGGAGTGGAAACAAGGGAATTCCAGCCCATAGTGATGGTGTCTACTAGAATTTGTGGTGGTATTGTTCATTATTACATTCATATTATTTATTTGAATTCCAACAAAGTCTGCAGGCTCCAATAGAGTTTGGGGCACTATTATGTTATTGCTCCAGCACAATTAAAGGCGGCATCTGTTTCACATGCGTGAGTATGTAAATATAAGCTGGTCTTTAAAAAGTGGAAATCCAGTCCTAGTGAGGAAAATAAAGGAACATAAACTCTGCCAAATTAAGTTTAAAAATGTATTAAGAAAAGCCAGAAAAGATTTCGAGGAACAGCTAGTCAAAAACTCAAAAAGGAAGAGCAAAATGTTTTTTAAGTACATTAGAAGCAGGATGGTCAGTGGGGCCCCTGGACCATCGAGATACAAAAGGAACCATCAAGGGTGATAAAGCGATTGCAGAGAGACTAAATGATTTCTTTGCTTCAGTCTTCATGACTGAGGATGTTAGGGAGATTCCCAAACCTGCACCGTCCTTTGTGGGAGATGAATCTGAGGAACTGTCCCTGATTGAAGTGTCATTAGAGGAGGTTTTTGGAACAAAAAGGAAAACCTAACAGTAATAAATCACCAGGACCGGATGGCATTTACCCAAGGGTTCTGAAAGAACTCAAATGTGAAATTGCGGAACTATTCACTGTGGTTTGTAACCTGTCCTTTAAATCAGCTTCTGTACCCAGGATTGGAAGACAGCTAACATAACACCGATATTTAAAAAGGGCTCTAGAGGCAACCGTGGCAGTTACAGGCCAGTAAGTCTAATGTCAGTACCAGGCAAATTAGTTGCAACGATAGTAAAGAATAAAATTGCCAGACCCCCATGGTTTAGGGGTGAAAACCTCTTGGGAGTCTTGGCCTGCCTTCTTGAGACAGGCTCCGTGTTGACACGGGGGAAGGTTTGGGGGAACCCAGTTCAGCCCACGACTCCGGGTTCCAGCCCAGACTCCTAAAATAGCAGCAGCCACGATGGTTGTTTTTCTTTCTGACTTGGCAGCTTTTTCCCTAGACACTTCCCCAAACAACCCCTCCAAAATAGCTCCCGCTAGACTCCCTCTTCCATCTTCTTGAGGGTTTTCCTGGCTCCTTTCTTCTTCACTGCTGCAGGCCTGGACGCCACCTTCCCTGCTGCTGCTGCTCCCCCTGGGACAGAGGAGATAAGGAGACTGCTTTAGGTCGGCTCCTTTCTCCCCACAGCTTGCTCTGTGGTGAGGGTGTTGGGCGGAGGGGGAGTTTTTAAGGGGCCCTCTGTCCATCTGGGTTCCTAGGTGGTGGCTGGCGCAGCTCTCATGGAGCACTGGGAGGTGGGGGTGGCTCACCCCCCGCTGCTTCCCCTGCATTTCTGTTGCTGCAAGAGTTGTTGCAGGGGCCCTTTGCATCCTTGGCCCCACTGTTTGCCTCCCGCCTTTTCTTTGCTCTGCTGGGACCTGCCACAGGTGCTGTGGGCCTGCCACTCAGGCACCTGTGGGCTCACTTGTTCTCTCTTCAGACCCCAAACTTTGTTTCACTTCGTCCATCATTTATCTCCTCATCTCCGCAGTGCAGCCGGAGGAGCCGGGCTTTCCGTCCTGTGCTGGCAAACGCACCTCTTCTTCCTTTATTCTCTCTTCCCCCTATTTGTATTGCTGCCCTCTCACCCCGCTTCCAGCCTTCTTCCTCCCCTTCCTTCCCCCCCTTGCTCCCTCCCTTGGCACTACAGGCTTCCCCCAATTGTTTGTCCCTGTCCTTCCCTCCCCACCCATGACTACAATGGATGCCCTAATGCCCCTTCACTACTCCTCCTCACATCTACCTCTGCCAGTACCGACCCCTCTGAGGCTGCCGGGCTCCCCGCTCATATAGTGGAGATCGATGGGAATTCTGGGGCCCTGCCTCCTCCTGCCGCACCTCCTCTCACCACTGTCACCATTAAGAAGGCCCCCCTGAAAGGCAGGAAAGGGACATAGGACCAAAAAGGACAAGAGGCCCACGCAGAAGGATAAACATCTTTGGTGAAGGCTCACCCCCTGGCCTTAGAACCAGGGCTTCCCCTCTTTCCCAGTCCCCTGTTCCTTCCACCGGCTCAGTGGGCGATGGTGTCACAGCCCCCAAGGAATATGCCCACATAGCTACCACCTGCTTTAGCCACCTCCCCATCCACTCAGGACATCTCCTGGAATTCCATCTCCGACAGCCGCTGCCCCTTTCCTTTCCTGAGAAGAAGGTACAGGGTCTATTGCCTCTTGGTGTCGGCCTCACCTCACGTGGTGGGGTCCGTGGCCATGGTGGTGGCCTCTAAGATGTTCAGGAAGGTGTTCTTCTTCCTGGCATCTCAGGCTTCCACCCAGGAGGTGGTGGAGAAGGTTTGGCAGTGGGGCAGTCCACGTCCCATTTGAGCCTCTGGAGGACCTGGACGTACGGGTGGTATTTTCCTCTGTTCCTCCCTTCCTCCCCAGTACCAACCTACTACCTTTCCTCTGCACCCTGGGGAGGCCTTTGTCAGTCCCGAGTCCCTTTTTTTGGCGGCAAGGACCCTACCCTCCACCACGTCCTTTCCTTTCACCGGCAGGTACAAATCCAACTACTGCTGGCAGGGTGTGGGGGAGAAGCCCTAGAAGGGTAATTTCTGGTGCTCCATCATGGGGACCAGTACCAGGTATATTATATGATGCAGGATGCCCGGTGTTTTTTCCATCGGGCGACAAGGCATGTCCAAAGGGATTTCCCTGGGATTGTTGCGGAGAAGCATTCAGGACCCCCTGGTGCCCGGGAGGGCACCGGACCTATCACTGACCTTGGCCCTGACAGTCCAGACTCTGGGGTCGCCCCTCCTCCAACTATGACCTTCTTTAGTCCCACTCAGGCTCCATGGGACCCAGACATGTGTCTGGTGCTGCTGACACTGCCAAAAGTGGCAAGGCTGGGCCTGAGGAGGAGAAGGCAGCAGGGTCGATGATGGGACTCGGACAGGGCCTACTTCGGGGAGAGATCTCTCCCTCCCCTGCTGCCCAGCCTCTGTCATTCCTCGCCTTCCCACCACTGCCCTTGTTCCCTGATTCTTCCCCCATTCAGGTCCCACCTGCCTCCTCCGAGGCGTCGTCATAGGGAGACGCTGAAACCATGCCCTGGCATCCTACCCCACCCACTGAGGGGGAGGAAAACCTCCTCATACCTTTGTGGTGGACTTTGGAGCCAGCTCTCCCTCTGAGCCCCCGGACACTTCACAGCGCTGCAGGGCGGCTGAGGTGACCCCAGAGGTTTCGGAGGGTGCAAATGCCTCTTTCCCAGAGTGCCTGCATGGGGAAGCTATGGTGCATGCCCCCACCGTCCACACCGCTGCTGTGGGGACGACTGCTGATCCTGCCACCGACAAGTGTGACCACGTGGTGGTGGGCCGTGGCCTTGCCTTCCTCTCTCAGGAGGTTGAGGCCCTAGGTTTGACCCCGGCTGCCTCAGAGGGGATCTCCTTGTCCTGGAAGGGTGACAATTATTGTCTCCTTCCAACATGACACCCTCCCATCTCCCTGCCCCCGGGTTGCCCCAGGATGAGACCATCTGCCTGGCCATTGGCAGCACTTTGGCCATGGCCACTGGGGGGTTGCTAGTAGGCGGGAGCTCCCATTGTTCTCCATCACCCCTCATGCTGGGGCCTCTGGTGCTGCATGCCCAGTGGCACTGGGCCCTGGTGCTGGGGAGACACTAACTTCCCCTACTGCTGCTACCGATCCCCTGCCCTTCGAGGAGTCACCGCATCCCTGTACCACTTTCGCTGAGGCTGCTGATCCTGTCCCTGCTCCTAAGCCCTGTTCCACTCCTGTTCCCTGCTCAGCCCCTCTCCCAACTAAATTTCCCACTCCTCTTCCTGCTCTTCTTCCACCCCTTCCTCTTGCTCCTTTTCCTAACCCCCCCACTCTTGTTCCCAATCCCCTCCCTGGCCACTTTCTTTCCCCTTGCCCTGTTACTGCTGCCCCCCGCCCCCAGGCTGCTACATTTAGTTCAGATGTTGGCCCCCAGGAGGTGCTTTTGTTTCTACCACTCCCAGGAGGTCTGGGGCTGTTCTCCCTCTGCCACTGCCACTACCATCTTCCCAGCAGGGACTTCTCTGCCTTCCTATGTCAATCAGTCTTGCAGCCTATAGGGGGGTCTGTCCCAAAGACATTCAGGCCCAAAAGCCCAATGTGCTGAGGACAAGACGCAAGACTTCTTAGAAGACATCCATGGCTCCGAGAGCAAAGTGGCTCTCGCCCTTCAGCACTGGGGAGATTTCCATCTCATCCTCCAGACCGTAAGGGCCATCTTGAGGGAGGATAAAAGGACTGGGTGGCAGGAGGCTATGGCCTACCAGTGGGCCCACAGCTTCTGCAATGCCCTGCTCATATTTGGGTATAGTCACGCTTTGCTGCGGGCCCAATGGAGGCTGCCAGCACTCCTTGCCAAGAGGGCTTACACTTGGAAAAGAGCACAGATCTTACGCAAGAAGCCCTCTCTTCCCAGGCTTTACTTTAAATCTTCTTGCGCGGGCCGTGTGGACGCTCTGCGGGTTCTTGCGCAAGAACCTGCCAGTGTCCAGATAACCATGGTGTTTAAGTCAGTAATTGGAACAACCAAAATGGAGTGTGTGACCCTTGACCTAGGGATCCATGTTGGATTTTCTCAGGTACTGACTGCTCTAAGACCAGTATAAACCGGATTTTCCCACCAAGTGATCACAAGGTTTCCATTCCCCGCAGGCTTTTCCCGCTTTGTAAGGGCTGTGTTGCCTCAGCCTTAGCTACTGTTGGCCGTTGTGGCAGCTCCACCCCCTGACAGCCAAAGGCAGCCCCAGCCACGCTTGCAGGAGGAAAAGAAGAGGATTTTACCTACTGCCCCACCCCCACAGCCTGCCTGTAACACCCCCAGCCTGCGGCTCCTCTGCACCCCCCATTGCAGGACAGGACATCGTGGGACTCCTGTGCTCCTCCCCAAGGGCTCCAGACAAGCCTGAGGGTAGCAGGTCCTGGGCACTTCCCCCAGCACCACTGCCAATCCCAGGAGAGAAACGTCACTGAACTTAGGGCTTATTCTTACATTTTTAAAACCCAAAAAGGGGTTTGATTTCGTGGGTCTGGACTTCTAGGCCCTGTTTCTGTTGTCACTATCCCCAAGTTTGTTTTACATTAGTTATATCTGCATTGGGTTATCTCCCCATTTCTTCCTCTTTTGCAATTAATCCCTAGATAATATTATACCTCGTTTGCAACCAAAGATCACCAAATCTTTCTTCATTGCACCTGCATGTAGCTCCCTTTTCCTTCTCTGACTCTACCCATCTGTACTTTTGCTCTGGTGCTCTTCTTCCAGCAAACTGTCCAGGCAATAAAACAGTTCCAATGCTCAGCAGCCTTCTGACATGGGCCAGCCAAGCCGTGACTGGATACTCCACTAAGCCTTCTCCCTACTGGTTGGTCACTTAGGGTACGTCTAAACTACATGCCTCCATCGACGGAGGTATGTAGATTAGACAGATCGGCAGAGGGAAATGAAGCCGCGATTAAAATAATCGCGGCTTCATTTAAATTTAAATGGCTGCCCCGCTCTGCCGATCAGCTGTTTGTCGTCAGATCGGGGCAGTCTGGACGCGCCGCGGCGACAAAGAAGCCTTTCTTGATCGGCACAGGTATGCCTCGTGAAACCAGGTTTACCTGTGCCGATCAAGAAAGGCTTCTTTGTCGACGCGGCGCATCCAGACTGCCCCGATCTGCCGACAAACAGTTGATCGGCAGAGCGGGGCAGCCATTTAAATTTAAATGAAGCCGCGATTATTTTAATCGCGGCTTCATTTCCCTCTGCCGATCTGTCTAATCTACATGCCTCCGTCGACGGAGGCATGTAGTCTAGACACACCCTTACTTAGGTTCTCCAGTCATCATGTTTCCTCCATCAAGCAAAACCAATGAACCTATGTGTTATATTTTGGAAAGTGACACAGCAAGAGAAACACATAGAATATCACAAGCTGCAATAGATCGATAGGTTGATTTGGGGGATTTTTCAAGAAATTATTTTTTTCCAAAGACGTCTTTCAGTCAAAATACTAATCTCGCCTCCTCCCCTCCACAAACGGTGGCTGTGGGACTCCAGTGATTTTCTAGGGTAGTTTTGAAAGAGGAGAGTCCATCATGCATCATGGGGGATGCAGTGCAGCCTGGCCCATGGCAGACAATATCAGGCTCTGGTATATGAGGCACTTCTGTGGTATTCCTGAGGGGATCTGTTGTGTTTTCAGCCAAAAGCTTTCAATCTCAACAAACAAAGCCGTTTTTTGAGTAGCTCGACACAGTCCCAGGGTTGAACTTCGAAAACAAGAAGGTGAAATGTACGCCCTATTGCACCGTGCAACTCTGATAGAAATTGCATCATTTAGTAACACAGGAGGAAAGAGTGCACCAAATTAGTCCTCAGAGAATGAGTTTCACCAAGAGTAATTTGGCTTCACTCGGTAGGTGAATTAGATGTTGTGCTCTTGAGATCAGGAAGCCTGTCCAATGGATCACAGATCTAGGTATAAAACTTCCTGAATACTCAAAACTGGCACTTTCTTTCAATGGGGAAACACCTCATCTCTCTTCTCATCAGGTACGTACTATTGACTTGCATCATAGTCACACTCGCACAGTCAGCAGGGCCATTAACAGGTACTGAATTCATGACCTACAACACTCAAAGCCTCAGCCCACCTTGAGCTATAGAAACAAACCTCTTGATTGGAAGAAATAGGCAATTACGTAGTCCCTGAAACCCCTGGTTTCCCCTGTTTCTCAAGATTTTCTTAAAGAGCACTGTAAAGGCAATTTCAGATGCATAAAAGCTTTATTAGCAGAGCACACGAGCTTTTCTCCAAACAGACATGCCCAGCCACAGAGCTCCCCATACCCAAAGAGGTTAGAGACATTGTCACTTGTTTACTCTAACCCCTTCTTGAGCTAAACAACAATCTCATAACACTAAGAGGGATGTTTTTCACCCCGATTCTCCCACAACAGAAATCACCGTTTATTGCTGAGATCAGTGAATAGGAGTGTTTGTGTGTGTGTGTCACGATCAATCTGTGTGTCCTCGTATGTGAACAATGTGTGCATTGTATGGAACAACTGGAATGAACAGCTGTGAACATCTAGCCCTGTTAACTAAGCCCATCCCCAATTTTATACGGGTGCTCAGTAAGAAACTGATCCACTTTTCTTCACTTACTTCATTACAGTGAAAGGACATATTCTCTGGACCAACCCACCCACCCACATCACTGTAGCTCCCTGATCTATGCTCAGAGGAGATGGAAGAGGGAAATCACTCAGTGGTGCCTGAGTTTATTCTCTCAGGATTGACAGATCGTCCAGAGCTACAGGTCCCCCTTTTTTTGTTGTTCTTACTGATTTACGTTACGACTCTGATCTGTAATGGTGGGATGATCTTGTTAATCACAGTTAACCAGCAACTTCATATCCCCATGTACTTTTTCCTCAGGAGTTTGTCTTTCTGTGATCTCTGCTGTTCCACAGTAATAGCCCCTAAAATGCTGCAGACTTTCTTAACTGAGAGAAAAAGTATTTCTCACACTGCCTGCGCTGTGCAAATGTATTTCTTCCTTGTTTGCATAGATATTGAGTGTCTCTTGCTGGCTGTGATGGCGTATGACCGTTATGTGGCCATCTGTAACCCCCTGCTCTATATGGTCACCATGTCCAGGCAGCGTTGTACCCAGCTCATAGCTGGGGTGTGTGCCGTTGGGTTTTTGGATGCAATGATACTCACATGTTGTACGTTTCGGCTGTCATTCTGCAGCTCCAACATCATCCATCATTTCAGCTGTGACATCCCCCCATTGCTGGCGCTCTCTTGCTCTGACACCCGCATCAGTGAAATTGTGATGTTTGCTTCTACGTGTTACACTGTAGTGATCACCAGTGTGACCATCCTCCTCTCCTATGTCTACATCATCTCCACTATTCTGCAGATGCACTCTGCCGAGGGCCGGTACAAAGCCTTCTCCACCTGCTCTTCTCACTTGTCCGTGGTGGTCATTTTTCATGGCACTCTCATTTTCATGTCTCTCCGCCCATCCTCCAGCTATTCTATGGACACAGACAAAATAGCCTCAGTCTTCTACACGATGGTTATCCCCATGTTGAATCCCCTCATCTACAGCTTGAGGAACAGGGAAGTGAAGGACGCCGTGAAGAAAGCCATGAATAACCTGTTAGCGAATTCCTGAATTTGTTCATCCAAGTTCTGGTTGAATGATGGGGAGTGAAAACAGGGGGATTCAATTCCTCTCCCATAGTGATGTTGTCTCATAGAGCTCATAGTAGTATTGTTCATTATTGCATTTATATTATTATTTATGTATTTGTATTCCACCAAAATCTGCAGGTCACAACTGAGATTAGAGCTTTCTTATGCTATTACTCCAGCAAAATTAAAGGAAGCACCTGTTTCACGTCTGACTATGTAAATATATGTCATTTGCTTTGAATCCATGGATCTGTTTGTATTTTCAGTGAAAGGGGGGATTCAAATGTCTCTCTTTGTTTTATCTAGGTTTGTTTCTTTGTAGCTGGCTTGGCTTCATTAAGGTGTGTGTAATTTCTATGGCTCAAGGAAAGGGAGTTGTTGTAGAGATTGTCTCCCGGTTTATGTCCATGCATGCTGAGGAAATATTATTTTCATCACAAAATCCTTCACTTCATCTGAAGGAAACAAACAAACAAAAAAATGAAATAGGAGCATGGTGTCTAAGAGAGAGCATAGTGTGTATGCATCCCCTGTGACAGTCTGCACTGAACAGAATACAAAATAGCACAGAAAGTGTAAATTTTCTCTACAACATAAATAAAACACGTTAAATAATCAGACACAATATTTTTATACCTCATCAGCAGGTTAGCAATGTGTTCTTGCTCTTAGTTCTCTTGGGATTTATTATAGACTATGAAGGGTAACGATTCTGGGAATTGTATGGCTCTGGGGATTGTGAGTGAGAAATGGTTGAAGCTGCTCTTATAAATGTTTTTTAGTTCATGGCACCTTAGAAAATATTCATTTCAATGTGATCGAAATCTGAGAATTCTCCAAACATAGTGATATTTGAAAACATTCTTTGAATATAAAATATCTGTTGGTGGATCATTACAGTTAGTAGTTCCTTATAAGCGCCTCATCAATATATGCCTCTGAGAACCTCAAACTCTTTATTGTTTGTATTGACATAACTTTCATGTTAGGTAGCACAATAGTATCTCCGGGTGTGTCTAGACTACATGGCTCCATCGACAGAGCCATGTAGATGAGTGTACTCAGCAAAGGGAAAGGAAGTAGTGATTTAAATAATCACCGCTTCATTTACATCAAAATGGCCGCTGCGCTTTGACGATCAGCTGATTGTCGGCACAGCGTGGTAGTCTAGACGGGGATCATCCGACCCCAAATCCCTTTGTCGTCAGATCCTGTAAGCCTCATTTCACAAGACATAAAGGATCTGACAACAAAGGGATCTGGGGTCGGCTGATCCCCGTCTAGACTACTGTGCTGTGCCGACAGTCAGTTGATCGGCACAGGGCGGAAGCCATTTTGATGTAAATGAAGCAGTGATTATTTAAATCGTCACTTCATTTCCTTTTGCTGAGTACACTCATCTACATGGCTCTGTCGATGGAGCCATGTAGTCTAGACACACCCTCTATTTCACAAATGAGCTGAAGCACAGAGAAAGTTAATATGCTGCTTTAAGGCTACACGCGAGGTCTGCAGTAGTCAGGAACTAAGCCCCAAATTAAAGAGTTCTAAACTAATGCTCTCACTACAGCTAGATGATCGTTCCTTCTCCTGACAATAAAGGCACAACTTAAAAAACAACGAATAGTGCAGCAGCACCTTGAAGTCTAACAAAACATGTAGATGGGATCATTCGTTGTTTTTTAAGTTTTTCCCCCTCTGAAGCAATAAAGGAACAGCTGTGTAAAACATGAACGTAAAAGCATGGCAAAACAGACCCGCTATCTCTTCATCAAGTTCATAATCTGCTGATCATTATTCTGGTAAAAATGCGTGTGGCAACGTTATGTAAAATTAGAAGATTCCGCTTTATAATGTATTGAGCTATTTCAAGTTGAGAAAAGCAGGGACAAAGTAGTTCTTAAGGACACATGCCTCAGGCATGTGTCAACCAATTTCAATTATATCTCATCTGCTGAAGAGGCCATTCTTGTGCAGGAAGACGGGTGTAGGTGAGAAATCTACATTCTGATAAACAAACCGCTGGGATTTTCTGTTCCCTCAGACTTTGTTTTTGATGCCATGAACTGACAAAAAGGGAAGGATAGTACCATTCAGAGAACTGCCTTTGCTTCTCATTTCTCTTTTGCAAGAATCATCTTCAGCCTGAGGTTTTAGAGACAATCGGAAATAAAGTGAAAGAAAGTTGGGCTGGAGGGGTCTGGCTGAAAGGCATTCAGTAACACTGCAGACATAAGTGGCAAGATAAATCTTTGCTTGAATTCATTAAGCTAGTCAAGTTAGCTATTAGTTGAATTTTATATTTCATTTCCTTTATTTCCAATTCTCTGACTTCCTATTTGTATGTTTCAGGGGGTAGCCGAGTTAGTCTGCACAGGATAAACTTAAAAAACAACAATGGTCTGGTAGCACTTTATAGACTAACAAAACATGTAGATGGGATGATGAAGAAGTGGGCTGTGCCCATGAAAGCTCATAATACCATTGATAGGTTTTGTTACTCTAGAAAGTGCTACCAGAACATTTGTTGTTTTTAAGTTCATCATAATTTGTAATCAAAAAGAACATTTCTGTAGTCAGTAAATGTGTTTTATTGCTTAACTGAGGCCCGTGTATTTTTGTATTGAAATAGCTGAGAACTTCTAATTGAGAAGAAGATTTGCACAGGCCATTTTCTATTCATAAAATGATGGCTTTTGTATGAGTTGATGTTCCAAGAGAGTGTTGGACAGAACCAGGCATACATTCCAGTCAGCATCGCTAGGCCCTGCGATCTTGAGTTTCTTGGTCTCTGCTGTCAGGCTGAAAAGCTGCCCGAGTAGGAGCCTAGAGATTTGTGCGAAGTTGCATTAAAGAATGAGGGATTTGGTCGCCATTCTGTTATCTGTACAATTTTCACCCGTTTCTCTGTTGCCATTAGAAGGAAAAAGTCTCAATGATGTAGAGCAATATCTATCATCCACTAACTATGGGCTTTGTTCCTAGCTCAATGATGGGCCTGTTGGACAACCTTAAATCAAGACAGTTGCTTTCTCTGTGATGGCAGCGATTACAATAAATAGAGTAAAGTTTGCAAGGTCTTCAGAGATACTACATTGTTGACATATAATGGAGCTGAAGCTGACCTTCATGGCAGCTGGTTTGGGAGTTTTGTTTATGTATGGTTTAATTGATCTACCTCGTTAAATGCAATGTTATGATAGTGTTTAAGTCAGTAATTGGAAGAAACAAAATGGAGTCTGTGATCCTTGACCTAGGGATCCATGTTGGATCTCCTCAGGCACTAACCGCTCAGAGACCGGTCTAAACCGGATTTTCCGGCCAACTGGTCATGAGGTTTCCATTCCCCTCAGGCTTTCCCCGCTCTTGTGGCTTTGCAAGGGCTGAGTTGCCTCAGCCTCAGCTGCTGTCCGCCATAATGGCAGCTCCACCCCCTGCCAGCCAAAAGCAGCCCAGCTACAAGATCCAACTGCAGCTGCTGGCAGGAAGAGGGGATTTTACCAACCGCCCCCCCCCCCACAGCCTGCCTGTAACCCCCCCCCAGCCTGCGGCTCCTCTGCACCCCCCAGTGCAGGACAGGACATCGTAGGACTCCCCAGCGCTTCTCCCCAAAGACTCCAGACCAGCCTGAGGGTAGCAGGTCCTAGGCACCTCCCCTAGCGCCACTGCCAGTCCCAGGAGAGAAACGTCACTGAACTCAGGGCTTATTCTTACCATTTTAAAACTCAAGGCCAAAAGGGGTTTGATGAGGTGGGTCTGGACTTCCAGCCCCTGTTTGTGCTGTGTCTGTCCCCAGTTTGGTTTTCTGTTTGTTATAACTGCATTGGGTCATCTCCCCATTTCTCCCTCTTTTGCAATTAATCCCTAGAAAACATTAAATCTCGTTTGCACCCGAAGATCACCCCATCTTTCTTCATTCCTCCTGCACAGGAGGAAGGGGAGGGAAGAAACAGGATCCATTTCACTGATTAATTCATGGGTGACAGACCTGGATAGGGGACTGATCCTGTGCATCTGACAAGGGCACCAAAGGGCATTTGGAACCGTGTTTGCTACCTGCGCCCTGGGGGTAGCAGTCTCCTCCTGGCCATTTGGGGATTTAACCCTCCTGACAGTGCCCCCTCCTCAGACGGTGCCTCACCACCATCACTTCTGCTCTGGATCTACCTGACTGTGATCCACATTGTTCTCCAGATGGCAGTGACCTCTTCTGGACACAGCACCCCACTCAGTTATCTCCCCACGACTGGGGAGCCGACAGTTCTTAGTTCTGTCACTTGCCTCATTGGCCACCTTCACCCTCAGTCCCCGAACTCAGGGACAAACAACAGTCCGGATACCAGCCACCCCCTCATTTGAAAGTGGAGTGCAAAGGAGGGGGACCCAGAACTGCCTGCTTCTCTGGGTTGGTCAGCAGCCACCTACTGCCCGTTTTCCAGCATCTCCCTGTTCTCTTCCCTAAAATCACACCTGCTTCCTTATCCCTGTATCAGGACTTCACTCTGCCAGTCACTCAGGTTGTAGCTCCCTTCCCCTCCCCTGATTTCCCCCACCCCTGCTATGGATTTGGTACTCCTCTCCCGGCAACCAACCCAGGCAGCATTCCCGGGAGCCTTTTGCTCAGCAGCCCTGCTTATAGGGGCCATCCTGGCCCTGATTGGCTGCTCCACTAAGCCTTCTCCCTACAGCTTAGCTCAATAAGCCCTTGTCAGGGGGTTCACACCCCAGTGTGCCTCAGTGCCCCCTGACTGTCCTCATATAGCCCCTCTCAGGGCAAGTTACAGTCTGTACGGGTTGCTCATCATCGGCAACAATGTCGTATATAACTGGCCCTTTAAGCAAGGCCGAGTCCACAAAGCAGTTTATAACTGTTGTAGCGGGGCGCACCCCAGGTAGGGAGACCTGGGCCCACCCTACTCCACCGGGTCCCAGCCCAGGGCCCTGTGAGTGACTTGGTACTGGGTCACTCCCTCGGCGGCCGTCCAGCCGAAACGCACTGAGGTTCTTGGGCCGGGAGGGGCGACTCCCGCTCCTGCCCTGGGCTACTTCCTACCTGGATCCCCAGGGTTTCCTTCCCTGGACTTGCCCGGCTGGCTGCGATCTCCAGGCCGGTGTCCCCTCGACAGGCAGTCTCCGGTTGGCACCAACTTGCCTCCGCCTTCCTCCGGCCTCTCCTGGGGTCCCTGGCAACCGCTGAGGGACAGCTCCCAGCTCCCGTCCCTCTACTTCGGCTGTCTCCCTCCAAGGAGCTCCTGCTTCCCCTGCAGTCAGCCCTCCTCTGGCCTTCCATAAGCAACCTGTGCTTCTCTATTTATACAGGCCAGCTGGGCTCTCACTTCCCTAATGGGTTCAGCTGGTTTCCACAAGCCAACTGGGCTGCCCTAGATAGTTGCCAGCTGGGCTCTCACTGGCCCTAAACCGCTCCAGCTGGCCTCTTTCTGTCTAGCCCCGGCTCCGGGCCTGAGTTCTGGTCTTAAAGGGCCAGTGCAGGGCAGGCGCCCTGTCACAGCCCTCTTCTGATTGGTTTGTGTGCCGCCTCCCCAAGGCACCTTAACCCCACTTCCACTAGTGTGGTTCAGCCGCACCACCACAAAACCTTGTCAGGACATACACATTTTTTGAATCCTACTGAAAGGCACATAAGTAGACTTGCCCCCGTTCAGAGATCGGCAAGCAGAGGCAGAAAAATGTAAGGCCCATTTTTTACATAGGTCTATAGGCTCGCTGAATCCGTGAATGCTTTCGAAAATGTTGCCTCTGGACAGACCCCTTCAACAGGTTCGTTTCTGCTTTGCAGAGAAGCAACCAAATAAGTAAAGGAGATAAGATGTTGGTGGTCACTTGCTGAGCTTCTCTGGTCATCATGGGTGTGTCTACATGGCACCATTATTTTGGGAGAACTAGCGTTATTTTGAAATAACAACGTGAGCATCTGCACAGCCATGCTGTTATTTTGAAATAATAACAGCTGGCTTAATCTGAAATCTGTAAAACTCATTCTATGAGGAATAATGCCTGTTCTGAAAGAGCTATTTAGAAATAAGGTGTGCGTAGATGCTCCACATGTGTCCTCCAAAAACTATGCGCCTATCTGTCCTATTTTGGGAAATGACACAGTAAGAGAAAGACACAGAATTTATCACAGTCTGTGATAGATAGATAGATAGATAGATAGATAGATAGATAGATAGATAGATAGATAGATAGATAGATAGATAGATAGATAGATAGATAGATAGATAGATAGATAGAGTGGATGGATTTTTAGGATTTTTCAAGAAATTACATTTCCATGGACATCTTTCCCATCTCAGACCACTGCCCGTCCCCTCCACCCCCAACTGTGGCTGTGGGATTCTGGTGCAGAGGAGTTCAGAAAGAGAAGAGACTATGGGTGTGTCTAGACTACTGAGTTTTGTCGACAAAAGTGGACTTTTGTCGACAAAACTATACCTGCGTCTACACTACCGCTGAGTTCTGTCGACATAACGTCGACAGAACTCAGCAGTTTTGTCGACGCTGGTAAACCTCATTTTACGAGGCATAACGCCTTTTGTCAACAGAGTTCTGTCGACAGGAGGTGTTATTGCCTGTAGGGTTGCGTCTAGACTACAGAACTGAATGTGTCTAGATGCTCTATGTCGACAGAAGTTTTGTCGACAGTATCTGTTGACAAAACTTCCGTCAACAAAACCCTGTAGTCTAGACGTACCCTATCATGCATCATGGGGGATGGAGTCCAGCCTGGGAAACAGGCCCATTGCAGACAATATTGGGCTCTGGTAACTGAAGCACCACTGTTGTATTTCTGAGGGGATCTATTGTGTTTTCAGACAAAAGCTTTCAGTCTCCACAAACAAAGCCTTTGCTGCTCAGCTCGACACAGTCCCAAGGCTGAACTTTGAAAACAGAAAGATGAAATAGACGCCCTGTTGTACTGTGTAACTCTGGTAGAAATTGCATCATTTAGTAACACAGGAGGAAATAGTGCGCTAAATTAATCCCCAGGAATGAGTTTCACCCGGGATGAGTTTGCATCACTCAGTAGCTTAAGGTGTTGTGCCTCTTGAGATCAGTTATTCCCAGTTACTTCAGGGAGCATGTCCCATGGATCACAGCTCTGGGTATAAAGTTTCCTGAATACTCAAAACTGGCACTTTCTTTCGATAGGGAAACACCACATCTCTCTCCTCAAAAGGTACGTGCTATTGTCTTGCATCACAGTCACACACACATACAGACAGCAGGGCCGTATAGCAGCTACTGAATTCACGACACACAGCACTAAAAATCTCAGCCCACCCTTAGCTATAGAAATAAACCATGTGATTGTAAAAATAGACAATTACGTAGTCCCTGAAACCTCCGGTTTCCACTATTTCTCAGGATTTTCTTACAGAGCACTGAATGAAAATGCAATTTCAGATGCAAATAAGCTTTATTAGCAGAGCACACAAGCTTTTCCCCAAACAGAGAAGCCCAGCCACAGAGCTCCCCATTCCCAAAGAGGGGAGAGACATTGACTCTTGTTTACTTTCACTCCTTCTTGAGCGAATCAGATCACACTGGGATATTTTTCATCCAGATTCTCCCTCAGCAGAGTAAGAAATCTCTGTTTGCTGCTGAGATCAGTGAAGAGGAATGTTTGTGTGTATATGTCATGATTAACCTGCGTGTTCTTGTATGTTTACCGTGTGTGCATTGTATGGAACAATTGTAATGACCAGCTGTGAACATCTAGTCCTGAAAAGTAAGTCCATACCTAATTTTATACAGGTGTCCATTGAAAAACTGATCACCACTTTTCTTCACTTACTTCATTACAGTGAAGGGACAGATTCTGTGAACCAGTCCACACACCCACATCACTGTAGCTACCTGATCTCGGCTCAGAGGAGATGGAAGAGGGAAATCACTCGGTGGTGAGTGAGTTCATTCTCTCAGGTCTCTCAGACAGTGCAGAACTGCAAGTTCTCCTGTTTGTGTTGTTCCTACTAATTTATGTTACCACCCTGGTCTGTAATGGGGGGATGATCTTCTTAATCACAATTGACCCACAACTACACACCCCCATGTACATTTTCCTCAGGACTTTGTCTTTTTCTGATTTCTGCTGTTCCACAGTAATCGCCCCTAAGATGCTGCAGATTTTCTTAGCTGAGAGGAAAAGCATTTCCTACATTGCCTGTGCTGTGCAAATGTATTTTTTTCTCGTTTGTGTAGATATTGAGTGTCTCTTGCTGGCTGTGATGGCGTACGACCGTTATGTGGCCATCTGTAACCCGCTGCTCTATAGTGTCACCATGTCCAGGCAGCGGTGTAACTTGCTGATGGCTGGGGTGTTTGCTGTAGGGTTGGTGGATGCGTTGATACTCACATGTTGTACATTTCGGCTGTCATTCTGCCGCTCCAACATCATCAATCATTTCTTCTGTGGCATCGCCCCATTGTTGCCACTCTCCTGCTCTGACACCCGTATCAATGAGATTGTGATGTTTGCTTCTACATGCTACACTGTGGTGATCACGACTGTGATTATCCTCCTCTCCTATGTCTGTATCATCTCCGCCATTCTGCAGATCCGCTCTGCCGAGGGCCGGCAAAAATCCTTCTCCACCTGCACCTCTCACTTGACCGCAGTGGGCATGTTTCATGGCACCCTTATTATTATGTCTTTCCAGCCCACCTCCAACTATTCCATGGACTCCGACAAAATAACCTCCGTGTTCTACACGCTGGTAATTCCCATGTTGAACCCCCTCATCTACAGCCTGAGGAACAGGCAAGTGAAGGGTGCTGTAAGGAAAACAATGAATAAACTCCTAAAGAATTCCTGAATTTGTTCATCCCAGTGCAGGTTGAGTGATTGGGAGTGGAATTAGGAGAATTTAATTCCTAACTCATTGTAATGTCGTCTAGTCGAGCTCACGGTAATATAATTGATGTTATTATTTGTTTGTTTGTATTCCAAGAAAACGTTCTTCCTTAACTGAGATCAGGGCTTTGAAACAGGTGCCTCCTTTTACTGGAATAATAGCATAACAATTTTACTCACACACAAACTGCCTGTAACACCCCTAGCCTGCAGCTCCTCTGAACCTAACAGTCTGGGACAGGACATCATGGGCCACCCCAAGGCTACACCCCAACGGCTCCAGACCAGCCTGCGGGTAGCAGGTCCTGGGTACCTCCTGTCGCGCCACTGCCAGTGCCAGGAGAGAAAGGGCCAGGTACGTAGGAGTTTTCTTGCCATTTTAATCACTGACCAGTGGGGTTTGATTTAGCGGGTCTGGGCTTCAAGCCCGTGTGTGGCTGTCACTGTCCCCAGTTTGGTTTTCTGTTTGTCGCAGCTGGGCCAGGTTCTGTCCCCCATTCAACCCCGTTTGTAACCAGTCCCCGAGCAACCCCCTGCTCTGTTTGCACTTGGACATCCCCTCCTCTCTCTGTAATGCACCTGCCCTGGAGGGAAGGGAGGGATCCACTTTCTTAAAGGCCGGGGTGGGGAACCTCAGGCCCGGGGCTGGAAGTGGTCCCCGGCTTTTGTGGATCCAGCTCCTGGGGCTCAGGGCTCCCCCCAGAATTGGGCAGCCCATGTTGGTGCTCAAGCCCCTCTTCCACCCCATGTCAGGGCTGAAGCACACAAAATCTACCAGCCTGCACCCCGCTAGGTTCTGGTGTGTGAGGGGAATGAGGGGGGGGGGGTCTTTCCCTTGCTCAGTCAGGGGTCACATCAGTGAGCAGTTGAGGGATTTTGCTTCTCTCTTTTGTGTGGTCCCCCAACTGATTTTTCTGTGGGTCAGCGACCCTGCCCCAGATGTGGGCTGCTGACTTTGATGCACCCTACACCAGAGGGAGGAAACAGGACCCACTTCAGCACTTAATTCATTCCCAGGTGACAGGCCCTCATGGGGGGCCAATCCTGTGCATCTGGCAAGAGCACCAAGCAGCATTTCTAACCGTATTTGCTACCTGTGCTCTGGGGTTAACAGACTGGTGACTTCAGCAGGACCCCTTGGGAATTAATTTTTCAGAGACCTGACGGGAATTTGTTTAGTTCATTCATGAATAGTGACAGACAGCACCATGCCCTTGTGTGTGAGGTGAACGTAGGACTGTCTTTCCCATTGTGTAGTAGCCAGGAACTAGATCACCAGGTATCCCTGCTACAGAAACAGCTGGCTCAGACCTCTAGGGCTACATGTCCACTGCAGCTCTTTTCCGGGATACTAGCAGTATCCCGGATAAGCAATGCTGCATCCAAGGAACGCGTCCTCATTTCCGAAAAAAAATTCGGAACAGTGAACTTGCTCTTTCACCATCCCTGCAAACCTCATTGTACGAGGAAGAAGGAGTGTGTCAAAAGAGGACGTTTTTCTGAAATTTGGTTCCATGTGGACAGAAATGCCTCTTTCGAAAGACTCAGAGGGGTAGACGTGTTAGTCTGAAATTTCCACTCCATGCATCTGATGAAGTGGGTCTTTGCCCACGAAAGCTTATGCTCCAACACTTCAGTTAGTCTATAAGGGTATGTCTACACTACCCTCCTAGTTCGAACTAGGAGGGTAATGTATGCATACCGCACTTGCTAATGAAGCCCGGGATTTGAATTTCCCGGGCTTCATTAGCATAAGCGGGGAGCCGCCATTTTTAAATCCCCGCTGCTTCGAACCCCGTGTAGCGCGGCTACACGGGGCTCGAACTAGGTAGTTCGGACTAGGGTGCCTATTCCGAACTACCGGTACACCTCGTTTCACGAGGAGTAACGGTAGTTCGGAATAGGACCCTAGTCCGAACTACCTAGTTCGAGCCCCGTGTAGCCGCGCTACACGGGGTTCGAAGCAGCGGGGATTTAAAAATGGCGGCTCCCCGCTTATGCTAATGAAGCCCGGGAAATTCAAATCCCGGGCTTCATTAGCAAGTGCGGTATGCATACATTACCCCGCTAGTTCGAACTAGCGGGGTAGTGTAGACATACCCTAAGGTGCCACAGGACTCCTCGCCGCTCTTTCAAAAGAAAAGCAGAAAAAGATACGAAAATTGTGAACCGCAATTTGAGTATCTTTTGCTGACTTGTCTTCCTGGTCTAGACATAGCCTGAGTGTGAAAACCAAAGGGATCGGTTGATTCAGCAGCAAGTCGCTGAGTTTGCAGGTCTCCCAACTGGAGGGTTGAAAGAGTTGACACAGCGAGTGGCCGCAGCAGAACAAGATGCTGAGATAGAAGCAGTGGAGGTGCAGGAGTCTCAAGCCGCTGTGTGGCAGCTGTTAAAGGAGGCTTGTAATAAAATGGCAGGGCCTAGCAGGTATGGTGAGTGCCATAAGAACATAAGAATGGCCATACTGGCTGCATTCCATGGGGACCATGAGAGGTCAGATGCTGACTCTGAAAATGAGAGTTCTCCTCCAAAATACTCAGAGGGCACTTTGGGTGTGTCTAGACTACAGGGTTTTGTCGACAGATACTGTCGACAAAGCTTCTGTCGACAAAGAGCGTCTAGACTACATTCAGTTCTGTCGACAAAGCAAGCTGCTTTGTCGACATAACAGTGTGGACGCAAAGGACAGTTTAGATGCAATAATGCCTTCTGTCAACAAAAGGCGTTATTCCTCGTAAAATGAGGTTTACCAGCGTCGACAAAACTGCTGAGTTCTGTTGCTACTCATGCCAACACACAGGGCTGGATTACCCAATAGGCAGGCTAAGCATGTACTTAGGGCACCAGCAAAGCAGGGGTACCAAAAAAAATGAGATTTTACGGTATAGTATTGTTTTAATTTTGAATTACATATGGGGGGCACCATAATCTTTTCAGTGCTTAGGGCCTCTTAATCTGGCCCTGCCAACACAGCAGTAAAGAATCAAATAGCTGCCTTCAATAATAGAAATTTCAGGTTCCAGAGAGGTAGAAAGTTCAAGGAGAACCAGCCTCCCCCAGTGCAGACAAGCTCTGACTGCGAGCAACTACTAAACTTCTATGGTTTAGAAGTACAGGGGAGGGATGAAAAGAAATGAAAATATTGCTAATAAGTTTAACTAATTATGTGTCATGGGAACAGCTATCAAAACAGAAGCTAACAGCTGAGGACATAGACTCATAGAACTCTAGAACTAGAAAGGGAGCTGGAGAGGTCATCAAGTCCAGTCCCCTGCCCTCACGACAGGACCAATCACCTTCTAGACCATCCCTGATAGATGTTTAGGAAACTGGCAGCCTGTGAAAGTGGCAACAACAGTAGTTCAGCAGAAATAGCAGCATCTACTAGCCACGTGGTCATCTCTGTGGGCAACAGACTTCGAAGGAGCTGAGGTTCCCAAGACCCCCGAGTGGTGGCCCCCATTGCAAATGAAGACTGGGGTCATCCCACCGTGAATCTAACTGTTCAGGGGAACTTCGGCACTATTACGCAAAGAACTTTGGTGGACACGGGGGCCTCCACCAACTTATGTACCAGAGACAATTCGATATTAAGGAACATCCCCATTCAGGAAATCAGATCATTAAAAGAAAGTTCTTCTTCACACAGCGTGTAGTCAACCTGTGGAACTCCTTGCCAGAGGAGGCGGTGAAGGCTAGGACTATAATAGAGTTTAAAGAGAAGCTAGATAATTTCATGGAGGTTAGGTCCATAAAAAGCTATTAGCCAGGGGATAAAAATGGTGTCCCTGGCCTCTGTTTGTCAGAGGCTGGAGAGAGATGGCAGGAGACAAATCGCTTGATCATTGTCTTCGGTCCACCCTCTCTGGGGCACCTGGTGCTGGCCACTGTCGGCAGACAGGATACTGGGCTAGATGGACCTTTGGTCTAACCAAGTACGGCCGTTCTTATGTTCTTATGTTCTAACATCACACAATGGGAAACAGAGCTTAACACCATTTACCCAAGAACTCACAGGAGTCTTGGGCCCTTTGTCCATCCACAGATCCATGGGATTACAGGGTCTTGATGGATGTGGCATTCTGGGTATGGACCGCCTATCAACATGTAATGTTACAACAGACTTGCTAAGATGCAGGGCTGAAGATGGAGAAACAGAGAGCATAATCCCAGCAGCCCGTCAACTCAAAGCCATAACGGCAGACTCTAATGGCGGGGTGATCCTCTGCTTCTGACAAGGACCCTGAGTGGCACTTCAGCCTTGTTTGCTACCTACGCCTGTGGGGTAACAGGCTCCTGAAGGCCATTGTCTGATTTAACTCTCCAACAGTGCAACCTCCTCTGACTGTACCTCACTAGCATCACCTCTGCTCTGGACCCACCACACTGTGACTCACACTATTCCCCAGACAGCATCGACCTCTTCTGGACACAGCGCCCCACCCTGTTATCTTCCTCCTACTGGGAAACTGACCCTTCTTAGTCCTGCCACTTGCCTGCAGCCCAAGGTTCAGTCCCTGAGCTCAGGAGCAAAATACAGTTTGGATACCAGCCGCCCTCCTCATCTGCAAGTGGGGTGTAACTCTGTGTTGGGACTCAGAGATGCTATAGACATCAGCCACCGCCCGTCCCTTTTCCAACATTTCTCTTTTTCCTTGAGTCACTTCCCTAAAGCCAGAACCCCTTCTTTATACCCATATCAGGGCTTCGGTCTGTCAGTCAGGCTGCAGCTCCCTTTTGCTCCCGACCCACCCATCATGGCCAACCATCCAGGCAGCATTCCAGGGAGCACTGTGATCAGGAGCCCATCTTATATGGCCCAGCCTGGCCCTGATTGGCTGCTCCACTATAAATCTTTTCCCTACAAGCTGGTTCAATAAGCCCTCTGCTAATTGTCTGGGTTTTATGCAGCCTCCCCAACGCTTCTTAATCCCCCTATGTGGGTCAGTCCCATCAGAAGGCCATATCAGGATTTACACATATTTTTGAACTCTATTAAGAGGCACCTAAGTACTGCTACTCCCATTCAGAGAAGGGCAAAAAGCAGCAGAAAGAATTTAAAGGCCCACTTTTTTATATAGGTCTGCAGGCTCAAAGACTT
This sequence comes from Pelodiscus sinensis, assembly GCF_052426305.1. NCBI lineage: Eukaryota > Metazoa > Chordata > Testudines > Trionychidae > Pelodiscus > Pelodiscus sinensis. Next base: position 132,764,027 of record NC_143056.1, on the reverse strand, counting down.
AGGGTCTGTCTACACTCCCCTCCAAGTTCAAACTAGGAGGGTAATGTAGGCATACCGCACTTGCAAATGAAGCCCGGGATTTGAATTTCCCGGGCTTCATTTGCATAAGCGGGGTGCCGCCATTTTTAAATCCCCGCTCGTTCGAACCCCGTGCTGCACGGCTACACGGGGCACGAACTAAGTAGTTCGAACTAGGCTTCCTAGTTCGAACTACCGTTACTCGTGGAATGAGGAGTAACGGTAGTTCAAACTAGGAAGCCTAGTTCGAACTACCTAGTTCGTGCCGCGTGTAGCCGCGCGGCACGGGGTTCGAACAAGCAGGGATTTAAAAATGGCGGCACCCCGCTTATGCAAATGAAGCCCGGGAAATTCAAATCCCGGGCTTCATTTGCAATTGCGGTATGTCTACATTACCCCGCTAGTTTGAACTAGCGGGGTAGTGTAGACATACCCTTAGTGAATGCTTTCAAAAATGTTGCCTCTGGACAGAGAAGAAACCAAATTAACAATGGAGATGAGATGCTGGTGGTCACCTGCTGAGATTCTCTGGTCAGCATGTGGCCTCCAGCAAGCAAAATCAGTGAACCTATCTGTCCTATGTTGGGGTATGTCTACACTACCCCCCTAGTTCGAACTAGGGGGGTAATGTATGCATACCGAACTTGCTAATGAAGCCCGGGATTTGAATTTCCCGGGCTTCATTAGCATAAAGCTGGCGCCGCCATTTTTAAAAGCCGGCTAGTGCGAACCCCGTGCCGCGCGGCTACACGCGGCACGGACTAGATAGTTCGGATTAGGCTTCCTAATCCGAACTATCTGTACACCTCGTTCCACCTCGTTCCACAAGGCGTACAGATAGTTCGGAATGGCTTGCTAGTTCGAACTATCTAGCCCATGCCGCGTGTAGCCGCACGGCACGGGGTTCGAACAAGCCGGCATTTAAAAATGGCACCGGCTGGCTTATGCAAATGAAGCCCGGGAAATTCAAATCCCGGGCTTCATTTGCACGTTCGGTATGCATACATTACCCCGCTAGTTCGAACTAGCGGGGTAGTGTAGACATACCCTGTCTGTGATAGATAGATAGATAGATAGATAGATAGATAGATAGATAGATAGATAGATAGATAGATAGATAGATAGATAGATAGATAGATAGGGTGGATGGGGATAGATAGATAATTTCAGAAAAAATCCCAAAAATCTATCTTTCCCCTTTTCATCTTTCCATCAAAATATCAAACTTCCCCACCCCTATTTGAAACTGTGGCTGTGGGACACTGGTGCTGTTCCAGGGCAGCTCAGCCAGAGGAGAGACCATCGTGCATCATGGGGGATGGAGTCCAGCCAGGTAACCTGGCCCATGGCAGACAATATTGGGTGGTGGTATCTGAGGCACCTGGGTCGTATTTCTGAGGGGATCTATTGTGTTTTCAGCCATAAGCTTTCAGTGTCCACAAACAAAGCCTTTGCCACTCAGCTCGACACTGTCCCAGGCTTAAACTTTGAAAACAGAAGGTGAAATACATGCCCTGTTATACTGTATACTGCTGATAGAAATTGCATCATATAGTAACGCAGGAGGAAAGAGTGCACCAAATTCATCCCCAGGGAATAAGCTACACCTAGGGTGACTGCTTCACTCAGCTCATTAGTTATGTGTTGTGCCTTTCTGGACTCCCAGGACTACAGAGACCATGTCCCATGGATCACAGTTATGGGTATAAAACTTCCTGACCACTCAAAATCGGCACTTTCTGACAACAGAGAAACACCACATCTCTCTTCTCTCGGCAGGTATGTGCTATTGTCTCACATCACAGTTACACAACTTTACAGACTCTTGGGCCCTCCGCGGATATAGAATTCATGACCTAAAAGACTAAAACTCTCAGCCTATTTTCAATTATAGAAACAAACCACATGATTAGAAAAAAATAGGCAATTACATAGTGCCTGACGCTTCCACTATTTCTCAGGATTTTCTTACAGAACAGTGTAAATACCATTTCAGATGCAAAGAAGCTTACGTAGCTCAGCTTTACCACAAACAGACATGCCGAGCCAAAGAGCTTCCCTTTTCCAAAGAGCGTAGAAAGATAAAAACTCATTTACTTTCACAACTCCTTGAGCTAAGCAATAATCTCATCATACTAAGATGATTTTCACCCCGATTCTCTCACAGCAGTGACCTGAGGTACTGTTTGCTACTCGGATTAGTGATCGGGAGTGTTCATGTGTAGAGCATGATTAACCTGAGCGTCCTTCTATTTGTACAGTGTGTGAATTATATCGAACACCTGGGATTCACTCACTGTGAACCTCTGCCTCTGTGGACTAAGCCCTTCACTGAGCTGGTACCAGTGCCTATTAAGTATCAGAGGGGTAGCTGTGTTAGTCTGAATCTGGAAAAGCGGCGAGGAGTCCTGTGGCACCTTATAGACTAAACAAAGTGTTGGAGCATAAGCTTTCGTGGGCAAAGACCCACTTCGTCAGATGCATGTCCAACACTTCGGTTAGTCTACAAGGTGCCACAGGACTTCTCGCCGCTAGTGCCTATTAAAAAACTGATCTTCATTTTTTTCACTTAATTTGTTACAGAGAATGGGTAAGTTGCCCGCGCCATCCACTGGCCCACGTCCCATAGATGCCTGATGGAAGGAGATGGAAGAGGGAAATCACTCCGTGGTGACTGAGTTCATTCTCTCAGGATTGACAGATCACCCGGAGCTGCAGGTCCCTCTGTTTGTGTTGTTCCTATTGATTTATGTTACCACCCAGGTCTGTAATGGGGGGATGGTCTTGTTAATCATGACTGACCCACAACTCCATTCCCCCATGTACTTTTTCCTCAGGAGTTTGTCTTTTTGTGATCTTTGCAGTTCCACAGTAATCGCCCCTAAGTTGCTGCAGATTTTCGTAGCTGAGAGGAAAAGCATTTCTCGCACTGCCTGCGCTGTGCAAATGTATTTCTTCCTTGTTTGCGTAGATATTGAGTGTCTCTTGCTGGCTGTGATGGCGTATGACCGTTATGTGGCCATCTGTAACCCTCTGCTCTATACGGTCACCATGTCCAGGCAGCGTTGTGGCCAGCTGGTGGCTGGGGTATGCGCTGTAGGGTTGGTGGATGCAATGATACTCACATGTTCTACGTTTCAGCTGTCATTCTGTCACTCAAATATCAGCAATTTCTGCTGTGACGTACCCCCCTTGCTGGCGCTCTCCTGCTCTGATACCCACATCAATGAGATTTTGTTGTTTGCATCCATGTGCTACACTGTAATGATCAGCGTGGTGACCATCCTCCTCTCCTATGTCTGTATCTTCTCCACCATCCTGCGGATCCGCTCTGCCGAGGGCCGGCACAAAGCCTTCTCCACCTGCGCTTGTCATTTGACCGCAGTGGGCATGTTTCATGGCTCTCTAATTTTTATGACTTTCCAACCGAGCTCCAGCTATTCCACGGGCACAGACAAAATAGCCTCAGTATTCTACACACTGGTGAGCCCCATGCTGAACCCCCTCATCTACAGCCTGAGGAACAGGGAGGTAAAGGACGCCGTGAGGAAAGCCAGGAACAAACTTCTAACCAATTCCTGAACCTGTTCATCCCAGTGCTGGTTGAGTGATGGCAAGTGGAAACATTGGAATTCAATTCCCAGCTCATTGTGATGTCATCTCATAGAACTCAGAGTAGATTGTTCATTATTCCATTGATATTATTATTTGTTTGGTTGTATTCCAACAAAGCTTGCTTGCCCCCACTGAGATCAGAGAGGGTTTTTTATGCTCTTATTCCAGCCAAAATAAAGGAAACACCTGTTTCACATGTGTGAGTATGTAAATATACATAATTTGCTTTGAATGAATGGATCTGTTTGTATTTGAAATGAAGGGGGGATATCAGATGCCTCTCTGCTTTGTAGCTGGGTTGGATTCTTTATAACTGGTTTGGCTTCATTAAGACATCTGTGATTTCTATGGCTGCAGAAATGGTAGTTTTTGCAGTGATTGTCACCTGCTTTCTGTCTATAAACCATGAGGAAAAACATAATTTTCCTCACAACATCTTTCCCTTCATCTTAAGGGAACAACAGAAGTAATAGAGGATGCATGTAGATCATGCTCTCTTTTAGACACCAGGCTCCTGTCACAGTCTGCACTGAATAGAATATGCAACAGCACAAAAAGTGTGAATTTTCTCTACAGCATAAATTAAACACAGAGGCTGTGTCTACACTGGGCCACTTATTCCGGAAAAGCAGTCACTTTTCCGGAATAACTTGAAAGCTGTCTACACTGGCTGCTTGCTTTTCCGGAAAAGCAATGACGATCTACTGTAAAATTGTCAGTGCTTTTCTGGAAAAACTATGCTGCTCCCGTTCGGGTAAAAGTCCTTTTCCGGAAAAACTATTCCGGAAAAGGGCCAGTGTAGACAGCACAGTAGTCTTTTCTGCAAAAAAGCCCCGATCGCAAAAATGACGATCGGGGCTTTTTTCCGGAAAAGCGCGTCTACATTGGCCACGCACGCTTTTCCGGAAAAAGTGCTTTTCTGGAAAAGCATCCTGCCAATGTAGATGCGCTTTTTCCAGAAATACTTACAACGGAAAACTGTTCCATTTTAAGCATTTCCGGAAAAGGGTGCCAGTGTAGACACAGCCAGAGATAACATCAGACACTAGATAGTTATACCTCTTCAGCAGGTTAGCTATGTTTTCTTGCTCTTAGTTTTCTTTGGATGTATTATAGACTGTGAAGGGTAGCAGTTCTGGGAATTGTTTGGCTCTGGGGATTGCGAGTGAGAAATGGATGAAGCTGCAAACATAAAGTATTTTTTGATCATGGTTCCTTAGAAAATATTCATCTCAACTCCATCAAAATCTGAAAATTCTCTGAACATTGAGCAAATTGAAAACATTCTTTGAAATATAAAATAGCTATCAGTGGATCGTTAACATTCATAGTTCCTTATATGGGGCTCATTGATGTATACCTCTGAGCACCTCAAAATTCTTATAGTTTTGATTGTCATAACTTCCATGTTAGGTAGCACAATATTATCTCCATTTCACAAATGATGAGCTGACACAGACAGAAAAAATTAATGTCCTGCTTCAAGGTCATACAGGAGGTCTGCCGTAAAGCCAGAAAATAAGCCCTAAATTACAAAGTTCTTAGATAATGCTCTACCTACAACTAGATGCTCTCTCCTTCTAATAATAAAGGAAGAGATCTGTAAAGTAGTTGTGTAAAAGGGTAGTAAAACAGCTCCTCTTTCTCTACATCAAGCTCATAATATGCTGATCATCATTGTATTGATCAAATGTTTGTGGCAACATTATTTGGACAATTAGAAGATTTTACTGTAAAATGTATTGAGCAATTAAAAGCTCAGAAAAGCACAAACAAAGCATTCACTTAGAAGCAAAAGGAAATTAGGTGCCTCAGTGAGGTGTCAACCAAGTCATATGATATCTCACCTGGTGAAGAGGTCACTTTTGTGCAGGAAGATGGGCGTGAGTGCGAAATCTACATGTTGAAAAACAAACAGCTGGGATTTTCTCTCCCTTCAGAATTTGTCTCCAGGACTTCAGGCTGAAGATGATTCTTGCAATAAAGAAAAAAAGAAGCAAAGGCAAATACCTGAAGGGTACAATCCCTCCCTTTCTCTCTGCTGACAACATAAAAAAAGTCTGGAGTAAGGGGAAAGAAGCATTGGACTGGTAGGTTCTGGCTGAAAGGCATTCCACTGGTAACACTGCAGCAGCGGATGGTGAGGGAAAACTTTCCTTTTAATTTGTTTAGCTTGCTAAGATAGGTGTTAGGTGAATTTCATGTTTTATTTCTTTGTAACCAATTCTCTGCCTCACTATTTGTAACCTCTACTTGAGAAGAAGGTTTGCACAAGCCACTTTTCTGTTAATAAAAGGACGACTTTGAATGAAGCGATGTTGTCCAGGAGGGTGCTGGACAGTACCAGACACACATCCCATTCAGCATCACTAAGCCTTGTGGCCTAGAGATTAGTGCTATGTGTTGACAGTCGGAAAGCTGCCAGAGTCGGAGCCCAGATATTTAGGTGGGAGACTGCAATACAATGCAGAATGAGGGACTTGGTTACCACTCTCTTACCTACAGTTTTTTCCTCTACCCACGGCCAGTGAGGGTTAGTTAAGCTGCACCTGCCGAGGGGGAAGAAAGGGATTCTACCATCCTAACACACACACAAACTGCCTGTAACACCCACAGCCCGCGACTCCTCTGAACCCAACAGTCTGGGACAGGAAACTTTGGGGCTCCCCAGCGCCCGTCCCCAAAGGTTCCAGACCAGCCTGAGGGCAGCAGGTCCTGGGAGCCTCCCCCAGCACCACCGCCAGTCCCAGGAGAGAAAGGGCCAGGTACATAGGGGTTTTCCTGCCATTTTAAACCACGGCCCAGAGGGGTTTTGATTTAGTGGGTCTGGACAAAGCCCCTGTGTGTTGCTGTCACTGTCTCCGGTTTGGTTCTATGTTTGTCAGAGCTGGGTCAGGTTCTGTCCCCTGTTTGTCCCCCTTTGTAACCAGTCCCCGAGCAACCCCCTGCTCTGTTAGCATCTGGACATCCCCTCCTCTCTCTGTAATGCACCCACCAATATTGGGGAGCCCATGCTGGTGCTCAAGCCCCTCTGCCAGCCCATGACAGGGCATGAGCACTAAAATTTGCTAGCCTGCACTCCACTAGGTTCTGGTGTGTGAGGAGAATGTGTGTATGGGGGGGTCTTTCCCCTTCTCGGTCAGGGGTCACATCGGGGGATTTCCAGAAAGCCTTTGTCAAGGTCACTCAATGAGGGTTAAGTAAAGTCACTTATCATGGGATAAAAGAGATGGTCCTATCATGGATCGAGAACTGGTTCAAAGATAGGGAACAAAAGTCTGAAATAAATGGTAAGTTTTTGAAATGGAGAGAGGTAATTAGTGGGGTCCCCCAAGGGTCAGTCCTAGGACCAATCCTATTCCATTTTGTTGTAACTAATCTGGAAAAAGAAGTAAACAGTGAGTAGCAAAATTTGCAGATGATACTAAACTGCTCAAGGTACTTAGGACCAAAGCAGACCATGAAGAACTTCAAAAAGATCTCACCAACCTCAGTGACTGGGCAACAAAATGGCAAATGAAATTGAATGTTGATAAATGTAAAGTAATGCACGTTGGAAAAAATAACCCCAGCTCTGCATCCAATTTTATGGGGATTGATTTAGCTACAGCTACTCAAGAGAGAGATCTGGGAGCCATTGTGGATGGTTCTCTGAAAACATCCAGTCAATGGGCAGTGGTAGTCAAAAAGCAAAGAGAATGTTAGGAATCATTAGAAAGGGGATAGAGAATAAGACAGAGAATATCTTCTTGCCCTTATATAAATCCATAGTACGGTCACATCTTGAATGCTGCTGTGACAGGCTATGGCTACGCTGCCATTTTTTTCCCAGGAGAAGATATGCAAATCACGCTCATATTTGCATATCCTCTTCTGATTCTTTTTGAGGAAGAGGTTTTTCCAATATTTGGCCCCATGTAGATGAGGCCAACTGTCGGGAAAAAAAACCCTCTATAGAAAGACCCTGTAAACCTCAATTTTGGGAAGGGAAAGAATCCCTACAAGGAGGGATGCCTGGCGGAAGTGGACTCTGAAGAAGGTTACTGCATTATGGGAGTAGTATACCACGTGTAAAGAAAGCAGAGAGGCAAAGGCTACGTCTAGACTACAAGCCTCTTTTGAAAGAGAGTGTCTAGACTACAAGCAGATTTTTCAAAAAAGCCAGCTGCTTTTTCAAAAGAGAGTCTATATGCTCTCTTTCGAAAAAGCACAGTTTGCATTTAATACGAAAGAGTACTTTTGAAAAAAAGGTGTTATTCCTTGTAAAATTAGGTTTGCCGTGATCGAAAAAACTGCTGCTTCCTTTTGATTTACTTTCAAAGGGATGCAGCTGTAGTCTAGACACACCCAAAGTGTCCTCCTGTACGGGTGGGCCATTGTAAGCCGGGAACTAGATCAGCAGGTGGCCCTGCTGCAAGAATAGGTGGCTTTTCTGAGTCTGAAAAACAAAGGGATCAGTTAGTTCAGCCGCAAGCTGCTGAGCTGATGGCTGAAAAAGGCCAAAGTGACATTGTTGAGCTTGCAGGTCTCCCAATTGGAGGCTCAGTTGAAAGAGTTGATACAGCAAGTGGCCACGGCAGAACAAGCTGCTGAGATAAGCTCCCTCCCCCAACACAGACAAATTCTAACTGGGAGCAAAATCTACGGTGTAGAGATGCAGGGGATGAGTGAAAAGTCAAGAAAATGTTGCCACTAAGGAGATTAACCAAATATGTGTCGTGGGAGCAGCTATCAGAACAGAATCGAATGGCTGAGGATGTGTTTAGGAAACTGGCTGCATACAAAAGTGGCAACAACAGTAGCTCAGTGGAAATAGCAGCATCTATTAGCCCTGATGTTGTCTTTGTGGGAAATAGACTTTGAAGGAGCCAAGGTTCCCAAGACATCCAAGTGGTGGCACCCATTGCAAACGATGACTGGAGTCACCCTACCATGAATCTACCTGTAGAGGGGAACTACAGCACTATGAAGCAAAAAGCTTTGGTGGATGAAGGGGCCTCCAGCAGCTTGTTATGCACCAGAGATAATGATCTGATTTCCTTAATGGGAATGTCCCTTAATATGAAATTAACATCACACAATGGGAAACAGAGCTTAACACCATTTACCCAAGAACTCACAGGAGTCTTGGGCCCTTTGTACAGCCGAGGATCCATGGGATTCCAGGGTCTTGATGGAGGTGGGATTTTGGGTATGGCCCTCCTATCAACATGTAATGTTCTAAAAGACCTGCCAAATAGGATAATAAGCAGTGCTGAAAATGGAGAAGCAGGGAGATCCCAGTAGCCCACTAACTCACAACCATAATGGCAGACTCTAATGGTGGGGAGTGATTTTCTGTTTCTACCAAGGACACCGAGTGACACTTTAACAATGTTTGCTACCTATGCCCTTGGGATAACAGACTCCTGCTGGCCATTATGGAATATCACAGTCTGTGGTAGGATGGATGGAAAGAAAGAATGAATTTGGGATGTTTCATGAAATTATCTTTTCCATAGACGTCTTTCAAACAAAATAGCAATCTTCTCCCCTCTCCTCAAACTGGGCCTTTAAGACTCTGGTGACTTTCTAGGACAGTCCAAAAAGAGGGGAGTCCATCATGCATCATGGGGGATGGGATCCAGTTTGGGTCCTTGCCTCATGGCAGATAATATCGGGCTGTGATATCTGAGTCACCTCTGTGGTATTCCTGAGGGGATCTATTGTGTTTTCAGCCAAAAGCTTTCAATCGCCACAAACAAAGCCTTTGTGAAGCAGCTCAACACAGTCCCAGGGTTGAACTTTGAAAACAAGAAGATGAAATGCACGCCCTGTTGCACTGTGCATCATTTAGTAACATAGGAGTAAAGAGCACGCCAAATTAATCCTCAGGGAATGAGATGCACCCAAGGTGATTTTGCTTCACTCCGCATCGTAATCACGTGTTGTGCTTCTCAGAGATCAGCTATTGCTGGTTACTTCAGAGAGCATGTCCCATGGATCAGAGATCTGGGTATAAAATTTCCTGAAGACTCAAAAGTGGCACTTTCATTGATGGGGAAACACCACATCTCTTTCCACAGCAGGTACGTGTTACTGTTCTGCATCACAGTCACACGCTCATACAGACACTGGCATGATCAGCACATAGTGAATTCATGACCTACAACACTAAAAGCCTCAGCCCACCTTGAGCTATTGAAACACACCTTGTATTTGGAAAAACAATGGGCAATTGCATAGTTACTGAAGCCCCTGCTTTCCAGTATTTCTCAGGATTTTCTGACAGAACAATGTAAATGCCGTTTTAGTTGCAAAAAAAGCTGAATTAGCTCAGCACACAAGCTTTTCCACAACACACATGCCATGCCACAAAGCTCTTTTTGCCCAAAAAGGGTGAAAAGTTTGCTCACACACCTTCATGAGCCAAATAATAATCCCATCACACTGTTTGCTGCTTCTATTTGTGATCAGGACTGTTTGTGTCTGTGATGTGATTATTCTGTGTGTATATTGGGTGCATTGTATAGAACAACTGGCATGATCAGCCGTTAACTTCTGACTCTGTAGACTAAGCTCATCTCCAATCTTATACTGATGCTCATTAAGATACTGATCTCTATTTTTCTTCTCTTAATTTGCTATCAAGAAAAGACATGTTACCTGAGCCATCTAATGTTCCCCTATAGCTGCCTGATCTCTGCTCCGAGGAGATGAAAGCGGGAAATTACTCATTGGTGACTGAGTTCATTCTCTCAGGACTGACAGATCGTCCAGAGCTCCAGGTCCCCCTGTTTGTGTTGTTCCTACTGATTTATGTTACCACTCTGCTCTGTAATGGGGGGATGATCTTGATAATTACAATTGACCCACAACTGCACACCCCCATGTACTTTTTCCTCAGGAGTTTGTCTTTCTGTGATCTCTGCTGTTCCACAGTAATTGCCCCTAAGATGCTGCAGACTTTCTTAGCTGAGAAGAAAAGCATTTCGTACATTGCTTGTGCTGTGCAAATGTATTGCTTCCTTGTTTGTGTAGATGTTGAGTGTCTCTTGCTGGCTGTGATGGCATACGACCGTTATGTGGCCATCTGTAACCCACTGCTCTATACGGTCACCATGTCCAGGCAGCGTTGTGAGCTGCTGGTGGCTGGGGTTTGTGCTGTGGGGTTGGTGGATACATTGATACTTACATGTTGTACCTTTCAGCTGTCATTCTGCAGCTCCAACATCATCAGGCATTTCTACTGTGAAATGCCCTTTGTTATGGGGCTGTCCTGCTCTGACACACGCATCACTGAGACTGTGATGTTTGCTTCTACATGTTACACTGTGGTGATCACCGGTGTGATTATCCTCCTCTCCTATGTCCTCATCATCTCCACCATCCTGCAGATCCGCTCAGCTGAGGGCCGGCGCAAAGCCTTCTCCACCTGTGCTTCCCACTTGACAGCGGTGGTCATTTTTCAAGGCACCGTTACTTTTATGTCTTTCCGGCCAACCTCCAGCAATTCCATGGACATGGACAAAATAGCCTCATTGTTCTACACGCTGGTGATCCCCATGTTGAACCCCCTCATCTACAGCCTGAGGAACAGGGAGGTGAAAGCTGCCCTGAGGAAAGTCATGAATAAACTTCCAACCAATTCCTGAATATTTTCATCCAAATGCTGGTTGAGTGATGGGGAGTGGAAACAAGGGAATTCCCGCCCATAGTGATGTCTCGTAGAGCTTGTGGTGGTATTGTTCATTATTACATTCATATTATTTGTTTGTATTCCAACAAAGCCTACAGGCTCCAATAAAAATCAGGGCATTATTATGCTATTGCTCCACCAAAATTAAAGGTGGCACCTGTTTCACATGCGTGAGTATGTAAATATTAGCTCGTGTTTTCCAGCAGAGTGCTGGACAGTACAAGTCACACATCCCATTCAGCATCACTAGGCCCTGTTACCTAGAAGTTAGTGCTCTCTGCTTTCAGGTTGAAAAGCTGGTAGAGTAGGAGCCCAGAGATTTAGGTGCAAGGTTGCATTACAGTACAGAATGCAGGACTTTTTGGCAACTCTCTTATGTGTAGGTTTGGCATCCATGTTCCTCTATTGCACTGAGAAGGAAAAATGCTCTATGACGTAAAGCAGTATCTATCACTCCCTAACTTTGGTCTTTGTTCCTAGCTCAACAAGGGGCCTCTATGCAACCTAAAATCAAGATGTTTACTTTCCCTCTGATAGAAGTTGTGACAATGAATAGAGTAAAGCTCACAGGGTTCTCAGAGATATGACATTGATGACGTGTCATGGAGCTGAAGCTGATCTCCATGGTGACTTGTTAGGGAGTTTTGATTATGGCTTGTGGCACGAGGAGTACAGGTAGTTCGGAATAGGAAGTCTAACCCGAACTACCTAGTTCGTGCCGCGTGTAGCCGCGGGGACGGAGTCCAAACTAGCGGACATTTAAAAATGGCGGCGCCCAGCAACATGCAAAAGAAGCCCGGCAAATTCAAATCCCGGGCTTCATTTGCAACTCCGGTTGCCTACATTAACCACCCTAGTTCGAACTAGGGTGGTAGTGTAGACATACCCTAAATTAGCAGCAGCAGCAATGGTGGTTTTTCTTTCTGACTTGGCAGGTTTTTCCCTGGGCCACTTCCCCAAACAACCCCTCCAAAATAGCTCCCTCTAGACTTCCTCTTCCATCTTCTTGAGGGTTTACCTGGCTCCTTTCTTCTTCACTGCTGCAGGCCTGGACTCCACCTTCCCTGCTGCTGCTGCTCCCCCTGGGACAGAGCAGATAAGGGGACTGCTTTAGGTCAGCTCCTCGGCTCCTTTCTCCCCACAGCTTGCTCTGTGGTGAAGGTGTTGGGTGGGAGTTTTTAAGGGGCCCTTCCATCTGGATTCCTAGGTGGTGGCTGGCTCAGCTCTCGTGGAGCACTGGGAGGTAGTTCACCCCCACTGTTTCCCCTGCATTTCTGCTGGTGCTCCCTCCCCAGCCTGAGTTGTTGCAGGAGCCCTTTGCATCCCTTGGCCCCACAGCCTGCCTTCCGGCCTTTCATTTGCTCTGCTGGGTCCTGCCGTGGGAGCTGTGGGCCTGCCACTGAGGCACCTGTGGGCTCACTTGGTCTCCTTCCTCCCAGCAGTGTCTTGTTCTCTCTGTCCCACTTTCTTGAGCAGGTACCTCCTCCCCGCCTGCCCTCCCTCTCCACCACTTCCCCCCTTCCTGGTTGCCCATGCCCCCTCTGTTCCTTTGTTTGGCACCTGAGCCTCCCCTTCTGTTTTAGTTACTCTCCCGCCACACACCATTTCACTTCCTCCATGTTCTTTAAATAATTTATCCCCTCATGTCCCCAGTGCAGCCGTAGAAGCCGGGTTTTCCGTCCTGTGCTGGGTGTTGCACCTCTTGTTCCTTTATTCCCCCTTCCCCCTATTTGTATCACTGCCTTCTCACCCTGCTTCCAGCCTGGGGGGCGTGAACCTTCTTCCTCCCTTTCCTTCTCCCCCTTGCTCCCTTCCTTTGCACTACAGGCTTCCTGCGAGGCCTGGGAGCTTGTCATAGGGAAACGCTGCAACCGTGCCCTGGCATTTCACCCCACCCACTGAGTGGGAGGAAAACCTCCTCATACCTTTAGGGGTGGACTTTGGAGCCAGCTCTCCCTCTGAGCCCCCGGACACTTCACAGCGCTGTGGGGCAGCTGAGGTGACCACGGAGGTTGCAGAGGGGGTAAATGCCTCTTTCCCAGAGTGCCTGCTTGGGGAAGCCATGCAGGATGCCCCCACCGACAAGTGTGACCACGTGGTGGTGGGCCGTGGCCTTGCTTTCCTCTCGCAGGAGGTTAAGGCCCTAGGTTTGACCCCGACTACCTGAGAGGGCATCACCTTGTCCAGAAAGGACGACAACTGTCCTCTCCTTCTGACATGCCACCCTCCCCTCTCTCTGCCCCCGAGTTGCCCCAGGGTGAGACCATCTGCCCGGCCATTGTCAGCACTTTGGCCATGGCCACTGAACCCTTGGGGGCTGCTAGCAGGTGGGAGCTCCCACTGTTCTCCATCGCCCCTGGTGCTGGGGCCTCTGGTACTGCATGCCCAGAGGCACCGGGGTCTGGTGCTGGGGAGACACCAACTTCCCTTACCGTTGCTATCGATCCCCTGCCCTGCAAGGAGGCACCGCGTCCCTGAATCTCTTCTGCTGAGGCTGCTGATCCTATTCCTGCTCCTAACCCCTGTCCCACTCCTGTTCCCTGCTCAGCTCCTCTCACAACCAAATTTCCCACTCCTCTTCCTGCTCTTCTTCCACCCCTTCCTCTGAATCTGTTTCCTAACCCCCCCAATTCCTCTTCCTCCTCTTCTCAATCTCCTCCCTGGCCACTTACTTTCCCCTTGCCCTATTAATGCTCCCCTTCCCCTCCAGGCTGCTACATTCAGTTCAGATATTGGCCCCCGGAAAGTGGTTTTTGTTTCTTCTGCTCCCAGCAGGTCTGGGGCTGTTCTTCCTCCGCCACTGCCACTACCATCTTCCCAGCAGGGACTTCAGGGTCCCTGCCTTCCTATGTCAATCAGTCTTGAGGCCCGGAGTGGGGCGGGCTGCCCCAAAGATATTCAGGAGCCTGAGGCCCCAACACTCGATATGCTGAGGGCCAGATGCATGACTTCTTGGGAGACATCCACGGCTCCAACAACAAAGTGGCTCTCACCCTTCAGTACTGGGGAGATTTCCATCTCACCCTTCAGACCATTAGGGCCATCTTGGGGGAGGGTGAAGGGACTGGGTGGCAGGAGGCTATGGCCTACCAGTGGGCCCACAGCTTCTGCGATGCCCTGTTCATATTTGGGTATAGTCACACTTTGTTGCGAGCCCAATGGGGACTGCCAGCCCTCCTGCCAGTGAGGATCTTCCCCAGCCCTCTCGATGCTGCCGTTCATCCTTGATATTCTGAACACCCAGGACTGTAGTCTGGGTCTCCACAGGTGTCAGGTACTCTCCTTCCTTCAAGAGGGGTTTTCTCTGGTATCTACCAGCAGGAGACCCTTATTGCTCCAGCTGCCGAAGCTAGTTGGAGTCTGGAGTGGAGAAACAGGGTCCCCCTCTCCTCAAACTCTGGCTTTAAGACTGGTGATTTTCTAGGACAGTTCAGAAAGAGGAGAGTCCATCATGCATCATGGGGGATGGGGTCCAGTCTGGGACCTTGGCCAATGGCAGACGACATTGGACTCTGGTATCTGAGTTACCTCTGTGGTATTCCTGAGGGGATCTGTTGTGTTTTCAGCCAAAAGCTTTCAATCGCCACAAACAAAGCCTTTGTGAAGCAGCTCAACACAGTCCCTGGGTGGAACTTTGAAAACAAGATGAAATGCACGCCCTGTTGCACCGTGCAACTCTGGTAGAAATTGCCTCATTTAGTAACACAGGAGGAAAGAGTGCACCAAATTAGTCCCCAGGGAATGAGTTGCACCCAGGGTGATTTTGCTTCACTCAGCATCATAATTAGGTGTAGTGCTTCTCTGAGATCAGCTATTCCTGGTTACTTCAGGGAGCATGTCCCATGGATCAGAGATCCGGGTATAAAATTTCCTGTACATTCCAAATTGGCACTTTCATTGATGGGGAAACACCACATCTCTTTCCACAGCAGGTACGTGCTACTGTTCTGCATCACAGTCACACACTCATACAGACACCGGTGTGATCAGCATATACTGAATTCACGACCGACAACACTAAACGCCTCAGCCCACCTTGAGCTATTGAAACACCTTGCATTTGGAAAAAATATTGGCAATTAGATAGTCACTGAAGTCCCTGATTTCCAATATTTCTCAGGATTTTTTTTACAGAACAATGTAAATGCCATTTGAGTTGCAAAAAAAAAAAAGCTTAATTAGCTCAGCACACAAGCTTTTCTGCAACACACATGCCATGCCTCTTCGTGCCCAAAGAGGGTGAAAAGTTTGCTCACACTCCACTAGGATGATCCGAGGAATGGAAAACCTGTCTTATGAAAGGAGACTCAAGGAGCTTGGCTTGTTTACTTTAACCAAAAGAAGGCTGAGGGGGGACGTGATTGCACTTTTTATATATATTAGAGGGATAAATACCAGGGAGGGAGAGGAATTATTTAAGTTTAATACCAATGTGGACACAAGAACAAATGGATATAAGCTGGCTAGTAGGAAGTTTAGACTTGAGATTAGACGAAGGTTTCTAACCATTAGAGGAGTGAAGTTCTGGAACGGCCTTCCAAGGGAAGTAGTGGGGGCAAAAGATCTATCTGGCTTCAAGATTAAACTAGATGGGTTTATGAAGGGGATGGTTTGATGAGATAACATGATCTTGGTAACTAATTGACCATTCATTATCAGTGGGAAATAGGTCAATGGAGGGATGATAGGAGTTACTATAGAGAACTTTCTGGGTGTCTGGCTGATCGCCATATTTGGGGTCGGGAAGGAATTTTCCTCCAGGGTAGATTGGCAGAGACCCTGGAGGTTTTTTGCCTTCCTCT
Organism: Pelodiscus sinensis; assembly: GCF_052426305.1. Classification (NCBI taxonomy): domain Eukaryota; kingdom Metazoa; phylum Chordata; order Testudines; family Trionychidae; genus Pelodiscus; species Pelodiscus sinensis. The sequence goes on along the minus strand of NC_143056.1, from coordinate 132,747,914 downwards.
GTAGCATGGGGTACAGATCACAGCTAGAGGATTCTCTGCATCTTGGGGTCTTCAAAGTATTTGAAGGCTTCAATATCTGAGATATAGGTGAGAGGATTATTCTAGGAGGGGTGGGTGAGATACTGTGGCCTGCACTGTGCAGGGGGTCAGACTAGATGATCATAATGGTCCCTTCTGACCTTAAAGTCTATGAGTCTATGAGCCGAATATTAATCCCATCACACTGTTTGCGGCTTCTATTAGTGATCAGGACTGTTTGTGTCTGTGATGTGATTATTCTGTGTGTACAGGGTGTGCATTTCAGAGAACAACTGGCATGATCAGCTGTGAACTTCTGACTCTGTAAACTAAGCCCATCTCCAATCTTATATTAATGCTCATTAAGAAACTGATCTCCATTTCTCTTCTCTTAATTGGTTAGAGAGAAAAGACATGTTACCCGAGCCATCTAATGTCCCACTGTAGCTGCGTGATCTCTATATCGAGGCGATGGAAGAAGGAAATCATTCGGTGGTGAGTGAGTTCATTCTCTCAGGTCTCTCAGACAGTGCAGAACTGCAAGTTCTTCTGTTTGTGTTGTTCCTACTAATTTATGTTACCACCCTGGTCTGTAATGGGGGGATGATCTTCTTAATCACAATTGACCCACAACTACACACCCCCATGTACTTTTTCCTCAGGAGTTTGTCTTTCTGTGATCTCTGCTGTTCTACAGTAATAGCCCCTAAAATGCTGCAGACTTTCTTAACTGAGAAGAAAAGCATTTCGTACATTGCTTGTGCTGTGCAAATGTATTGCTTCCTTGTTTGTGTAGATGTTGAGTGTCTCTTACTGGCTGTGATGGCATACGACCGTTATGTGGCCATCTGTAACCCACTGCTCTATACGGTCACCATGTCCAGGCAGCGTTGTGGCCAGCTGGTGGCTGGAGTTTGTGCTGTGGGGTTGGTGGATGCAATGATACTCACATGTTGTACCTTTCAGCTGTCATTCTGTCGCTCCAACATCATCAGGCATTTCTACTGTGAAATGCCCTTTGTGATGGGGCTGTCCTGCTCTGACACACGCATCACTGAGACTGTGCTGTTTGTTTCTACGTGTTTCACTGTGGTGATCATCACTGTGACCATCCTCCTCTCCTATGTCCTCATCATCTCCACCATCCTGCAGATCCGCTCTGCCGAGGGCCGGCGCAAAGCCTTCTCCACCTGCGCTTGCCACTTGACAGCGGTGGTCATTTTTCAAGGCACCCTCATTTTTATGTCTTTCCGGCCAACCTCCAGCAATTCCATGGACACGGACAAAATAGCCTCATTGTTCTACACACTGGTGATCCCCATGTTGAACCCCCTCATCTACAGCCTGAGGAACAGGGAGGTGAAAGGTGCCCTGAAGAAAGCCATTAATAAACTTCCAACCAATTCCTGAATATTTTCATTCAAATGCTGGTTGAGTGATGGGGAGTGGAAACAAGGGAATTCCCTACCCATAGTGATGTTGTCTCCTAGAGCTTGTATAGCATTGTTTGTTATTACATTCATATTATTTTTTTGTTTGTATTCCAACAAAGCCTGCAGGCTCCAATAGAGATAAAGGAATTATTATGCTATTACTCCAACAAAATTAAAGGAGACAACTGTTTCACATGTGTGAGTGTGTAAATATAAACTGGTGTTTTCTAGTAGGGTGCTGGACAGTACAAGACACACATCCCATTCAGCATCACTAGGCCCTGTGACCTAGAAGTTAGTGCTGTATGCTGTCAGGTTGAAAAGATGGCAGAGTAGGAGCCCAGAGATTTAGGTGCAAGGTTGTATTGTATTACAGAATGAGGGACGTGTTCGCCACTCTCCTTATGTGTAGGTTTGGCATTCCTGTTCCTCTATCGCACTGAGAAGGAAAAATGCTCTATGACATAGAGCAATATCTATCACTCAGTAACTTTGGGCTTTGTTCCTAGCTCAACTAGGAACCTCTGGTGCAACCTAATCAAGACGTTTACTTTCCCTGTGATAGAAGTCGTGACAATGAATAGACTAAAGCTTACAAGGTTCTCAGGAATACTACACTGATGACATGTAATGGAGCTGAAGCTGATCTCCACGGTGACTTGTTAGGGAGTTTGGATTATTAGTGGCAAAGTTCTGGATGTGACCCATGGGTTTCACGTTACCAGCAGATAATATTAGCCTCAGAAATTAGCTGTGGCTCTATACACCACTCATTTCTCTCTACGGGACGCAGGATCTGCAGTTTAGTAGTCCATACACATCGCAGGCTAGTCCATGGTTTTGGGGTGAAAACATCTTGGTAGTCCTGATCTGCCTTCTTGAGAAAGGCTCAGTGTTTGCAAGGGAGAAGGTTTGGGGGAACCCAGTGCCTCCCGTTACTCTGGGTTCCAGCCCAGGCCCCTAAAATATCTTGCTGTAGTACCCGTTAACCAGCTCTCAGCTCACACACAGCTTCTTCTTGTTCCTCCCTTTGGGTACGTCTACACTACAGCGCTATTTTGAATTAACTTATTTCGAAATAAGCTAATTAGTTAATTTGAAAGAAGCTAATTTGAAATAACACATCTAGGCACAAAATCTAATTCGAAATAGCATTTTGCTATTTCGAAATAGTGCAGCCATACTGATTGGATGCTGGATCACATTTAAGGGCAGCTGAAACTGGTTCCAGCAGGGCATCAGGTCAGTAGTTGCTTTGTGTGGCTGCTGTCTGAGGCTATCTGAGGCTCGTGCTTAAAGGGACCCCCCTGGACAGCCGGTTCTCAGCTTTCCCGCTTGTTTGCCTACCTTGCCGAGGGACAGCAAAGCGTTTTCCTCTCCTCCTGATCTGGTCGCTCTCATTTGGGACACCACAGCACTTGGCACCATGGAGCCAGAGCCTCCCCTGGGCACTCTGGTGCTCATGTTGAACGTCTTGCTGCAATCCTGGCAGCAATTGCTGGAGGCTTCCTGGCACCTTTTGCTGCAGGCCAGCCCCCTGGCCCTCCCCCTACACATGCTGGGGGCCCTGGAGGAGCGGCACCCGGATGCCAGCATGCCCCACTACATCTGGCGTCTGGACATCAGCAGCAACTGGTGGGACCACATTGTCCTGGAGTGCTGGGGAGACCAAGAGTGGACCCAGAACTTCAGGATGAAGAAGGACACCTTCCTCGAGCTCTGCGAGTGGCTCGCCCCTGCTTTGCGGTGACAGGACACACACAGGAAGCCCACCATTCCCCTCCACAAGCGGGTGGCCATCGCCTTCTGTAAGCTCTCCATGCTGGATAGCTACTGATCCGTGGGGAACCAGTTCAGAGTGGGGAGATCCACCATTGGAGCAGTGCTCATGCAGGTATGGCTCTCACTTGCCACTGGGTCAGGAGGGTGGGCTGCAAGGAGGAGATGGGCTGCTCCAGGGAAATCGGGGAGCAGGTGGTGTAAGTGCCCTCCCCGGGAGGGTTCGGTCTGTCCCAGCCGCGCTACAGACCACCCGCAGTGGCCGGGATTGCTGTGGGGGTTGCTCCTGGGAGTGGGGTGCGGGGCAGTGCCAGGGAATGAACACTCCCAGCCACCTGGGCACCCCAGTGACCCTCTGTTTCATGTGTCTCTCTGCAGATGGTGAAGGCCATCAGCAGGGTGCTGCTCCGCAGAGTCGTCTGCCTCACCGACCTGGATGCAGTCATCCAGGGGTTCGGTGCCCTATACTTCCCCAACTGCGGGGGGGCAATCGATGGGATACACATCCCCATCCGTGCCCTGGACCACCAGGCCTCCCTCTACATCGATAGGAAGGGGTACTTCTCTGTGATCCTGAAGGCCGTGTCTGACCAACGGGGCCAATTCACGGACATCAATGTGGGCTGGTCCGGCAAGGCACATGATGCGCGGGTGTACCGCAACTCCTCCATGTGCCAGAGGCTGCACACTGGGACTTTCTTCCCCGACCGCCACATCAGGGTCGGGGACATGGACATGTCAGTGTGCCTGCTGGGGATGCGGCCTACCCCCTACAGCCCTGGCTGATGAAGCCCTACACAGGACACCTCAACCCCTCCCGGCAGGCCTTCAATGCCAGGCTCAGCAGGGCCCACATTGTGGTCGAGGGGGCTTTTGGCCGACTGAAAGCCCGATTCAGATTCCTCCTCACCCACCTCGACCTCTCCCAGCACAATATTCCGCATGAGGTGACAGCGTGCGGTGTGCTCCACAATTTATGTGAGAGGAAGGGGGAGGCTTTCCTGCTAGCCTGGATGGCAGAGGCTGCCTGCCTGGCTGGCCAGTACACACAGCCCTGCCTAGCTGCCAGCCGGGAGGCACTTCAGGGGGCTGTCCGCATCTGGGAAGCAATGTGGGAGAGCTACCAAGCGGATGAGGACTGAAGTCTCCCTGGCATGCCCCACTGGAGCCTTGTGCCTTACATTCCACCCCCACCTCCTTCCCCTTTCCCCTGCCTAACCCCCCTTCCTGATGTGCAATAAAAACACCTGTGTTGCCACAAAGAAATCTCTTTATATAACATAACTGAGGTGAGGAGAAGGGGGGGGAAAGGGTGGGAGAGGGGAGGGGGAAACCTGGGAGGAGGGAGCTGGAAGGGGGAGGCAAGGGGAAGAAGAAGGAGGGGAAGCTCAGGATTGGGGACCCTGCCGGCCCTCCCCTCTCATAGCACTGCAGATGCGGAGGTCTCTGTGTTCCCAGGGGGGAGTGGGTATGGAGGGTGGGGCAGGAGGGACGGGGGTGTGTGCAAGGAGCGGGAGGGGGAACAGGGGTGGGAGGAGTAATATCTGGGGCAGCTGCAGGGGCTGGAGCATCAGGAGGCAGCAATGGTTCTGCCAAGGCCTGCAGGTGCTCGTGGAGGGCATGGCCGTGCTCCTGCAGCTCCTGCAAGCTCTCCCACCGCAGCTGTAGGTCTTCTTGCACCCACTGCTCCTGGCTGTGGACCTGCCATCCCTGGAATCGCAGCTGCTGCCTCTGGAACTCCTCCTGGTTGCAGGTGTGCCTGCTGGCCCGGGTGCAGGTAGATGGCCCAGGTGGGGTGGTGCAACCTGCACTCGCAGGTGCTGCAACCTGCACTCGCAGGTGCTGCGGCTGTGGTGAAACAAGATAAGTGGTCAGTTCTCCTTGGGGACACAGTGGGTGAAACCCAGCCCCGCTCTGCACGACAAGGACGGCAGGTCTCCGCACCATCACGTTCTGCTATCCCTGGGAGTGTGAGCTGGCCCAGGACTGCACCCCAGCCCCTGTGCTGCCTCTAGTGTAGTGTGGGGGGGGACAGGGGAGATGTGACCTGCCTCTATGTAGAGGGAGCATCTGGAGGAAGGGCAGTGTGCAGTGTCTCTCCCCGGGGTCAAGAGCCTGTCATGTGCCTTCACATGTAGACGCGTGTGAGGAACAGGCCAGGGCCTCTGCATGGCACCCAGCTGGGGCCACATGTCGCAGCTGGCATGGCAGATACAGAGATTGCTGCCTGCTCCGTGGTCATCAAGGCTCACGCACATGGTCCCTGGGATGGGCTCCCCCTCCCTCCACCCACTCCGCATAAGGGGAATGTAATGTGACTCACATGTGGAGACCTACCCGGCCTCGGATGAGGCTGCTGACGGGCTCTCCGGTACGGCTTGGGGGTCCTGGGTGCAGGGCACACTCCCTGCAGGCTCCAGGCTGCTGTCCTTCTCCTCTTCCTCCTCTTCCTCCTCTTCCCCTGTGTCGGGGCACGGCCCTCTTCCCTGGGGTCGATGACGACCAGGGGGGCATGGACCGTCTGACCCTCCAGGATGTAGTCCAGGGCCTCGAACTGCAGGCAGGCCTCCAGGTCAGCTCCTGGTTGGGAGGCCCTGGCATAGGCCTGCCACAGCTCTTTGATCTTGCTCCGCACCTGCTCCTGGCTGTGCATGTGGCCTCTGGTGGCCAGGCTGGCAGCCATGCAGGTGTAGACAGCCACATTCCTGCACCTAGTGCATATATCGTGGGCATTGGAGGCCTCCCCTCAAACCTCAATGAGGTCCACGATCCCCACACTAGACCAGGAAGGCGCCTGCCTTTTGCGGCCCCTGGCAGGCTACTGGGAGCTACCAGCCTGGTCCTGGGGAGTGGTGGAGTGTTGGATGGCAGCGGGTTGCTGGCTCATGCTGTGCCAGGTGCACAGTCTGCTGGCTGTGTGCTGGCAACTGGCACAAGCACTGCGGCCAAAGTCTGCCCCTTTAAGAGCTCCGGAGCTGGTGGGGAGCAGACAAGTTTTCCTGGTTGTGCCCAGAGTGACCACCAGTGCTCCCTGGGAAGGGCTGGAAGCCCCCTAATTCGAAATAACTGTCTACACAGCACTTATTTCGAATTAGATATTTCGAATTTGGTGTTAATCCTCGTAGAGTAAAGTTTACCAAATTAGAAATAAGGGCTCCACTATTTCGAATTTATTTTGAAATAACAGCAGTTATTTCTAATTAACTTCAATAGCGTCTACACAGGCAAACTGCTATTTCGAATTAACTTTGTAGTGTAGACATACCCTCACTCTTTCCATGCAATCATTTTTTGTCTCCCCCTCCTCTCCTTACCTGGGGGAGGCCTTTTAGAGTAACTCCACTGGCTGTCATTGGCTGTAGGTGTTGAGTGACTTGTCTGAGGGAGCAATCGAGTTAATTATCTCAGGTGTTTTTCTGCTTTTAGGAGTTCTACGAGGAGTAACGGTAGTTCGAATTAGAGATCCTAATTCAAACTACCTACTCCGTGCCGCGTGTAGCCGCAGGCATGGAGTTCAGACTAAGGGACATTTAAAAATGGCGGCGCCTGGGAAGATGCAAATGAAGCCCGGCATATTTAAACTAGGTTTGAACTAGGGGGCTAGTGTAGACATACCCACTGAGTGGAGGCCTCGGCTGCCTGGCAGGGGACGGGAGGGGGGGCTCCCTCTTCTTGGGGGTTTACCTGGCTCCTTTCTTCTTCACTGCTGCAGCCTGGACTCCAGAGCGTGGGCGGCTAATTCGCGGCGTTCCTGGGGCCAGCGCTCACTGTGCGCCATGTGCCCGGGCCGGCTCCGGCACCATGCATGTGCCACGTGCCTGGGGCCAGGCCAGCCCCGAGCACTTGGCGGGTGCACACAAATGGCCCCGCGCGCACCATAGCACCCGCGGACACCGTGTTGGGGATCACTGTGCTATATTTTCAGCCAAAAGCTCTCAGACTCCGCAAACAAAGCCTTTGCTGCTCAGCGTAACAAAGACCCCACTTTGAAAACAGGAAGATGAAATATACGATCTGTTATGTTGCGTAACTCTGATAGAAATTCCATCATTTAGTAAGACTGTGGGAAAGAGTGCACCAAATTAATCCCCGGGGAATGAGTTTTGTCCAGGATGATTTTGCTTCACTCAGTAGCTTAATTAGGTGTTTTGCCTCCGGAGATCAGTTATTCCCAATTACTTCAGGGAGCATGTCCCATGGGTCACAGATCTGGGTATAAAACTTCCAGAATATTGAAAATTGGCACTTTCTTTTGATGGCGAAACACCACATCTCTCACCTCAGCAGGTACGTGCTACTGTCCTGCATCACAGTCACATACAGACACCAGCGTCGTACAGCAGCTACTAAATTCATAACTTACAACAATAAAAGTCACCGCCCAATCTTAGCGGTAGAAACAAACCACATGATTGGAAACAATAGGCAATTACAAAGTCCCTGGACTCCCTGGCTTTCTCATAGAGCACTGTAAAATGACATTTCAGATGAAAAAAGCTTTATCAGGAGAGCACACAAGCTTTTCCCCAAACACACATGCTGAGCCACAGAGCTCCCCTTGCCCAAAGAGGGTGGACTTACACTCGTTTACTCTTACCCCGCCTTGAGCTAAGCAATAATCTGATCACACTAAGATGATTTGCACCCTGATTCTCACTCAGCCGAGCAAGAAGTCACTGTTTGCTGCTCACATCCGTAAAGAGGAGTATTTGTGTGTCATGCTTAACCTGTGTTTCCTTGTATGTGTACAGTGTGAGCATTGTATATGGAACAACAGGAATGACCAGCAGTGAACACCTAGTTCTGTACACTACGTCCATCCCTAGTTGTATTCAAGTGGCCATTAATGAACTAATCTCCACTTTTCTTCACTTCATTACAGAGAAGGGACAGATTCTCTGAACCCACCCACATGACTGTAGCTGCCTGATCTTGCCTCAGAGGAGATGGAAGAGGGAAATTATTCAGTGGTGACTGAGTTCATTCTCTCAGGACTGACAGATCGTCCGGAGCTCCAGGTCCCCCTGTTCGTGTTGTTCCTACTGATTTATGTTATCACCCTGGTCTGTAATGGGGGGATGATCTTGTTAATCACAATTGACCCAGAACTCCACACCCCCATGTACGTTTTCCTCAGGAGTTTGTCTTTTTGTGATCTCTGCTGTTCCACAGTAATCGCCCCTAAGATGCTGCAGACTTTCTTAGCTGAGAGGAAAAGCATTTCGCACATTGCCTGTGCTTTGCAACTGTATTTCTTTCTTTTCTTTGTAGATATTGAGTGTGTTTTGCTGTCTGTGATGGCCTATGACCGTTATGTGGCCATCTGTAAACCGCTGCTCTATACAGTCATCATGTCCAGGCAGCGTTGTAACCAGCTGGTGGCTGGGGTGTGTGTTGTGGGGCTGGTTAATGCAATGATACACACGTGTTTTACATTTCGTCTTTCATTTTGTCGCTCCAACATCATCAATCATTTCTTTTGTGGCATCGCCCCATTGCTGCCGCTCTCCTGCTCGGACACCCACATCAATGGGATTCTGATTTTTGCTGCTACATTTTACATGGTGGTGATCACCATTGGGACCATTCTCCTCTCCTATGGCTACATCATCTCCGCCATCCTGCGGATCCGCTCTGCTGAGGGCCGGTGGAAATCCTTCTCCACATGCACCTCTCACTTGACCGCAGTGGTCATGTATCATGGCATTCTCATTTTTATGACTTTCCAACCCACCTCCAGCTATTCCTTGGACACAGACAAAATAACCTCCGTGTTCTACGCGTTGGGGATCCCCATGTTGAACCCCCTCATCTACAGCCTGAGGAACAGGCAGGTGAAGAATGCCTTGAGAAAAACAATGAATAAACTCCTAAGGAATTTCTGAATTTGTTCATCCCAGTGCAGTTTGAGTCATCGGGAGTGGAAATAGGTGAATTTAATTCCTAACCCATTCCGTTGTCATCTCAAAGAGTTTAGAGTAGTATAATTGATATTATTATTTGTTTGTATTCCAACAACGCCTGCTTTGCCCAACTAAGATGAGGACTTTGTTATGCTATTACTCCAGCAAAATTAAAGGAGGCAGCTTTTTCACTTGTGTGAGTATGTAACTATATGTCATTCGCTTTGAATCCATGGATTTGTTTGTATTTGCAATGAAGAGGGATGCTTCAAATGTCTCTTTTCTTTGTAACTGGGTTGTTTTCTTTGTAGCTGGCTTGGTTTCATTAGAATGTATGTAATTTCTATGCCTGAAGGAGAGGGAGTTGTTGTAGAGATTTTTGTCTCTTTTTTGTATCCATGCACTATGAGTAAAAACATTTTCAACACAAAGTCTTTCTCTTCATCTTAAGGGAACAACAAAAGGAATAGGACCATGGTACCTAAGAGACAGCATGGGGTGTGTGTGTGTGTGTTCTGTGACAGTCTGCACTGAACAGAATACAAAATAGCACAAAAAGCGTGAATTTTCTCTACAACATAAATTAAATACAGAGATAAAAATCAGACACTAAATATTTACACCTCATCAGGAGGTTAGCTATTTGTTCTTGCTCTTAGTTTCTTTAGATGTATTATAGACTGTGAAGGGTAGCGGTTCTGGGAATTGTATGGCGTTGGGGACTGAGAGTGAGAAATGGATGAAGCTGCTCCCATAAATGAGTTTTTAGTTCAGAGCTGCCTAGAAAATATTAATCTCAACCTGATTCCTATCTGAAAAATCCCTAAACATTGAGCACATAGAAAATGTTTTTTGAAATATAAAGTTTGTTGTAGATAATTAAAGTTTGCTATTTCTACATCCCTGTACACCTCATTGTATGAGGGATAAGAGATGTCTCAAAATAGTGCGTTATTTCAAAATTTGGTGCTGTGGAGCTAGCATCAAAATTTGAAATAGCCTATTTTGAAATAGGATTGAAATAGCTATGCAATTTGCATTGCACAAATTGTGTATTTTATTTTGAGCTAAGGGTGCTGTGTACACACAGCCTAAGCGTACTATATCCACTTGATCTTCCTTGTCCACTTGTTTGTTGATCCCCTCAGAGAACTCCAGCAGATTAGTAAGTTATGATTTTCCTTTACAGAAACCATGCTGACTTTCCCCCAACAAATTATATTCATCCATGTGTCTGACAATTTTATTCTTTACTATAGTTCCAACATTAGACGTACCAGTATGTAACTGCCAGGGTCACCTCTAGAATCCTTTTTAAATATTGGTGTTAGCTATCTTCCAGTCACTAGATATGGAAGCTGATTTAAAGGAGAGGTTACAAACCACAGTTAATAGTTGTGCAATTTCCTATTTGAGTTCTTTAAGAACTCTTGAGTTAATGCCCTCTGGTCCCGGTGACTTGGAACAAATTGATAAACTTAACTGTAACAACACCTCCTGTAAGGACCCGTGAATCCTGGACAATTCCTCAGATATGTCACCTAAAAAGAATGGCTCAGGTTTGGGAATCTCCCCCCAATATCCTCAGCCATGAATATTAAAGGAAAGAAATCATTTAGCTTCTCTGCAATGACTTTATCATCTTTGAGTGCTCCTTTAGCATCTCAGTCATCCAAGGGCCCCACTGGTTGCTTAGCCAGCTTCCTGCTTCTGATGTACTTAAAAAACATTTTGCTATTACAGCTGGTCCCCGAAGCTGTCGTAAATGGCGGACCCCGAGTTATGAACGCGATCCGCGCATATGAACAGCGCGGTCGTGTGTAACTCTATGGGGTCCAACTTAAGAACAAACTGAGGGCACGTCTAGACTACCGCGTTTTGTCGACGGAAGTTTTGTCGACAGATACTGTCGACAAAACTTCCGTCGACAATTTGCGTCCAGACACATGGAGTTCTGTCGACAAAGCAAGCCGCTTTGTCGACAGAACTCCGTAGTCTGGACGCAGTGTTACAGGCAATAACACCTTCTGTCGACAGAGTTCTGTCGACAAAGTGTTATGCCTCGTAAAATGAGGTATACCAGCGTCGACAAAACCGCGGAGTTCTGTCGACGTTATGTTGACAGAACTCCGCGGTAGTGTAGACGCTGGTATTGTTTTGTCGACAAAAGTCCACATTTGTCGACAAAACTAGGTAGTCTAGACACACCCTGAGTTATGACTAATTGCTTGGTCCATACCAGTTCATAAGTCGGAGAGAGGCTGTCATTTTGAGTTTTTGGCTAGATGTTCTTCAAACTCCTTTATGGATTTTTGTATTATATTTTTACACTTAATTTGACAAAGTTTATGTTCCTTTCTGTTTTCCTCACTAGGATTTGTCTTCCAGTTTTTAAAAGATGTCTTTTTATCTGTCACTGCTTCTTTTACTTGGTTGTTAAGCCACAGTGGCACTTTTTTGGTTCCCTTACTATGTTTTTAAATTTGGGGTATACATTTAAGTTGGGGATCTATTATGATGACTTTGAAAAGTTGCCTGGCAGATTGCAGAGATTTTATTTTTGTCACTGTACCTTTTAATTTCTGTTTAACTAACTTCTTCATTTTTGTGTAGTTCCCCTTTCTAAAATTAAATGCCATAGTGTTGGGCTGCTGAGGTGTTTTTCCCACAACAGGGATGTTACATTTTATTACATTATGGTCACTATTTCCACGTGGTCCAGTTATATCGACCTCTTGAACCAGATCCTGTGTGCCACTTAGGACTAAATCAAGAATAGCCTCTCCCCTTCTGGGTTCCAGAACCAGCTGCTCCAAAAAGCAGTCATTTAAGCTATCTAGAAATTTTATCTCTGCATCCTGTCCTAAGGTCACGTGTACCCAGTCAATATGTGGATAGTTTAAATCTTTTCAATCCCCCACTATTATTGATTTTTTTTATTTTGATAGCCTCTCTAATCTCCCTTAGCATTTCACATTCACTAGCAATGTCCTGATCAGGAAGTCAATAATATATCCCTACTGGTATATTTTTATTATTGGAGCATGGAATCACTATCTATAGAGATTTTATGGAACATTTTGGCTCATTTCAGATTTTTACGTTATTTGATTCTACATTTTCTTTCACATACAGTGCCACTCCCCCACCAGCACAACCTGTTCTACCCTTCCAATATATTTTGTACCCTGCTATGACCGTGTCCCATTGATTGTCCTCATTCCACCAATTTCTGAGACTCCTATTATATCAATATCCTCCTTTAAAACTAGGCACTCTAATTCACCCATTTTATTATTTAGACTTCTAGCATTTGTGTATGCGCAGTTTAAAAATTTGTCACTATTTATCTGTTTGCCATTTCCTGACGTGTTAGACTCTTTTTCATTTGATCATATCTCATCTGATCTGACCCATACTTCCATCCTCTTCTCTTGACTAGAACATAGAGCATCTCTATTAATAGACTCTCCCCTAAGAGATGTCTTTGTCTGATCCTTCTGCTCTTCTGCACTCGTTGGCTTTCCACCAGCCTTTAGTTTACAAACTGCTCTACAACATTGTTAATGTTAAGTGCCAGCAGTCTGGTTTCATGTTGGTTTAGGTGGAGCCCAACCTTCTTGTATAGGCTCACCCTATACGAAGAGTTTCCCCAATTCCTAAGGAACCTAAACTCCTCCTCTCTACACCATCGTCTTATCCATGCATTGAGACTCTGAGGCTCTGCCTGTCTACTCAGCCCTGTGAGTGGAACTGGAAGCATTTCAGAGAATGCTACCATAGAGATCCTTGATTTAAATCTTTTCCCTAGCAGCCTAATTTGGCCTCCAGAACCTCTCTTCTACCTTTCCCTATTTCATTGGTACCTACATGGACCATGACCACCGGCTCCTCCCCAACACTACACATAAGTCTATCTAGATGTCTCAAGAGATGCGCAACTTTCACATCAGGCAGACAAGTCACCATACGGTTCTCCAGGTCATCACAAACTCAGATATCTAAGTTTCTAATGATCAAATCATCCATTACTAACCCTGGCCTTTTCCTAAGGACTGGAGTTTTCTGTTCCCACGATGCATCCTCAGTGTGTGAGGATACCAGGACATCCTCTGGCAGGAGAGTCCCAACTATGGGATCATTTCCCTTTGATCCAGTTGACTGTTCTCCTTCCATGAGCCTTTCATCCTACATAACAGCACAGGGAATATCTGACTCGGGGTGGGAACATCTATGAATCTCTTCGCCCCCCCTTAACTCCTCCAATTCAGCCGCCCTGGTCTCTAAAGCCCGTACGTGGTCTTTGAGGATCAGAAGCTCCTTGCACCGAATGCATACATATGCCAACTGTCCACAGAGTAGCATACATGCTACATTGGGAGCAATAAACAAGATAGCCCCACATTCTGCTGTTGGGCTTCTGCCTGCATTGTCTCCTACAGCTAATTAGGTTATTGATGGGGTTTTAATTTAAATCAGGTAGTTTTGGTTTTAGTTTAGTTTAAAACCCTATTCCAACTCCCCTTCCAGACTCCCTTACAAAACTCCCTGCTGGCTGGCCCTGTTCGCAAAGCTCCCTGGTCACTTACTAACAATAATACTCTGAAAGCTTTTGGGTGAAAACACAATAGATCCCCTCAGAAATACCACAGTCTCCACAAAAAAAGCCTTTGCTGCTTAGCTCAACACACTTCCAGGGCTGAACTTTGAAAACTGGAAGATAAAATATATAAGTCCTGCTGTACTGTGTATCTTTGATAGAAATTAGCATAATTTACTAAAAGGGTAGGAAAGTGTATTCCAAATTAATCCCCAGGGAATGAGTTTTACCAAGAGTGACTTTGCATTTCTCAGTAGCTTAATGAGGGGTGATGCTTTTTAGATCACTTATTCCCAGTTACTTCAGGGAGCATGTCCCATGGATCACAGATCTGGGTATAAAACTTCATGAATACACACATTTGGCACTTTCTTTCAATGGAGAAGCACAACATCTCTCACCTCAGCAGGTATGTACTATTCTCCTGCATCACATAAAGACACCAGGGTGATCAGCTGCTACTGAATTCATGACCTACAATATTAAAGTCACAGTCCACTCTTAGCTATAGAAACAAACCACATGATTGGACAACCTGGGCAACTGCATAGTCTGTGAAGTCCCTGGTTTTCACTATTTCTCAGGATTTTTTTACAGAACACCGTAAATGACATTTCAGATGCAAAAAGGCTTAATTAGCAGAGCACACAAGCTTTTCCCCAAACACACATGCGGAAGCACAGAGCTCCCCTTGCCCAAAGAAGTTGAAGACTGACATTCATGTACTCTCACCCCTCCTCGAGCTAAGCAATAATCTCATCACACTGAGATGGTTTTCACCCTGATTCTCACACAGCAGAGTAAGAAGTCACTGTTTGCTGCACAGATCACTGAAGAGGAGTGTTTATGGGTGCGTGGCATGATTAACTTGTGTGTCCCCGTATGTGTATAGTGTGTTCATTGTATGGAACCACTGGAATGATCAGCTGTGAACATCTAGCTCTGTCCACTAAGCCCATCCCCAGTTTTATAAAGGTGCCCATTACTTTATTACAGTGAAGGGACAGTTTCTCTGAACTAATCCACCCACCCACTTCACTGTAGTTGCCTGATCTCGACTCAGAGGAGATGGAAGAGGGAAATCACTCGGTGGTGACTGAGTTCATTCTCTCAGGACTGACAGATCGTCGGGAGCTGCAGGTCCCCATGTTTTTGTTGTTCCTACTGATTTACCTTGCCACTATGATGTGTAATGGTGGGATGATCTTGTTAATCACAATAGACCCACAACTGCACACCCCCATGTACTTTTTCCTCAGGACTTTGTCTTTATGTGATCTCTGCTGTTCCACAGTAATAGCCCCTAAAATGCTGCAGACGTTCTTAGCTGAGAGGAAAAGCATTTCGTACACTGCCTGTGCTGTGCAAATGTATTTCTTCCTTGTTTGTGTAGATATTGAGTGTCTCTTGCTGGCTGTGATGGCGTATGACCGTTATGTGGCCATCTGTAACCCGCTGCTCTATATGATCACTATGTCCAGGCAGCGGTGTAACCAGCTGGTGGCTGGGGTGTGCGCTGTGGGGTTGGTGGATGCGTTGATACTCATATGTTGTACATTTCGGCTGTCATTCTGCAGCTCCAACATCATCAGGCATTTCTTCTGTGGCATCGTCCCATTGCTGCCACTCTCCTGCTCTGACACCCGCATCAGTGAGATTGTGATGTTTGCTTCTGCATGTTACACTGTAGTGATCACTGGTGTGATCATCCTCCTCTCCTATGCCTGTATAATCTCCACCATCCTTCAGATCCCATCTGCTGAGGGCCGGCTCAAACCCTTCTCCACCTGCGCTTCTCACTTGACCACAGTGGGCATGTTTTATGGCACTCTCATTTTTATGTCCCTCCAACCGACCTCCAGAAATTCTATGGACACAGACAAAATAGCCTCAGTATTCTACACGCTGGTGATCCCCATGTTGAACCCCCTCATCTACAGCCTGAGGAACAGGGAGGTGAAGGACGCTCTGAAGAAAGCCATGAATAAACTCCTAAAGAATTCCTGAATTTTTTCCTTCCTTTGCAGTTTGAGTGATCAAAATGGAAATAGGTGAATTCAATTCCTAGCCTATTGTGATGTCACCTAGTAGTGCTCATAGTAGTATTATTACATTGTTGTTATTATTGTTTGTTTGTTTATATTCCAACAAAGTTTGCAGGCCGCAACTGAGATCAGGGCTTTGTTATATGTGTGAGTATGTAAATATATGACATTTGCTTTGAATCCAGGGATCTGTTTGTATTTGTAATGAAAAGGGGGGCATACAACGTCTTTCCTCTTTGCAACTAGCTTGGTTTCATTAAGGTGTGTGTAATTTGTATGGGTGAAGGAAAGGGTGTTGTTGCAGAGATTGTTTCCTGGTTTGTGTCCCTGCACTATGAGGAAAAACATCATTTTGATCACAACGTCCTTTACCTCATCTTAATGGAACAACAAAACAAATTGGAGCCTGGTGTCTAAGAGGGGACACAGTGTGCATGCATCCTTTGTGACAGTCTGCACTGAAAAACATATGAAATAGCACAAAAAGTGTGAATTTTGTCTCCAACATAAATAAAAGAAAGCAATAAAATCAGACACCAGATATTTACACCTCATCAGCAGGTTAGCGATACGTTCTTGCTCTTAGTTCCTTTGAGGTGTATTATGGACTGTGGAAAGTAGTGGTTTTGCGAATTGTATGGCTCTAGGGATTGTGAGTGAGAAATGGATAAAGCTGCATGCATAAATGGTTTTTTAGTTCCCGGCTGCTTAGAAAATATTCACCTCAACCAGATCCTTCTCTGAAAATTCCCTAAACATTGAGCAAATTGAAAACATTGTTTGGAAATATAAAATAACTGTTGGTGGATCACTAAAATTGATGGTTCCTTACGTGGTCCTCATCAACATATACCTGTGAGCACCTCAAAGTCTTTATTGTTTTGATTGTCATAATTTCCATGTTACATAGGACACTATGATCTCTATTTCACAGTTGATGAGCTGAGGCACAGACAAAATTAATGTCCTGCTGCTAGGTCACACAAGAGGTCTGCAGTAAAGCTAGGTACTAAGCCCCAAATTATAGAGTTCAAAGCTAATGCTCTACCTACAGCTAAATGATCTCTCCTCCTGATAATACAGGAAGAGTTCTGTGAAATATTTATGTAAAAGAGTGATAAAACAGCCCCTCTTTCTTCACATCAAGCTCATAATCCACCGATCATCATTGTTCTGGTAAAATGTGTGTGGCAACAGTATGGGTATGTCTAGACTACATGGCTCTGTTGACAAGGGCAATGTAGATGAGTTTACTAGACATAGGAAAATGAAGCGACATTTCAAATAATCACCACTTCATTTACATCAAAAAGGCTACTGTGCTGTGCCAATAAGCTGTTTGGTGGCACAGCGTGGCAGTCTGGACGTGCTGCGTTCGACAAAGGAAGCCTTTGTCGACCACTCTGGTAAACCTCATTTCATGAGGCATACCGGAGTGGTCGACAAAGGCTTCCCTTGTTGACCGCAGCGCGTCCACACCGCCCTGCTGTGCCACCAAACGGCAGGTCGGCACAGTGCAGCGGCCATTTTTAAGTAAATAAAGCATTGATTATTTAAAACGCCGCTTCATTTTCCTATGTCTAGTAAATTCATCTACATTGCCCCGTCGACGGAGCCATGTAGTCTAGACATACTCTATGAGTAAAATTAGAAGATTGTACTGTGTTATCTATTGAGCTGTTTTAAGTTCAAAAAGTATGAACAAAGCATTTTTTTAGAAACAAGTGGGAAATTGGTGCCTCCTCCATATGTCAACCAAGTGAAATGATATCTCTCCTGGAGAAGAGGCCAGTCTTGGGCAGTAAAGTGGAGGTGACTGCGGAATCTACATTTTGACAAACAAACAGCATCGGGTGTCTCGCCCTTCGGACATTTTCTACTGAACCTCAGGCTCATGAGGACTCTTGCAGAAGAGAAATGATCATGACAAGCAAAGGGAAATATCCGAAATTTACTCTCCCTCCCTTTCTCTCTGCTCACCACATCGAAACCATCTGGAGTGAAGGGAAAGAAGCATTGGACTGGAGGGTTCTGGCTGAAAGGCATCCAGCTGGTAACACTGCAGCAGTGGATGGTGACAGAAATCTTTGCTTTGAATTCCTTGGCTACATCGAGACAGGCATGATTTTCCACAAATGCTTTTAACGGAAAAGTTTTTCCGTTAAAAGCATTTGCGGAAAAAAGCGTCTAGCACTTTTTGCAGAAAAGCGTCCGTGCCAATCTAGGCGTGGTTTTGCACAAAAAAGCCCCGATTGCCATTTTCGTGATCGGGGCTTTTTTGCGCAAATCAATACCACGTTGTCTTCACTGGCCCTCTTGCGCAAAAGTATTTGCGCAAGAGGGCTTTTGCCCGAACGGGAGCAGCATAATATTTCTGCAAGAACACTGACAATCTTAGATGAGATCGTCAGTGTTCTTGCGGAAATTCAAGCGGACAGTGTAGACAGCTGGCAAGTTTTTCCACAAAAGCAGCTGCTTTTGTGGAAAAGCTTTCCAGTCTAGACGGGTTTGCTAAGTCAGGTGGTAGGTGAATTTCGTGTTTTAATTTTTTATATCTAATTCTCTGCTTCACTTTTTTCAACCTTCTACTTGAGAAGAGAGTTTGCACAGGCCAGTTTTCTATTAGTAAATGTACAGACTTTATATGTGCTGGTGTTGTCCAGGAAAGTGCTGGACAGTACCGGACACACATCCCATTCAGCATCAGTAGGCCTTGTGATCTAGAGCTTAGTGTTCTGTATTGACAGGGTTGAAAGCTGCCAGAGCAGGAACTTGGATATTTAGATGCAAGGTTGAAATACAGTATAGAAAGAGAGATTTGGTCGCCACTGTCTTACCTATAGGTTTTGCTCCAAACCCTTATAGCAAGAAGGGGATATTATCATCCTCACCTACACACTGAACACACCCCCACCTCCCAGCGTGTGGGACAGGACATCATGGGACTTCCCAGTGCTCCCCCCCAAGGGTTCCTTTCCAGCAGGTCCTGGGCACCTCTTGAGCGCCACTGCCAGTCCCAGGAAAAAAAAGTCACTGCATTTTGGGTTTCTCCTTACCATTATAAAACAGAAGCTTCAGGGTCTGAGCTTCAAGCCTCTGTTTCTACTGTCACTGTCCCCAGTTTTGTTCTATGTTTGTGATATTTGCATCAGGTTATTTCCCCCTTTCTCCTTCTTTTATAATTAATTCCTAAATAATATTTTACCTGATCTGCACATGAACATCGCCACCTCGTCCTTTACTGCATCTACATGGGGGGAAGGAGAGGGAGGAATCTACTAAAGTGATTAATTCACAGGTAACAGAACCTAAAAGGGGGTTGACCCGTGCTTCCGAGGAAGGCAGCAAGCAACATTTGTAACTGTGCTTGCCTCCTGTGTCCTGGGCGTAACAGTCTCCTGCTGGCCATTGTGGGATTTAGCTCTGTAAAAAGACCCTGTAAACCTTGTTTTATGAGGAATAGTGGGCTTTCAAAAGGGTTCCCCCCCCCCCCCGACATTTAGCCAAATGGAGGAAAAGCTTCTGGAAAAAAAATGCAAGAAGGTATGCAAATGTGAGTGCTATTTGCATACCTCTTCTGAAAAATAAAACACAGTGTAGCCGTACCCTAACAGTGCACCCTCCTCAGACGGTGCCTCACCACCATCACTTCTGCTCTGGGCCCACCACACTATTATTCCCATATGGTGTCTATTGTTCTGAGGGTATCTATTGTGTTCTCAGCAAAAAACTTTCAGTCTCCACAAACAAAGCCTTTGCTGCTCAGATCGACCAGTCCCAAGGTTGAATTTTGAACACAGGAATATGAAATATATGGCCTGTTTGAATGCTGCAATTTCGATCAGAGTTGCACAGTATGTTACACAGGAGGAAAGAGTGCGTCAAATTAGTCCCCAGGCAATGAGTTTCACCCAAGGTGTCTTTGCTTCACTCGGTAGCTTAATTAAGTGTTGTGCCTCTTCAATTCAGTTATTCCCAGTTACTTCAGGGAGCATGTCCCATGGATCACAGTTCGGGGTATAAAACATCCTGAACAGTCAAAAGTGGCACTTTCCTTCAATGGAGAAATACCACATCTCTCTCCTCAGCAGGTACGTACTATTGTCCTCCATCACAGTCATGCACATACAGACACCTGGGTGATCAGCTTCAATTTGAATTCAGAACCTAGAACACTAAAAGTCACGGCCCACTCTTAGTTATAGAAACAAACCATGTGATTGGGGGAAAAAAATAGGTAATTACATAGTCTGTGAAGTCCCTACATCTCATTATTTTTCAGGATTTTCCTACAGTAAATCCTGTCAATGACATTTCAGATGCAAAAAAGGTTAATTAGCAGAGCACACAAGCTTTTCCCCAAACACACATGCTGAGCCACTGAGCTCCCCTGGCCCAAAGAGGGTGGAGAGCTCGACACTAGTTTACTCTCACTTCTCCTTAAGCTAAACAATAATCTCATCACACTGAGATGGTTTTCACGCTGACTCTCCAACAGCAGACTAAGAAGTCACAGTTTCCTGCTTAGATCAATGAAGAGGGGTGTGTGTGTGTGTGTGTGTGCATGTGTGTGTGGCATGATTAACCTGTGTGTCCCCGTATGTGTACATTGTATTGAACAGCTGGAATGACCAGCTGTGAACATCTAGCCCTGTTAACTAAACCCATCCCCAGTTTTATACAGGTTCCCATTAAGAAACTGATCTCCACATTTCTTTACTTACTTCATTACAGTGAAGGGACAGATTCTCTGAACCAATCCACCTGCCCACATCACTGTAGTTGCCTGATCTTGACTCAGAGGAGATGGAAGAGGGAAATCACTCGGTGGTGACTGAGTTCATTCTCTCAGGACTGACAGATAGACCGGAGTTGCAGCTCCCCGTGTTTTTGTTGTTCCTACTGATTTATGTTACTACTCTGATCTGTAATAGTGGGATGATCTTGTTAATCACAATTGACCCACAACTTCATAGCCCCATGTACTTTTTCCTCAGGACTTTGTCTTTTTGTGATTTATGCTGTTCCACAGTAATAGCCCCTAAGATGCTACAGACTTTCCTAGCTGAAAGGAAAAGCATTCCGTATATTGCCTGTGCTGTGCAAATGTATTGCTTCCTTGTTTGTATAGACGTTGAGTGTCTCTTGCTGGCTGTGATGGCGTATGACCGTTATGTGGCCATCTGTAACCCACTGCTCTATACAGTCACTATGTCCAAGCAGCGTTGTAACCTGATGGTGGCCGGGGTGTGTGCTGTGGGGCTGGTGGATGCAACGATACTCACATGTTGTACCTTTCAGCTGTCATTCTGCCGCTCCAACATCATCAACCATTTCTTCTGTGAAATGCCCCCCCTGCTGGCGCTCTCCTGCTCTGACACCCGCATCAATGAGATTGCGATGTTTGCCTCTACGTGTTATACTGCAGTGATTACCAGTGTGATTATCCTCCTCTCCTACGCCTGTATCATCTCCGCCATCCTGCAGATCCGCTCTGCTGAGGGCCGGCGCAAAGCCTTCTCCACCTGCACTTCTCACTTGACCGCAGTGGGCATGTTTCATGGCTCTCTCATTTTTATGACTCTCCGACCAACCTCAAGCTATTCAATGGACACCGACAAAATAGCCTCATTGTTTTACACGCTGATGATCCCCATGTTGAACCCCCTCATCTACAGCCTGAGGAACAGGGAAGTAAAGCACGCCCTGGGGAAAGTAATGAATAAACTCCTAAAGAATTTCTGAATTTGTTCAATCCTTTGCAGTTTGAGTGAGGGGGAGTAGAATCAATGCCTAGCCAATAATGATGTCATCTTATAGAGCTCATAGTAGTATTGTTCATTATTACGTTGATATTACTATTTGTTTGTTTGTATTCCAACAAAGTCTGCAGGCCCCAACTGAAATCAGGGCTTTGCTATGCTATTACTCAAGGAAAATTAAAGAAGGCAGCTATTTCACCTGTGTGGGTAGGTAAATATATGTCATTTGCTTTGAATCCATGGATCTATTTGTATTTGCAATGAAGACGGGGGGATTCAAACGTCTCTCTTTGTAGCTGGGTTAGTTCCTTTGTAGATGGCTTGGTTTCATTAGTATGTGTTTGATTTCTATGTTTGAAGGAAGGGAGCTGTTGTAGAGATTGTCTCATGGTTTGTGTCCATGCATTATGAGAAAAAACACTAATTTCATCACAATGTCCTTCACTTCATCTTAAGGGAACAACAAAAGAAATAGGATCATGGTGTCTAAGGGTACGTCTTGACTACAGGCTTTTGTCGACAGAAGTTTTGTTGACAAATACTGTCGACAAAGCTTCTGTTGACAAAGAGCATCTAGACTACATCCAGTTCTGTCAACAAAGCAAGCCGCTTTGTTGACATCACAGTGTAAACGCAAAGAACAGTGTAGATGCAATAACGCCTTCTGTCAACAGAAGTCTGTTGACAAAAGGCATTATTCCTCTTAGAATGAGGTTTACAGCCGTCGACAAAACTGCTGAGTTCTGTCGACATTATGTTGACAGAACTCAGCGGCAGTGTAGACGCAGGTATAGTTTTGTCCACAAAAGGCCGCTTCTGTCAACAAAACCCTGTAGTCTAGACACACCAGTGTGTGTGCATCCTCTGTGATACTCTGCACTGAACATGATAGAAAATAAAACAAAAGCGTGAATTTTGTCTACAGCATAAATTATACACAGAGATAAAATCAGACACCAGCTACTTACACCTCATCAGCAGGTTAGCTATGCTTTCTTGCTCTTAGTTCTCTTGGGATGTATTATAGACTGTGATGGGTAGTGGTTCTGGGAATTGTATAACTCTGGGGATTGTGAGTGAGAAATGGATGTAGCTACAAACACATTTTTTTTAGTTCATGGATGCTTAGAAAATATTCATCTCAACCCAATCCTTATCTGAAAATTCCCTTTAGGGGAATTGAGGAAATGGAAAAAAAATAAAAAATATAAAATATCTGTCAGTGGATCATTGACCTTTGTAGTTCCTTATACAGCTCTGATCAAAGTATTTCTTTGAGCATCTCAAAATATTTATTTTTTTGATTGTCATAATTTCCATATTAGGTTGCACAATATTATCTCCATTTCACAAATGATGGGCTGAGACACAGAGAAAATTAATGTCCTGCTGCAAGGTTACACAAGAGGCCTGCAGTAAACCCAGGAACTAAGCCCCACATTTCAGATTTCTAAGCTAATGCTATACCTACAACTAGCTGATCTTTCCTTTTCCTAACAATAAAGAAAAAGTTGTACAAAATATCTATGTAAAAGAATGGCAAAACAGCTCCTTCTTTCTCTGCATTAAGCTCATAATCTGCTGATCATCATTGTTCTGGTATAATGTGTGTGGTAAAATTATATGTAAAAGTAGAAGATTCTACTGTACGATGCATTGAGGTGTTTCAAGTTCATAAAAACATGGATAAAGCAATTCCTTGAGGCAAAAGGGAAATTGGTGCCTCAGCCAGATATCAATCAAGTTAAATGATATCTTGCCAGATGAAGAGGCCATTCTTGAGCCGGAATAAGGGTGAGAGAGAGAAATCTACATTTTGATAAACAAACACCTGGGGTTTTCTTTCCACTCATTATCTCCAGAACTTCAGACTGAATATGATTCTTACAAAAGAGAAATGTTAAACAAAGGCAAATTCCTGAAAGGTACTATCCCTCCCTTTCTCTCTGCATTGGAGGGTTCTGGTTGACTGGCATTCAGGTGGTATCACTGCAGCAGTGGGTGTTGAGAGAACTATTTGCTTTGAATTTCTGTAACTTTTTAAGTTAGCTATTAGTTGAATTTTATGTTTTATTTCTTTGTAGATATTTGTAACCTATGCTTGAGAAGAGGATTTGCAGGCCATATTTATGTTAATAAAAGGATAGATTTTGTACGATGTGGAGTAGTCCTGGAAGGTGCTGGACAGTACCAGACATACATTCCATTCAGTATCACTTGGCCCTGTGACATAGAGGTTAGTGCTCTGTCTTGACAGGTTAGAAAGCTGTCAGAGTAGGAGCCCAGAGGTTTAGGTGCAAGTTTGCATTACAATACAGACTGTGGGAAATGGTTGCCACTCTCTTACCTATAGGCTTTGCATCCCTGTTCCCTTATTGCCATGAGAAGGAAAATGCTTTATGAGGGAGAGCAGTATCTGTCACTCAGCAATTTTGGGCTTTGTTCCTAGCTCAACTCCGGGCTTCTTGTGCAACCTCGAACCAAGACATTTAATTCCTCTGTGATGGAATTTACAATACATAAAATAAAGTTTGCAAGGTGCTCAAAGATACTACATTGATGACATGTAATGTAGCTGAAGCTGACCTCCATGGTGGCTTGTTAGGGAGTTTTGTTTATGGATGGTTTAATTGTTCTACGTCATGAAATACAATGTTATCACGGTGTTTACGTCAGTAATTGGGACAACCAAAATGGAGTCTGTGACTCTTGACCTAGGGATCCATATTGGATCTCCTCAAGCTCAGAGACAGGTCTAAACCAGATTTTCCTGCCAAGTTGTCATGAGGGTTCCATTCCCCTCAAGTTTTTCCTGGACTTATGGCTCTATAAGGACTGTGTTGCCTCAGCCTCAGCTGCTGTCCCCCCTGGTGGCAGCAGTGTGTGAGCCTGTCTCCTCCACCTCCTGCCAGCTAGGGGCAGCCCCAGCCGTGCCTGCAGGGGGGGGGGGAAGAAGAGGCTTTTACCATCTGCACCCACACACAACCTGCCTGAAAGCCTCACAGCCTGTGGCTCCTCTGCTCCCCCCAGTGTGGGACAGGACATTGTGGGACTCCCCAGCGCTCCTCCCCAAGGGCTCCAGACCAGCCTGAGGGTAGCAGGTCCTGGGCACATCCCCCTGCGCCTCTGCTAGTCCCAGGACAGAAAGGGCCCAGCACTTAGGCATTTTCCTGCCATTTTAAACCACTGCCCAGAGGGGTTTGATTTAGTGGGTCTGGGCTTCAAGCCTCTGTGTGGGGCTGTCACTGTCCCCAGTTAGGTTTTCTGTTTGTCACAGCTGGGCCAGGTTCTATCCTCCATTCACCCCCTTTGTAACCAGTCCCCGAGCAACCTCCCGCTCTGTTTGCACCTGGACATCCCCGCCTCTCTCTGTAATGCACCTGCCCCGGAGGGGAGGGAGGGAGGAAGGGAGCCACTTCAGCACTTAATTAATTCACAGGGGACACATCTTGATGGGGAGGGGCTGATGCTATGCTTCTGTCCACGGCACCAAGCAGCATTTGTACCCATGTTTGCTACCCACGCCCTGGGGATTACAGACTGGCGACCACAGCTGGACCCCTCAGGAATTAATTTTTCAGGGTAGGTCCGTATGGGATGTTATTTCATTTACTTGTGAATACTGACAGATTGGCCCCAGGGCTTGAGGGTGGGCTCAGGATGCAGCAGCTTCCCAGGGCAAAGGCCAGTGGCAAGAACTGTGAGCGTTTGCAGCGGCGCTCTGTGTGCTTTCCGACCCGCCCTTCTGGTGAAGTGTCCTACAACTAGCAGACAAGAGTGGCTGGATGTGTTTAGTGAGCTTCTCGCTGGGAAGTAGGTGACGTTGACTGAGCCAACCCTGACTAACACTATCAGTGCTCTGCTCAGGGAGTTCAGCCCAGAGTGGTCACCAAATTGGGCTCTGCCGGGTGCCACTTTTCCCGACAGACCGGCGGTTTGGACAATAGGAGGGAGTGCGTTCTCCTGTCATTTTGAAGCTATTCCAGAGGCAAGACTGCACCCATTGATTTTGGGCAGAGGCAGAGACTGTCTAAGAACCATGACTATTTCTAGCGGAGCTCTGTATTCACAGCACTGTGTCTTTCCTGAAGTAGCAGCTTCTAAAGCAGCTTCTATGAGCCCTTTCCCAGTAAGAATGTAGTCTTCACCTGAACACAGCATACTTTTTATAGAGCAGGGCGGGTAAGCTGTTCTTAGGTGACCAACATGGGGCGTGTGTTCAGCATAAGAGCATGGGAGACGCAGAGAAATGAAAGTTCAGTTGACTCCAGTCTTGAATCTTTTGGGAGGGACGGGAAATCCCTGGACGGACGGTCCCTGGTGGTATTTCAGGACAGTTCAGCAAGAGGAGAGACCATCATGCATCATGGGGGATGGAGTTCAGCCTGGAAGCCTGGCCCATGGCAGACAATATTGGGATGCAGTAGCTGAGGCACATCTATGGCATTTCTGAGGGGATTCATTGTATTTTCAGCCAAAATTTCAGAACAAAGCCTTTTCTGATCAGTTTGACACTGTCCCAGGGTTGAACTTTGAAAACAGGAAAAAGAAATACTCTGTATTTGTATGGAAGGGTACAGCAAAGTGCTCCACTTAGGAAGGAACAATCAGTTTCACACATACAGAATGGGAAGCGACTGTCTAGGAAGGAGCATGGCACAAAGGAGTCTAGGGGTTTTAGTGGACCACAGGATGAATATGAGTCAGCAGTGTGAAGCTGTTGCAAAGAAAGCAAACATGATTCTGGGATGCATTAACAGGTGTGTTGTGAGCAACTCATGAGAGGTCATTGTTCTGCTCTACTCTGCCTCAGTTGGAGTACTGTGTCCAGTTTGCAGAGATTTTATTATTGTCACTATACCTTTTAATTTCTGTTTAACTAACTTCTTCATTTTTGTGTAGTTCCCCTTTCTAAAATAAAATGCCACAGTGTTGAGCTGCTGAGGTCTTTTTCCCACAACAGGGATGTTTAATTTTATTACATTATGGTCACTATTTCCATGTGGTCCAGTTATATTGACCTCTTGAACCAGATCCTGCACACCACTTAGGACTAAATCAAGAATTGCCTCTCCTCTTCTGGGTTCCAGAACCAGCTGCTCCAAAAAGCAGTAATTTAAGGTATCTAGAAATATTATCTCTGCATCCTGTCCTAAGGTCACGTGTACCCAGTCAATATGTGGATAGTTTAAATCTTTTCAATCCCCCACTATTACTGATTTTTTAATTTTGATAGCCTCTCTAATCTCCCTTAGCATTTCACAGTCACTAGCACTGTCCTGATCAGGAAGTCAATAACATATCCCTACTGGTATATTTTTATAATTGGAGCATGGAATTACTATCTATAGAGATTCTATGGAACATTTTGGTTCATTTCAGATTTTTACGTTATTGGATTCTACGTTTTCTTTCACATACAGTGCCACTCCCCCACCAGCACAACCTGCTCTATCCTTCCAATATATTTTGTACTCTGCTATCACCATGTGCCATTGATTGTCCTCATTCCACTAATTTCTGAGACTCCTATTATATCAATATCTTCCTTTAAAACTAGGCACTCTAATTCACCCATTTTATTCTTTAGACTTCTAACATTTGCTGCTTAGCTCGACAGTTCCAGGGCTGAACTTTGAAAACTAGAAGATAAAATATATAAGCCCTGTTGTACAGTGTAACTTTGATAGAAATTACACTGGGTAGGGTAAGTGTATTTCAAATTAATCCCCAGGGAATGAGTTTTACCAAGAGTGACTTTGCATTTCTCAGCAGGTTAATTAGGTGTGATGCCTTTTAGATCAGTTATTCCCAGTTACTTCTGGGAGCATGTCCCATGGATCACAGCTCTGGGTATAAAACTTCCTGAATACCCAAAATTGGCACTTTCTTTTGATGGGGAAACACCACATCTCTCGCCTCAGCCGGTACGTACTATTCTCCTGCATCACATACAGACACCAGAGTGATCAGCTGCTACTGAATTCGTGACCTACAACATTAAAGTCACAGTCCAATCTTAGCTATAGAAACAAACCACATGTTAGGAATTATTTAAAACAAACCACAGGCAATTGAATAGTCTGTGAAGTCCCTGGTTTCCACTCTTTCTCAGGATTTTCTTACAGAACACCGTAAATGACATTTCAGATGCAAAAAGCTTAATTAGCAGAGCACACAAGCTTTTCCCCAAAAACAGATGCTGACCCACAGAGCTCCGCTTCCCCAAAGAAGTTGAAGACTGACATTCGTTTACTCGCACCCCTCCTCGAGCTAAGCAATAATCTCATCACACTGAGATGGTTTTCACCCTGATTCTCACACAGCAGAGTAAGAACTCACTGTTTGCTGCACAGATCACTGAAGAGGAGTGTTTATGGGTGCGTGGCATGATTAACTTGTGTGTCCTTGTATGTGTATAATGTGTTCATTGTATGGAACCACTGGAATGACCAGTTGTGAACATCTAGCTCTGTCCACTAAGCCCATCCCCAATTTTATGCAGGTGCCCATTATTTTATTACAGCGAAGGGACAGTTTCTCTGAACCAGTCCACCCACCCACTTCACTGTAGTTGCCTGATCTCGACTCAGAGGAGATGGAGGAGGGAAATCACTCGGTGGTGACTGAGTTCATTCTCTCAGGACTGACAGATCGTCGGGAGCTGCAGGTCCCCATGTTTTTGTTGTTCCTACTGATTTACGTTACCACTCTGATCTGTAATGGTGGGATGATCTTGTTAATCACAATTGACCCACAACTTCACACCCCCATGTACTTTTTCCTCAGGAGTTTGTCTTTCTGTGATCTCTGCTGTTCCACAGTAATAGCCCCTAAAATGCTGCAGACTTTCTTAGCTGAAAGGAAAAGCATTTCGTACATTGCCTGTGCTGTGCAAATGTATTGCTTCCTTGTTTGTTTAGATATTGAATGTCTGTTGCTGGCTGTGATGGCGTATGACCGTTATGTGGCCATCTGTAACCCGCTGCTCTATATGGTCACTATGTCCAGGCAGCGGTGTAACCAGCTGGTGGCTGGGGTGTGCGCTGTGGGGTTGGTGGATGCGTTGATACTCATATGTTGTACATTTCGGTTGTCATTCTGCAGCTCCAACGTCATCAAGCACTTCTTCTGTGGTATCGCCCCACTGCTGCCACTCTCCTGCTCTGACACCCGCATCAATGAGATTGTGATGTTTGCTTCTGCTTGTTATACTATAGCGATCACTAGTGTGATCATCCTCCTCTCCTACGCCTGTATAATCTCCACCATCCTTCAGATCCCATCTGCCGAGGGCCGGCGCAAACCCTTCTCCACCTGCGCTTCTCACTTGACCACAGTGGGCATGTTTTATGGCACTCTCATTTTTATGTCCCTCCGACCGACCTCCAGCTATGCTATGGACACAGACAAAATAGCCTCAGTATTCTACACACTGGTGATCCCCATGTTGAACCCCCTTATCTACAGCCTGAGGAACAGGGAGGTGAAGGACGCCTTGAGAAAAGCCATGAATAAACTTCTAAGGAATTCCTGAATGTGTTCCTTCCTTTGCAGTTTGAGTGATGGGAATTGGAAATAGGTGAATTCAATTCCTAGCCTATTGTGATGTCACCTAGTGAAGCTCATAGTAGTATTATTACATTGTTATAATTATTGTTTGTTTGTTTATATTTCAACAAAATCTGCAGGCTGCAACTGAGAGCAGGGCTTTGTTACATGTGTGAGTATGTAAATATATGACATTTGCTTTGAATCCAGGTATCGGTTTGTATTTGTAATGAAAAGGGGGGTATGAAACGTCTCTCCTCTTTGCAGCTGACTTGGTTTCATTAAGGTGTGTATAATTTCTATGGGTGAAGGAAAGGATGTTGTTGCAGTGATTGTCTCCTCTGTGACAGTCTGCATTGTACAGAATATGAAATAGCACAAAAAGTGTGAATTTTGTCTCCAACATAAATAAAAGAAAGCAATAAAATCAGACACCAGATATTTACGCCTCATCAGCAGGTTAGCGATACGTTCTTGTTCTTAGTTCCCTTGGGATGCATTGTGGACAGTGGAGGGTAGTGGTTCTGGGAATTGTATGGCTCTAGGGATTGTGAGTGAGAAATGGATAAAGCTGCATGCATAAATGGTTTTTTAGTTCACGGCTGCTTAGAAAATATTCATCTCAACCGGATCTTTCTCAGAAATTCTCTAAACATTGCGCAAACTGAACACTTTTTTTGAAATATAAAATAACTGTTGGTGGATCCCTAAAATTTATAGTTCCTTACGTGGTCCTCATCAACATATACCTGTGAGCACCTCAAAATCTTTATTGTTTTGATTGTCATAACTTCCATATTACATAGAACAATATGATCTCTATTTCACAGTTGATGAGCCGAGGCACAGACAAAATTAATGTCCTGCTGCAAGATCACACAGGAGGTCTGCAGTAAAGCCAGGAACTAAGCCCCAAATTACAGAGTTCTAAGCTAATGCTCTATCTGAAATATTTATGTAAAAGAGTGGTAAAACAGCGTCTTTTTTCTCTATATCAAGCTCATAATCCGCTGATTATCATTGTTCCAGTAAAATATGTGTGACAACAGTATATGTAATATTAGAAGATTGTTCTGTATAATGCGTTGAGCTGTTTCAAGTTCAAAAAAGTATGAACAAAGCTTTTCATTAAAAATAAGAGGGAAATTGGTGCCTCAGCCATGTGTCACCAAGTTAAATTATATCTCGCCTGCTAAGGAGGCTATTCTTGGGCAGTAAAGTGGAGGTGACTGTGGAATCTATATTTTGACAAATGAACAGCTTGCGGTTTCTCTCCTCTCGGACATTTTCTCCAGAAACTCAGACTCATGAGGATTCTTGCCGAAAAGAAATGACCATGAGAAGCAAAGGGAAATATCTGAAAGTTACTCTCCCTTCCTTTCTCTCTGCTCACCACATCGAAACCATCTAGAGTGAAAGGAAAGAAGCTTTGGATTGGAGGGCTCTGGCTGAAAGGCATCCAGCCGGTAACACTGCAGCAGTGGATGGTCAGAGAAATCTTTGCGTTGAATTCCTTTAGTTTGCTAAGTTAGGTGTTAGGTAAAGTTCATGTTTTATTTTTTTGTAACCAATTCTCCGCCTCGCTCTTTGCAACCAGTACTTGAGAAGAGGGTTTGCACAGGCCAGTTTTCTATTAGTAAATGTACAGACTTTATATGTGCTGGTGTTGTCCAGGAGAGTGCCGGACAGTACTGGACACACATCCCATTCAGCATCAGTAGGCCTTGTGATCTAGAGCTTAGTGTTCTGTATTGACAGGGTTAAAAGCTGCCAGAGCAGGAACTCGGAGATTTAGATGCAAGGTTGAAATACAGTATAGAAAGAGGGATTTGGTCGACACTGTCTTACCTATAGGTTTTACTCCAAACCCTTACAGTGAGTAGGGGATTTTACCATCCTCACCCACACACAAACTGCCTGTAACATCCACTGTGCACACACACCCACCGTGTGGGACAGGACATCGTGGGACTCTTCAATGCTCCTCCCCAAGGGCTCCAAACCAGCCTGTGGGTAGCAGTTCCTGGACACCTCCCCAGTGTCACTGCCAGTCTTAGGAAAAAAGTCACTGCATTTTGGGGTTCTCCTTACCATTTTAAAACAGAAACTTCAGGGTCTGAGCTTCAATCCCGTGTTTCTACTGTCACTATCCCCAGTTTTGTTCTATGTTTCTGATATTTGCATCAGGTTATTTCCCCTTTTCTCCTTTTTTTGTAATTAATTCCTAAATAATATTTTACCTGGTCTGCACCTGAACATCGCCGCCTCGTCCTTTATTGCCTCTACATGGGGGGAAGGAGAGGGAGGAATCTACTGAAGTGATTAATTCACAGGTAACAGAACCTAAAAGGGGGTTGATCCTGTGCTTCTGAGGAAGGCACCAAGCAGCATTTGTAACTGTGCTTGCATCCTGTGTCCTGGGGGTAACAGTCTCCTGCTGGCCATTGTGGGATTTAGCTCTCTAAAAAGATCCCGTAAACTTAGTTTTATGAGGAATAAGGGGGGCTTTCGATAGGGCTTTTTCCCCTCCGACATTTAGCCAAATGGAGGAAAAGCCTCTTCTGGAAAAAACCCACAAGAAGGTATGCAAATGTGAATGCTATTTGCATACCTCTGCTAAAAAAACCCCACAGTGTAGCCGTACCCTAACAGTGCACCCTCCTCAGACAGTGCCTCACCACCATCACTTCTGCTCTGGATCCAGCACACTATTATTCCAAGATGGCAGCGACATCTTCTGGACACAGCACCCGGCTCTGTCATTGCTTCTTTTACTTAGTTATTAAGCCACAGTGGCACTTTTTTGGTTCTCTTACTATGTTTTTAAATTTGGGGTATACATTTAAGTTGGGGCTCTATTATGATGACTTTGAAAAGTTGCCAGGCAGGTTGCAGAGATTTTACTTTTGTCACTGTACCTTTTAATTTCTCTTTAACTAACTTCCTCATTTTTGTGTAGTTCCCATTTCTGAAATTAAATGCCAGAGTGTTGGACTGCTGAGGTGTTTTTTCCCATGACAGGGATGTTAAATTTTATTACATTATGGTCACTATCTCCAAGAAGCCAGTTACATTGACCTCTTGAACCAGATGCTTTGCTCCACTTAGGACTAAATCAAGAAAACTTCTCCCCTTGTGGGAGAAGCAGTCTTTTAAGGTATCAAGAAGCAGCTGCTCCATGAAGCAGTCATTTAAGGTATCAAGAAGCAGCTGCTCCATGAAGCAGTCATTTAAGGTATCAAGAAATTTTATCTCTGTATCCAATCCTGAGGTGACGTGTACCCAGTTAATATGGTGATAATTGAAATCCCCCACTATTATTGAGTTTTTTATGTTGATAGCCTCTCTAATCTCCCTTAGCATTTTATAATTTCTATCATTGTCCTGATCAGGTGGTCGATAATATACCCATACTACTATATTCTCATTATTGGAGCATGGAATTACTATTCATAGAGATTCTATGGAACATTTTGACTCATTTAAGATTTTTACTTCATTTGAGACTGCATTTTCTTTCACATACAGTGCCACTCGCCCACCAGCATGACCTGTTCTGTATATTTTGTACCCTGGTATGACTGTATCCCATTGATTGTTCTCAATGCACCAAATTTCTGTGATGCATATAATCAATATCCTTCTTTAAAACTAGGCACGGTAGTTCACCCTTTATACTATTTAAGACTTCTAGCATTTGTGTATAAGAACTTTAAAAATATATCACTATATATCTCACCACCATTTCCTGATGTATTAGACTCTTTTTCATTTGAGTGTCTATCATCTGATCTGACCCATACTTCCATCTTCTCCTCCTGACTAGAACATAGAGCATCTCTATTAATATAGTCTCCCCTAAGAGATGTCTTTGTCTGATTCATGTGCTCCTCCTCACTCGTTGGCTTTCCCCCAACCCTTAGTTTATAAACTGCTCTATAACCTTTTTAATGATAAGTGCCAGCAGTATGGTTTCATTTTGGTTTAGTTGAGGCCTGGGCAAAATATGGCCTGTGGGCCAGATTTGGCCCACTAGCCACCAGATCCATCCTGTGGGAGCAGTGAGGTGTCTAGGCAGGCTACCCAGCTTGCCCTGAAGCCCTATTTGCTGGGAAGAAACAAGGTTGCAGGGCTCCATTTCTGTTTTAAAGCTGGAGGGGAGGGGAAGGGTGAAGTTTTAGGAGCCTCAGTGCATTCCCGTTGGCCAGTTTCTGGCAGAAATGAGCCAATGGGAGCTGCTTGTTGGAGTAACAGGCAATGAAGAAGAACCATGCCCCCTCACGTTGGCTCAGTAATTCATAAAGCACATAACCAGTCAAGCTGGCTGGGAAACATTTTAAGCTCTGCAGGTAGGCGGGCTAGTTTGGCAGCTGGCAAGTAAGTCTTTTGGCAACAGCCTGCTGCTGGCACCCCGGTCTTTTCCTGCCCCAACAATGTCCCCCCCCCCACATTCAACATACCCAAACCCTGGGTCCTCTTTTGTACCCACATCCCCTTCCAGATCTGGCACCCCAATCTCCTGCCCCAAATCACAATCCCCTCCTACCCTAGGTCACATCCCAAATCTCTGCACAAGTCCCCTGCCCTAGGTCACAACTGCTTACTTAATCAGAATTTCTTCCCAGACTCCACTCTTCCTCCAGCACGCCACTCCCTTACCCTAAAAACTCCCTTCTGAACCCAACCTCAATCCCAAACCTTGTGCAGCCCTCAATGATTTTCCAAAATCTTGGAGTGGCCCCGTCAACAATTATTGTTCACCTCTGGCTTAGGTGGAGCCCATCCATCCTATATAGGCTCCTCCTATCTCAAACGTTTCCCTAGTTGCTAATAAATCTAAACCCCTCCTCTCTACACCATCGTCTCTTCCATGTATTGAGACTCTGAAGCTCTGCCTGACTACCTGGCCCTGTTCATGGAACTGGAAGCATTTCAGGAAATGCTACCATAGAGGTCCTGGATTTCAATCTCTTTCCAGGCAGCCTAAATTTGGCCTCCAGAACCTCCCTCCTACCCTTCCCTATGTCATTGGTACCTACAGGTACCACGACCTCCAACTCCTCCCCAGCACTACACATCAGTCTATCTCGATGTCTTGAGAGATCTGCAACCTTTGCACCAGGCAGGCAAGTCACCAAAGGTTCTCCTGGTGATCACAAACCCAGCTATCTATGTTTCTAATGATCAATTCCCCCATTACTAACACCTGCCTTTTCCTAACCACTGGAGTTCCCTCCCCTGGAGAGGTAACCCCACCATCCTCTGGAAGGAGGGTCCTAACTACAGGATGGTTTCCCTCTGCTTCCGTTCACTGTTTTCCTTCCATGAGCCTTTCAACCTCCTTAACAGCCCTGGGGCTGGCTGACTGGAGGTGGGACAATTCTACAGCATCCTGGAAAGCCTCATCTACGTCTGCCTCCCTCAGCTCCTCCATTCAGTGACTCTGGTCTCCAAAGCCCAAACTCTGTTTGAGGGCCAGGAGCTCCTTGCACTGGGTGTACTCATACACCTCCTGTCCATAGGGCAGGTAGTCATACGTGTTACACTGGATGCAATAAACAGGATAGCATCCTCCTTAACAGCACAGGGTCTGACTGGAGGTGGGACAGTTTTACAGTGTCCCAGAAATCCTCATCTATGTACACCTCTGCCTCCCTTAGCTCCTCAGATTCAGCAACCCCGGCCTCCAAAGCCCTTATGCGGTCTCTGAGGGCTAGGAGCTTCTTGCACTAAATGCAGACTTCCGCCACCTGTCCATTGGGCAGGTAATCATACATGCTACATAGGGTACAATAAACACATTAGTCCCCCCCCCCCACACACACACACTCTGCTGCTGGACTTCTGCCGGCATTCTCTCTTACGGCTCCTTAGGTTATCGGTAGGGTTTTTATTTAAAATATGGTAGTTTGGGTTTCAGTTTACTTTTAGGCTACGTCTACACTGGCATGATTTTCCGGAAATGCTTATAATGGAAAAGTTTTCCGTTATAAGCATTTTCAGAAAAAGCGCTTCTACATTGGCAGGATGCTTTTCCAGAAAAGCACTTTTTGCAGAAAAGCGTCCGTGCCAATCTAGACGCGCTTTTCTGCAAAAAAAGCCCTGATCGTAATTTTCGCGATCGGGGCTTTTTTGTGGAAAATAAATCTCTGCTGTCTACACTGGCCCTTTTCTGGAACAGTTTTCTGGAAAAGGACTTTTGCCCAAACAGGAGCAGCATAGTTTTTCCAGAAAAGCACTGATGATTTTACATTAGATCGTCACTACTTTTCTGGAAATTCAAGGGGCCAGTGTAGACAGCTGGCAAGTTATTCCGGAAAAGCGGCTGATTTTCCGGAATAAGTGGCCAGTGTAGACATAGCCTTAAAGTTTTAAAGAATGGCAAGAGTACCTCACCCCCATTAAAATCCTCTTCTAAACTCCCTCACAAAACTCCTTGCTGGCCAGCTCTGTTGGCAAAGTTCCCTGGTCGCTAAGGGTGCTTCTAGACTGCAAGCTTCTTTCAAAGGAAGCTTTCCTGGAAGAGATCTTCCAAAAAATCTTTTTTCGAAAGACAGCGTCCACACCACAAAAGCACATCAAATAAGCGATCTGCTTTTTTGAAAGATAGCATGCACATTGATTGGACACAAAGCATAAATGTGAGATAGATTACTATGGACAGAATGGCCACTAGGGCACCTGTGCTTTTTCCTCTTTCCTCTTTTTTCAAAAGAACTCCTTCCACATCCACACATGCCTTTTTCTGAAAAAGCTCTTTTGAAAAGGCTCCTTCCTCGTAGAATGTGAGAAAATCCTTGTGTTCTTTTAGGGTTGTTGTTGGTGGTTTTTTTTTATTTTATTTTTTTTTTTTTTTGAATGATAGCAACAACTGTGTGGATGTAAGAGAAGTTTTTTTTTCGAAAAACTTTTGGCTTTTTTTCTGAAAAAAACTTGCAGCCTAGATGCACCCTTGTGGTATTTCTGAGGGGATCTATTGTGTTCTCAGCCAAAAACTTTCAGTCTCCACAAACAAACCCTTTGCTGCTTGATCGACCAGTCCCAGGGTTGAATTTTGAAGACAGGATGATGAAATATACTCCATGTTGCACTGTGCATCTCTAATAGAAATTGCATCATTTAGTAACACAGGAGGAAAGAGTGCACCAAATTAGTCTCCAGGGAATGAGTTTCACCCAAGGTTACTTGGCTTCCCTCAGTAGCTTAATTAGGTGTTATGCCTCTTCGGCTCAGTTATTCCCAGTTACTTCAGGGAGCGTGTCCCATGGATCACAGTTCGGCTATAAAACTTCTTGAACACTCAGAATTGGCACTTACTTTCCTTCAATGGGGAAACACCACATCTCTCTACTCAGCAGGTACGTACTATTGTCCTGCATCACAGTGGAGCAAATATAGATACCAGGGTGATTAGCAACAACTGAATTCAGGACCTACAACACTAAAAGTCACAGCCCACTCTTAGCTATAGAAACAAACCATGCGATCAGGAAAAAAATAGGCAATGACATTGTCCCTGAAGTCCTTAGATCTCACTATTTCTCAGGATTTTCTTACAGAACACTGTCAATGACATTTCAGATGCAAAAAAGGTTAATTAGCAGAGCACACAAGCTTTTCCCCAAACACACATGCTGAGCCCAGAGCTCTCCTTCCCCAAAGAGAGTAGAGACATTGGCACTTGTTTACTCTCGCCCCTCCTTGAGCTAAACAACAATCTCATCTTACTAAGATGATTTTCAACCTTATTCTCCTACAGCAGACTAAGAAGTCATTGTTCCATGCTCAGATCAGTGAAGAGGACTCTGTGTGTGTGTCATGATTAACCGGAATGTCCCTGTACGTGTACAGTGTGTGCATTTCATGGAACAGCTGGAATGACCTGTGAACATCTAGATCTGTACACTAAGTCGATCCCCAGTTGTATACAGGGGCCCATTGAGAAATTGATCTCCACATTTCTTTACTTACTTCATTACAGTGAAAGGACATATTCTCTGGACCAACCCACCCACCCACGTCACTGTAGCTGCCTGATCTCGGCTCAGAGGAGATGGAAGAGGGAAATCACTCGGTGGTGACTGAGTTCATTCTCTCAGGACTGACAGATCGTCCGGAGCTCCAAGTCCCCATGTTTTTGCTGTTCCTACTGATTTATGTTACTACTCTGATCTGTAATGGTGGCATGATCTTGTTAATCACAATTGACCCACAACTTCACACCCCCATGTACTTTTTCCTCAGGACTTTGTCTTTTTGTGATTTTTGCTGTTCCACAGTAATAGCCCCTAAGATGCTGCAGACTTTCCTGGCGGAGAGGAAAAGCATTCCATACATTGCCTGTGCTGTGCAAATGTATTGCTTTCTTGTTTGTATAGATATTGAGTGTCTCTTGCTGGCTGTGATGGCGTATGACCGTTATGTGGCCATCTGTCACCCACTGTTCTATACAGTCACTATGTCCAAGCACCGCTGTAACCTGCTGGTGGGTGGGGTGTGTTCTGTGGGGTTGGCAGATGCACTGATACTCACCTGTTGTACATTTCGGCTGTCATTCTGCCGCTCCAATATCATCAGGCATTTCTTCTGTGGCATCGCCCCATTGTTGCCACTCTCCTGCTCTGACACCCACATCAATGAGATTGTGATGTTTGCTTCTACGTGTTACACTGTAGTGATCACCAGTGTGATTATCCTGCTCTCCTATGTCTGCATCATCTCCGCCATCCTGCGGATCCGCTCTGCCGAGGGCCGGCGCAAAGCCTTCTCCACCTGCTCGTCTCACTTGACCGCAGTGGGCGTGTTTCATGGCACTCTCATTTTTATGACTCTCCGACCGACCTCCAGCTATTCCATGGACACAGACAAAATAGCCTCATTGTTCTACACGCTGATGATCCCCATGTTGAACCCCCTCATCTACAGCCTGAGGAACCGGGAGGTGAAGGACGCTGTGAGGAAGGTAGTTAATAAACACCTGAGGAATTCATGAATTTGTTCATTCTTGTGTAGGTTGAATGATGGGGAGTGGAAACAGGGGAATTAATTTCCTAGCCCATGCTGCTGTCATCTCATAGAGCTCATGGTAGTATAGCTCATTATTACACTGTTATTAACATTTGTTTGTTTATATCCCAACAAAGTCTGCAGGCCCCACATGTGGGGGATTCAAATGTCTCTTTTCTTTGTAGCTGGGTTGGTTCCTTCATAGCTGGCTTGGTTTCCTTAGGCTGTGTGTGATTTCTATGGCTGAAGGAAAGGGAGCTGTTTTAGAGATTGTCTCCTGGTTTATGTCCATGCACTATGAGAAAAAAACATCTTTTTCATCACTATGTCCTTTACTTCGTCTTAAGGGAACAACAAAACAAATAGGAGCATGGTGTCTAAGAGACAGTACAGTGTGTGTGCATCCTCTGTGACGGTCTGCACTGAACAGAATAGAAAATAAAACAAAAGTGTGAATTTTCTCCACAACATAAATAATACACAGAGATAAAATCTGACACTAAATATTCATACCTTATAAGCAGGTAAGCTATGCTTTCTTGCTCTTATTCTCTTGGGATGTACTATGGACTGTGAATGGTAGCAGTTCTGCGAATTATATTACTCTGGGCATTGTGAGTTAGAAATGGATGAAGCTGTTCCCATAAATGGTTTTTTAGTTCACAGCTGCTTAGAAAATATTCATCTCAACCTGATCCTTATCTGAAAATAGTCTTTAGAGGAATTGAGCAAATGGAAAACATTTTTTGAAATATAAAATATCTGTCGGTGAACCATTCACATTTGTAGTTCCTTATAAAGCCCTCGGCTATGTCTACACTGGCATGATTTTCCGGAAATGCTTTTAACGGAAAACTTTTCCGTTAAAAGCATTTTCGGAAAAGTGCGTCTAGATTGGCAGGACGCTTTTCTGCAAAAGCACTTTTTGCGGAAAAGCGTCCGTGGCCAATCTAAACGCGCTTTTCCGCAAAAAAGCCCCGATTGCCATTTTAGCCATCGTGGCTTTTTTGCGGAAAATAGCACTGTGCTGTCTACACTGTCCCTCTAGCGCAAATGATTTGTGCAAGAGGGCTTTTGCACGAACGGGAGCAGCACAGTATTTCCACAAGAACACTGATGATCTTACATGAGATCGTCACTGTTCTTGCGGAAATTCAAGCGACCAGTGTAGACAGCTGACAAGTTTTTCCGGAAAAGCAGATGATTTTGCGGAAAAACTTGCCAGTCTCGACATAGCCCTCATCAATGTATTTCTATGAGCATCTCAAAATATTTATTTTTTTGATTGTCATAACTTCCATGTTAGGTTGCACAAAATTATCTCCATTTCACAAATGGTGAGCTGAGGCACAGATAAGTTAATGTCCTGCTGCAAGATTACACAAGAGACCTGCAGTAAAGCCAGGAACTAAGCCCCAAATTTCAGAGTTCTAAGCCAATGCTCTACCTACAACTAGCTGATCTTTCCTTTTCCTAACAATAAAGAAAGAGATGCATAAAATATTTATGTAAAAGCACGGCAAAACAGTTCCTTCTTTCTCTATATCAAGCTCATAATCTGCTGATCATCATTGTTCTGGTATAATGTGTGTGGTAAAGTTATATGTAAAATTAGAAGATTCTACTGTATAATATAGTGAGGTGTTTCAAGTTAAGAAAAATGTGGATAGAGCAGTTTGTTTGAGGCAAAAAGGAAATTGGTGCCAGGTGTCAACCAAGTTAAACGATATCTCACCAGGTGAAGAGGCCATTCTTGGGCAGGAAGAAGGTTATGAATGAGAGATCTATATTTGGTAAACAAATGGCTGGGTTTTGTTGCCCCCTCAGACATTGTCTCCAGAACTTCAGGCTGACGATGATTCTTGCAAATGAGAATTGTTAAGCAAAGGCAAATATCTGAAATGTACCATTCATCCCTTTCTCTCTGGTTTGGAGGGTTCTCGCTGACAGACATTCAGCCAGTATCACTGCAGCAGTGGGTGTTGAGAGAAATATTTGCTTTGAATTTCTGTAACATGTTAAGTTAGCGATTTGTTGAATTTTATGTTTTATTTCCTTGTAGCCAATTTTCTGTCCCATTGTTTGTAAGCTATGCTTGAGAAGAGGATTTGCACAGGCCATTTTTGTATTAATAAAAGGACAGACTTTGTATGACGTGGAGTAGTCCTGGAGGGTGCTGGACAGCACCAGACACACATCCCATTCAGCATCACTTGCCCTGCGACACAGAGATGAGTGCTTTGTGTTGACAGGTTGGAAAGCTGACAAAGTAGGAGCCCAGAGATTTAGGTGCAAGATTGCATTATGTTACAGAATGAGGGAAATGGTCACCACTCTCTCACCTATAGGTTTTGGATCCCTCTTCCTCTATTGCCATGAGAAGGAAAAATGCTTTATGACAAAGAGCAGCATCTATCACTCACTAACTTTGAGCTAAAGCAGCGAGGAGTCCTTGTGGCACCTTACAGACTAACGGAAGTGTTGGAGCATAAGCTTTCGTGGGCAAAGACCCACTTCGTCAGATGCATGTCTTTGCCCTCTAAAACTTATGCTCCAACACTTTGGATTGTCTTTAAGGTGCCACAGGACTCCTCGCTGCTTTGCAGATTAAGACTTACACGGCTACCCCTCTGATACTTAACTTTGGGCTTTGTTCCTAGCTCAACTCCGGGTTTCTTGTGCAACCTTAAACCAAAACATTTAATTTCTCTGTGATGGAATTTACAACGAATAAAATAAACTTTTCAAGGTGTGCAGAGATATTTCATTGTTGACATGTAAGAGAGCTGAAGCTGACCTCCATGGTGGGTGGTTGGGGAGTTGTGTTTATGTACAGTTTAATTGTTCTACCTCATTAAACGTAATGTTATGATAGTGTTTAAGTCAGCAATTGGGACAACCAATCACTTTTGTTGCCCACCACTGGACTTTCTCTGATGCATCCACATTCTTTTTATAATGGGGGCCCCAATGATTCGGGGGTGTGACGTAGTGGGGGTACCTGGCTGGTTTCTATGCTGCTGGCTCTGGGGTAACCCCCACTGGCTGCCGTGGGTACCACGACCCAGCAAAACAGGATGAGTCACTATGCAAAGGGACCTCTCAACCGGTATGGCCAGACACCCCCCATGGAGAGGAACAAAGGAAGGTGGAATGCTGCCCTGGCTGGGGGGCAGGGCTGGAAGAGTGTTGGTTAGTTGCTGGCTGGGAGCATGGAGGAGACAGCCTAGGGAAAGGGGCTGGAGTTTAGGGGCCCAGTCTCCCCCATCTCAAGGGGGCCTGAGGCATTCTAGCCCAGCTCTGTGACCAGATTCCATCTGTGCTGTGCTGTATCCTGGAGAGGCAATAAACTTCCTCTATTCCACTGGCTGGTGCAGTCTGTTTGTGCCATTTTGGGGTGCAGGAGACGGGGGACCCCCAACGCGCCGTCACAGGGGGACAACCAAAATGGAGTCTGTGACCCTTGACCTAGGGAGCCATGTTGGCTCTCCTCAGGCACTGACCACCCAGAGACCGATCTAAACTGGATTTTCCTGCCAAGTGCTCACAAGGTTTCCATTCCCCTCAAGTTTTTCCTGACCTTGTGGCTTTGTGAGGGCTGTGTTGCCTCAGCCACAGCTGCTTTCCGCCATAGTGGCAGCAGTGTCGGACCCATCTGCTCCACCCCCTGCCAGCCAGGGGCAGCCCCAGGTGCACCTGCGGGGGTGGAGAAGGGGATTTTACCAACCACCCCCACCCACCCACAGCCTGCCTGTAACACCCCCAGCCTGCAGCTCCTCTTCACCCTCCAGAACAGGACAGGACATCGTGGGACTCCCTGGGGCTCCTTCCCTAGGATCCTAAATCTGCCAGAGGGTAGCAGGTCCTAGGCACCTCCCCCAGTGCCCCTGCCAGTCCAAGGAGAGAAAGGTCACTGCATTCAGGGCTTATTCTTAGCTTTTTAAAATACTAGGCCAAAAGGGGTTTGATTGAGTGGGTCTGGGCTTCAAGCCCCCGTGTGTTGCTGTCACTGTCCCCAGTTTGGTTTTCTGTTTGTCACAGCTGGTCCAGGTTCTATCCCCCATTCACCCCCTTTGTAACCAGTCCCAGAGCAACCTCCTGCTCTGTTTGTACCTGGACATCCCCTCCTCTCTCTCTAATGCATCTGCCCTGGAGGGAAGGGAAGGTGAAAGCCACTTCAGAGTTTAATCAATTTACAGACTTTGATGGTGGGAAGTGGTGGTGATCCTGTGCCTCTCACCAGTGCACCAAGTGGTATTTGTACCCATGTTTGCTACCCACGCCTTGGAGGTAACAAACTGGTGCCCGCGGCCAGACACCTCGGGAATTAATTTTTTGGGTCCTTATGGGATTTTATTTCATTTATTTGTGACTACTGAGCGTATTTCTAGACTGCACCCCTCTGCCGGCAGAGGGATGCAGATTAGGCTGGGCAAAATCGCTAATGAAGCGGGGATTTACATATCCCCCGCTTCATTATCATAAAAATGGCCGCCATTTTTTTTGGCATGGAATTTTGTTGGAGAAAAGCGGCAGTCTAGAGGCTGATCTATTGCTAAAGAAAGCCTTTTCCAATAGATCCCTTATGCCTCGTAAAACGAGGCACAGCACTGCGCCTTCGTGAAGCAGCAGCTTCCCAGTCCACAGGCCAGTGGCAAGAGCTGTGAACGTTTGCAGCAGCACTTTGTCTGCTTTTCCTACCTGCCTTTCTGGAGAGGTGTTGGAAAAGTCCTACACCCAGCACACAACAGTGGCTGGATGTGTTTAGTGAGCTTCTCTCTGGGAAGTAGCTGACATTGACTGAGCCAACCCTGACTAACACTATCAGTGCTCTGCTCAGGGAGTTCAGCCCAGAGTGGTCACCAAATTGGGCTCTGCCGGGTGCCACTTTTCCCGACAAGACTGGCAGTTTGGACAATAGGAGGGAGTGCGCTCTCCTGTCATCTTGAAGCTATTCCAGAGGCAAGATTGAACCCACTGATTTTGGGCAGAGGCAGGGACTGTCTAAGAACCATGACTATTTCTAGCGGAGCTCTGTATTCACAGCACTGTGTCTTTCCTGAAGTAGCGGCTTCTAAAGCAGCTTCCATGAGCCCTTTCTCAGTAAGAAAGCAGTCTTCGCCTGAACACAGCATACCTTTTATAGAGCAGGGGGGTAAGCTGTTCTTAAGTGACCAGCATGGGGCGTGTGTTCAGCATGAGAGGATGGGAGACGCAGAGAAATGAAAGCTCAGTTGACTCCAGTCCTGAATCTTTTCGGAGGAATGGGAAATCCCTGGATGGATGGTCCCTGGTGTGGGCGGGGGGGACGACAACTCTCTGAAAAGGTTTACTGTGTTAGGGGAGTGCTATGTCATCTGTAAAGAAAACAGAGCAGCAAAGTGCCCTCCTGTATGGCTTGGCCCTGGTAAGAAAGGAACATCAGCAGGTGGCCTTCTTAGTCT
The DNA here is from genome assembly GCF_052426305.1 of Pelodiscus sinensis. Lineage (NCBI taxonomy): Eukaryota > Metazoa > Chordata > Testudines > Trionychidae > Pelodiscus > Pelodiscus sinensis. The sequence goes on along the minus strand of NC_143056.1, from coordinate 132,704,373 downwards.
GAAAAACAAAGGGATGTGCCCTCCATCGAGTAGAATTGGTGAACCTATCTGTCCGATTTCAGGGAGTGACATAGCAAGAGAAAGTCATAGAACATCACAGTCCGCAATGGATAGATGGACAGAGAGATCGGGAGGACTGCAATATATCTTGTAGGTCTCACATTCCATCAGTTGGGGACAATGAGGCAATTCTGAACTTAGGAATGCCTGAGAAGATGTCAGTGGTTTTCAATATGTCTCAGAGCTGGAACTCGCTAATTATATCACATGGGTCTTTATTAAAAGCCTGTCTGACATTTGTTTCCTTTGGTTGCAAGTTTAGTGCTACAGCTGGTGGAAAAGTTTCTTGAAAAGATTTGATGGAAATGTTCAAGAAATTACCTTTTCCATCATAATACCAATCTTCCTCTCCCCTCAGACTGTGGCTGTGGGACTCTGGTGGTATTCCAGGACAGTTCAGCAAGAGGAGAGACCATCATGCATTGTGGGGGATGGAGTTCAGCCTGGAAGCCTGGCCCATGGCAGACAATATTGGGATGCAGTAGCTGAGACACATCTATGGTATTTTCAGCCAAAACCTCTCAGTCTGCACGAACAAAGCCTTTTCTGATCAGCTTGACACTGTCCCAGGGTTGAACTTTGAAAACAGGAAGATGAATAAACACTCTGTATTTGCATGGAAGGGTACAGTGAAGTGCTCCACTTAGGAAGGAACAATCAGTTTCATACATACAGACTGGGAAGTGACTGTCTAGGAAAGAGTACGGCAGAAAGGGGCTTAGGGGTTTTAGAGGACCAGAGGCTGAATATGAGTCAGCAGTGTGATGCTGTTGCAAAAAAAGCAAACATGATTCTGGGATGCATTAATTGTGTTGTGAGCAAGACATGAGAAGTCATTCTTCCGCTCTACTCTGCACTGGTTAGGCCTCAGTTGGAGCATTGTGTCCAGTTCTGGGCACTGCATTTCAAGAAAGATGTGGAAAAATTGGAGCGGGTCCAGAGAAGAGCAACAAGAATGATGAAAGGTCTAGAGAATATGGCCTATGAAGGAAGGCTGAAAGAATTGGGTTCGTGTAGTTTAGAAAAGAGAAGATTGAGGGGGGACATGATAGCAGTTTTCAGGTATCTAAAAGGGTGTTATAAGGAGGAGGGAGAAAACTTGTTCATCTTGGCCTCTGAGGATAGAACAAGAAGCAATGGGCTTAAACTGCAGCAAGGAAGGTTTAGGTTGGACATTAGGAAAAGGTTCCTAACTGTCAGAGTAGTCAAACACTGGAATAAATTGCCCAGGGAGGTTGTGGAATCCCCATCTGTGGAGATATTTAAGAGTAGGTTAGATAAATGTCTATCAGGGATGGTCTAGACAGTAGTTAGTCCTGCCATGAGGGCAGGGGACTGGACTCGATGACCCCTCGAGATCCCTTCCAGTGCTAGTATTCTATGATTCTATGATTCTACTGTGTTGTACAGTGTAACTCTGATAGAAATTGCATCATTTAGTAACACGGGATAAAAAAGTGCACCAAATTAATCCTCAGGGTATGAGTTATACCCAGGGTGACTTTGCTTCACTCAGTAGCTTAATTAGATGTGGTGCCTCTCTGAGCTCTGTTATTCATGGTTACTTCAGGGAGCATATCCCATGGATCACAGATCTGGGTATAAAACTTATCAAACACTCAAAATTGGCATTTTCTTTCAATGGGGAAACAACACATCTCTCTCCTCTCAGCAGGTATGTGCTGTTGTCCTGCATCACTGTTACACACGCCTATAGATACCATGGTGATCAGGAGATACAGAATTCATGACCTACACAACCAAAAGGATCATCCCACCCTGAGCTAAACAAATAACTCACATAATTGGAAATAATAGACAATTACATAGTCCCTGAAGCCTGTGGTTTCGAGTATTTCTCAGGATTTTATTAGAGAACTGTGTAAATGCCATTTCACAGGCAAAAAAGCTTAATTAGCACAGCACACAAACTTTACGCCAGACATGCTGATACACAGAACTCCCCTTGCCCAAAGAGGGTAGAGAGATTGACACTCATTTACTCTCACCCCTTTTTGAGCTAAGCAATAATCTCATCACACTGAGATGTTTTCACCCTGATTCTCTCACAGCAGAGTCAAAAGTCACTGTTTGCTGCTCAGACTAGTGAATAAGAATTTGTGGCGCGATTAACCTGTGTGTCCTTGTATTTTGACAGAATGTGCATTGTATGGAACAACTGGAATGACCAGATGTGAACATCTGCCTCTCTGGACTAAGACCTTCATTGAGCTGGTACTAGTGCCATTAAAAAATCAATCTCAATTTTTTTTCATTTAAGTTGTTGGAGAGAAGGGTTAGGTTGACTGAGCCATCCACGGGCCCACACCACTGTAGCTGCCTGATCTCTGCTCAGAGGAGATGGAAGAGGGAAATCACTCGGTGGTGACTGAGTTCATTCTCTCAGGACTAACAGATCGTCCGGAGCTGCAGGTCCCTCTGTTTGTGCTGTTCCTACTGATTTATCTTATCACCTTGGTTTGGAATGGGGGGATGATCTTGCTAATCACGACTGACCCCCAACTACACACCCCCATGTACTTTCTCCTCCGGAATTTGTCGTTCTGTGATCTGTGCAGTTCCACAGTAATAGCCCCTAAGATGCTGCAGAATTTCTTAGCTGAGAGGAAAAGCATTTCGTACATTGCCTGTGCAGTGCAAATGTATTTCTTCCTTGTTTTTGTAGATGTTGAGTGTCTCTTGCTGGCTGTGATGGCGTACGACCGTTATGTGGCCATCTGTAACCCGCTGCTCTATATGGTTACTATGTCCAGGCAGCGCTGTAACCAGCTAGTGGCTGGATGCTATTTTGTGGGCTTGGTGGATGCATTGATACTCACATGTTGTACATTTCGGTTGTCATTCTGCCACTCCAACCTCATCAGGCATTTCTCCTGTGAAATCCCCCCTTTATTAGCGCTCTCCTGCTCTGAAACAAACATCAATGAGATTGTGCTGTTTGCTTCTATGTGCTACACTGTAGTAATCAGCATTGTGACCATCCTCCTGACCTATGTGTATATCATCTCCACCATCCTGCAGATCCGCTCTCCTGAGGGCCGGCGCAAAACCTTCTCCACCTGCACTTGTCACTTGACTGCAGTGGTCCTGTTTCATGGCACCCTCCTTTTCATCTATTTCCGACCCACCTCCAGCTATTCCTTGGACACAGACAAAATGGCCTCTGTGTTCTACACGCTGGTCATCCCCATGTTGAACCCCCTCATCTACAGCCTGAGGAACAGGGAGGTGAAGGACGCCATGAGGAAAATAATAAACTCCTAAGCAATTCTTGATTCGGTTCATCTCAGTGCTGGTTGAGCAATGGGGAGTGGAAACTGGTGAATTAATTTCCCAATCCATAGTGATGTCATTTTGGAAAGAGCATGGTAGAATGGATAATTATTGTAGGGTTCTTTTTATTAATTTCTTTGTATATCAATAAGACCTATAGGTTCCAACTTAGATCAGTGCTTCAGGGATTCACTAAGGGTACGTCTCCACTGCATCCCTAGTTCGAACTAGGGAAGCAAATGGAGACAATGAGGAGTAAAATGAGGAGTAACATTAGTTCGGACTAAGGGCTTTAGTCCGAACTAACGTGTCCCGGCGCGCACTTCCTGGTTCGAATCAGCTGTGATTCGAACTAGCGCGCCGGCGAGATCATGTTAATGGAGCGCGGGATATTTAAATCCCCGCTTCATTAACTACTTCGGTTGTCTCCATTTGAGTCCCTAATTCGAACTAGGGATGCAGTGTAGACGTACCCTAAGCTATTATCCCAGCAAAATTAAAGGAGGCACCAGTTTCACATATCTGAGCATATAAATATTGGACATTTTCTTTGCGCCCATTGATCTGTATGTATCTGGTGAGAGGGGGACGGCATCAAATGTCCACTTGTTAGTAGCTGGCTTAGTTTCATTATGACATGTTTGATTTCTATGGCTGAAGCAAAGGGACTTGTAGAGATTTTCCCCTGGATTCTCTCCATGCTATATGAGGAAAACATCATTTCCATCACAACGTCCTTCACTTCACCTTAAGGGAGCAACAAAACAAATAGGACCTGGGTGTCTAAGAGAGAGCACGGTCTGTGTGAATCCTCTTTGACAGTTTGCACTGAACAGAATGCAAAATAGCACCAAAAGTGTGAGTTTTCCCTACAACATAAATTAAACTCTAGATATTTATATATAGTTAGTACGTTTACTGTGAGTTCTTGCCCTTAGTTCTCCTGGGATGTATTACAGACTTGGGTTGTTAAATTGAGAGTAACTGCTAAACTTGAATGGTCGATGCATTTTGCATCAACTACTTAATTAGTCGATAGCGTGCCTTCACCTTTGAAGTGTAGCAACCGCCCTAGGGTTGCTACACTTCAAAGGCAAAAGCACTGCATGGAGCCAGGGTCAGCTGTGGACTCCACTGACCCTGGGCTTTGTGCGGCACTGCCGCTTTGAAATGCCGCAGGAACACCCCAGCCGGCCCCAGGCTGTTCTGAAATGCCGCAGGAACACCCCAGCCGGCCCCAGGCTGTTCGCAGCATTTCAAAGTGGCAATGCTACATGGAGCCCGGGGTCTCGCTCCAGGGTCTATGCGGTGCTGGAGTTTTGAAGTACCCTGTCCTCTTCCTCCCCACTCCTTGCTGCCTCTTTTGGAGAGAGGCAGCAAGAGAAGGAAAGCGACTAGTCGACAAGCTTGTCGACTATCCAATAAGCATTTGCTTATCAGAGAATCGACTAGTCCTTCACATTCCTATTACAGCCTGTGAAATGTAGGAATTTGGGGATGGGTCCACAGAATGTGAATGAAGAAATGGAGGAAATCTGAAAATTGCCTAAACTTTTGGCAATATGATAACATTGACAAAAATGTCCTTTTGGGAGCAAGCAAACACTTGATGACCTCCTGAGGTCTCTTCCAGCTCTGTGATTCTATGATTCTATGATTTTACATGACCAGAAATGGTGCATGTCTTTTCCTTCCTCATTCTGCTTCAATGTAAATGGAAAGCCAGTGTTGGGCTAGCGTGGCAAAATGGATGGGAGTGGAAGAGGCGGTGATGCTGCAGATTGCCACGTAGACTTCAATCCGGTGATCAGAGCACTCATGTGGGATGTGAGAGACATGGGTCAATACCTGTCTTGTGTACTGAAGCAATTTGAAAGTGCGTCTCCCACACAGCTGGGGTGCGCCCTGGTGACTGGCTGTGTCATGTCGTGGATCTTCCTCAGGGCTGGGCAATGCTCATGGTGTATGTTGATTTAAGTTATGCTACTGCAAATTAACGTAGTTTAGTTTGACGTGCAGCGGTGCCCACATCTTGTGCACACCGTGCTGTGTCAACAGGAGAGCTATGGAACTGAACCAATGTCACTTAGATCACCTGGCAGGATCAGTGTTCACCAGCCTTGGGAAATATCCTCTAAATGGGCTGGGTACAGATGTAGATGGACAATTGATGCCCCATTGATCTGATGTGTCTCCACCAGACATGCCAGACAAACCTAGCTTCATTTCTGGCAACAGTGCTGATGTAGCCAGTCATGGCCTCCTGGAGCCATGGTGTTCCTGAGAGCCCCAGGCAGAATCACAAGGCCAGGCAGACAGAATGATTCTGTTGACTAGTTGTCAGAGGCACCCACCTATGGTGTGTCTAGACTACATGACTCCTTCGACGGAGCCATTTAAAGTAGTTTACTTGGCATAGTCAAAGAAGTGGGGATTTAAATAATCCCCGCTTCATTAAAATGGCTGACAATCAGCTGATCTGGCACAGCACGGCAGTCTAGATGTGGCGCGGTCGATAAAGGAAGCCTTTGTCAACTGCTCCGGTAAACCAAAGCATGGCAGCCATTTTTATGTTAATGAAGTGGGGCTTATTTGAAACCCCACTTCTTTGACTATGCCGAGTAAACTATTTTACATGGCTACAGCAACAGAACCATGTCATCTAGATTTGTCATCTAGTTTGTGTGTTTTTGTATTCATAGTATCATAGAATCATAGAGCTGGAAGAGACCTTAGAGGGTCATCACGTCCAGCCCCCTGCCCTAGGCAGGACCAATCCCAATAAAATCAACCCAGCCAGGGCTTTGTCAAGCCGGGACTTAAACACTTCTAGGGATGAAGACTCCACTACTTCCCTAGGTAACCCATCCCAGTGCTTCACCACCCTCTTAGTGAAATAGTTTTTCCTAATATCCAACCTGGACCTCTCCCACCACAATTTGAGACCATTGTTCCTTGTTCTGCCATCTGTCACTACTGTGTATTGAAATATTTGGGAGCATCTTGAGAAGAAGATTTGCACAGGCCATTTTCTATTAATAAAACGACAGACTTTATATGATCTGGTGTTGTCCAGAAAGGTGCTGGACAGTACCAGACACACATTCCATAAAGCATCACTAGACCCTGTGATCTAGTGCTCTCTGCTTTCAGGCTGAAAAGCTGCCAGAGTAGGAGCCCAGAGACTGAAGTACAACCTTGCAGTATGGTACAGCATGTGGGACTTGGCCTCACTCTCTTACCTATAGGTTTTGCAGCCCTGTTCCTCTATTGCCATGAGAAGGAAAAATGCTCTATAAGGAAGAGGAGTGTCTATCACAATTTGGGCTTTGTTCCTGGCTCAACCACAGGCCTCTTGTGTGATGCTGAATCAGCATGTTGACTCTCTCTGTGATGGAAGTTGTGACAATAAATAGAATAAACTTTGCAAGGTGTTCAGAGACGCTACATTGATGACATGTAATAGCCCTGAGAGTGACCTCCACCACGGCTTTTTAGGGAGTTTTGCTTATGTACAGTTTAATTGCTCTGCCTCATTAAAGGTAATGTTTAAGTCAGTAATTGGGACAACCAAAATGGAGTCTGTGACCCTGACCTAAGGATTCATGTGGGATCTCCTCAGGCAATGAGCACTCAGAGACCGGTCTAAACTAGATTTTCCGGCTAAATGCTCACAAGGTTTCCATTCCCCTCAGGCTTTCCCTGCCCTTGTGGCTTTGTAAGGGCTTTGTTGCTTCATCCTCAGCTGCTATCCGCCATAGTGGCAGCTCCACCCCCTGAGCACCAGGGGCAGCCACAGTCGCACCTTCAGGAGTGGGGGGGCAGGGTATTTTACTATCTGCACCCACACACAGCCTGCTTATAATACGTCCAGCCTGCGGGTCCTCTGAACCCCCCAGTGTGGGACAAGACATCATGAAGGGGAAAGGAGTCCAGGAGCGCAAGCAGTATTTAAAGAAGGCTTATTAAAGACACAGGCCGAAACCATCCCGATGCCCAGTAAGAAAAGCAAATATAGTAGGCGACCAGATTGGCTGACTGGGGACATCCTTGATGAGCTTAAACACAAAAAGGAAGCTTACAAGAAATGGAAACTTGGACAGATGACTAGGGAGGAGTATAAATATATTGCTTGAGAATACAGGGAAGTTATCAGGAAGGAGGAAACACAATTGGAATTGCAGCTAGCAAGGGATGTGATGAGTAACAAGAAAGGTTTCTATAGGCATGTTGGCAATAAGGGGTTGATCAGAGACGGTGTGGGGACCTTACTGGAGGAGGGGGTAATCTAGTGACAGATGATGTGGGAAAAGCTGAAATACTCAATGATTTCTTTGCCTCTGCCGTCACAGACAAGGTCAGCTCCCAGACTACTGCACTAGACAACTCAGAGACACCTTTGCCTGGCCCTGCGTCATGGTTCAGGCAAACCACACACAGTTCTGGAAAATCGTTGCTGGTACAAGTGATGCAGGAACTGACCAGAGGCTGTGTGCAGCTTGACCTGCTGCTCACAAACAGGGGGGAATAAGTAGGGGAAGTAGAGGTGGGTGACAACCTGGGCAGCAGTGATCATGAGATGGTAGATTTCAGGTTCCTGAGAAAAGGAAGAAAGGAGAGTGGCAAAATACACACTCTGCAATTCAGAAAAGCAGATTTTGACTCCCTCTGGGTATGTCTACACTACCCCGCTAGTTTGAACTAGTGGGGTAATGTAGGCATACCGCACTTGCAAATGAAGCCCGGGATTTGAATTTCCCGGGCTTCATTTGCATAAGCGGGGCGCCGCCATTTTTAAAACCCCGCTCGTTCGAACCCCGTGCAGCGCGGCTACACGGGGCACGAACTAGGTAGTTCGAACTAGGCTCGTGGAATGAGTTCGAACTAGGAGGATAGTGTAGACATACCCTCTGAAAACTGATGGGCAGGATCTCCTGGGAGCTAACATAAGGGGAAAGGAGTCCAGGAGAGCCGACAGTATTTTAAAGAAACTTTATTAAAGACACAAGAAGAAACCATCCCAATGCGCGGTAAGAAAAGCAGGCGACCAGATTGGCTTACTGGGGAAATCCTTGGTGAGCTAAAACACAAAAAGGAAGCTTATGAGTGGAAACTTGGACAGACTCCTGAGGTCTCTGCCAGCCCTCTGATTCAATTATCCTCAACAGCACAGGGTCTGCCTGATTGGAGGTGAGATAGTACTACTGTGTCCTGGAAAGCCACCTCTCAGCCTCCCCTTAGCTCCTCTAAATCAGCCACTCTATCCTCCAAAGCTTGTTCACTGTCTCTGAGGGCCACGATCTCCTTGCACTGAATGCACACATATGCCACCCGCCCACAAGGCAGGTAATCATACATGTTATATTGGGTGCAATAAACAGGATAGCCCCTACTCTGCTGTTGGACTTCTGCCTACATGCTCTCCTATAGCTAATTAGGCTATTGATAGGGTTTTTATTTAAATCAGGTAGTTTTGGTTTTACTTCAGTTTAAAAGTTTTAAAGAATGACAAGAGTACCTGCCCCCCTTCCAACTCACCTTCTAAACTCCCTCACAAAAACCCCTGTTAGCTATCCCTGGTCGCTTACTAACAGTAAGACTTGGCAGTATTTCTGAAGGGATCTATTGCGTTTTCAACCAAAAGCTTTCTGACTCCACAAACAAAGCTTTGCTGATCAGCTCGACACAGTCCCAGGGTTGAACTTCGAAAACAGGTAGATGAAATAGACACCCTGTTGTACTGTGTAACTCTGATAGAAATTGCATCATTTAGTAACACAGGAGGAAAGAGTGCACCAAATTCATCACCAGTGTGATTTTGCATCACTCAGTAGCTTAATTAGATGTTGTACCTCTTGAGATCACTTATTCCCAATTACTTCTGGGAGCATGTCCCATGGATCACAGTTCGGGGTATAAAACTTCCTGCATACTCAAAATTGGCACTTCTTTTTAATGGGGAAACACCACATCTCCCTCCTCATCAGGTATGTATTATTGTCCTTCATCAGTCACACACATACAGACACCAGGGCGATTACCTACTATGGAATTCATGACCTACAACACTAAATGTCTCAGCCCTATCTTAGCTATAGAAACAACCACATGATTGGAAAATATAGGCAAGGGCATAGTCCCTGAAGTCCCTGGTTTCCACTATTTCTCAGGATTTTCTTACAGAACACCGTAAATGACATTTCAGCTGCAAAAAGGCTTAATTAGCAGAGCACACAAGTTTGTCCCCAAACACACATGCTGAGCCACAGAGCTCCCCTGGCCCAAAGAGGGTTAAGACTGACACTACTCTCACCCTTCCATGAGCTAAGCAATAAACTTTTCACACTAAGATGGTTTTCACCATGAATCTCCAAAAGCAGATCAAGAAGTCACTGTTTGATGCTCAGATCAGTGAAGAGGAGAATTTATGTGTGTGTGTCATGATTAACCTGAGTGTCCTTGTATGTGTAGTGTGTGCATTGTATGGAACAACTGGAATGACTAAGTGTGAAGATCTAGCTCTGTCCACTAAGCCCATCCCCAGTTGTATACAGGTGCCCATTAAGAAACTGATCTCCACTTTGCTTCACTTACTTCATTACAGAGAAGGGACAGATTCTCAGAACCAACTGATCCACCCACATCCCTGATCTTGCCTCAGAGGAGATGGAAGAGGGAAATCACTCGGTGGTGACTGAGTTCATTCTCTCAGGACTGACAGATCGTCCGGAGCTCCAGGTTCCCCTGTTTTTGTTGTTCCTACTGATTTATGTTACCACTCTGGTCTGTAATGGTGGGATGATCTTGTTAATTACAATTGACCCACAACTTCACACCCCTATGTATTTTTTCCTCAAGACTTTGTCTTTCTGTGATCTCTGCTGTTCCACAGTAATAGCCCCTAAGATGCTGCAGACTTTCCTAGCTGAGAGGAAAAACATTTCGTACATTGCCTGTGCTGTGCAAATGTACTGCTTCCTTGTTTGTGTAGCTCTTGAAAGCCTCTTGCTGGCTGTGATGGCGTATGACCGTTATGTGGCCATCTGTAACCCACTGCTCTATACAGTCACTATGTCCAAGCAGCGTTGCAACCTGTTGGTGGCTGGGGTGTTTGCTGTGGGGTTGGTGGATGCAACGATACTCACATGCTGTACATTTCAGCGGTCGTACTGCCGCTCCAACATCATCAGGCATTTCTTCTGTGGCATCGCCCCATTGCTGCCACTCTCCTGCTCTGACACCCGCATCAATGAGATTGTGATGTTTGCTTCTACGTGTTACACAGTAGTGATCCCCACTGTGACTATCGTCCTCTCCTATGTCTGTATCATCTCCGCCATCCTTCAGATCCGCTCTGCTGAGGGCCGGCTCAAAGCCTTCTCCACCTGCACTTCTCACTTGACTGCAGTGGGCATTTCTCATGGCACCCTCCTTTTTATATCCTTCCGGGCAACCTCCAGTAATTCCATGGACAGAGACAAAACAGCCTCATTGTTCTACACACTGATTATCCCCATGCTGAACCCCCTCATCTACAGCCTGAGGAACAGGGAAGTAAAGGACGCTCTGCGGAAAGCCATGAAAAAAGTCCCAAGGAATTCCTGACTTTGTTCATTCCTCTGCACGTTGACTGATGGGGAATGGAAACAGAGGAATTCAATTCCTAGCCCCATACTAATGTCATCTCGTAGAGCTCACAGTAGTATTGTTCATTATTACATTGATATTATTATTTGTTTGTTTATATCCCAAATGAAGTCTGTAGGCCCTAATTGAAATCGGTGCTTTGTTATGCTATTACTCCAGCAAAAGTAAAGGAGGCAGCTGTTTCACATGTGTGGGTATGTAAATATACATAATTTGCTTTGAATCCACGGACCTTCTTGAATTTGCAGCGAAGTGGGGGGGATTCAAATGTCTCTCTTCTTTCTAGCTGGGTTGCTTTATTTGTAGCTAGCTTGGTTTCATTAGGATGTGTGTAATTTCTATGGCTGAAGGAAAAGGAGTTGTAGCAGAGTTTGTCTCCTGGTTTTTGTCCATGTACTATGAGGAAAAACATTATTTTCATCACAATGTCATTCACTTCATTTTGAGGGAACAATAAGAGAAATAGAAGCACAGTGTATGTACATCCTCTGTGACAGTTTGCACTGAACAGAATACAAAATAGCACAAAAGAATGAATTTTCTCGACAACATAAATAAAATAGAGATAAAATCCGACACCAGATATTTACTTCCCATCAGCAGGTTAGTTACGTATTCTTCCTCTTAGATCTCTTGGGATGTATTATAGACTGGGGAGGGTAGTGGTTCTGGAAATTTTATGGGTGTGGAGATTGTGCGGGAGAAATGGATGAAACTGCAAACATAAATGTTTTTTAGTTCACGGTTGCTTAGAAACTATTCACCTCTACCCGATCCTTATCTGAAAATTCCCTATACATTGAGCAAATTGAAAATATTTTTTGAAAAATAAAATATCTGTTGGTGGATCATTAACATCCGTAAGTCCTTATATAGCCCTCATAAATGGATTTCTGTGAGCATCTCAAAATCTGTATTATTTTGATTGTCATAACTTCAATGTTAGATCCATTTTACAAATGAGGGACAGAGAAATTAATGTCCTGCTGCAAGGTTACATCAGAGGTCTGCAGGAAACCCAGGAACTAAGGCCCAGATTAATGAATTCCAAGTTAATGCTCTACCTACCATTAGATGATCTTTCCTATTCTTAACAATAAAGGAAGTGTATAATATTTATGTAAAAGAGTGACAAAACAGCTCTTTTTTTTTCTACACCAGCTCATAATCTGCTGATCATCATTGTTCTGGTAAAATGTGTGTGATAACATTATATGTAAAATTAGAAGATTCTGCTGCATGATGTATTGAACTGTTTCATGTTAAGAAAAAGATGGATTAAGCAATTCCTCCGAGAAAAAAGGGAAATTGGTGCTTCAGCCAGGTGTCAACCAAGTTAAATGATATCTTGCCGGGCGAAGAGGCCATCCTTGGGCAGGAAGAAGGGTATGAGTGAGAGATCTATATTTTGGTAAGGAAATGGCTGGGTTTTGCTGTCTCCTCAGACATTGTCTCCAGAATCTCAGGCTGATGATGATTCTTTGCAATAGAGAATTGTTGAACAAAGGCAAATACCTGAAAGGTACCATCCATCCCTTTCTTTCTGGATTGAATGATTAGTTGACAAGCAAGCGAACATTTTACATGACCAGAAATAGCATGTCTTTCCTTCCTCATTTTCCTTCAGTGTAAAGGGCTAGCCTGGCTAAATGAATGGGCGTGGAGGAGGCGGTGATGCTGCAGCTTGCTGTGTAGTCTTCAACCCGTTGACCAGAGCACTCACGTGGGATGACATGGGTCAATCCCCCTCTGTCTGGTGTGTTGAAGCAACTTGGAAGTGGGGAGCATCTTAGTGACTGGCTGTGTCGTGTCCTGGGTTTTCCTTATCGCTGGGCAAGGCTCACACTGTGCATTGATTCCAGTTATGCTACTGCAAGTTCATGTAGCTTAGTTTGACGTGCAGCGCTGCCCACATCCTGTGCTCACCATGCTGTGTCAATGGGAGAGTTATGGAACTGAACCCATGTCACAGAGATCACCTGCCAGTATCAGTGTTCACCAGCCTTGGGACTGATCCTCTGCGCGCGCTGGGTACAGATGTCACTGGGCAATTGCTGCCCTATTGATCTGATCTGTCTCCACCAGACATGACAAACAAACTTGGCTTCATTTCTGGCAACAGTGTCCATGTTACCAGTGGTGCAGCTCTGGCCTCAGTCTCTCCTGCTGGAGCCGTGGTGTTCCTGAGAGCCCCAGGCAAAATCACAGGGCCAGACAGAGAGAATGATTCTATTGACTGGTTGCCAGGAGCACCCACCGAGAGGGGGAGCTGCTCAGTTTCCTGTCCGTGTTCCAATGGGTCTGTCATTTGTGTTAGACCATAGAACCACTTTGAAAGGAGAGATTGAGAGCGACCCAGACAGGAATAGCTCATTGCTCTGTGGCTGGGATTCTCTCTGGAAAGGCAGGAAACCAAAGTGCACATCTTTCCCTAGCTTTGAACAGACAGGGGTATTGAACATAGGTGTGTTACCTCACAGGGGAACACCCTGACTATTTGCCAAACAATTACAAAGCGAGAGTGCACCACTGCCTCCTTATTTCGGACTCAATGGGTACGTCTAAACTACATGGCTCCGTCAATGGAGCCATGTAGATGAGAGTTGTAAGACATAGGAAAATGAAGTGGCGATTTAAATAATCGCCGCTTCATTTACATCAAAATGGCTGCCGCGCTGTGCCGATCAACTGTTTGTCAGCACAGCGCAGTAGTCTGGACCCGTGTATAGTGTAAGACATTAGCTTCAGAAAGTTAGTAAAAGTCTTGAGGACTATAATATCTAAGCAAATAAGCTTTCTTCAGACTTATAGAATAATGAAACCACCCCTTCCCCCCCGAGATATTTGAGAGTAGAAAAGAGAAATCAAGTACATTCGTAGATGTAATGTCTTTAATACAGACATTGTTCTGTGTGGACTGCTGGAAGAGGAGCTACAAAATAGGTAATCATCGTCATTATACGTGGTGAGGCTCACTAAGTGAAAGACTCTGGTTACCTACAGTAACCGATGGCCAATTTTGCTTGGTAACCAATCAATGTAGGTACCAATATGTCTCCCATGGAGTGTCCTGATACAAATCCAAATTTCTCTATTCCTCCAAAATATCCTAATTTTGATAGGGAACCAAGCTACTTCCCTTATTTCACTAGGATTACATTTAAAGACATTGTTAGCTCATAAAGAGATCCACTTCATAGTAATTACTAGTGATATGTATAAAGCAAAAAAAGCTATTTCCCCAATTAATAAAGGAAGTTAATGAGTTTTTCTCAGTCCCTGATGTGGATGATAGATTTGTATCCTGGAATCATGAGAATAATCTCAATAAATCCCTGAACTATAACCCATTTTTACAATCCAACAGGTATAAGCAAAGATCTGGACAGATACCATACTATATCTATATCTATACCTACATCTATATCTATGGAACACAACCCAGAAATATAGCAAGAGTATCATCTGTATGGGTATGTCTACACTACCCCGCTAGTTCGAACTAGCGGGGTAGTGTAGACATACCCTATGATACTCCTCCTCTACTCCAAATTTGGGAAAAATATTGATGAAACCATCCCTACAAATGTTGGGTCAATTACATCCGTAGCAGTGTGAAAGGGTTCATTTTACATTTTACCCCATCAAAGGGGTGGGTTTCCTATAGGGCTAACCTCCTTGCTTGCTATAGATATATAAATGTATGATTTCCTTATGGGTTTGATTATATCTTCATTATAATAAGTTCCAGTAGGTTTATATTGGCAGTTTGGGACTTACAGGCCACATCCTATATGTTGAGCTAAAGCCAAGCTAGCCTGCACATGCCTGGGGCCTTTCACCTAGATTGCAAAGTCAATGAACATATATTCAAGCCATTTCACATAAATAAAACAATCTTCAGTGGCATACGGGCTTCCAAGAAAGTCTTCAAACTTAGCAGATACCTCATTACTTAGAAAAACTCAAAATAACCAGTTAAGACCAGATCAAATAACCAGGTATAATTGACACATAAGATAATAAGTTGAAATCAATGATATAATCCACTAAATTCCCTTGATTATTTCAAACATCAGTACTGGGAATTATGACAGACACAAGGAGAACCTGAAAAAGGCTGCATTACAGTACAGAATGAGGGACTGGGTTGCTATTTCTTACCTCTATGGCTGTGTCTAGACTGGCAAGTTTTTCCGCAAAATCATCTGCTTTTGCAGAAAAACTTGCCAGCTGTCTACACTGGTCGCTTGAATTTCTGCAAAAGCACTGACGATCTCATGTAAGATTGTCAGTGCTTTTGCGGAAATACTATGCTGCTCCCATTTGGGCAAAAGTCTTTTTCCGAAAAACTTTTGTGCAAAAGGGCCAGTGTAGACAGCAGAGATTTCTTTTCCGCAAAAACGCCCCGATCGCGAAAATGGCAATCGGGGCTTTTTTGCGGAAAAGCGCGTCTAGATTGGCCACGGACGCTTTTCTGCAAAAAGTGCTTTTGCGGAAAAGCGTCCTGCCAATCTAGACACGCTTTTCCGAAAATGCTTTTAGAGGAAAACTTTTCCGTTAAAAGCATTTCCGGAAAATCATGCCAGTGAAGACATAGCCTATAGGTTTTGCACCGCTGTTCCTCTATTGCCACGAGAAGGAAAAATGCCCTATAAGGTAGAGCACTCGTCTAGTGCTCTATAATTTGGGGCACTGGTCCTAGCTCAACAATGGGCCTCTTGAATCAATACATTTACTTTCTCTGGGATAGCAGTTGTGACGATAGATAGAATAAAGTTTGCAAAGTGCTCAGAGATCCTACTCTGATGACCTGTAATGGAGCTAAGGCTGATCCCATGGTAGCTCCTGCTGGGATTTAACTCTCCAACAGGGCACCTTGCTCAGATGGTGCCTCGCCACCGTCACTTCTGCTCCATACCATGACCCATATTATTCTCCTGGCCATAGTGACCTTTTCTGGGCACAGTGCCCCACCCCGTTATCTTCCCCCTTCTAGGGCAGCAACAGTTCTAACGCCCATCACTTGCCTCAAGGGACAACTGCAGCCTAATGTTCAGTCCCAGACTTCTGGGGTATGATGAAGTCTGGATACCAGCCACTCTCCTCATTTTCAAGTGGGGTGAAAAGAAGGAGGAACTCAGGCCTGCCTGCCACGCTGAATTGCAACTGAGGGACATTATAATCACCAACCAGCCACTGACCCAAAATCTTCCTGATTTCTTGCATCATCTACCCGTAGCCTAAATCCCTTCTGTCTCTCTCTATCAGGGCTTCAGTCTGTCAGCTACTTCGGCAGTAGCTCCCCTTTGCTCCCTTGACTCCATAGACCCCTGCTTTGGCTGTGGTGCTCCTATCCAGGCAACCAATCCAGGCAACATTCCACGGGGCCTTCTGTTCAACAGTCCTTCTTATATGTTCCAGCCTGGCCCTGATTGGCTGCTCCACAGGTTGGCTCAGTAAGTCCTCTTCCAATTGGCTGGGTTCTCTCCAAGGCTGCCTTCACCAATCTTCCCCTGTGTGGCTCAAGGACATGTCAGCATTTACAAACATTCATGAACCCTATCGAAAGGCACCTGAGGAGGGTCACTCCCATTCAGAGATGCGCAGACAGCGAAGAAAGAATTTAAGACCCACATTTTCACAGGAGTCCATAGGCTCACGGAATTAGTGAATGCTTTGGAAAATGCTGCTTCCAGGGGCATGGAATGAGAAGAGGCCACTACAGACCCTTTCAGAATGGCCATTTCTAGCTTTCCAGGGAAAGGCCCAATTAACAATGGAGAACAGATGTCTGTGGTCACTTCCTATGGTCTCCATCAAGCACAATGAGTGCACATATGTGGCCTATTTCAGGGAGTGACATAGCCAGAAAAGGACATAGACTATCATTGTGATTGGTCTGCAATAGAGAGAAATTGCATCACTTAACACCATAGGAAAGAGTGCAGCAAATTAATCCCCAGGGATAAGTAA
Source organism: Pelodiscus sinensis (assembly GCF_052426305.1). Classification (NCBI taxonomy): domain Eukaryota; kingdom Metazoa; phylum Chordata; order Testudines; family Trionychidae; genus Pelodiscus; species Pelodiscus sinensis. Next base: position 132,687,396 of record NC_143056.1, on the reverse strand, counting down.
CACCAGGGAGACATTGGTTCACTCCGCTCATTAATTAGGTGTGGTGCTTCTCTGCACTCAGTTATTCCTACTTACTTCAGGGAACATTCCCCAAGGATCAGTTCTCAGTATAAAACTTCTGGAATGCTCAAAATAGGCAATTTCTATCGATGGGGAAACCCCACCACATCTCCTTCTTCTCAGCAGGTAGGTGCTCCTGTCGTGCATCACCGCCATACTCAGACAGCCCTCCATGGTGATCAGAACATTTTTCATTCATGGTCTCTAATGCTAAAAACTTCTGTCCAGAACCTACCCTTTGAGGTACAGACACACCATCTTAGGCAATTATGTAGCCATTGAGGCGGGTGGTTTCCAGTATCTCTCAAGGTTTTCTTACAGACCAATGGAAATGCCATATCAGATGGCGGGGGGTGGGGGGGGATGTACAGAAAGCATGTTTTACCCCTAACTGACATGCTCAGCTAGAGAACTCCCCTTGCGCAAAGAGGGGAGAGAGCATGAAATTCATTTACTCTCACCCCTTCCTGAGCTAAGCAATCATCTCTTCAATCTGAGATGACTTTCAGCCTGATTCTTTCACAACAAAACCACAAGTCTCTGTTTGCTACTCAGATTAGTGAAGAGGAGTGTTTGTCAGTGTGGCACGATTAACCTCCATGTCTTTGTAGATATACAGTTTGTGGATTGCATGGAACAACTGACGTGACCAGTGTGAACATCTAGCTCTGTGGACTAAGCTCTTCCCTGATCCTGTACTGATGACCATTAAGAAGCTGCATTTTTCTTCCTTTAATTTGTGACAGAGAAGGGATAATTTCCCTGTGCCATCCGCCTGCCCACTTCACTGTAGCTGCCTGATCTCAGCTCAGAGGAGATGGAAGAGGGAAATCACTCGGAGGTGACTGAGTTCATTCTCTCAGGACTGACAGATCGTCCGGAGCTGCAGCTCTCCCTATTTTGTGTGTTCCTATTGATTTATGTTGTCACCCTGGTAGGGAATGGGGGGATGATCTTGTTAATCATGATTGACCCCCGACTCCACACCCCCATGTACTTTTTCCTTGGTCATTTGTCTTTTTGTGATCTCTGCTATTCCACAACAATTTCCCCCAAGATGCTGCTGAATTTCTTAGTGGAGAGGAAAAGCATTTCCTACACTGCCTGCGCTGCGCAAATGTATTTCTTCATCGCTTTTGCAGACCTTGAGTGTCTCTTGCTGGCTGTGATGGCGTATGACCGTTATGTGGCCATCTGTAACCCACTGCTCTATATGGCCACTATGTCTAGGCAGCGCTGTAACCAGCTGGTGGCTGGGGTGTGTACTGTGGTGTTGTTGGAATCAATGATACACACATGTCTGATATTGCGGCTGTCATTCTGCCGCTTCAATATCATCAATCATTTCTTTTGTGATTTTCCTGCACTGCTGGCGCTCTCCTGCTCTGACATCCACCTCAATGAGATTGTGATGTTTGCCTTTACATGTTTCATTACTTTGAATAGCGCTCTGATCATTCTCTTCTCCTATGTCTGTATCTTCTCCACCATCCTGCGGATCCGTTCTGCTGAGGGCCAGCGCAAAGCCTTTTCCACCTGTGCCTTCCACTTGATTGCAGTGGTCATATTATATAGCACCCTCCTTTTCATCTATTTCCGACCTACCGCCAGCCAATCCATGGACACAGACAAAATGGCCTCCGTATTTTATACACTGGTGATCCCCATGTTGAACCCCCTCATCTACAGCCTGAGGAACAGGGAGGTGAAGGACGCCCTGAAGAAAGCCATGAACAAACTCCTAACCCATTCCTGAATCTGTTCATTTCAACAAAGGGGAGCGGAAACAGGTGAATTCAATCCTAGCCCATTGCAATGTCGTTTTGCACAGCTCGTGGTATTTTTGCTCATTATTATACTGTTCTCATTATTAATTTGTTTACATATCAATAAGTCCCCCAGTCCTCCACTGAGCTCTATTATCGTATGACTGCAGCAACATTAAAGGAGACACCTGTTTCACATATGTCACTAGCTTTTAAGCATGGAGCTGTTTGTACTTTGAAAGTACAGGGGGACCTCAAATGTCCCTCTTCTTTGTAGCTGGGTTGGTTTAATTATGACATGTGTGATTCCTATGGCTGAAGCGAAGGGATCTGTTGTAGAGATTGTCCCCTGGTTTGTATTCGTGCACTAGAAGGAAAAATATCATTTCCATCATGACGTCCTTCACATCATCTTAAAGGAACAACAAGGCAAACAGGAGCATGATGGCTAAGAGAGAGGACGATGCGTGTGCATCCTCTGTGACACTCCGCACTGCACACAATACAAAATAGCACCGAAAACGCAAGCTTACTCTGCAACATGAGTTAAAACAGAGAGAAAATCAGACTCTAGTTATTTACACCTCATTAGTAGGTTACCTGTGTGTTCCTGTCTTAGTTCCCATGAAATGTGTTATAGACTCTAAAGTATAGGGGTTCTGAGACTTGTATGGCTCCGAGGACTGTCAGTGAGAAATGGAGGAAGTTTTGCCCATAACTGACTTTTTATATCATGGCTCCCTATAAAATATGTATCTCACCTTGATCCAAATCTGAAAATTCCCTAAATATTTGGAATAATTGAAAACATGGAGCATAATGGAGAAAACTTTTTACATGACCAGAAATGGCACGAGTTTTCCTGTCTTTTTCTGCTTCAGTGTAACCACAAAGCCAATGCAGGGCTAAACTACCAAAATGGACGGGAGTGGAAGAGGCGGTGCTGCTGCTGTTTTCTTTGTAGGCGTCAATCCCGTGCTCAGAGCACTCACGTGGGTATGTGCGAGATACGGGTCAATCCCCTTCTGTCTGGCGTGTTGAAACAATTTGAAAGTGGGTCTCCCACACTGCTGGGGGGCGCCCTGGTGAATGGCCATGTTGTTTTCTGGATCCTCCTTAGCACAGGTCAATGCTCATGCTGCACGTTGATTTACATTATGCTACAGCAAGCTGGTGTAGCTTATTATGACTTACAGTGACGCCTGCACACTGTGCACACTGTGCTGTCAATGGGAGACCTATGGAACTGAACCCATGTAATTTAGATCACCTGCCAGTCTTAATGTTCACCAGCCTTGGGAAAGACCCTCTGAGTGCTCTGGGTACAGACGTCGCTGGGCAATTGCTGCCCCATTGATCTGATGTGTCTTCACCAGACGTGCCAAACAAACCCGGCTTCATTTCTGGCAACAGTGTCAATGTTACCAGTGGTGCAGCTCTGGCCTCAGTCTCTCCTGCTGGAGCCGTGGCATTCCTGAGAGCCCCAGGCAGAATCATAGAGACAGACAGAGAGAATGATTCTATTGACTGGCTGCCAGGGGCACCCACCTAGAGGGGGAGCTGTTCAACTTCCTGTCCCTGTTCCAATGGGTCTGTCATTTGTTTTACACAGTAGAACCACTTTGAAAGGAGAGATTGAGAGCGATCCAGACAGGAATAGCTCATTGCTCTGTGGCTGGGATTCTCTCTGGAAAGGCAGGAAATCTAAGTGCAGATCTGTGCCCAGCATTGATAAATAAATGGCTGGGGTTTTCTGTCCTCTCAGACATTTGCTTCCTACGCCCCTGGGCTATGTCTACACTACAAGGTTTTTGTGCAACAATGGCCATTTATGCGCAAAAATTGGCATAGCGTCTACACCTCAAGTGTGCTTTTGTGCAAGAAAATTGGCCGAAGCAAAGGCTTTTTGCAGAAGAGTTATTCCTTTCCTGATGAGGAATAACTCCTTTTTGTGCTACAGCTCTTGTGCAAAAAGGCAGGTGTGGACGCTTCAGAGGGGTTTTTGCAAAAGCACAGGTGCTCTGACGGCCATTCTGAGAGCTTTCTTGCACAAGAGTGTCCATGCAGTGTGGACACGCTCTTGCGCAAAAGCACATCACTTTAGTAGTGAGCTTTGAGGCGTGGACGCACTTTTGTGCAAGAAGTTTTTGCACAAGAACTCTACCGCAAAAGGCTTCTTGTGCAAAAACCCTACAGTGTAGACTAAGCCTGGGGATAACAGTGTCCTGCTGGCCATTCTGGGATTTAACTCTCCAACAGTGCAACCTCCTCTGCGGGTGCCTCGCCACTGTCACTTCTGCTCTGCACCCACCACACCATGACCCACATTAATCCTCAGATAGCAACAACCTTTTCTGGACACAGCACCCCACTCTAGTATGCCCTCCATACTGAGGAAATGACAGTTCTTAGTCCTACCACGTGCCTCAGTGGCCAACTGCACCCCAAGGTTCAGTTCCTGACCTCAAGAGCATGATGCAGTCTGGACACCTGCCATTCTCCTCATTTGCAAGTGGGGTGCAAAGAAGGGGGTGACCCAAACCTGCCTGCTATCCTGGGTTGCGACTGAGGGAACCTATGGATGTCAGCTACTTACCTCCCCTTTTCCAACATTTTCCTGTTTCCTTGATCCACTTCCCTGTAGTCACAGCCTCTTTTTAATCCCTGTATCAGGGCTTCAGTCTGTCAGTCACTCAGGCTGTAGCTCCCTTTCCCTCCCCAGACCTTACCCACCACTGCTTTATCTGTGGTGCTCCTATCCAGGCAACCAATCCAGGCAACATTCCAGGGAGCATTCTGTTCACCAGCCCTTCTTGTATGTGCCAGTCTGTGTGGGTCAGCCATACCACTACAAGGCAATAATAGGACTGCCAATAGCCTTACATTTTTTTTGTAAGGCACATAATTAGGGTTACTCCCATTCAGAGATGGGCAAACAGAGGCAGAAAGAATTTAAAGGCCCCCTTTTTCAAATAGGTCCATAGGCTCGCAGAATTAGTTAATGCTTTTAAAAATGCTGCCTCTGGAGAGACCCTTTCAATGGGTTCATTTCCGCTATGCAGAGAAGCAAGGAAATTAATAATGGAGATCAGATGTTTGTGGTCATGTGCTGAGCTTCTCTGGTCACCATGGGTATGCCTACATAGCAGCATTATTTCAGAAGAATTGACATTATTTCGAAATTATATTGTGTGCGTCTACACTGTAAGCCTTTACTTCAAAATAATACCAAATTCAAGGATTTCTTACTCAAACTCCTGTAACCCTCATTTCACGAGGGGCAAGGGAAGGTGAAGGAAACGTGTGCTTCCCTTGACTTCCTGCTGTGTAGACAGCACCAAAAGCCAAATTAGGCTATTTCAACTTCAGCTTCGCAATTGAAGTTACATATCTTAATTCAACTTTTGCTCTGCAGTGTAGATGTACCCCATGTGTCTTCTATCAAACAAAATCAGTGAACCAATCTGTCCTATTTTGGGGAGTGACATAGCAAGGGAAAGGCATATCATAGGCTCCATCAAGACTGCAAGCCTATTTCGAGAAAGCGTCTAAACTGCAACCAGTACTTTCAAAAAAGCAAGGAGCTTTTTCAAAAGAGAGCACCCAAGCAGTTTGGACGCTCTCTTTCGAAAAAGCAGTTTTCATTATATAGCGCCTTTTTTCGAAAGAGCACTTTCAGAAAAAGGCATTTTTCCTTGTAAAACAAAGTTTTCCACGGTCAAAAAAACTACCACGTTCTTTTGATTTACTTTTGAAAGAATGCAGCAGCAGTCTAGATGCAGGGGAAGCTTTTTCGAAAAAAAGACCACTTTTTTTAAAAAACCCTGTAGTCTAGACACGCCGATAGATAGATAGATAGATAGATAGATAGATAGATAGATAGATAGATCAGGAGGACTCCAATATATCCTACAGATTTCACGTGCCACCTGTTGCGGACAAGGGGGTGATTCTGAACCTAGGAATGTCCGTGGTTCCCTGTCAATGGTTCCCAGTATGTCTTGGACTTTTCATACAGACTAAAGTAATGTAATTAGTGAGCTTCAGCTCCATCACACATTCTGTTCCTTTAACTGTGTGGTTTTTGTTGTTGCTGTTGTTGTTTTGTTAAAATTGGTAGAGAAGGTTCCTGAAAATATGTTAATGGGATTTTTCAAGCAATTATATTTTTCATTGACTTTGTAATCTTTCCATCAAAATACCAATCACCCTCCCCCCTCCTCAAACTCTGTCTGTGGGACTCTGGTGATATTTCAGGGCAGTTCAGCAAGGGAAGAGTCTATCGTGCATCAAGGGGGATGGAGTCCAGCCGGGGATCCTGACAATATTGGACTGTGGTGACTGAGGCATCTCCGTGGTATTTCTGAGGGGATCTAATGTGTTTTCAGCCATAAGCTTTCAGTCTCCACAAACAAAGACTTTGCTGCTCAGCTCGACACAGTCCCAAGGTTGAACTTTGAAAACAGGAAGATGAATTAAACACTCTGTTGTACTGTGTATCTCTGATAGAAATTGCATCATTTAGTGACACAGGAGAAAAGAGTGTGCCAAACTAATCCCATGGGAATGAGTTACACTCAGCAACGTAATTAGGCTTTCTGCTGCTCTGAGCTCAGTTATTGCTAGTTACTTCAGGGAGCATGTCCCATGGATCGAAGATCTGACTATAAGTTATCAAACGCCAAAAATTGGCACTTTCTTTTGATGGGGAAACACCACCACATCACTCTCTCCTCAGCAGGTACGTGCTGTTGTCCTTCATTACAGTCACACACTCATGCAGACACCATGGTGAACAGCAGGTACTGAATTCATGACCAACAATACCACAAAGTCACAGCCCAACCTGAGCTATAGAAAGAAACCACATAATGGGAAAAAATAGGCAATTAGATAGTCCCTGAAGCCTGTGGTTTCCATTATTTCTCAGGATTTCCATATAGAATCATGTAAATACCATTTCACAGGTAAAAAAAAAAGCTTACTTAGCTTAAGATGGGGTGAGAGTAAATGGGTGACAATCTTTCCACTCTCTTTGGGCAAGGGGAGCCCTGTGGCTTGGCATGTGTGTTTGGGGTAACGCTTGTGTATTGTGCTAAGGAATAGCCCTCCTCACACCGAGATGATTCTCTCACAGCAGTGTCACAAGTCAGTGCTTGTGTGTGTGTGGCACAAATAACCTGCGTGTCTCTGTATTTGTGTAGTGTGTGCATTGTATGGAACAACTGGAGTGACCAGCTGTGAACATCTGGCTCTGTTAACTAAGCCCATCACCAATTTTATTGTGGTGCCCATTAAGAAACTGATCTGCATTTTTCTTCACTTAATTTCTTAGTGAGAAAGGACATGTTGCCCGAGCCATCTACTTTCCCACTTCACTGTAGCTGCTTGATCTCGATTCAGAGGAGATGGAAGAGGGAAATCACTCCGTGGTGACTGAGTTCATTCTCTCAGGACTGACAGATCGGCCAGAGATGCAGGTCACCCTGTTTGCATTGTTCTTACTGATTTATGTTACGACCCTTATCTGTAATGGGGGGATGATCTTGTTAATCACAATTGACCCCCGACTCCACACCCCCATGTACTTTTTCCTCCGGAACTTGTCTTTCTGTGATCTCTGCTGTTCCACAGTAATTGCCCCTAAGATGCTGCAGAATTTCTTAGAAGAGAGGAAGAGCATTTCCTACACGGCCTGCGCTGTGCAAATGTATTTCTTTTTTGTTTGCGCAGACACTGAGAGTCTCTTGCTGGCTGTGATGGCGTATGACCGTTATGTGGCCATCTGTAACCCACTGCTCTATATGGTCAATATGTCCAGGCAGCGCTGTAACCAGCTGGTGTCTGGGGTGTGTGCTGTGGCGTTGGTGGATGCAATGATACTCACCTGTTGTACATTTCGGCTGTCATTCTGCAGCTCCAACATCATCAGGCATTTCTACTGTGAAATGCCCTCTCTGATGGCACTCTCCTGCTCTGACACACACATCAATGAGATGGTGATGGTTGCTTCTTTGTGCTACACCGTAGTGATCACCACTGTGACTATCCTCCTCTCCTATGTCTACATCATCTCCACTATCTTGCAGATCCACTCTGCAGAGGGTCGGCGCAAAACCTTCTCCACCTGCGCTTCCCACTTGACTGCAGTGATACTGTTTCACAGCACTCTCATTTTCATGTGTTTACAACCCACCCCCAGCGATTCCATGGGCACTGACACAGACAAAATAGCCTCCTTGTTCTACACGCTGGTGATCCCCATGTTGAACCCCCTCATCTACAGCCTGAGGAACAGGGAGGTGAAGGACACCCTGAGGAAAGCCACGAACAAACTCCTCAGCAAGTCTTGAATCTGTTCATCCCAGTGCTGGTTGAGTGATGGGGATTCGAAACCAAAATTAAATTCCCAGCCCATAGTGATGTCGTCTTATAGAGCTCGTGGTAGTATTGTTCATTATTACATTGATATTAGTATGTGTTTGTTTGTATTCCAACAAGGCCTGCTGGCCCCAACTGAGATCGGGGGTTTTTTAATGCTATTATTCCAGCCAAAATAAAGGAGACACCTGATTCACATGTGTGAGTATGTAAATATACATTATTTGCTTTAAAACCATGGATCTGTTTGTATTTGGAAGGAAGTAGGGTGGGAATCAAATGTCCCTTTTCATTCTAGCTGGGTTGGTTTCATTATGATGCATGTGATTTCTATTGGAAAGGGAGTTGAAGAAGTTGTCCATGCATCATTTTCATCACATCATCCCTTACTTCATCATAAGGGAAAAACAAAACAAATAGGAAGCTGATGTCAAAGGCTGTGTCTATACTGTAAAGAAAAGTCAGAAAAAGATACTCAAATTGCGAATCTTTTTCCTATTTTCTTTCAGAAGAGGCTTTTCTGAAATTTGGTGGGTCTGCATGGTGCCACATTTAAAAAAAAAGTCCTCTTTTGGCACATCCCTTCTTCCTTGTACAACGAGATTTACAGAGATGGCAAAACAGCACGTCCACTTTTCCAAAAAAATGTTTTGGAAAAGTGGACACATTCCTTGGGTATCTACGGTATCCTGGAGCTGCAGTGCAGACATAGCCTAAGAGAGAGCATGGTGTGTGTGCATCCTCTGTCACAGTCTGCACTGAATAGAATATGAAAGAGCATAAAAATGTGAATTTCCTCTACAATATGAATTAAACAGAGATAAAATCAAACACCAAATATTTACACCTCATGAGCGAGTGAGCTATGCGTTCTTGCTCTTCATTTTCTTTGGATGTATTATAGACTGTGAAGGGTAGTAGTTGTGGTAACTGTATAGCTCCAGGGTCTTTCAGTGAGAAACGGAGGAAGCTGTGCCCAAAATTGATTTTTTCGTTGATGGCTTATTAGAAAGTATTCATCTCAATCTGATCCAAACCTGAAAATTGCTTCAACATTTAACAAACTAAAAACATTGACCAAAATGTTATTTGAGGAGGAAAGGAGGATTTTGCATGGCCAAAAATGCTACGTCTTTTCCTGACTCCTTCTGCTTCAATGTAAATGCAATGACAAGGAGGGGATAGGCTGGCTAAATGGATGGGAGCGGAAGAGGTGATGATGCTGCTGTTTGCCTTGTAGGCTTCAATCCAGTGCTCAGAGCACTCATGTGGGATGGGAGATTCGGGTCAATCCCCGTCTGTCTGGTGTGTTGAAGCAATTTGAAAGTGGGTCTCCCACACTGCTGGGAAGCACGCTGGAGACTATCTGTGTCACCTCCTGGGTCTTCCTTAGGGCTGGGCAATGCTCACACTGAATGTTGATTCAAGTTATGCTACTGCAAATTGATGTAGCTTAGTTTGACGTGCAGCGCTGCCCACATCCTACACACACCATGCTGTGTCAATGAGAGAACTATGGAACCGAACCATTGTAACTTAGATCATCTGCCAGTATCAGTGTTCACCAGCCTTGAGACAGATCCTCTGCGGGCGCTGGGTATAGACATCGATGAGCAATTGCTGCCTCATTGATCTGATGTGTCTCCACCACATGACAAACAAACCCGGCTTCATGTCTGGCAACAGTATCAATGTTACTAGTGGTGCAGCTCTGGCCTCAGTGTCTCCTGCTGGAGCTGTGGCATTCCTGAGAGCCCCAGACAGAATCTCAGGGCCAGGCAGAGAGAATGATTCTATTGACTGGTTGCCAGACGCACCCACCTAAAGAGGAAGATGCTCAACTTCCTGTCCCTGTTTCCATGGGTTGGTCATTTGTGTTACACAGTAGAACCACTTGGAAGGAGAGATTGAGAGCGACCCAGACAGGACTAGCTCATTGCTCTGTGGCTGGGATTCTTTCTGGAAAGTCAGGAAACCCAAGAGCACATCTGAGCCCAGTATTGAGCAGACAAGGGAATTGAACCTGGATCTCCCACCTCACTGTTGAACAGCCTGACTACTGGCCAATATATCACAAAAGGCACCTCTGACTTCTTATTTTGGCTACATTTGTCCAGAACCGAAATCCTTCCCCAAAGACATGCTCATGGTTTTGGGACAAAGCTTTCTTGAGAATTTCTAACATATTTGTGAATCGTTTCAAGTGATCCAAAGATTCATTTTTTTACAATAATTTATTAGTCCATAAGAAATTCAGCCCTTTCCAGAGACATTTGTGTAATGGTCACCGCACTGAATGTTGGCATTGAAAAGACTGGGTTATGGAGCCACTGATTTCAAGGCCTTGTCTGTACGCTGGTATCAATAGACTAAGGGAGTGGAGCCTCATAACTCCGGGTATGTCTAGACTACATGGCTCCGTCGATGGAGCCATGTAGATTTTTTTTTTTTGGCAAAGGCAAATGAAGCCGCGATTTAAATGATCGCATCTTCATTTAAATTTACGTGGCTGCCCTGCTGAGCCAACAAACAGCTGATCAGCTTTGATGTCGGCAGGGGAGCGTCCAGACTAGCACACTGAGCGGACAAACAGCTGATCAGCTGTTTGTCGGCTCAGCGCAGCAGCCATGTAAATTTAAATGAAGACGCGATCATTTAAATCGCGGCTTCATTTGCCTTTGTCTACAACCCTCATCTACATGGCTCCATCGATGGAGCCATGTAGTCTAGACAGAGCCTCCCTGACTAGGTGATCTTAGTTTCCATAGGCAACATTAACAAACTGATAACATGCTCCACTCTTTGCTGATAATCACAATAAAGACAAATAGATACTTCAAACCCAAGCTCTCCCATTATTCCACACACTATAAATAAACAATGAAATAACAACCGTATGGGTCAGCAACTTGATTTTCACTTTTCATGTTCCATGATGAAAAAATTAAAGATATCTTTTGAGAATGCGGGGATTCTTTGAAATATGAAACACCTATCAGTATGTACAATAATGATTGTTTTCCCCATTCCAATTATTCGGAAGCAGGATTTTCAGAAACTTTCACTTATTCAGGGTGTCTGTGGACCAGTATGAAAATATGGATCTTTAATTCTCTCTGTGCCCACCTCTGAATTTGAGTACTCATACTTGCCTGCCATGTACAAAATTTATTAAAATTTGTAGGTCCTTATATACACCTCTTCAACAGTCTACCTCTGAGCACCTGAAAAACTTTGTTTTGATTGTCATAACTTCCATTTTAGGTAGCATGATATTATCTCCATTTCAGAAATGATGAGCTGAGGCACAGAGAAAGTTCATGTCTTGCTTCAAGGTCAGACAAGAGGTCTGCAGTAAAGCCAGGAACTAAGCCCCAAATTATAGAGTTCTAAGGTAATGCTCTACCTACTAGATAATGCTTCTCATGCCAATAGAGAAACAGTTGTGTAAAACCATTGTGTAAAAGAGTTGTGACACAGCTTCTCTTTCTCTGAAGAAAGCTCATAATCTGCTGATCATCATTGTTCTGGTAAACTGTGTGTAGCAACATTCTATATAAAATTGTAAGATTCTACTGTAAAATGAATTGAGCTGTTGTGACTTCAGAAAAGCAGGGACAAAGCGTTTTCTTAGAGTCAAATATCAAATTGGTGCCTCGGCCAGGGGTCAACCAGGTTCAATGATATATCGCCTGGTGAAGAAGAAGGGTTTGAGTGAGAAATCTACATTTTGACTAACAGGCAGCTAGAGTTTTCTTTCCATTCAGACATTGTCTTAAGAACCTCAAGCTGAAGATGTTTCTTGCAAAAGAGAAATGACCATGAGAAGCAAACGCACATACCTGAAATGTACTATCCCTTCCTATCTCTATGCTCACAACATCAAAAACAATCTGGAGTAAAGGATTTGGACTGTAACATTGGACTAGAGAGTGCTGGTTGAAAGGCATTCAACTGGTGTTGCAGCAGTAGGTAGTGAGAGAAATCTTTGCTCTGAATTCCTTTAGCCTGTTGATTTAGTAGTTAGTTGCATTTTACCTTGTATTCCTTTGTATCCAATTCTGTGCCTCATTATTTGCAATCACTTTAAAATATTTCTGTAGTCAGTAAATCTGTGTTATTGTTTAATGGACGCCTGTGTAGTCTTGTATTGAAATATTTAAGAATCTACTTGAGAGGAGCACATGCCATGCTATATTAATAAAATGACAGACTTTATATGAGCTGGTGTTGTCCAGGGAGATGCTGGACAGTCCAAGGCACATAGTCCATTCTGCATCACTAGGCCTAGAGGTGAGGTGTGAGTTATTTCCAGGTAATGAGGAAAAGGAACAGCGGAACAAAGTTTACATAATAAGTACAGAACGGAAAGTGTGAAAGTCACAGTGGCACACACAGCATTTATAATCTATAGCTCTCAAAGCACTTTACAGCTGCCTGATCATTTCATATTATTCATTGTCCTAGTAGAGTTCCTCACATAGAAGGGTTTTAAGGGATTTGCATAGAATTGCTCAGTTGGGGGTCTGTCTACACTAGCCTCCTAGTTCGCACTAGGGAGGCTAATGTAGGCATTCGAAATTGCAAATGAAGCCCAGGATTTAAATATCCCGGGCTTTGTTTGCATGTTCCCATCCGGTTGCCATTTTGAAATTCCACTAGCCCGAAGTAACTGCCTTAGTTCGAATTAACTGTTACTCCTCCTGGAATGAGGTGTGGTTTTGAGAGCTGAATCCAAATCTTATTCTCAAGGGTCTGGTACGTGATTCAGTGGGTATGTTATGGGCAGGAGTGGCCCAAGCCAGGCTGAGGCAGCTGGTGCCCCAGGCGGAACGCGCAATCTGCATCCCCGCCTGCACGGCCATCGATGGGCCGTCAGTGGGGTGACGTCATCATGGGGCGCTGTTGAAGGCGATGCCCTAGGCGACGGCCAAGTCGGCCTATAGCCATGGGCTGCCCCTGGTTGTGGAATGGTCTGATTCTGAGCTAGTTTACAACAGGCTCCAGATGAACTCTGCTGGCATTATTAGCATTCCTCTGGAGTGATACCAGTGAAACTGTGTTTTCTGGACATTTAATAATTATTGCTGCTCTTCCCTGGACCATCTCCAATTCATCCTGAATTCATCCTGAATTGGAGTGCTACCAGAAATGGACACAACACTGTAGTTGAGGCCTATTCAGCCCAGAGCAGAGTGGAGGAATTACTTCTCATGTCTTACTTAGAACACTGCTGTAAATACATCCCAGAATCATGTTTGGGCTTTTTTTTCCAGCAGAGTCACACTGTTAACTCATATTTAGCTTGTTGTCCTCTATGATGTATAGGTCCCTTTCTGCAGTACTCCTTCGTAGGCCGCCATTTCCCATTTTATATGTGTGTAACTGATTATTCCTTTCTAAGGATATGTCTATACAGCAACATTATTTCAAAATAACCAGTGTTATTTCGAAATAACTTAGTCCGCATCTACACAGCAGGCAGTTATTTCAAAATAATGTCAAAAAATGGTCAAGCTGAAGGACTTCTTACTCCAACTCCTGTAACCCTCATTGTACAAGGAGTAAGGGTACGTCTATACTGCATTTTTATTTCGGGTTACCAGAAGTATCCTGAAATAGCAATGCCACATCTTTAAAAGCACTCACTATTAGACCGTGCCAAATTTCAAAATAAGCTCTTTTGACTTAGACTTGGAATAAGCTATGCAATTTGCATAGTGCAAATTGAGTAGCTTATTCCGACACAAGGGCTGTGTCTAGACTGGCAAGTTTTTCCAGAAAATCAGCAGCTTTTCCGGAAAAACTTGCCAACTGTCTACACTGGTCGCTTGAATTTCCGCAAAAGCACTGACAATCTCATGTAAAATCATCAGTTCTTTTCCGGAAAAACTATGCTGCTCCCATTCAGGCAAAAGTCTTTTTCTGAAAGACTTTTGCCCAAAAGGGCCAGTGTAAACAGCATAGTTCTGTTTTCCACAAAAAAGCCCCGATCGCGAAAATGGCGATCGGGGCTTTTTTGTGGAAAAGCGCGTCTAGATTGGCCACGGACGCTTTTCTGCAAAAAGTGCTTTTCCGGAAAAGCATCCTGCCAATCTAGACGTGCTTTTCCGAAAATGCTTTTAACGGAAAACTTTTCTGTTAAAAGCATTTTCGGTAATTCATGCCAGTCTAGACGTAGCTAAGGTGTCTAGACGCACCCTAAGTGAGGTACTTTGCATTTGTCCTTCTTGAATTTCATCTTATTTACCTCAAACCATTCCCAGTTCTCTGATTCTGTGACTGGCCCATTCTTGTTTCAATTGAGGGGCAAAAACCTTTCAGACTATTCCATTTGCCCATGAATTGGGTGGTACATCTTTGTTTTTCCTTCCATCATCTTCAATGAGTTCAGAAGGATGGAAGCAGAACCAAGTGAGAAACCTAAAATCAGCTTCAGAGTCAAACCTTTCCCAGTTTGCTCATCATATCCTTGTTACCCTTGGAGCCGCTGCCTGAGGGAGCTGAGGTTAAATTTGCCTTTGATTGCTCTCAGCTTTGCTCCCTGGAGCATCTTTGCTCCCAGGACAACAGTTGTGCAGAGGACATGCCATTAATGTTGTTGCCACATCTTTCCTTGTGGATATCAAGCACAGAGGACAAGATCTCCAGATGGTGTAGAGCACTGTAACCCACATCAGGGCATTTGAATATGGGACAAAAATGAGGTCAACCGAGTCCACTTTTTTGGTTGGCTGCTTTCACCAGAGGAAGGCCAATCCTTTCAGCAGAGTTAATCTGGAGTCTGTTGCAGCCTAGCTCAGAATCAGACTAACAACATACCTAGTGTATCGTTGTGCATAAAATGTGGGACCTGTTCTCAACATAGCTGCTCCCCAACTAGCTATTTTGGACTAATCCCTTAATCTGAGGAACTCTATTAGGACAGTGGATTATATGAAATTAACAGACAGCTGTATAGTGCTTTGAAAGCTATATATTATTAATACTATGTGCTACTGCAACTCTTTCACACTTTCAGTTCTGCGCCTATTGTGTAAAATTTCTTCACAGTTTCTTGTCTGCTTCACCTTCAAATAACTCACACTTCAGTCACTGGGATCTACCTATGGTAGCTTCCTGACAAAAGAATCCCCAGCTGCTTTTCAACACAGAGCACTAATCTCTAGGTCACAGGTTCTAGTGTTGTGTCTGCTAGGCTACGTCTACACTGGCCCCAAATTCCAGAAAAGTGATGCAAAGCAGGTAAGTCAGAATAGGGAAATCCGTGGGGGATTTAAATATCCCCCGCGGATTTAAATAAACATGTCCGCCGCTTTTTTTCCGGCTTGGGGAAAAGCCGGAAAAAAGCGTCTAGACTGGCACGATCCTCCGGAATAAAGCCCTTTTCCGGAGGATCTCTTACTCTTACTTTCAGCTCAGTACTTTATACAATAAAGTGTTTTAATATTCCATATAATGCTGCCATACATTTTTAACCAGAACGATGATGATCAGCAGATTATGAGCTTTCTGAAGAGAAAGTGGGGCTGTATAGTCATTCTTTTACATAAAGATTTTACTTAATTATTTCTCTATTGTTATGAAAAGGAAAGACTGTCCAGAAGGTAGAGCATTAGCATAGAACCTATAGCTTTGGGCTTAGTTCCTGGCTTTAATGCAGACTTCTTGTGTGGCCTTGAAACAGGTCATTAACTTTCTCTGTGCCTCAGCTCATCATTTCTGAAATGGAGATAATAAAGCAGTACCTAACACGGAAGTTCTGACAAAACAATAATGATTTTGAGGTGCTTAGAGGCAGTATGTATATGGGGACTTACCTGCGTTATGGCAAAGTTCATTAAAGTTTGTAAGTGCTGTATGATTATTTCCATTTAGAGGTGGGCAGAGAGAATTAAAGAGCCATATTTTCATTCTGGACTATAGCCTCCCTGAATTAGTGAAGGCTTGTAAAAATATTGCTTCCATATAACTGGAATGACAAATGCAACTACATATTGAACACAGAGGCCAATGTTTCATATTTCAAAAAATCCCAACCCTCTTAAAGGATATCTTTAATTTTTTCATCATGGAACATGGAAAGTGAAAATCAAGTTGCTGACCCATACGGTTGTTACTTCATTGTGTATTTATTGTGTGTAGAATAATGAGAGAGTTTGGGTTTGAAGTATCTATCTGTCTTTATTGTGATTATCAGCAAAGAGTGGAGCTTGTTATCAGTTCGTTAATGTTGCCTATGGAATTTAAGATCAGCCAGTGTAGGGATTATGACACTCCACTCCCTTAGCCCTTTGTGATCAAAGGACTATACAAAGGGCCCTGAAATCAATGGCTCCATAACCCAGTCTTCCCATAGTCAACTTTCACTGTGGCGACCATTATACAAATGTGTCTAGAAATTTCTAGTGGACAGATATTTTATTATTCATAACAGTGTGAGCATTGCCGAGCCGTGAGGAAGACCACGACATGACACGGCCAGTCACCAGGGTGCTCCCCAGCAGTGTGAGAAGCCCAATTTCAAATTGCTTCAACACACCAGACAGAGGGGGATTGACCCGTGTCTGCCACATTGCATGCGAGTGCTCTGATCACTGGATTGAAGCCGATAAGGGACGCAGCATCATCACCCCCTCTTCCTCTCCCATCCATAAGAACGGCCGTACTGAGTCAGACCAAAGGTGCATCTAGCTCAGTAGCCTGTCTGCTGACAGTCCCCAGGTGCCCCAGAGAGGGTGTACCAAAGACAATGATCAAGCGATTTGTCTCCTGCCATCCCTCTCCAGCCTCTGATAAACAGAGGCCAAGGACACCATTTTATCCCCTGGCTAATAATTTCATGGAGGTTAGGTTCATAAAAGACTATCTAGCTTCTCTTTAAACTCTATTATAGTCCTAGTCTTCACAGCCTCCTCTGGCAACGAGTTCCACAGGTTGACTACATACTCCAATTTGCCAGTCTAGCCCTTCACTGGCGTAGAGTTTACATTGAAACATAACAAGGAAAGAAAAGACATTTGCCATTTCTGGACATGTAAAATGTTTACTTTTGGTCAATGTTTACAATTTGCCAAATGTTTACGGAATTTTCAGACTTAGATTTCATTGAGATGAACATTTTCTAAGCAGCCGTGAATTTAAAACATCAGTTGTTGATGCAGATTCATGAATTTCTCACCCACAGTCCTCTGAGCCATAGAATTCCCCAAATCCCTACACCTCAGATTCTGTAATACATTCCAAGAGAAGCGCAAGACACAAAGCAAACCTGCTGATAAGATGCAAATACCTAGTGTCTGTTTTTATCTCTGCATTTACTTTAAGTTGTAGAGAAAACTCACACTTTCTATGCTATTTTGTATTCCATTTAGTGCAGACTGTCACAGATATACACACACACCTCGTGCTCTCTATTACAAACCACACTCCTATTTGTTATGTTGTTCCCTTAAGTGAAGGACATTGTGAGAAGAATCATGTTGTTCCTCATGGTACCTGGACACAAAACTAGGGGATAATCTCTGCAAAACCCTCCTTGGGTTCAGCCATAGAAATCACACACATCATAATGAAATCAACCCATGAACCAAGAAACCAACCCAGCAGGAAATACAAATAGCTCCATGGTTTCAAAGCAAATGACATATATTTATTACTCACACATGTGAACCAGGTACCTCCTTTAACGTTGCTGGAGTAATAGTATAATACAGCCCTGATCTCAGTTAGGGCCTACAGGACTTATTGGAATATATACAAATTAATAATAAGAACAATATAACCATGAACAAAACCACCATGAGTTTTGCAACATGACATTGTTATGGGCTTGGAAATGAGTTCACCTTTTTACACACAGACACACAAACAGATGAACTGATTCAAGCATGGGTCAGGAGTTTATTCCTGGCTTTTCTCAGAGCATCTTTCACCTCCCTGTTCCTTAGGCTGTAGATGAGGGGGTTCAACAGGGGGATCACCAGCGAGTAAAAAACTGAAGCTATTTTGTCTGTGTCCATGGAATAGCTGGAAGTGGGTCGCAAATATATAAAAAGGAGGGTGCCATAAAATATGACCACTGCTGTCAAGTGGCAAGCGCAGGTGGAGAAGGCTTTGTGCTGGCCCTCGGCAGAGCGGATCTGCAGGATGGTGGGAATGATATAGACATAGGAGAGAAGGACAATCACAACACTGCTGACTATAATGATGCATGTGCAGGCAAACATCACAATCTCATTGATGCGTATGTCAGAGCAGGAGAGCGCCAGTAGTGGGGGGATGTCACAGAAAAAATGACTGATGATATTTGAGTGGCAGAATGACAGCCGAAATGTCAGACACGTGTGTATCATTGAATCCACCAGACCCATGGCACACACCCCAGCCACCAGCTGGCTACAAAGCTGTCGGGACATGGTGACCGTATAGAGCAGCGGGTTACAGATGGCCACATAACGGTCATATGCCATCACAGCCAGCAAGAGACACTCAATATCTGTAAGAGAGACAGAGAAATACATTTGCACAGCACAGGCAGTGCGAGAAATGCTTTTCCTCTTCGCTAAGAAATTCTGCAGCATCTTAGGGGCAACAGTTGAGGAATAGCAGAGATCACAGAAGGACAAATTACAAAGGAAAAAGTACATGGGGGTGTGAAGTCGGTGGTCATTCATGATTAACAAGATCATCCCCCCGTTCCACATCAGAGTGGTAACATAAATCAGTAGGAACAACACAAACAGGGGAATCTGCAGCTCTGGACGATCTGTCAGTCCTGAGAGAATGAATTCAGTCACCACGGAGTGATTTCCCTCTTCCATCTCCTCTGATCTGAGATCAGGCAGCTATAGTAATGTGAGGAGGTGGATGGCTTGGGGAAATTATCCCTTCTCTGTAACAAATTAAGGGAAGAAAACTGGAGATCAATTTCTTAATGGACACCAATTCAGGATCAAAGAAGAGCTTAGTCCACAGAGCCAGATGTTCACAGTTGGTCATGTCGGGTGTCCCATTCACTGCACACATTGTACGCATACAAGGACACCAGGTTAATGGTGTCCCACTCCTCTTCAATAATCTGAGCAACAAAAAGTGACTTGTGAGTTTCTTGTGAGAGAATCAGGCTAAACACCATCTCGGATTGCTTAGCTCAGGAAGGGGTGACAGTAAGGGTATGTCTAAACTACATGGCTCCGTCAACGGAGCCATGTAGATTTGTTGTTTTGGCAAAGGCAAATGAAGCCGCGATTTAAATGTCTCTATGAAAACCGTAAGAGACACTGGAAACCACCCACCTCAGTGACTATGTAATTGCCTAATGTGTTGTGTCTTTAGCTCAAAGGATGGGATCCGAACAGAGGCTTTTAATGCTGGAGACCGTGAATGAAAAATCTTCTGGTCACTGTGGGGTCTGTCCGAGTGTGCCGGTGATACAGGACAGCAGCACCTACCTGCTGAGGAAGAGATGTGGTGGGGTTTCCCCATCGAAAGAAAGTGCCTCTTTTGAGGGCTCAATAAGTTTTATACAGAGATCTGTGCTCTCTGGGACATAGTCTCTAAAGTAAGTGGGAATAACTGAGCTCGGAGATGCACAGCACCTAATTAGAGAGATCAGTGATCCAAAGTCACCCTTGGTGTAACTCATGACCTGGGGATTAATTGGCAGCACTCTTTCCTCTTGTGTTCTTAAATTATGCAATTTCTATCTGTTGCAGACCATTCACTATGATGGTCTATGTCCTTCTCTAGCTACGTCACTCTCGCAAAAAGGCCAAACAGTCTCACTCACCTGCTCTCTATTTTTAATTGGGCATTTTTCTGTAAAGTTGAGAGGACCTATAGTGGCCTCTTCATATTCCACATGTTTGCCAGCAGCATTTTCCAAAGCATCCACTAATTCAGTGAGCCTATGGGCTAAAAAGAAATGGTGGGTCCTAAATTCTTTCTGCCTCTGTTTGCCCATCCTGGAATGGGAGTAACCCTGCTTATGTGCATTTCAGTAGGCTTCATGAATATTTGTAAATCTCGATATGGCCTTGTGGTGGGGGTGCCCGAGCCTCATCGGTTAAAGCAGCCTTAGAGATAACCCAGCCAATCAGAACAGGTCTTACTGAGCCAACCTGTAGGGGGAAGGCTTAGTGCAACAGCCAATCAGGGCCAGGCTGGCCCACATAAGAAAGACTGAAGCCTTGAGACAGGGATAAAGAAGGGGCTGAGACTATGAGGAAGTGGCTCAAGGCAACTGGAAGATGTTGGAAAAAGGTCAGTTTGTGGCTGACATTTATAGGTTAACTGAGTCACAATCCAGAGAAGCAGGCAGGCCTGGTTCCCCCCTCGTTTGCATGCCACTTGCAAATGAGGAGAGTGGCTGGTATCTGCTCAATTTTGCCTTTGTAGTAAGTTGAGAGTCAGTAACATGGAGTCAGGAGGCCTAAACAGAGGCCTGTAACATGAAAACAGCAACAGGCCTGCAATCTAGTGAGCAAGACTTTGGTTCAGTAACACAGGAGCCAAGAAAGAGGCCCTACTGATAATTGTGTGATTGTGTAAGTTAGGTAGAACATGGAAGGATACAGGGAGGCACTGGGTTCAGACTGTAAGCAAAAGTGGAGTAACAGAACATCTTAATAAGAAATGTCTTGGTACAAAGACTCTCTAAAAACTAATGCACATACCGACCTAGGTTCAGGACCAGGTCGAAATTGACAGCATGAAAGATAGTAAGTAAGCCCCCTTTCCGTAAGGTGAGGGGTGGTAACTAGGCAACAGAGGGTGGTAACCTGGTACGTAAAGAAGTGGGCTACGTCTAGACTGGCCCCTTCTTCGGAATAGGCATGCTAATTTCGAACTTTGGAATAGGGAAATCCACGGGGGATTTAAATATCCCCCGCGGGATTTAAATAAACATGGCCGCTGCTTTTTTTCCGGCTTGGGGAAAAGCTGGAAAAGAGCGTCCAGACTGGCGCGATCCTCCAGAATAAAGCCCTATTATTTAAATCCCCGCTTCATTGACTATATCAAGTAAACTACTGTACATGGCTCCATCGATGGAGACATGTAATCTAGACACACTGTAGGAGGGTTGGGATATGTTGGAGGGTAGGGAAATGATCCAGAGTGACCTAGCTAAATTGGAGGATTGGGCCAAAAGCAATCTGATGAGACTCAAAAAGGACAAGTGTAGACTCCTGCACGTGGGACGGAAGAATCCCAAGAACTGTTACAGGCTGGGGACCGACTGGCTAAGTAGCAGTTTGGCAGAAAAGAACCTGGGGATTACAGTGGATGAGAAGTTGGATATGAGTCAACAGTGTACCATCATAGCCAAGAAGGTTAATGATATATTAGGGTGCATTAAGAGGAGCATTTCCAGAAGATCTAGAGGAATGATTATTCCCCTTTATTCGACACTGGTGAGGCCATGTTTGGAGTATTACATCTAATTCTGCCCACTCCCGCCATTACAGAAAAGATGTGGATGCATTGGAGAAAGTCCAGCAGGGGGCAACAGAAATGCTCAGGAGGCTGGAGCACATGACCTAGGAGGAGAGGCTGAGGGATTTGGACTTGATTAGTCTATGGAAGAGAAGAGTGAGGGGGGATTTGATAGAAGCCTTTCACTACCCAAAGGGGGGTTTCAAGGAAGATGGCGAGAGGCTGTTCTCAGTAGTGGCAGATGGCAGGATGAGGAGCAATGATCTCAAGTTGCAGTGAGGGATGTCGAGGTTGGATATTAGGAAACTCTATTTCCTTTTGGGGATGGTGAAACACTGGGATGGGTTCCCTAGGGAGGAGGTGGAATCTCCATCCCCAGACATTTTTAAGTCTGAGCTTGACAAAGCCCTGGCTGGGATGATTGAGTTGGGGTTGGTCCTGCTTTGGATAGGGGGCTGAACTTGATGACCTCCTGAGATCTCTTCCAGCCCTGTGTTTCTATGACTCTATGAATTAGTGAACGCTTTAGAAAACACTGCCTCCGGACAGAGCATTTCAACAGGTTCATTTCCACTTTACCGAGAAGCACCCAATGAACAATGGAGACTAGATGTTTGTGATCACGTGCTGAATTTCTCTGGTTACCATGTGTCGTCCATCAAGTAAAATCAGTGAACCTATGTGTTCTATTTTTTGGATTGACATAGCAAGAGAAAGACAAAGAATATCATAGTCTGTGATGGATTGATAGAGAGAGAGAGAAAGAGAGAGAGGCCTCCAATATATCATACAGGTTTCGCATTCCACCTGTTGGGGACAATGAGGCGATTCTGAACCTAGAAATGTCTGAGAAGATGTCAGTGGTTTCCAGCATGTCTCAGGCTTGTTATATAGACCCGTGTAATATAATTAGTGAGCTTCAGCTCCATTTCACATTCTGTTCCTTTAGCAAAACTACTGCTAAAGCTGGTGGAAAAGTTTCTTGAAAAGATTTTTATGGAATTTTCCATGACATTATCTTTTCCATGGAAATGTTCATCTTTCCATCAAACTACCAAACTCTCCCCTCCCAAACTGTGGCTTTAGGACTCTGGTGATGTTCCAGTGCCGTTCAACCTTGCTCATGGCAGAAAATATTGGGCTGTGTTTTCAGCCAAGCTTTCAGCTGCTACAAATGAAGCCTTTGTTTCTCAGCTCAACATAGTCCCAGGGTTGAACTTTGAAAACAGGAAGCTGAACTATACGCCCCGTGTAACTCAGGTAGAAATTGCACCATTCAGTAACACAGGAGGAAAGAGCACACCACATTAATTCCCAGAGTATAAGTCACACCAACAGTAACTTTGCTTCACTCAGTAGCTTAATTAGGTGTTGTGCCTCTTGAGATCAGTTATTCCTGGTTACTTCAGGGAGCATGTCCCATGGATCTGGCTATAAAACTTCCTGAACATTCAAAATTGGAACTTTCTCTTGATGGAGAAACACCACATCTCTCTTCTCAGCAGGTACGTGCTGTTGTTTTGCATCGCAGGCACACACACCTACAGACTCCATAGTGAACAGCAGGTATTGAATTCATGACTAACAGCACCAAAAGTCACCGCCCAACCTGAGCTATAGAAACACAACACATAATTGGGAAAAAAAGGCAACTACATAGTCCCTGAAGCCTGTGTTTCCATTATTTCTCAGGATTTCCACATAGAATCATGTAAATGCCATTTCACAGGCAAAAAAGCTTAATTAGCAGAGCACACAAGCCTTTCCCCAAACACACAAGCTGAGCCACAGAGCTCCCCTTGCCCAAAGAGGGTGGAAAGATTGACACTCATCTACTTTCACCCCGTGCAGCTAAGGAATGTTTCCACCCTGATTCTCTCTCAGCAGAGTCACAAGTCAGTTTGCTGTTCGGATTAATGAAAAGGAGTGTTTGTGTGTGTGTCACGAATATCCTGTGTGTCCTTGTATGTGTACTGTGTGTGCATTGTATGGAACAACTGGAATGAGCAGCTGTGAACATCTAGCTCTGTACACTAAGCCCATCCCTAGTTTTATACAGGTGCGCATTCAGAAACTGATCTGCATTTTTCTTCCCTTAATTTGTTAGGGTGAAAGGACATGTCACCTGAGCCATCTTCCTGCCAATTTCATTGTAGCTGCCTGATCTCGACTCAGAGGAGATGGAAGAGGGAAATCACTCGGTGGTGACTGAGTTCATTCTCTCAGGACTGACAGATCGTCTGGAACTGCAGGTCCCTCTGTTTGGGATGTTCCTACTGATTTATGTTATCACCCTGATCTGTAATGGGGGGATGATCTTGTTAATCACAATTGACCCCCGACTCCACACCCCCATGTACTTTTTCCTCGGGAATTTGTCCTTTTGTGATTTCTGCTGTTCCACTGTAATAGCCCCTAAGATGCTGCAGAATTTCTTGGCTGAGAAGAAAAGCATTTCCTACACTGCTTGTGCTGTGCAAATGTATTTCTTTCTTGTTTGTGCAGATATTGAGAGTCTCTTGCTGGCTGTGATGGCGTACGACCGTTATGTGGCCATCTGTAACCCCCTGCTCTATACTGTCGTCATGTCTAGGCAGCGTTGTAACCAGCTGGTATCTGGGGTATATTCTGTGGCATTGGTGGATGCATTGATGCTCACCTGTTGTACATTTCGGCTGTCATTCTGCCGCTCCAACATTATCAGGCATTTCTCTTGTGAAATCCCTTCTTTGATGGCACTCTCCTGCTCTGACACCCGCATCACTGAGATTGTGATGTTTGCTTCGACTTGCTACACAGTAGTGATCACCAGTGTGACCATCCTCCTCTCCTATGTCTTCATCATCTCCACCATCCTGCAGATCCGCTCTGCCGAGGGCCGGCGCAAAGCCTTCTCCACCTGCACTTGTCACCTGATTGCCGTCATCCTGTTTCACGGCACACTCCTTTTTATGTGTTTCCAACCCACCTCCAGCGATTCCATGGGCACAGACAAAATAGCCTCAGTGTTCTACACACTGGTGATCCCCATGTTGAACCCCCTCATCTACAGCCTGAGAAATAGGGAAGTGAAGGATGCCCTGATAAAAGCAATGAATAAATGCCTAGCCAATTACTGAATCTGTTCATTTCAATGAAGGCTGAGTGATGGGGAGCAGAAACAGGTGAATTCAATTCCCACCCTATTTCAATGTTATTTTGCAGTGCTCATGCTTGTATTGTTCATTATTACATGGATATTATTATTTGTTTGTTTGTATTTCAAGAAGGCCTACAGGCCCCAAGTGAAATCAGAGGTTTTTATGCTATTACTCTAGCAAAATTAAAGGAAGCAACTGTTTCACATGTGTGAGTATATAAATATATGTCATTTGCTTTGAATCCATGGATCAGTTTGTATTTGCAATGAAGGGGAAGTAGGAGTAACAAATATCTCTCTTTGTAGCAGAGTTGTTTCTTTGTACCTGCTTGGATTCCTTTTGATGTGCATGATTACTGTGGCTGAAGCAAATGGTGTAGTTGCAGAAATTGTTGTCTGGTTTGAGTCCTTGCACTAAGAGGAAAAACATCATTTCTATCACAATGTCCTTCACTTCATCTTAAGGGACCAATGAAATGAAGAGGACCATGTTGTCTAAAAGAGAACATGGTGTGTATCCTCTGATCATCTGAACTGATCTGAATATAAAGTAGCACAAAAAGCGTGAATTTTCTTTACAACATAAATTAAACAGAAAGGTAAAATCAGACACTAGCTATTTCCATTTCATCAGCAGTTTTGCTATGCGTTCTTGCTCTTAATTCTCTTGGGATGTATTATAGATAGCCAAGGGTTGGGATTTAGGGAATTGTATTGCTCCAGGGACTGTGAAGGAGAAATGGAGGAAACTGTGCCCATAATTGATGTTTTAGTTCGTAGTTGCTTAGGAAATATTCATTGCAACCTGATCCAAGTCTGAAAAATCCCTAAATGCTTAGGGAATGGCAAACATTGACCAAAATGTCCTTTGAGAAGGATGGAAGGATTTTACATTCAACACCAATGAGAAGACTGAGTTATGGAGCCATTTATTTCAAGGCCTTATAGCTAGGTTGTTACCAAATGTTTATGGGAGTGGAGGCTCATAACTCCTAGACTGGGTGATCTTAGCTTCTATAAGTAACATTAATGAATTGGTAAGATGCTCCAGTATTTCCTGATGCTCACATTAAAGGAAGATGGATAGTTCAAAGCCAGGCTCTCTCATTCCATTCATTATAAATACACAATAAAAAAAATAACCAAATGTGTTAGCAACTTCCATGTTGGATGGCACAATATTATCTCCATTTCACAAATGATGAGATGAGGCACAGATAAAGTTAATATCCTGCTTCAAGGCCACACAAGAGGACTGCAGTAAAGCCAGGGACTAAACCTAAGCCCCAAACTACAAAGTTCTATGCTAATACTCTGCCTACTGGAGAATTTGTCTTGTGACAATACAGGAACAGTTGTGTAAATACAGCCCCTCTTTCTTTACATAAAAGCTCATAATCTGCTGATCATTGTTGTTCAGGTAAAATGTGTGTGACAACATATGTAAAATTCTAACATTGTACTGTATAATGTATTGCTCTGTTCTGAGTTTAGAAAAGCAGGAATAAAGCAGTTCATTAGAAACAAAAGGCAAAAGTGATGTGTCAGCCAGGGGTCAGCCAAGTTAAATCACGTCTCGCCTGGTGAAGAGGCCATTCTTGACCAGGAAGAAGGGTGTGAGTGAGAAATCTACTTTTTGAGAAACAAAGAGCTGGGGTTTTCTGTCCACTTGGATGTTGTCTCCAGAACCTCAAACTGGAGACGATTCTTACAAAAGTGAAATGACCATGAGAAGCAAAGGCAAATACCTGAAAGCTACTATCCCTCCTTTTCTCTCTGCTCACAACATCAAAAACAATCTGGAGTAAAGTGAAGGAAGCATTAAACTGGAGGGTCCTGCCAATAACACTGCAGCTGCCGGGGGTGAGAGAAATCTTTGCTTTGAAATCCTATACCTTAGAATCATAGAATAATAGGACTGGAAGGGACCGCAAGAGGTCATCGAGTCCAGCACCCCGCCCTCAAGGCAGGACCAAGCTCCGTCTACACCATCCCTGACAGATGTCTATCTAACCTGTTCTTAAATATCTCCAGAGAGGGAGATTCCACCACCTCCCTTGGCAATTTATTCCAATATTTGACCACCCTGACAGTTAGGAATTTTTTCCTAATGTCCAATCTAAACCTCCCCTGCTGCACTTTAAGCCCTTGTCTCCTTGTCCTGTCCTCAGTAACCAAGAGGAACAAATTTTCTTCTTCCTCCTTGTGACACCCTTTTAGATATTTGAAAACCGCTATCATGTCCCCCCTTAATCTTCTTTTTTCCAAACTAAACAAGCCCAGTTCATGAAGCCTGGCTTCATAGGTCATGTTCTCTAAACCTTTAATCATTCTTGTCGCTCTTCTCTGTACCCTTGTTAAGTTAGGCATGAGTTGTATTTTACCTTTTATTTCTTTGTAGCCAATTCTCTGCTTACTTTGTTCTGTAGTCAGTAAATGTGTTTTATTGTTTAATTGAGGCACACTTTTTTGTATTGAAATATTTGGGAATCTCTACTTGGGAAGAAGTCTTGCACATGCCATTGTCTAAAAGGAGAGCCAATACATGAAGTGACGTAGTCCATCGGGGGCTAGACAGTACCAGACACACATTCCATTCAGCATCACTAGGCACTATCGCCTAGTGCTTAGTACTCTGTGTTGTCAGGTTAAAAAGCTGCCAGAGGTAGAGCCCAGAGTTTTAGGTGCAAGTTAATTGCTGGGAAAGAGGAAAAGAAACTGTGCAGAAAAGTTTACACACCAGGTGCAGAACTGAAAGTATGAAATGTAATCAGGAATAGTCAACATGGATTCACCAAGGGCAAATCATGCCTTACCAATCTGATTAGCTTCTATGATGAGGTAACTGGCTCTGTGGACATGGGAAAGTCAGTGGATGTGATATACCTTTACTTTAGCAAGGCTTTTGATACAGTCTCACATAATAGTCTTGCCAGCAAGTTAAGGAAGTCTGGATTAGATAAATGGACTGGAAGGTGGATAGAAGATTGGCCAGATTGTTGGGCCAACAGGCAGTGATCAACAGCTCAATGTCTGGCTGGAGGTCAGTTTCAAATGGAGCATCCCAAGGATCGGTTCTAGAGCCGGTTTTGTTCAACACCATTATCAATTACCTTGATGAGTGAATGGATTACACCCTCAGCAAATTTGCGGATAACACTAAACTGGGGTAGAGGTAGATAAGTTGGAGGATGGGGATAGGATCCAAAGTGAGCTAGCTAAATTGGAGGATTGGGCCAAAAGCAATCTGATGAGGCTCAACAAGGACAAGTGTAGAGTCCTGAACTTGGGACAGAAGTAACCCAAGCATTGTTACAGGCTGGGGACCGACTGGCTAAGGAGCAGTTCAGCATAAAAGGAACAGGGAATTACAGTGGATGAGAAGCTGGATATGAGTCAACAGTGTGCCCTTGTAGCCAGGAAGGTTAATTACATATTAGGGTGCATTAAGAAGAGCATTTCCAGCAGATCTAGAAAAATTATTATTCCCCTTTATTCGACACTGGTGAGGCCACGTTTGGAGTATTACATCTAATTCTGCCCACCCCCGCCATTACAGAAAAGATGTGGATGCATTGGAGAAAGTCCAGCAGAGGGCAACAGAAATGCTTAGGAGGCTAGAGCACATGACCTAGGAGGAGAGGCTGAGGGATTTGGGCTTGATTGGCCTATGGAAGAGAAGAGTGAGGGGGGATTTGATAGAAGCCTTTTCACTCAAAGGGGGTGTCAAGGAGGATGGTAAGAGGCTGTTCGCAGTGGTGGCAGATGGCAGGATGAGGAGCAATGATCTCAAGTTGCAGTGGGGGAGGTCTCGGTTGGATATTAGGAAACTCTATTTCCTTTTGGGGATGGTGAAACACTGGGATGGGTTCCCTACGGAGGAGGTGGAATCTCCATCCCCAGACATTTTTAAGTCTGAGCTTGACAAACCTGGGCTGGGATGATTGAGTTGGGGTTGGTTCTGCTTTGGGCAGGGGGCTGAACTTGATGACCTCCTGAGATCTCTTCCAGCCCTGGGCTTCTATGACTGTATGAATTAGTGAACGCTTTAGAAAACACTGCCTCCGGACAGAGTATTTCAACAGGTTCATTTCCACTTTACAGGGAAGAACCCAACTAACAATGGAGACTAGATGTTTGTGATCAAGTGCTGAGTTTCTCTGGTCACCATGTGTCCTCCATCAAGTAAAATCAGTGAACCTATCTATTCTATTATGGGGAGTAACATAGCAAGAGGAAGACAAAGAATATCATAGTCTATGATAGATCGATCGATAGATCGATAGATCTATAGAAAGATCGATAGATCGATAGTAGATAGATCGATAGATAGATCAGGAGATCTCCAATATATTGTACACGTTTCACATTCCACCTGTTGGGACAATGAGGTGATTCTGAACCTAGGAATGTCCGAGAAAATGTCAGTGGTTTTCAGTATGTCTCAAGTTTTTTA
Organism: Pelodiscus sinensis; assembly: GCF_052426305.1. Taxonomy (NCBI): domain Eukaryota; kingdom Metazoa; phylum Chordata; order Testudines; family Trionychidae; genus Pelodiscus; species Pelodiscus sinensis. The sequence goes on along the minus strand of NC_143056.1, from coordinate 132,658,157 downwards.
TACAGACCCGTGTAATATAATTAGTGAGCTTCAGCTCCATTTCTCATTCTGTTAATTCAGCAAATTTATTTCATGAAATTATCTTTTCCATGGAAATTTTCATTTTCCACCAAACTCTTTCCCCGCCCCCTCCGTCAAACTGTGGCTGTGGGGCTCTGGTGATGGTCCAGGCCAGTTCAGCAAGAGGAGAGTCCATCATGCATCGTGGGGACGGAGTTCAGCTGGGGAGCATGGCCCATGGCAGACATTAATGGGCTGTGGTAACTGAGGCACCTCTGAGGTATTTCTGAGGGGATCTATTGTGTGTTCAGCCAAAAGCTTTCAGAGTCCACAAACAAAGCCTTTGCTGCTCAGCTCGACACAGTCCCAGGGTTGAACTATGAACACAGGAAGATGAAATATACGCCCTGTTTTACTGTGTAACTCTGATAGAAATTACATCATTTAGTAACATAGAAGGAAAGAACGTGCTAAATTAATTCCCAGAGTAAGAGTCATACCAAGAGTAACTTTTCTTCACTCAGAAGCTTCATTAGGTGTTGTGCCTCTTGAGATTAGTTATTCCTGGTTACTTCAGGGAGCATGTCTCATGGATCACAGATCTGACCATAAAACTTCCTGAACACTCAAAATTGGTGCATTTTGTGGATGGGGAAACACCACATCTCTCTCTTCTCAGCAGGTACATGCTGTTGTCCTGCATCACAGTTACTCACCCTTTTGAACACCATAGTGAACAGCAGATACTGAATTCATGACCAACAGCACTAAAAGCCTCAGCCCACCTTGGGCTATAGAAACAAACTACATAATTGGAAAAGGTAGGCAACTACATAGTCTCGGAAGGATATGTTTCCATTGTTTCTTAGGATTTCCATATAGAATCATGTAAATGCCATTTTACAGGCAAAAAAGCTTAATTAGCAGAGCACACAAGCTTTTCCCGAAACACACATCCCAAAACAGAGAGCTCCCCTTTCCCAAAGAGGATGAAAAGATTGTCACTCATTTACTCTCACCCCATCGTAAGCTAAGCAATAATTTCATCACACTGAGATGGTTTCACCCTGAGGGTACGTCTAGACTACAGGCTTCTGTCGACAGAAGTTTTGTCGACAGATACTGTCGACAAAACTTCTGTCGACAAAGAGCGTCTAGACTACATTGAGTTCTGTCGACAAAGCAAGCTGCTTTGTCGACATGGTAGAGTAGACGCAAAGGACAGTTTACATACAATAACACCTTCTGTCGACAGAAACTCTGTCGACAGAAGGCGTTATGCCTCGTAAAATGAGGTTTACCAGCGTCGACAAAACTGCTGAGTTCTGTCGACGTTATGTCGACAGAACTCAGCGGTAGTGTGGACGCAGGTATAGTTTTGTCGACAAAAGTCCACTTTTGTCGACAAAACCCTATAGTCTAGACACACCCTGATTCTCTCACAGCAGAGTCACAAGTCACTGTTTGCTGCTTGGATTAGTGATCAGGAGTATTTGTGTGTGGGTGGCATGATTAACCTGCATATACTTGTCTCTGTGCAGGGTGCGCACTGTATGGAACACCTGGAATGAGCAGCTGTGAACATCTGGCTCTGGACACTAAGCCCATACCTGATATTATACAGGTGCCTATTGCCAAGCGGATTTCCATTTTTCTTCACTTCATTTGTTAGTGAGAAAGGACATGTTGCTTGAGCCATCTAGCTGCCCACATCTCTGTAGCTGCCCAATTTCTGCTCAGAGGAGATGGAAGAGGGAAATCACTCAGTGGTGACTGAGTTCATTCTCTCAGGACTGACAGATCGTCCGGAGCTCCAGGTCCCCCTATTTTGGATGATCCTGCTGATTTATGTTACCAACCTGGTGGGGAACGGGGGGATGATCTTGTTAATCATGATTGACTCCCAACTCCATACCCCCATGTACTTTTTCCTCAGGAATTTGTCTTTCTGTGATATCTGCTGTTCCACAGTAATAGCCCCTAAGATGCTGCAGAATTTCTTAGCTGAGAGAAAAAACTTTTCTTACATTGCATGTGCTGTGCAAATGTATTTCAGTACCTTTTCTCAAGACAGTGAATGCCTCTTGCTGGGTGTGATGGCATATGATCGTTATGTAGCCATCTGTAACCCGCTGCTCTACATGGTTACAATGTCCAGACAGCGCTGTAACCTGCTAGTGGCAGGGGTGTATCTTGTGGTGTTGGTGGAATCAATGATAATCGTAAGTCTGACATTTCAGCTATCATTCTGCCATTCCAATGTCATTAATAATTTCTTCTGTGATATGCCCACATTGCTGGCACTTTCCTGCTCTGACATCCGCATCGGTGAGATTGTGATGTTTGCCTTCACGTGTTTAGTTAATCTGGGCAGCTTTGTGACCATCCTCCTCTCCTATGTCTGTATCTTCTCCACCATCCTGCGGATCCGCTCTGCCGAGGGCCGACATAAAGTCTTCTCTACCTGCACCTTCCACTTGATTGCAGTGGTCATGACATATGGCACCCTCCTTTTCATCTATTTCCGACCCACCTCCAGCTATTCCATGGACACAGACAAAGTGGCCACGGTGTTCTACATGCTGGTGATCCCCATGTTGAACCCCCTCATCTACAGCCTGAGGAACAGGGAGGTGAAGGACGCCTTGCACAAAACCATGAACAAATTCATAAGAAAGTCTTGAATTTGTTCATCTCCGTGCAGGTTGAGAGATAGGGAGTAGAAACTCATGAATTTAATTCCAGGCCATTGCAATCACATTTTCTAGACCCTTATGGTATTATTGTTCCATGCTATATTGTTTTTTGTTAATTTGTTTACATACCAATAAGTCCTGCGGACCCTATCTGAGATCTGGCTCTATTATGCTATTACTCCAGCAACATTAAAGGAGTCAGCTTTTCCACATGAGTGAGTACATAAATATATGTCACTAGCTTTGAAATCATAGAGATGTTTGTCTGTGGAAAGAAGAGTGGGGGGCATCAAATGTCTCTCTTCTTTGTAGCTGGCTTGGTTTCCTTATGATGTGTGTGATTTCTATGGCTGAAGCAAAGGGAGTTGTTGCAGAAACAGATTCTCACCTGGTTTATGTCTATGCACTACGAGGAAAAACATTGTTTCCATCACAACACCCTTCACTTCCTGTGAGGAGAACAACAAAACAAATAAGAGCCTGGTGTCAAAGAGAAAGCACACTGTGTGTGTGCACACTGTGACAGACAGCGCTGAACACAATGCAAAAGTGTGAGCTTTCTCTACAATCTAAATTAAATGCAGAAGTAAAATCAGACCCCTCCTCAGCAGGTTAGCTGTGTGTTCTTGCTCTTAGTTCTCTTGGGATGTGCTATAGACTGGGAAGTGTAGGGGTATGGGGAATTGTAGGGCTCTGGGGACTGGGAGCACAAAATGGATGGAGCTGCACCAATAAGTGATTTTTTTTAGGTCACTGCTTCATACAAAACATTCATCTGAACCCAATCAAAGTCTGGAAATTCCCCAAAAGGATGAGAAAACTGAAAACCATGTCTGAAATGTCCTTTTGGGAGGAAGGAAACTTTTCACATGACCAGAAATGGCACATGTCTTTTCCTTCTTCCTTGGGCTTCAATGTAACCGCAAAGCCAGCGAAGGGCTAGCCTGGCAAAATGGATGGGAGTGGAAGAGGTGGTGATACTGCTGGTGCCTCCCTTGTAGGCTTCTATCCAGTGATCAGCACTCACGTGGGAGACATGGGTCAATCCCCCTCTATCTGGTGTGTTGAAGCAATTTGAAAGTGGATCTCCCTCACTGCTGAGGAGCATTGTGGTGATTGGCTGTGTCGTGTCCTGCGTCTTCCTTAGCACTGGTCAATGCTCACAATGAAAGTTGATTTAAGTTATGGTACTACAAATTGAGGTAGCTTAGTTTGACGTGTAGTAGTGCCTGCACCCTGTCCACACCGTGCTGTGTCAATGGGAGAGTTATGGAACTGAACCAATGTCACTTAGATCACCTGCCAGAATCAGTGTTCCTCAGTGGACACTGGGTACAGACGTCAATGGGCAATTGCTGCCCCATTGATCTGAGGTGTCTCTACCAGACGTGCCAGACAAACCCGGCTTCATTTCTGGCAGCAGTGTCCATGTAGCCAGTGGTGCAGCTCTGACCTCAGTCTCTCCAGCTGGAGCCCTGGGCAGAATCACAGGGCCAGACAGAGAGAATGATTTTACTGACTGGTTGCCAGGGGCACCCACCGAGAGGGGAAGCTGCTCAACTTCCAATGGGTCTGTCATTTGTGTTACACCGTAGAACCACTTTGGAAAGAGAGATTGAGAGAGACCCAGACTGGAACAGCTCATTGCTCTGTGGCTGGGATTCTTTCTGGAGAGGCAGGAAACCCAAGTGCACATCTGTGCCCAGCACTGGGCAGACAGGGGGATTGAACGTGGATGTCTCACCTCACAAGTGAACAGCCTGACTATGGGCCAATAAATTGCAAAGGGTGAGTGCACCACTGCTGCCTTGTCTTGGCTGCTTTGTCACTGGTGCCTAAATCCTTCCCCTGACACACACACATGGTTTTGGAATAGTGATAGAAATGTAGCCGTGTTAGTCTGGTGTAGCTGGAACAAAAAACAGGACTATGGAGCACTTGAAAGACTAACAAGATGGTTTATTAGGTGATGAGCTTTCATGGGCCAGATCCACTGAGGAAGTGGGTCTGGCCCACAAAAGCTCATCGCCTAATAAACCATCTTGTTAGTCTTTCAAGTGCTCCATAGTCCTGTTTTATGGTTTTGGAACAAAGCTACAAGTACACTTTCTAACATTTTGTGAATAGTTTCAAGTGATCCAAAGATTTTGTTTTATTATAAAGAAATAAGAAATTCGGCCCTTTCCAGACCCATGTGTGTGTAATGGTCACCACACTGAAAACTGAAAATTCAAAGACTGGGTTACGTAGCCATTGATTTCAAGGCTCTATCTATAAGTTGGTACCAATGGACTCATAACTCCTAGACTCGGTGATTTTAGATTTTATGGGCAACATTAATGAATTGATAAGATGTTTCAATATTTGATGATGTGCACAGTAAAGAGAGAGAGATTGTACAAACCCAGGCTCTCTCCATTCACTATAGATAGACAATGAAATAATAACTATGTGGGTAAGTAACTTTATTTTTACTTTTCACATTCCCTGATGTACACTTACAGGTACCCTTTAAGAAAGCAGGAATTTTTTAAAGTATAAAACATCTGTCAGTGTGTATAATATGTAGGTGCATTTCTCATTCCAATTATATGGAAACAGAATTTTGAAAAACCATCTCTAATTCAGGGTGCCAATGGACCCGTATGAAAGTATGGATCTTTAATTCTCTCTCCCTTTGCCCACCCCTGAAAGGGAGTAATCATATTTGCCTGCCTTATAACAAGGACCATTATCATTTGTAGGTTCTTGTATGCCCTTTATCAACATTCCACCTGTGAGCAACTCTGTGATGGGGTGCGATGGCAGAAGATACCACGTAGGGCCTTGCTGGGGTGCTGAGACAGCCACTGACACTCCCCTTCTTGCTTTCTGGGGCTTCTCACCACCCTGTCCCGTTGGGCCAGATCACCTGGGCTATGTCTACACAGCTGCGTTATTTCGGAATTACTAATGTTATTCTGAAATAACATAGTCCATGACTACATACACACAGTTATTTTGACATAATGTCGAAACAATGTCGAGCTGGATGACTGCTTACTCCAACTACTGTAACCCTCATTGTAGAAGGAGTAAGGAAAGTCGAGGGAAGAGTGCTTTATCTCAAAATAAGTGCTGTGTAGACAGCTACTCAATTAGCGTAGCTCAAGTTGCATAGCTTATTTCGAGTTTAGCCCTGCTGTATAGATGCGCCCCTGGTCTGCAGCCAAGGCACAGAGCTGAGACCACCAACCCCTGAGAAGCAATGCGGACACTGAAACTCTTCAGTTCCAAGGAAAATGCAGTTTTGGTCCCAGCTACCAAAAGGGGATCAGAACTGAAAATGAATTATTTAGGGAAGCCCCCTTTAACAATGAAAGGAAGAATGGACACATTCATTGCTCTCCCAGATAGCAAATTTTTTACACAGAGCTTGATAGTAAATAAAAGTGATGTTATTAAGTACAAGCAGTAGGACGTAAATGACTGCAAGTGAAAACAGGAAGAGAAAAGTAGATTACAAATTTAAAATAACAATAAACACATAGCTAGTTTCAACACATAATTCAAACTTATTGCAAAATGTTTTTTATTCCACCTAAGCCTGCAAACCAGTGAAGACCTTTTTTCCCCCTAAGGTGTTTGGTTCATTCTTTTAGGAGTAACTTGCCAGACAAAGACAAATAACTGAAAAACTTTGCCTCTTAAATAGCCTTTCTTTCAAGCAGTAATTCTCAGTTTTATATTCTCCCAGTCCATGGAAAATTACCTGGTCAGCCTCTACCAGATGAGAAGGTCACATGACTTCCCAAGACTAGTCACTTTTAAGACTTAAAGGACAAAAGAGCTGTTTATAGCTGATCACCCTGACATTGAGGGAAACCTTTGATGGCTTTCATTTGCACATGTAAAACCACAAACCATTCCATACCCCATAGCTCCAACTTTACTTACAAGAGTGATACATGCACCAAAATAAGATACGCAAATCCAGAAGATCAAGACATTAAAACTGATGGGATGCATGAGGTATTTTATCCAAAGCATCTTTGAGTTATGCATATTTGTGTCCACAAGTCAATTTCATAAAGCATGGGAGGAGAGTGAAACCGTCACAACCACAAAATGTTTGTTGTTTTGATTGTCCTAACTTCCATGTCGGGACGGGTCCCAAGGCCATCCACCTAGTGTGGGAGTACGGGAGTGTTTGGGATGATCACATAGTTATGCTGAATGTCTGCCACCTGCTACAGCTAATTATTTGACCTGTGAAAATATCCAATGTATCAACAATCTTGCCAGGTTCTCAAAACAACAGCTGTGAGTAATGTAGATACAACATTATATAAATGTAGGGGATATTCCTAACATCAGATCCTCGGCATAGACCGAAGCCATGGGAGGTGCTACGTACCGGCCATTGGGGTCCATCCACTGTCCTTCTTCAGGGGGTTCCCGGCAGCAGAAGGGACATAAGCATTGTATTTTATTCTGAGATTTGCTTAATAAAGTCTTTAAGCCTTCACAATCTATGTGCTTATTGCCTCCGAATCCTTTAAGAAAAGCACCATTGCCTCTTGGCAACACAAACTCATAAGCTGCTGATCATCATTGTTCTGATAAAATGTGTGTGGTAACATTATGGCTGTGTCTACATTGGCATGATTTTGCGCAAAAGCAGGCGCTTTTGTGCAAAAACATGCTGCCTGTCTACACTGCCGGGGAGTTCTTGTGCAAGAACACTGACATTCTACTGTATGACATCAGTGCTTCTTGCGCCAGAACTATGATGCTCCCGCTCAGGAAAAAGCTCTCTTGTGCAACTGTTCTTGCGCAAGAGGCCAGTGTAGACAGGCAACATGGATTTCTTGTGCAAGAAAGCCCAATGGCTAAAATGGCCATCAAAGCTTTCTTACGCAAGAGAGAGTCTACACTGGCACGGATGCTTTTGCACAAAAGCACATCTCTTGTGCAAAAGCACATGCCAGTGTAGATGCTCTCTGCTCTCTTGCGCAAATACTTTAACGCAAAGACTCTTCATTAAAAGTATTTGCACAAAATCTTGCCAGTGTAGACGTAGCCTATATGTTGTAGCTGGTAGGCTAGTTTGCCTTTGTTATATTTAGTGCTACTGTATGCAGCTTCATTATATTCATTGTTACATTTTATACTGCATTGCATTAGATGCAGCAGATGCAAGTAACCTACAAGTTATAAGGTAGATAAGTGGATCTAGCACTCTGTAATTTTGGGCTTTGTTCCTAGCTCAACTATAGACCTCTTGTGTGACCTTGAATCAAGACGTCCATTTTTTCCGTGATTTAAGTTGGGACACTAAATAGAATAAAGTTTGCAAGGTGCTCAAAGACGCTACACTGATCTCGATCATGTCGACAGGTAATGAAACTGAGGCTGATCTTGATGGCACTTTCTCTGCATCAGTGCACCCTCCCCACTTCGGACCAACCACACTTTAACCCACATTATTCTCCAGATGGCAGCAATCTCTTCAGGGCACAATGCTGCGCTCTGTTATTTCAGCCTCTCTGCAGGACCAACCTCTTAATCCTGCCACTTACCTCAGTGGCCAAATGCAAACCAAGGTTCAGTCCTGACCACAGAGGCATTATGGATACTAGATAGATTGGAAACCAGCCAGCCACCTCATTTGCAAGTGGGATGAAAAGGTGGGAGGAAGCAGGCCTGCGTGCTACTCTGGGTTGCAACTGAGGGATCCTATAGACGTCAGCTACTCACTGCCCCTTTTCCAAAATATCCCTGTTTCCTTGAGCCATTTCCCATATGCTTAGCCCCTTATTTATTCCTGCGTCACGGCTTCAGTCTGTCAGTCAGTCAGGCTGTGGCTCCGTTTAGCTCCCCCGACCGCACCCACCCCTGCTTTGGCTGTAGTGCTCCTCTTCAGGCAAACCATCCAGTCAGAATTCCAGGGAGCCTTCTGCTCAGTACCCCTTCTTATATTGTCCAGTCCACCCGACTGGCTGCTCCACTAAGCCTTCTCCCTACAGGTTGGGTCGACAAGCCCTCTTCTAATTGGCGAGGTTCTCTCCAAGGCTGCCTTAACCAATCTCCCACTGTGTGGCTCAGGCAACCCATCAAAAGGCCATATCAAGATTTCCAAACATTTGTGAACCCTATTGAAAGGCACATGAGTAGGGTCACTCCTATTCAGAGATGGGCAAACAGAGGCAGAAAGAATTAAAGTCCCACATTTTCATTAGAGTCCATAGGCTCAGTGAATTGGTGAATGCCTTGGAAAATGCTGCTTCCAAACGCATGGAATGAGAAGAGGCCATTACAGACCCTTTCAGCTGGGTTATATCCAGCTTTACAGAGAAATGCCCAATTAACAATACAGAACCGATGTCAGGGGTCACATCCTGTTGTCTCCACCAAGCACAATGAGTGAACCAATCTGGCCTATTTTGGGAAGTCCGTAGTGAGAGAAGGACATAGAAGATCATAGTGACTGGTCTTCAATAGAGAGAAATTGCATCATTGGATAATACAGAAGGAAAGAGTGCAGCAAATTAATCCCCAAGGCATGAGTTACACCAGGAGAAACTTTGGTTCACTGAGCTCATTAATTAGGTGGGTGCCCCTCAGAGTGCAGTTATTCCCACTTACTTCAGGGAACAGGTCCCATGGAACAGATCTCAGTATAAAACTTCTTGAATCCTGAAAATAGGCAATTTCTGTCGACGGGGAGACTGCACCATATCTCTTTCTTCTCAGCAGGTAAGTGTACTGTCCTGCATCACAGTCACGTTCAGAGAGACCACATGATGACCACAAGGTTTTTCATTCATGGTCTCCAGCACTAAAGGCCTCCATCCAGATCCTACCCTTTCAGATAAAGACAAATTAGGCACTTACGGAGTCACTGAGGCAAGAGGTTTCCAGTATCTCTCAGGGTTCTCATACACACCAATGGAAATGCGATTTAAGATGCTTCATAAGCAAGTTTTATCACCAACCGTCATGCTGAGCTATTGATGTATCCTTGCCCAAGTAGGGGTGAGAGAGTGAAACTCATTTACTCTCACTTTCCTGAGTTAAGCAATTGTCTCTTCAGTCTGAGATGACTTTCAGCTTGATTCTCCCACAACAAAGTCACAAGTTGGTGTTTGCTACTCGGATTAGTGAAGAGGAGTGTTTTTGTGTTACCATCTATCTATTCCTTGATCCTGAACTGGTGCCCATTAAGATATTAACATCCATTTTTCTTTCCTTAATTTGTTACAGAGAAGGGATAATTTCCCTGAGCCATTCATCTGCCAACAACTCCGTAGCTGCCTGATCTCAGCTCAGACGAGATGGAAGAGGGAAATCACTCGGTGGTGACTGAGTTCATTCTCTCAGGACTGACAGATCGTCCGGAGCTGCAGCTTCCCCTGTTTTGGGTGTTCCTCCTGATTTATGTTATCACAATGGTGGGGAATGGGGGGATGATCTTGTTAATTACAATTGACCCCCGACTCCACACCCCCATGTACTTTTTCCTTAGTAATTTGTCTTTCTGTGATCTCTGCTATTCCACAATAATTTCTCCTAAAATGTTGCAGAATTTCTTAGCGGAGAGGAAAAGCATCTCTTACAATGCCTGTGCTGTGCAAATGTATTTCTTCATCGTTTTTGCAGATCTTGAATGTCTCTTGCTGGCTGTGATGGCGTATGACCGTTACGTGGCCATCTGTAACCCGCTGCTCTATACCGTCACCATGTCCAGACAGCGTTGTAACCAGCTGGTAGCTGGGATGTATCTTGTGGTATTGGTGGAATCAATAATACACACAATTCTGACATTGCGGCTGTCATTCTGCCGCTCCAATATCATTAATAATTTTTTCTGTGATGCTCCCTCACTGTTGATGCTCTCCTGCTCTGACACACGCATCAATGACATTATGCTCTTTTTCTTCACATGCCTCATTACTCTGAATAGTGCTGTGGCCATTCTCCTCTCCTATGTCTATATCTTCTCCACCATCCTGCGGATCCGCTCTGCAGAGGGCCGGCACAAAGCTTTCTCCACCTGCGCTTTCCACTTGACTGTGGTGGTCATATTATATGGCACCCTCTTTTTCATCTATTTCCGACCCACCTCCAGCTATTCTATGGACTCCGACAAAGTGGCCTCAGTGTTTTACACGCTGGTGATCCCCATGTTGAACCCCCTCATCTACAGCCTGAGGAACAGGGAGGTGAAGGACGCCTTGCACAAAGCCATGAATAAACTCCTAAGAAAGTCTTGAATCTTTTCATCTCAGCACAGGTTGAGTCATAGGGAGCGGAAGGAAGTGAATCCAGATCAGGTCATTTTGCAGACCCTGTGGTATTATTATTCATTATTATGTTATTCTTATTAGTAAATTGTTTACATACCAATAAGGTCTGCAGGTCCTACCTTAAATTAGGGCTCTATTTTGCTATTACTCCTGTTCCACATGTATGAATAAATAGTTATATGTAAGTACCTTTTACACCATGAGATGTTTGCATTTGGAAAGAAGAAGGGGACTTCACATGTCCCACTTCTTTGTAGCTGACTTGGTTTAATTATGACCTCTGTGAAGTCTATGGCTGAGGCAAAGCAAGTTATTGCAGAGATTGTCACCTGTTTTGGGTTCATGCACTATGAGAAAAAACATGCTTTTCCTCACGTCTGTCACTTCATCTTAAGGGAACAACAAAACAAATAAGAGTGTGTAAGAGAGAACACGGTGTATCTGCGTCCGCTGTGATGGGCTCAACTGAACAGAATGTAAAATAGAACAGAAAGGGTGAAGTTTCTCTATAACAGACATTAAACACAGAAATAAAATCAGATGCTAGATATTGACAGGTTAACTGTGCGTTCTTACCCTCTGTTCTCTTGGGGTGTGTTTCAGAATGTGAAGGGTAGGGATTTGGGGAATTATATGGATCCGGGGACTGTGAGTGTGAAATGGACTAAACTGTGACTTTAACTGAATTTTTACTTCATGGCTGCTCAGAAAATGTTCATCTCAATGCTTCTAAGCTTCAGTCCAGTAACCAGAGAACTCATGTGGGATGTGGCAGACACGGGTCAATCCCCCTGTGTCTGGTGTGTTGCAGCAATTGGAAAGTAGGTCTCCCACACTGCTGGGGGGTGCCCTGCTGACTAGCTGTGTTGTGTCCTGGAGCTTCCTTATTGCTGGGCAATGCTCATGCTGTACGTTAATTCAAGTGCTACTGCAAGTTGATGTAGCTTAGTTTGACATGCAGTGGTTCCTGCACCCTATGCTCACCGTGCTGTCTCTATGGGAGAGTTATGAAACTGAACCCATGTAATTCGATCACCTGTCAGTATCAGTGTTCGTCAGCCTTGGGACAGATCCTCTGAGTGTGCTGGGTACAGACCTCGCTGGGCAATTGCTGCCTCATTGATCTGATGTGTCTTCACCAGACGTGCCAAACAAACCCGGCTTCATTTCTGGTAGCAGTGTCCATGTAGCCAGTGGTGGAGCTCTGGCCTCAGTCTCTGCTGCTGGAGCCATGGCGTTCCTGAATCACAGGGCCAGACAGAGAGAATGATTTTATTGACTGATTGCCGGGGCACCCACCTAGAGGGGGAGCTGCTCAACTTCCTGTCCCTGTTCCAATAGGTCTGAAATTTGTATTACGCAAGATAACAAATTTGGAAGGAGAGACTGAGAGCAATGCAGACAGGAAAAGCTCATTGCTCCGTGGTTGGGATTCTGTCTGGAAAGGCAGGAAATCCAAGTGCACATCTGAGCCCAGCATTGGACAGATAGGAGCATTGAACATGGATCTCCCAACTCACAGGTGACCACTGTGACAACTGGCTATTAAATTACAAAGCACAAGTGCACCACTACATCAGGAGAATTTCTAACACAGTTGTGAATTGTTTGAAGTAAAGTACAATTTCATTGTTATGGACAATAAATTCTTTGTTGATAAGAAATTCACCATTTCTAGACACAATTATATAATGGTCACTCAATGTTGATAAGAGAACTCTTTACCTCCTTCTTGTCCAATATTAAAAGGACTTAATGGGGGATACAGTGCTCCACACTGTCTGGTGCTCTTGTCCTGTGTGCTCCATATCCACAAGGAAAAATGCGACAAAAACATTAATTACATGTGCTGTACAAAACTGTTGTCCTAGGAAAAACGGTGCTCCAGGGAGGAAACCTGAAAGCCATGAAAGCCAAATTTAATCTCAGCTCGCTCAGGCAGCAGCTCCAATTCTAGCACTGGTATGATCACAAATTGGGGAAAGGTTTGACTCCGATACTGATTTTAGGGTTCTCACCTTGTTCTGCTTCCGTCCTTCTCAACTAATTGGAGAAGAGGAGGAAAGAGTGTAGGAAATTAATCCTCAGGGGAGACTTTGGTTCACTGAACTCATTAATTAGGCATGATGTCTCTCTGAACTCAGTTATTCCCACTTACTCCAGGGAGTGTGTTCCATGGATCAGATCTCAGTATAAAACTTCTCAAACCCTGAAAACAGGCAATTTCTGTCGATGTGACAACACAACCACATCTCCTTCCTCTCAGCAGGCAGGTGCTGTTGTCCTGCATCACTGTCACTTTCAGAGAGACCACATGATGATCAGAAGATTTTTCATTCACGGTCTCAAGCACCGAAAGTTTCAACCCCTCTGAGGTACAGAAACAACACATTAGGGGATTAGGCAATTACATAGTCACTGAGGCAGGTGTTTTCCAGTTTCTCTCAGAGTCTTCTACAGACCAATGGAAATGTCATTTCAGATGCAAAAAAAGCTTCATAAGCAAGTTTTACCGCCACACGACGGCTACGTCTACACTGGCCCCTTTTCCGGAAGGGGCATGTTAATTTCAGCTATCGTAGTAGGGAAATCCGCGGGGGATTTAAATATCCCCCGCGGCATTTAAATAAAAATGTCCGCCGCTTTTTTCCGGCGTTTAGAAAAGTCGGAAAAGAGCGTCTACACTGGCCCCGATCCTCCGGAAAAAGCGCCCTTTTCCGGAGGCTCTTATTCCTACTTTGAATAAGAGCCTCCGGAAAAGGGCGCTTTTTCCGGAGGATCGGGGCCAGTGTAGACGCTCTTTTCCGGCTTTTCTAAACGCCGGAAAAAAGCGGCGGACATTTTTATTTAAATGCCGCGGGGGATATTTAAATCCCCCGCGGATTTCCCTACTACGATAGCTGAAATTAACATGCCCCTTCCGGAAAAGGGGCCAGTGTAGACGAGCCCGACATGTCGAGCTACACAGCTCTCCTTGCCCAAAGACGGGAGAGAGAGTGACATCAAAGGCATTTGTTGACCATCCAGGTATGCCTCCTGGGATGAGGTATACCTGGGTGGTCGACAAATGCCTTTGATGTCGACACCCGCGCGTCCAGACTACCGCACTGAGCCGACAAACAGCTAATCAGCTGTTTGTCGGCTCAGCATGGCAGCCATGTAAATTTAAATGAAGCGGCGACAGCCATGTAAATTTAAATGAAGTGGCGATTATTTAAATTGCCACTTCATTTTCCTATGCCTGGTAGCCTTATCTACATGCCTCTGGTGACAGAGGCATGCAGTCTAGACGTTACCCTAAGTCAGTGGATTATGGGCTTTCAAATGATACCTCACAAAATGTGATTTCTACAACATTTATCGTGGTCTTTCAGAAGGGATGAGAACAAGGGTATAAACTGTCATGATGGGAAAAACATTTATTTTCCATCCTATTTGCTTGTGGCTGCTGTCTTTATTTTATGAAGCAGCTAAAGGACGGAAAGTGAAGGAATCTTTTGATAGAGGGCTTTGTATGGGTAACTAAAATATAGGTTGATCTGCACCTATATAGGTTGTTTTGGCTGTGCATGTAATTGGCAGTGTATCTTCAAAGAGGGATCCCAACAAGTTCCCTTGCATTCTTCAAATGTCTGTAGTAGAAACTACTACATCCTCAGCTGATTCATGAGACATATTCAGTAAATATCAAAAAGGCTTCAATTCAGTACAGAATGAGGGACTGGTTGCCACTTTCTTACCAGAATAGCTTTTCTGCCACTGTTCCTCTATTGCCACAAGAAGGAAAACTGCTCAAGAAGGTAGAGCACTGATCTAGCATTCTGTAATTTTGGGCTTTGTTCCTAGAGCATCCACAGGCCTCTTGTACTACTTTGAATCAAGACATTTCCTTTCTCTGTGATGGAATTTGTGACTATCACCTACATTATTCCCCAGATGGCAGCAACCTCTTCTGGACACAGCGCCTCACGCTGTTATCCCTGCCCCTACAGGGGAACCGACCGTTCTTAGTCCTGCCACTTGCCTTAGTGGCCAACTGCAGTCCGAGGTTCAGTCCCTGATCTCAGGAGCAAAATGCAGTCTGGATACCAGCCACTGTCCTCATTTGCAAGAGGGGTGTACAGGTGGAGGGATCCAAACCTGCCTTCTAATGGGTTGGAACTGAGGGATCCAGTTGCCCCATTCTCACATGTCCCTGATTCCTTCAGCCACTTCCCCATAGATTCAGCTCCTTCTTTCTCCCTGTATCAGGGTGTCAGTCTGTCAGTCAGTCAAGCTATAGCTCCCTTTCTCTCCCCTCACCCCACCCATCCTTGCTTTGGTTGTGGTGTTTCTCTCCCGGCAACCAATCCAGGCAGCATTCCAGGAAGCCTTCTGCTCAGCATCCCTTCTTATATGGTCCGGCCAGGCCCTGATTGGCTGCTCCACTAAGCCTTCTCCCTGCAGGTTGGTTCAATAAGCCCTCTTCTGATTGGCTGGCTTCTCTACAAGGCTGCCTTAGCCAATCTTTGCCTGTGTGGCTCAGGTACCCCACTCAAAGACCATGTCAGGATTTACAAACATAGACCAATCCTATTAAAAGGCACATGAGTAGGATTACTCCCATTCAGAGATGGGCAAACAGAGGCAGAAAGAATTTAAGACCCATAATTTCATATGAGCCAATAGACTCAATGAAATGGTGAATGCTTTGGAAAATGCTGCTTCCAGGCACATGGAACAGGAAGAGGCCACTACATACTTTTTTAGAAGGGTCCAGCTTTACAGGGAAATACCCAATTAACAACGTATAGCAGATATCTCAGGTCACATCCTGTTGTCTCCATCAAGCCCTGTGAGTGAAGCTACCAGGCATATTTTGGGGAATATGTAGTGAGAGAAAGTAATGAAATATCCCAGGGATTGGTCTGCGATAGATAGAACCTGCATCACTTAAGAGCACAGGATGAAAGAGTGCACTAAATTAGTCTCCAGGGGAGACTTTGGTTCACTGACCTCATTAATTAGGTGTGGTGCCTCTCTGAGCTCAGTTATTCCCACTTACTCCAGGGAGTGTGTCCCATGGATCAGATCTCAGTATAAAACTTCGCAAACCCTGAAAATAGGCAATTTCTGTCGATGGGACAATCCGACCACATCTCCTTCTTCTCACCAGGTAGGTGCTGTTGTCCTATATGGCTGTCACTTTCAGAGAGACCACATGGTGATCAGATGATTTTTCATACATGGTTTCAAACACTGAAAGCTTCAACCCTTGTGAGGTAGAGACACAAACATTAGGCGATTAGGCAATTACATAGTCATTAAGGAGGATAGTTTTCATTTTCTCTCAGAGTCTTCATACAGACCAGTGGAAATGTCATTTCAGATGCAAAAAAAGATGCATAAGCAAGTTTTACCCTCACCCGAGATGCCGAATTACAGAGCTCTCCTTGCCCAAAGAGGGGAGAGAGAGTGAAACGCATTTACTGTCACCCCTTCGTGAGCTAAGCAATCGCCTTTTTAGTCCGAGATGGTTTTCCACCTGATTCTCTTACAACATAGTCACAAGTCGCTGATCAGATTACTGAAGAGGAGTGTTTGTCTGTGGGGTATGATTCACCTGCATGTCCTAGCATGTGTACAGTGTGTGCATTGTATGGGAAACCTGACATCACCAGCTGTGAACATCTGGTTGTGTTGCCTAAGCTCTTCCCTGATCCCGAACTGGTGTCCATTAAGAAACTGATCTCCAGTTTTCT
Organism: Pelodiscus sinensis; assembly: GCF_052426305.1. Classification (NCBI taxonomy): domain Eukaryota; kingdom Metazoa; phylum Chordata; order Testudines; family Trionychidae; genus Pelodiscus; species Pelodiscus sinensis. The sequence continues at coordinate 132,641,432 of NC_143056.1, read as the reverse complement.
TCCCTTAATTTCTTACAGAGAAGGGATAATTTCCCCAAGCCATCCAACTGCCCACATCCCATTAGCTGCGTGAGCTCTTTTCCAAGGAGATGGAAGTAGGAAATTGCTCGATGGCGACTGAGTTCATTCTCTCAGGACTGACAGATCGTCCGGAGCTGCAGGTCCCCCTGTTTGTGTTGTTCCTACTGATTTATGTTATCACCCTGGTAGGGAATGGGGGGATGATCTTGTTAATCACAACTGATGCCCGACTCCACACCCCCATGTACTTTTTCCTTCAGAGTTTGTCTTTCTGTGATTTCTGCTATTCCTCCACAATTGCCCCTGAGATGCTGCAGAATTTCTTCACTGAGAGGAAAAGCATTTCCTACACTGCCTGTGCGCTGCAAATGTATTTCTTCATCTCTTTTGCAGATACTCAGTGCCTCTTGCTGGCTGTGATGGCGTATGACCGTTATGTGGCCATCTGTAACCCGCTGCTCTATACGGTCACCATGTCCACGCAGCTTTGCAACAGGCTGGTGGCTGGGGTGTGTGTTGTGGGGTTAGTGGATTCAATGATACACACCTGTCTGACATTCCGGCTGCTGTTCTGCCACTCCAATGTCATTAACCATTTCTTCTGTGATATTCCCCCACTGCTGGCGCTCTCCTCCTCTGACACTCATATCAATGAGATTGTGATATTTGCCTTTGAGTGCATCATTAATGTAAATAGTGCTGTAACAATACTCCTCTCCTATGTCTGGATCATCTCCACCATCCTGCAGACCCGCTCTGCCGAGGGCCGGCGCAAAGCCTTCTCCACCTGCGCTTCTCACTTGACTACTGTGGTCATATTGTATGGCACAGACCTATTTATGTATTTCCGACCCTCTTCCAGCTATTCCATGGAAACGGACAAAATAACCTCCGTTTTTTACACGCTGGTTATCCCCATGTTGAACCCCCTCATCTACAGCCTGAGGAACAGGGAGGTGAAGGACGCGCTGAGAAAAGCCACGAATAAACTCCTAACCAAGTCTTGAATCTCTTCATCACAGTGGAGGTTCAGGGATGGGCAGTGGAAACAGGAGAATTCAATTTCCAGCTGAATGAAATGACATTTGCAGAAGCCCCTTGTATTATTGCTCATTGTCATATTGTTCTTATTATATTGTTATTCAAAAGCGGCGAGAAGTCCTGTGGCACCTTATAGACTAACTGAAGTGTAGGAGCATAAACTTTCGTGGGCAAAGACCCACTTCGTCAGATGCATGGGTCTTTGCCCATGAAAGCTTATGCTCCTACACTTCAGTTAGTCTATAAAGTGCCACAGGACTCCTCGCCGCTTTTGCAGATTCAGACTAACACGGCTAACCCTCTGGTTATTATTCAAGACATTCTTGTAGGCTCTGTTTGAGACCAGGGTTTAGTATTACCCCAGCAAAACTAAAAGAGGCACCTGTTTCACATGGCATACTATATAAATATATGTCATTACATTTTAAACCATTGAACTGTTTCTATTTGGAAAGAAGGGGGCAGCAAATATCCCTCTTCTTTGTAGCTGGGTTGGTTTCTTTGCTGCTGGAGTGGTTTCATTGTGACATGTGTGATTTCTATGACTGAAGCATAGAGTTGTTGTAGAGACGGTCACCTGGTCTGTGTCCATCCACTATAAAGAAAAACATGATTTCCCGCACAACGACCATCACTTCATCTTAAGGGAACAACAAAACTAAGAGAGAGCACAGGGTGTGTGCATCCTCTGTGACAGTCTGCACTGAACACAATACAACATAGCACAGAAAGGGTGAAATTCTCCTCTATCAATTAAACTGAGATATGAAATCGGACAGTAAATATTTACACCTCCTTGACAGTTTTGCTCTGTATCCTTGCTCTGAGATCTCTTGGAATATACTGTGGACTAGCAAGGGTATAGATGTGGCAATTTTTTGACTCCAGGGACTGTAAGCGCCACATAGATACATCTGTGCCCATAACTGATTTTTTAGTACACAGCTTCTTAGAACACGTCTCAACCTGATCCAAGTCTGAAAGTTCCCTAAACATGTTGCAAACTGAAAACATTGAGCAAATTGTGCTTTGGGGAGGAAACAAGGGTTTGGTAGGACCAGAAATGCTACATGTCTTTTCCGGACTCCTTCCGCTTCAATGTAAATGCAAAGCCAGTGAAGGGATACACTGACAAAATGGATGGGTGTGGAAGAGGCAGTGATTCTGCTGCTTGCCTGGTGGGCTCCAATCCAGTGATCAGAGCATTCACGTAGGATGTGGGACACATGGGTCACGGGTCAATCCCCCTCTGTCTGGTGTGTGGAAGAAATTTGAAAATGGGCCTCACGCTGCTGGGGAGCGTCCTGGTGACTGTTTGTGTCATGTCCTGGGTCTTCCTCAGGGCTGGGCAAGACTTATCCTGCACATTGATTCCAGTTATGCAACTGAAAGTTGATGTAGCTCAGTCTGATATGCAGTGGTGCCCACACCCTGTGCACACCGTGCTGTGTCAATAGGAGAGTTATAGAGCTGAACCAGTGTCATTTAGAGCACCTGCCAGGATCAGTGTTCACCAGCCTTGGGACAGATCCTCTGCAGGCGTCGGGTACAGACCTCGCTGGGCAATTGCTGCCCCATTGATCTGACATGTCTCCACCAGACGTGCCAAACAAACCTGGCTTCATTTCTGGCAGCAGTTTCCATGTAAGCAGCGGTGCAGCTCCAGCCTCAGTCTCTGCTGCTGGAGCCGTGACGTTTGTGAGAGCCCTGGGCAGAATCACAGGGCCAGGAAGAGAGAATGGTTCTATTGACTGGTTGACAGGGGCACCCACCTAGAGGGGGAGCTGCTCGACTTCCTGTCCCTGGTTCAATGGCTCTGTGATTTGTGTTACACAGTAGAACCACTTTGGAAGGTGAGACTGAGAATGACCCAGACAGGACTAGCTCATTGACTAGCTCATTGCTCTGTGGCTGGGATTCTTTTTGGAAAGGCAAGTACAGACTTGACCATGGATGTAACACCTCACAGGTGAGCACTTTGGCAACTGACTATTAAATTACAGAGTGCGAATGCACCTCTGTCTCATTATTTGGGCAGCTTTGTGATCAGTACCAACAATTCTTCCCCTGACACACACATATGGTTTTGGGACAAAGCCCTCAGGAGAATTTCTAACACAGTTGTGAATTGTTTGAGATGAACCACACTTCCATTGTTTTGGACAGTAAATTATTTGTCTATAAGAAATTCACCATTTCTAGACACAATTGTGCAATGGGCAACACCACGCTCCATGTTGACAGGTAGACTCTATGAACCTCATTCTTCTCCCATATTAAAACAGCCTGATGGGGGATACAGTGCTCCACACCATCTGGTGCTATTGTCCTGAGTGCTCCATATCCACACGGAAAGACGTGGCAATAACATTAATTATGTGTGCTGTACAAAGCTGTTGTCCTGGGAATAAAGATGCTCCAGAGAACAAATCTCAAAGCTATCCAAACCAAATTTAACCTCAGCTCCCTCAGGCAGTAGCTCCAATGGTAACACTGGCATCATGAGCCAATGGGGAAAGGTTTGACTTCAATGCTGAATTCACGGTTCTCATCTGGTTCTGCTTCCATCCTTCTCAACTTGTTGATGAAGGAAGCAAAAACAAAAGTACCACCAAGTTATGGGCAAATAGGTTCGTTTGAAAGGATTTTGGCCTTCAACTGATATGAAAATGAACCAGTCACAGAATGATAGAAGTGGAAGGGACCTCAAGACGTCATCCCTAAGTCCAGTCCCTTGCACTCCTGGCAGGACCAAGCACCATCTAGACCAGGATTTCCCAACTTATGGGTTATGACCCAAATATGGATCATGAATACATTTCAAAAGGGTCACCAAGTGTCTCCTCAGATGGCCCTCTTAAGGAGCCATTCATACATTTGAAAAGCTCTCCCGCTGGTCATCACCACAGCTGGCTTAGTCTTAAGGAGCCATTCACCAGACTTGGTAGTCAACTTAATTGGTATAACAACCTTCAGGCAGTTAAACCAATCAATTGAATTGAATACCATTTCAGTGACTCAGAGCAGACTAGGCAAATATCCCTGGACCTGGGAGGGGGCGGGGAGAACTTAGAACTCTAGGGAACACAGAGAAGAAGCGGCACCCAGCTCAGGTAGGTGGGGGTGGGGAGCCAGGTGTTCAGTTGACAGGTCTCCAGCTGCCCCGGCCGGGTTTCCACAGCTGGCGATGGCTGGCCCAGGCTGAGTCCAGGCTGGCTTACAGCTGTGGGGGGGGGGTGTCACTTGTTGCCCCTACTGAGGTTACCGTGACTGGTGTTGGCTGGCTCAGGCTGAGTCCAGGCTGGCTTGCAGCCGCTAGGTGTGAGGAGGGGTGTCACCTGCTGCCCTGAATGAGGTTCCCACAACTAGCTGGCTTGCAACTGCAGGGGGGGCAGGACCCCCTGCCTCAGCTGGAGTTCGTGTGGCTGGCATTGGCCAAGCAGAACTCTGCTCTTGCCAGCTTGCAGCTGCGGGGGGCTAGGGTCACCCGCCACCCCCGCCGAGGTTCCCGTGGCTTGTGCTTGCCAACCAGGACTCTGCCCTGACTGTGAGACTCCCAGCTCCTCCAGCCCGAGTGTGACTCTCAGGCCCTCCAACCACTGTGTGTGACTCCTTCAGTCTCTGAGTGTGGGGTTTAAGTCAGGGTGGGAGGGTGGTTTGGGGATGAGTGTCTTTCCCCCGCCACAACTCAAATAAAAGTAGTGTTATTTTACCATTGTGGAGGCAGGAAAAGGGACTAAGGGAATTTGTGTGCAGCCATCTTGGTCTTGATAACAAGAGAGCAAGAGTCAGGCTAAGTCTGTGGCCTGACAACGCGAGATCTGTAATTAGACGCTGCCTTTGCCTCTCGCCTCTATACGGAGATAAGGATAGAACGCTGACTCTGGAAGGGACCTTGAGATAAGGAGCATCTGGGTGGAACTAAATAACTGTTAACCATTGCTGTTTGTAATGGGAAGGAGACTAATTGTTATTGTTATTATATGTAATGGATGGTATATAAACTGTTTCATAATTGTTTGTATTTGAAGATCTGCCTCGGAAGAGGGAGTCCCCCCCCATCCGAACCAGTTTTTCCCTTGCTGCAGCGCATAATAAAACTGCCTCTGGCTACCTGTTGCTTACAAATGCAGAGTGAGGACAATGTTTTCTTCCACATCATTAATGTATCTTCAGTTTTTCTATGAAATAACTACTATGAATATATAATAAACAGGAGGGAGCATAATTTTATTTTCTTTCCTCAGGTGCAAAACTAGCTAGTTATGGCACTTACCCCTCTTCCACCCCCCAGATTTCCCCCTCCCTCGTTCTTGAATTGCCTTGGGTCACCAAGTATCCCTGAATTGTCAAAATGGGTCCCCATCTGGAGAAGGCTGGGAACCACTGATCTAGACCATCCTGACAGGTGTCTGTCTAAACAGCTCTTAAATATCTCTAGTGATGGAGATTCTACAATCACCCTAGGCAATTTATTCCAGTGGATCACCATGACAGTTTTTTTAATAGCCAACCTAAGCCTCCCTGTTGCAATTTAAGACATTTGCATCTTGCAATATCACCCAAGTTTAACGAAAATAATTTTTTTCTGCAGGACTGCTTCCTATGTAGGCATTTCCCATTTTCTGGCCTGGTCTACAATAGACCAGGCAGGTTGACTTAAGGTACGCAATCCAGGTATGTACAATGCCCAGCTGTATTTGGCCTCCCTCAAACCAAGCTGCCGGAGTATCTACACTGTAAGGGTGTGTCTAGACCACATGGCTCCATTGAGTGAGCCCAGTAAATTAGTTTAAATAACCCTGCTTCATTAAAATAAATATGGCAGCCGTGCTGGCCAACGATCAGCTGATCTGGCACAATGGGACAGTCTAGATGCAGCATGATCGACAAAGGAAGCCTTTGCCGACTGCTCCGGTATGCCTTGTGTCTAGCCGTGTAGTCTAGACACACCCTAGGATACTGCACACACTCCCAACGGCTTCCCTTACTCCTCATAGACTGAGGAGTACAGGACACTGGCATGGGCTGCCGTCACCATTCAGTTTGGGGGGTCTAATCTACACCTGCAAAATCCAGGGCTAGAAGATCAAATTCTGGAAGGTCCATCTTTTTGTTAGTGTAGACATGCCTTCGCTTTGTGGAGTTCTACTCCTTCCTAAGTGGAGTAGTATGATCTTGTTCTTCTTGAATTTCATTCAACTTACCACAGACCATTTCTCCAGGTTCTCCAGATCTTTTTGAATTATAAATCTTTCCCTCACCATCCCTGGCACTCACTGGATTTTTTTGACACCTGGCGGAGGTATCAATTTGCTTTTTCTCTCTGAGGAAATGCTTGGCCCTGCTTCTCTGCGCTCACAACAGCTCACTAATGTTACAGAGTAGAATATTGAAACTGTACACACAGTGCTGCTACACACACTGTGTCAGGACAATGATGTTCAAGGGATTATGGGCTATCAAATGATATCACACAAGGTTGCTTTATACAAAATTTATCCTGGTCTTACAAAAGGGGTGAAAACTAGGGTACAGACTATCAAAATGGGGAAAAAATTTCTTTTGCATCCTGTTTGCTTGTAGCTGCTGTCGTTAATTTATGAAGCAGCTAATGGACTGAAAGTGAAGGAGTCTTTTGAAAATGTCTGACACGTGAGATTATCTCAGCAAGTCAGGCCTTTAAATGTGTAACAAAAATGTAGGATGATCTGATGGCTGTGCATGTAATTAGCAGTGTATCTTCAAAGAGGGAGCCCAACAAGTTCTCATGTATTCTCATAGACTCATAGACTTTAAGGTCAGAAGGGACCATCTAGTCTGACCCCCTGCACAGTGCTGGCCACAGAATCTCACCCACCCCCTCCTAGAATAATTCTCTCACCTATAGCTCAGATATTGAAGCCTTCAAATACTTTGAAGACCCCAAGATGCAGAGAATCCTCCAGCTGTGACCTGTACCCCATGCTACAGAGGAAGGCTACTACGTCCTCAGCTCATTTATGAGACATACACAGTAAATCTCCAAAAAGGCTTCATTACAGTACAGAATGATGGACTGGTTGACACTTTCTTACCAGCATAGCTTTTCCGCCACTGTTCCTCTATTGCCACAAGAAGGAAAAATGCTCTGAGAGATAAAGTGCTGATTCACTGCTCTGTAATTTGGGAGTTTCTTCCTAGCATTACCAAAGACCACTTGTGCAACTTTGGATCAAGACATTTCCTTTCTCTGTGATGGAAGTTGTGATGGTAAATAGAATACAGCTGAACAGGTGCTGAGAGATCCTACACTGATGGTCTGTACTAGAGGCAAGGCTGACCGCCACCTCCACCAGGGCAACTTGCACAGACGGTGCCTCACGACCGTTACTTCACCTTTGGACCCATGAGATTATGATCTACATTATTCCCCAAACCACAGCGACCTCTTCTGGACACAGCGCCTCACTCTGTTAGCTCCCCATACTGGGGAACTGACTGTTCTTAGATCTGCCACTTGCCTCAGTGCACAAATGCCTCATTGGCCAACTACAGCTCAAGGTTCTGTCCCTGACCTCAGGAGCAAAATGCAGTCTGGATACCAGCCCCCCTCCACATTTGCAAGAGGGCTATAAAGGTGGAGGGATCCGAACCTGCCTTCTATGGGTTGGAACTGAAGGACCCTATAATGGGCAGCTGCCTATTGCCCCTGTTCCAACATGTCCCTGATTCCTTCACCCACTTCCCCATAGACTCAGCTCCTTCTTTCTCCCTGTATCAGGGTGTCAGTCTGTCAGTCAGTCAGGCTGTAGCTCCCTTTTGCTCCCCTCACCACACCCACCCCTGCTTTGGCTGTGGTGTTTCTCTCCTGGCAACCAATTCAGGAAGAGTTCCAGGGAGCCTTCTGCTCAGCAGCCCTTATATGGGCCAGCCTGGTTCTGATTGGCTGCTCCATTAAGCCTTCTCCCTGAAGTTTGGCTCAATAAGCCCTCTTCTGATTGGCTGGCTTCTTTCCAAGGCTGCCTTAGCCAATCTTCCTCTTCAGGTGCTCCACCATGTCAAGATTTACAAACATGTATAAACCCGACTGAAAGGCACATGAGTAGTGTTACTCCCATTCAGAGATGGGCAAACAGAGGCAGAAAGAATTTAACACCCACATTTTCATATGAGCCCATAGATTTACTGAATTAGTGAATGCTTTGGAAAAGCTGCCTCTGGATACATGGAATGGGAAGAGGCCACTACGGACTCTTTCAGAAAGGTCATTTCCAGCTTTACAGAGAAATGCCCAGATAACTATACAGAACAAGTGTCTTTGGTCACATCCTGTGGTCTCCATGAAGCATAATGAGTCCGGCCTATTTTGTGGAGTATCATAGCCAGAGAAGGACAGAATATCACAGTGATTGGTCTGCAATAGATAGAAATTGCACCATTTAATAGCACAGGAGGAAAGAATGCAGCAAATTAATCCTAAGGGTGTGAGTGACACCAAGGGTGACTTTGGTTCGCTGAGCTCATTAATTAGGTGCGGGGCCTCTCTGAGCTCAGTTATTCCCACTTACTTCAGAGACCATGTCCCAGAGATCACAGCTCTCAGTATAAAACTGGAACGCTCCAAATTGGCACTTTCTGTCGCTGTGGAAACCTCACCACATCTCTTGCTTCTCAGCAGGTAGGTGCTGCTGTCCTGTATCGACATCACACTCAAATCCCAAGATTTCATTCATGATCTCTAACACTGAAAATGTCAATCCAGATCCTACCCCTTGAGTTAAAGAAAGAACAAGGTAAGCAATTATGTGGCCACTGAGGCGGGTAGTTTCCAGTATCTCTCAAGGTTTTCAAATACACCAATGGAAAAGCCATTTCTGATGCAAAACGAAAGCTTCATAGACTCAGCAAGCAAGTTTTACCTGCACCAGGCATGAGGAGCTAAAGAACTCTCCTTGCCCAAGGAGGTGAGAGAGAGTGAAATGCATTTATTCTCACCACTTCCCGAGCTAAGAAGCTATCTCTTCTGTCAAAAATGGTTTTCCGGCAGATTCTCGCACCACAAAGTCACAAGTCGCTGTTGACTGCTCAGATTAGTGAAGAGTGTTTGTCTGTGGGGCACAATTAACCTGCGTGTCCTTTAATGTGTACAGTGTGTGTACTGTATGGAACACCAAACTTAAACAGCTGTGAGCAACTCGCTCTGTGAACAGAGCTCTTCCTTAATACTGAACCGGTGTCCATTAACAAACTATCTCCATTTTTTCTCTTAATTTGTTACAGAGAAGGGATAATATCCCCAACCCATCTACCTCTGCCTGACCTCACCTCAGAGGAGATGGAAGAGGGAAATCACTCGGTGGTGACTGAGTTCATTCTCTCAGGACTGACAGATCGTCCAGAGCTGCAGATCCCCCTGTTTGTGTTGTTCCTACTGATTTATGTTATCACTGTGGTGGGAAATGGGGGGATGATCTTGTTAATCACAACAGACCCCCGACTCCACACCCCAATGTACTTTTTCCTTGGTAATTTGTCTTTCTGTGATATCTGCTATTCCTCGACAATTGCCCCTAAGATGCTGCATAATTTCTTAGCCAAGAGGAAAAGTATTTCTCACAGTGCCTGTGCTGTGCAAATGTATTTGTTTCTTCTTTGTGCCGATATTGAGTGTTTCTTGCTGGCTGTGATGGCCTATGACCGTTATGTGGCCATCTGTAACCCATTGCTCTATACAGTCACCATGTCCAAGCAGTGCTGCAACCAGCTGCTGGGTGGGGTGTGTGTTCTGGGATTGGTGGATGCAATGATACACACGTGTCTGACATTTCAGCTGTCTTTCTGCAGCTCCAATATCATCAATCATTTCTTCTGTGATATTCCTCAACTATTGGCTCTCTCCTGCTCTGACACCCGCATCAATGACATTGTGCTATTTGCCTTTACCTGCTTCATTAATCTGAATAGCGCTGTAGCAATTCTCCTCTCCTATGTCTATATCTTCTCCGCCATCCTGCGGATCCGCTCTGCCGAGGGCCGGCACAAAGCCTTCTCCACCTGCACTTTCCACTTGACTGCAGTGGTCATATTATATGGCACCCTCCTTTTTATATATTTCCGACCTAACTCCAGCTATTCCATGGACACGGACAAGGTAGCCTCAGTTTTCTACACGCTGGTGATCCCCATGTTGAACCCGCTCATCTACAGCCTGAGGAACAAGGAGGTAAAGGACGCCTTGAGAAAAGCCATGAACAAACTCCTAACCAATTCCTGAATCTGTTCATCCCAGTGCAGGTTGAGTGATGGGCAGTGGAAACAGGTGAATTCAATTCCCAGCCAATGGCAATGACATTTTTCCAGACCCTGTAGTATTATTGCTCATTCTTATGTTGTTCTTACTATATAATTATTCCAACTCCTACAGGCTCCAAATGAGGTCAGGCTTTAGTATTACTGCAGAAAAATTGAAGGAGGCACCTGTTTCACATGGGAGAGTATATCAATATATCTTGGCTTCTGGGGTGGTTTCATTATGACCTCTGTGATTTCTATGGCTAAAGCAAAAGGAGTTGTTGCAGAATTTCTCCCCAGTTTGTGTCCATATACTATGAAGAGAAACATGATTTCCATCAGAACATCCTTCACTTCATCGTAAGAATGTTAACTACAAACAAAGAGGAGAATAATTTGTAAGATAAACTAGTGTGTGTGCATCTTCTGTGACAATCTGCACTGAACACAACAGAAAATGGCTCAGAAAAGGTGAACTTCTGATACGTCAATTAAACCGAGAGATAAAACTGGACAGTAAACATTCACACCTCCTTCGTAAGTTTGCTCTGCGTTCTTGCACTGAACTCTGTTGGATTGTATGATAGACTTTGAAGGGTAGAGGTGTGGGAATTATTTGCCTCCAGAGACTGAGAGTGCCAAAGCTGTGCCCATAACTGATTTTTTTTCGTTCACAGCTCCTTAGAAAACATCTCAACCTGATCCAAATGTGAAAATGCCCTAAACATTTAACAAACTGAAAACTTTGACCAAAATGTCCTTTGGGGAGGAAATAAGGGTTTGGCACGAACAGAAGTGGCACATGTCTTGTCCTGCCTCCTTTTCCGCCAATGTAAATGCAAAGCCAGTGAAGGGCTAGCCTGGCAAAAAGGATGGGAGGTGAAGAGGCAGTGATGCTGCTGTGTCCCAGGTTGACTTCAGTGCAGTGATCAGAGCACTCACATGGGAGAGACACGGGTCAATCCCCCTGTCTGGTGTGCTGAAGCAACTTGAAAGTGGGTTTTCCACACTGCTAGGGAGCGCCCTGGTGAATAGACATGTTGTGTCCTGCCTCTTCCTTAGGGCCGGACAATGCTCACGCTGAACGTTGATTCAAGTAATGGAACCGCAAGTTGATGTAGCTTCGTTTCATGTGCAGCAGTGCCCGCACCTTGTGCTCACTGTTTGTTTATGAGAGAGCTATGGAATTGACGCAATGTAACTTAAATTACCTGCCAGTATCACTGTTCACCAGCCTTGGGACTGATCGTCTACGAGTGCTGGGGTTAAGACGTTGATGGGCAATTGCACACCCATTGATGTAATCTGCCTCCACGGATGTGCCAAACAAACCCAGCTTCATTTCTGGCAGCAGTGTCGATTAAGCCAGTGGTGCAGCTCTGGACTTAGTCTCTCCTGCTGGAGCCTCTGGACTTAGTCTCTCCTGAGAGCCCCTAGCAGAATCACAGGGCCAGGCACAGAGAATGATGGTATTGACTGGTTACCAGGGACACCCACCTAGAGGGGGAGCTGCTCAACTTCCTGTCCCTGTCCCAATGGGTCTGTCAGTTGTGTTACACAGTAGAACAATTTTGAAAGGAGGGACTGAGAGCGACCCAGACAGGAATAGCTCATTGCTCTGTGGCTGGGACTCTTTCTGGAAAGGCAGGGAACCCAAGTGAACATCTGTGCAGCGTTGGACAAACAGGGAAATGAAACCTGGATGCGTCATCTCACAGAGGAACACAAATAAATTAGGAAGGGCGAGTGCACCTTTGCCTCCTTAGTTTGGCTGCTTTGTATCTGGTACCTAAAATGTCCCCCTCCCCCCATACACACAAACATATTGTTTTTGGATAAAACTGTCAGGAGAATTTCTAAGACGTTTGTGAACAGGATAAAGTTAACCAATACATCATTGTAATGGACAATAAACTATTTGTCTGTAAAGAAATTCAGCCCTTTCTAGACAAATTTGTGTAATGCTCGCTGCACTGAATGTTGACCATGAGAAAACTGAGTTATGGAGCCATTAATTTCAAAGCCCTATTTATAGGTTGCTACCAAAGGGCTAAGAGAGAGAGCCTCAAAACTCCCAGACTGGGTGATTTTAGCTTCTATAGCCAACATTAATGAATGGATAAGATATTGCAGTATTTGTTAATGCTCACAGCAAATGGAGATAGATACTTCAAACTTAAGGGCTCTCATTATTCCATTCACTATAAATACAAAATTTATTTTGCATCCTATTTGCTTGTGGCTGTTGTTTTTAATTAACGAAGCAGGATGAAATGGGAAGGAGTCTTTTGAAACAGCCTGACGTGAAACTGTATTGGCATGATGGGTCTTTTTATGTGTAACTAAAATGGGGGATGATCTCATGGCTGGGCATGTAATCTGAAACGCATCTTCAAAGAGAATATTCAAGAAGTTCTACTGAATACTTCAAATGTCAATCTTTCCTTCTCATGACAATAGAATTCTGTAAAACCTTTGTGTAAAAGAGTGGTGAAATAGTCCCCCTTTCTCTTCATAAAGCTCATAATTCCCTGATCATCATTGTTCTGGTAAAACATGCATGGCAACATTATATATTGTAGCCAGTGAGCTAGTTTGTCTTTGTTATATTTACTGCATTTGTATTCCATCTTCATTATGTTCACTGCTACATTTTATTCTGCTTTGCATTAGATGCAGCAGTCATGCAAGTAACCTACAGGGTTGTATCCTGTAAGACCTTAGCTTCAGCAAAGTACTGTAGGTCTATAAAATCTAAGCAAATAAGCTGTGTGCAGACTTACAGCAAAATGAAACTCCCCAAGTTACTGAAGAATGGAAAATAGAGGTTAAGTACATCTGTGTTTGATACAAACACTGTTCTATGTGGATTCCAGGGAGATGAGTTACGGAATCAGTAATCATCATCCTCATCTGTGGTGAGGCTGACTAAGGGAAATAATCTGGTTACCAGTGGTAACCTATGGCCTATTTTGGGTGGTAACCAATCAAGAGGTATGAAAGTCAATACCAATATGTATACCTTGGAGGGTCCTCTCACAAATACAAATTTCTGTATTTCTTCAAAGTATCCGAACTTTGAGTGGGACCCAAACAATTCCCTGTATTTCTCTAGGATTAATGTTAAAGTCATTGTTAGCTCATAAAGAGACCCACTTCATAGGTCTCTGTGTGATGGAAGTTGGGACAACAAATAGAATAAAGCTTGCACGGTAGGTGTCCAGAGATGCTCCATTGAGGATGGCCTGTAATGGACCTGAGGCTGAGCTCCCTGGCACCATTCTGGGATTTCACTCTCCACCTCCTCAGACGACGCCTCATACCTGTTACCTGTGCCCTGGACCCATTGCACCATAACCCACATTATGCCCCACACCGCAGCAACCTCTTCTGGGCACCATGTCCCTCCTGTGAGATCTCTGCTTCACTGACAGACCGACAGGTATTAGTCCTGTGACTTGCCTCAGTGGCCAACTGCAGCCCAAGGTTCATTCCCTGACCTCAGGGGTGTGATGCAGTCTAGATACCGGCCAGTCTCCTCATTTGCAAGTGGGGTGCAAAGGAGGGGGACACTGACCTGCCTGACACCCTAGGTTGAGATTAAGGGACGCTATCAAATTCTACTACCTTTTCCCTGGTGTCCACCATCTGCCTGTTTCCCTCAGCTACTTGCAAATAGTCACAGACCCTTCTTTAGCCCTGTGCCAGGGCTACAGTCTGTCAGTCAATCCGTCGGTAGCTCCCTTTCCCTCCCCTGATCCCACCCACCCCACTTTCGCTGTTGTGCTTCTAAATCCAGGTATCATTCCAGGGAGTGGGCTGGAATGGACAGAGCAGCGCTTCTTATATGGAACTTCTTCTATTTGCTTGGGATTTCTCCAAGGCTGACTCAACCAATCTTCCCCTGCGTGGCTCCAGCGCCCCACCACAAGACCATGGCAGGACTTACAACCATTTATGAACCCTAATGGAAGACACATGAGTAGGGTTACTCCCATTTCAAGATGGGCAAACACAGGCAAGGAGGATGTACAAACCACATTTTCATACGAGTCCAAAGGTTGACTGTTTGCTGAGTGAAGAAAAACTTCCTTTTTTATTGTGAACCTGCTGCCTATTCATTTCATGTGGTGACCACTAGTTCTAATACTGCGAGAGAAGGTTATAAAATATGATAGTGATTTATGTCCAGAATTGTGAAATTGCATCATTTAAGAGCACACAAGGCAAGAGTGCACGAAATTAATCCCCAGGGCATGAGTGACACCAAGGGTGACTTGTTCACTGAGCTCATTAATTAGGTACGGTGCCTCTCTCAGCACAATTATTCCCACTTACTTCAGGGAGCATGTCCCATGGATCAGATCTCAGTATAAAACTTCTCAAATCCTCAAAATAGGCACTTTCTGTCTATGGGGAAACCCCACCCCATCTCCCTCTTCTCAGCAGGTAAGTGCAGTTGTCCTGCATCATCGTCACACGCCCACAGTCACCATGGTGACCACAAGGTTCCTCCTTCATGATCTATAGCACTGAAAGCTGCAGCCCAGACCCTACACTCAGAGGTACAGACACAACAGCTTAGGCAATTACGTAGTCACTCAGGCGGGTGGTTTCCAGTATCTCTCAGGGTTTTCGAACACACCAATGGAAATGCCATTTCAGATGAAAAACAAAAAGCTTCTTGAGCACAGCAACCACGTCTTTCTCCAAGCTGACATGCTGAGCTACAGAGCTCCCTGTGCCCAAAGGGGAGAGAGCGTGAAACTCATTTACCCTCACCCCATCCTGAGCTGAGCAATTGTCACTTCAGCCTCAGATGACTTTCTGCCTGATTCTCTCAAAACCAAGTCATGAGACGCTGTTTGCTGCTCAGATTAATGAAGAGGAGGGTTTGTCTGTGAGGCACAATTCATCTACATGTCCTTGTATGTGCACATTGTGTGCATTGCAGGAGACACCTGACACAACCAGCTGTGAACATCTGGCTCTGTGGACAAAGCTCTTACTTGATCTTGAACTGGTGTCCGTTAAGAAACTGATCCCCAGTTTTCTTCCCTTAATTAGTTACAGAGAAGGGCTATTTCCCTGAACCATCCACCTGCCCGTCTGCTGCCTGATGCCTACACAGAGGAGATGGGAGAGGGAAATCACTCGGTGGTGACAGAATTCATCCTCTCAGGACTGACAGATCATCCCCAGCTGCAGGTCCCCCTGTTACTGTTGTTCCTACTCATTTATGTTACCACCCTGGTGGGGAATGGGGGGATGATCTGGTTACTCTCGACAGACCCCCGACTCCACACTCCCATGTACTTTTTCATCGTGATTTTGTTTTTCTGTGATATCTGCTGTTCTTCAACAATAGCCCCTAAAATGATCCTGGATTTCTTAGCCAAAAGGAAAACTATTTCTTACACTGACTGTGCTGTGCAAACATATTTCTCTATCTTACTATCAGATGTTGAGTGTCTCTTGCTGACTGTAATGGCGTATGACCGTTATGTGGCCATCTGTAACCCGCTGCTCTATACGGTCATCATGTCCAAGCAGCATTGTGGCCAGCTGGTGGCTGGAGCGTGTATTGTGGGATTGGTGGATGCAATGATTCAGACATGTCTGACGTTTCAGCTGTCATTCTGCCGCTCCAATGTCATCAACCATTACTTCTGTGATGTTGCCCCACTGCTGGCGCTTTCCTGCTCTGACTACAGCCTCATTGATATTGTGCTGTTTGCTCTTGCATGCTTCATTAATCTGAACAGCTTTATGACCATCCTCCTTTCCTATGTCTGTATCTTCTCCACTGTTCTGCACATCCACTCTGCCAAGGGCCGGCACAAAACCTTCTCCACCTGTGCTTGCCACTTAACGGCCGTGGTCATTTTATATGGCACAGGCCTTTTTATATATTTACGACCTATGTCCACCTATTCTGCAGACATGGGAAAAATAACCTCAGTGTTCTACATGATGGTGATCCCCATGTTGAACCCTTTCATATACAGCCTGAGGAATAAGGAGGTAAAGGTCACCCTGAGGAAAACCATGAATAAACTCCTAACCAATTTCTGAATCTGTTCATCTCAGTGTTGGTTGGGTGACTGGCAGTGGAAAGAGGAGAATTCAATTCCCATCCTATTGCAAAGACTTTTTACAGATCCCTCATAGTATTATTGTTCATTGTTATATTGTTCTTATTACATTATTCTTCAAAGAAATCCTACAGGCTCCAACTAAGATCAGGCTTTAGTGTTACTCCAGCAAAACTAAAGGAGGCACCTGTTTCACATGGGAGAGTATCTCAATATATCTTTGTTCCTGGGGTGGTTTCTTAGGATTTGTGTCATTTCTGTGGCTGAAGTAAAGGGCGTTGTTGCAGATATTGTCCTCTGCTTCGTGTCCACGCACTATGAAGAAAAACATGATTTCCCTCCCAACATCTGTCACTTCCTCTTAAGGGAACTACAAAGAAAGAGGACCATAATTTGTAAGAAGGACCACGGTGTGTGCGCACCTCTGTGACAGCCTGCTCTGAACACAACACAAAATAGCTCAGAAAGGGTGAATTTTTCATCTGTCAATTACACCCAGAGATAAAACCAGATAGTAACATTCACACCGTCTTAGCAGGTTTGCTCTACGTTCTTACTCTGAGCTCTGCTGGAATGTACCATAGACTGGCAAGGGTAGAGGTGTAGGAATTTTTTCACTCCAGAAACTGAGTGTGCCAAATAGATAAAGCTGTGTCCATAATTGATTTTTTTTTAGTTCACAGCTGCTTAGAAAACATCAACATCTCAACCTGACCCAAATATTTTTCCTGCTTCCTTCTGCTTCAATGTAAATGCAAAGACAAGGAGCGGCTAGCCTGGCAAACTGGATAGGAGTGAAAGAGGTGGGGTGATGCTGCAGGAATTCTTACCGGCTTCTATTCAGTGACTAGAGCAATCGTGGGATGTGAGAGACAAGGGTCAATTTCCCTCTATCTGCTGTGCTGAAGCAACTTGAAAGTGGGTCTCCCACACTGCTGGGAGTGCTCTGGTGACTAGCTCAGTAGTGTCCTGGGTCTTCCTAGGGGATGGTCAATGCTCACGCTGTGCATTAATTCAAGTTATGGTATCGCAAGTTGATGTAGCTTAGTTTGACGTGCAGCAGTGCCCATACCCTGTGATCACTGTGTTGTGTCAATGGGAGAGTTATGGAACTGAACCAATGTAACTTAGATCACCTGCCAGTATCACTGTTCACCAGCCTTGCAATACATCCTCTGCGGGCGCTGGGTATAGATGTCGATGGGCCATTGCTGCCCCATTGATCTGATGTGTTCCTTCTGATTCATGGTAACATAAACTGTCTTTGCTGGAGCTAGGAACTAAGACACAAATTACAAAGTTCTAAGCAAATGCTCTACGTTCTACGCAGTCTTTCCTTCTCATGACAATAGAGGAACACGTGTAAATCCTTGTTCTCAGAGAGTGATGACACAACCCCTCTTTCTCTACATAAAACCCATAATCCGCTGACCATCGTTGTCGTAGTTAAATGTGGGTTGGAACAATATATGTAAAATATAAGATTCTACTCTATAAGGTACTGAGTTGTTCCCCTCAGTATGATCAATCAAGTTTCATTGACTGGTGAAGAGATCATTCTTGGGAAGGCGGAAGGGTATGAGTGAGAAATCTACATTTTGACAGACAAACCGCCAGAGTTTTCTGTTCATTCAGAATTTGTCTCAAAAACCCCATGCTGGAGATGATTCTTGCAAAAGAGAAATAACCAGAAGAAGCAAAGGCAAATACCTGAAATGTACTATCCCTCTCTTTCTCTTTGCTCACAACATCAAAAACACTCTGCATAAAGTGGAAGAACTTTTGGACTGGAGAGTTCTTGGTGAAAGGCATCCAGACGGTAACATTGCAGCTGTAGGTGGTGAGAGAAATTTTTGTTTCAATTCCTTTAGTTTTCTAAGTTATGTATTAGTTGCATTTTACTTTTTATTTCTTTTTAATTAATTCTCCGCTTCATTGTTTGCAATCTCTTAAAATCTCTAGAAAAAAAATAGCTCTCAAGAGTCAGGAAATGCGTTTTATTATTTAACCCAGGCCTGTGTATTTTTGTATTGAAACAGGTTGGAAACCTCTACTTGAGAAGAGGATTTGCACAGGCTATTTTCTGTTAATAAAAGGACAGAATTGGTAGGAGCTGGTGTCGTCCAGGAGGATGCTGGACAGTACCGGACACGCATTCCATTCAGCATCACTAGGCCCTGTGAATTAGAAGTTTGTGTTCTGTGTTGTCAGGTGGAAAAGGAGCAGGGGATTCTATTGTTCATGAACCTGCCAAAGGATGAGCCCAAGATTTAGTTGTGCATTATTTGCAGCTGAAGAGGGAAAGCAACTGTGGGGAAAAGATTATCCAATGTGTGCAGAACTGAAAGTGTGAAGCAATCAAGTGGCACACACAGTATTGATAATCTGCAGCTTTCGCAACACTTTACAGCTACCTGCTCAGTTCATAGAATTCAGTGTTCCAATTCTATCGAACTCAGGTCAAAGGAGTTTAAGGGATGTGCCCAAAATTCCTCAACTGGGGAGGAGCATTGATAAGAACAGAAGCCAAATCTCATGTACAAGGTTCTGATACATGGTACAGTGGGTAAGATGTGGGACAGTCTGATTCCAAGCTAGTTTGCAACAGACTCCAAATTAACTCTGTTGAAAGGATTGGCCTTCCTCTGGTGAAGGTGGCCAAACAATAAAGTAGACTCTATTCATCTCATTATCCTGTAATATTGAAATGACCCGGCGGGGGATACAGCATTCCACACCACCAGGGTCTTTCGTCCTCTGTGCTCAAAATCCACCAGAAAGACGGGGCATCGACATTAATTACATGTTCTCTGTACAACTGTTGTCCTAGGATCAAAGATGCTACGGGGAGCAATGCTGGAAGCCATCAGAGCCAAATTTACCCTCAGCTCCCTCAGGCAGCAGCTCCGAGGGTAACATGGGCATGATGAGCAAACGGGAAAAGGTTTGACGCTGAGGCTGATTTCAGGGTTCTAACCTGGTTCTGTTTCCGTCCTTTTGAACTCCTTGTGGATGAAGGAAAGGAAAACAAAGGTACAACCAAGTCATGGGTAAATGGGTGAGTTTGAAAGGATTTTGGCCTTCAGCTGAAGTGAGAACTAGCCAGTCACAGAACCGCAGAAGTGGGAGGGATTTTGAGACGTCATCCCTAAGTCCAGTCCCTTGCATTCATGGAAGGACCAAGCACTATCTAGAGCATCCCTCACAGGTGTATGTCTTACGTGGACTTAGATATCTCCAATGATAAAGATTTAATAACATCCCTAGGCAGCTGTGATTTGGTGCAGGATGTCTATAGGGTCCCTCAGTCACAACCCAGAGTAGCAACTGACTGCTCCTTTTCCATCATCTCTCTGTTTCCTTCAGGCATTTCTCCAACCCCTTCTTTGCCATGCATCAGAGATTTAGTCTGACAGTCAGTCAGTCTGTAGCTCCTGTTCCCTTCCGACTCCACCCATCCCTGTGACCTCAGGCAACATTCCAAGGGCCTTTCTGCTCACCTGCCTTTTTTATATAGGACAGGCTGGCCCTGATTGGCTGCTCCACTTAGCCCTCTCTCTAAGGTTGGATCAATAAGCCCTCTTCTGATTGCCTGAGTTCTCTCCAAAGTTGCCTTAACCAAACTCCCACTGTGTGGCAGATGCACCACAAGGCCATGTCAATAGGGTTACTCCCAGTCAGAGATGGGGAAACTGAGGCAGGAAGAATTTGAGACCCATAATTTCGTATGCGTCCACAAACTCACTGAATTGGTGAATGCTTTGGAAAATGCTGCTTCCAAATGCAAGGCATCAGAAGAGGCCAGTACAAACAGTTTCAGAAGGGTCATTTCTAGCTTTACAGGGAAATGCCCAATTAACAATATAGAGCAGATGTCTGGGGTCACAACCTGTTGTCTCCATCAGGCACAATGAGTGGAGCTATCTGGCATACTTTGAGGGCCGGCACAAAGCCTTCTCCACCTGCGCTTTCCACTTGACTACAGTGGTCATATTATATAGCACCCTCTTTTTCATCTATTTCCAACCTAACTCCAGCTATTGCACGGACATTGACAAAGTAGCCTCTCTGTTCTACACTTTGGTGATCCCCATGTTGAACCCGCTCATCTACAGCCTGAGGAACGGGGAGGTGAAGGTCGCCCTGAGGAAAGCCAGGAATAAACTCCTAAGCAATTCACGAATCTTTTCATCTAAGTGTAGGTTGAGTGATGGGCAGTGGAAAGAGGTGAATTCAATTCCCAGTGTTGTAAGCAAAACTCGTGAAGTCATTGTACCGCTCTACTCTGCACTAGTTAGGCCTCAGCTGGAGTACTGTGTCCAGTTCTGGGCACCACATTTCAAGAAAGATGTGGAGAAATTGGAAAGGGTACAGAGAAGAGCGACAAGAATGATTAAAGGTTTAGAGAACATGACCTATGAAGCCAGGCTTCATGAACTGGGCTTGTTTAATTTGGAAAAAAGAAGATTAAGGGGGGACATGATAGCGGTTTTCAAATATCTAAAAGGGTGTCACAAGGAGGAAGGCGAAAATTTGTTCCTCTTGGTTTCTGAGGACAGGACAAGGAGTAATGGGCTTAAAGTGCAGCAGGGGAGGTTTAGATTGGACATTAGGAAAAAATTCCTAACTGTCAGGGTGGTCAAATATTGGAATAAATTGCCAAGGGAGGTGGTGGAATCTCCCTCTCTGGAGATATTTAAGAACAGGTTAGATAGACATCTGTCAGGGATGGTGTAGACGGAGCTTGGTCCTGCCTTGGGGGGGGGGGGGGCTGGACTCGATGACCTCTTGAGGTCCCTTCCAGTCCTATGATTCTATGATTCTATGACATTTTCCAGACCCCCGGTGTATTGTTTCTCATTGTTACATTGCCCTTATTACATTGTTATTCCTAGAAATCCTGCAGGATCCAATTGAGTATTGGCTTTATGACTCCATCAAAACTAAAGGAGGCACCTGTTTCACATGGGAGAGCATATCAATATATCTTTGTTGCTGGGGTGGTTTCATTATGACCTGCGTGATTTCTATGGCTGAAGCAAAGGGAGTTGTTGGAGATATTGTTCCCAGGTTTGTGTCCATGCACTATGAAGAAGAAAAACATGATTTCCATCAGAACATCCTTCACTTCATTGTAAGGGAACTGCAAACAAGGAGGTGCATAAGTTGTAACAGAGCACGGTGTCTGCACACGTCTGTGACAGCCTGCACTGAACACAACACAAAATAGCTCAGAACTTTTTCTGAGTGAATCAAACTGAGAGATAAAATCAGACAGTACATTCACACCTTCTTGGCAGCTTTGTTGTGCGTTCTTGCTCTGAGCTCTGTTGGAATGTACAATAGACTGGCAAGGGTAGAGGTGTGGGAATTTTTTGCCTCCAGGGACTGTGAGTGCAAAAGAGATAAAGCCGTGCCCATAACTGTATTGAGAGCAACCCAGAAAGGCATTTCATTTTGCTCCGTGTTTGGGATTCTTTCTGGAAAGGCACGAAACCCACGTTCATATCTGAGCCCAGCATTGGACAGACTGAGGGACTGAAGCTGGAAGTGCCACCTCACAGGGGAACACCCTGACTATTGGCCAATAAATTAGAAAGAGCGAGTGCACCTCTGCCTCCTTAGTTTGGCTACTTTGAATCCAGTACCTAAAAAGTTTTTACACACACACACACACACACACACACACACACACACACACACACACACACACACAGTTTTGGGATAAAGCTGTCAGGAGAATTTCGAAGACATTCTATCAAAGATAACCAAAACTTCATTGCAATAGACAATAAACTATTTGTCTGAAAGAAATTCAGCCCTTTCGTGGCACATTCAATGGGTTCTGGAGCCACTGATGTCAAAGCTCTATCTAAAGTTTGGTACCAAAGGGCTAAGGGAGTGGAGCCTCACAATTCCTTGGCTGGGTGATTTTAGTTTCTATAGCCAACATTAATGAATTGATAAGATATTGCAGCATTTGTTGATGCTCACAGCACAGAAAGATAGTTACTTCAAACCCAGGCTCTTTCATTGTTCCATTCATTATACAAACAAAATTTCTTCTGCATCCTATTTGTTTGTGGCTGTTCTTTTTAATTAATGAAGCAGCTAATCGGCTTAAAGGGAAGAAGTCTTGTGAAAGAGCCTGACATGTGAGACTGTATTGGCATGACGGGCCTTTTTAGGTGTAACTAAAATAGGGGATGATCTCATAGCTGTGCATGTAATTTGCAGTGTATCTTCAAAGAGGGTATTGAAGAAGTTATACTAAATACTTCAAACTGTAATGTTTCCTTTGCACGACAATAGAGGAAGAATTCTGTAAAACCTTTGTGTAAAAGATTGGTGAATCAGTCCCTCTTTCACTTCATTAAGTTCATAATCTGCTGATCATCATTGTTCTGGGAAAATGTGTGTGGCAACATTATATATTGTAGCCAATGGGCTCATTTGCCTTTGTTATATTTACTGCTTTTGTATTCCAGCTTCATTATGTTCACTCCTACATTTTATTCTGCATTACATGCAGCAGTCATACAAGTAAGCTACAGGCTTGTATCCTGTAAGACATTAGCTTCAGCAAAGTTTTGTAAGTCTGGAGGCCTATAATACCTAAGCCAGGGATGGCCAACCTGTGGCTCTAAAGCCACATGTGGCTCTTCAGAAGTTGATATGCAGCTCCTTGCATAGGTACTAAATCCAAGGCTGGAGCTTCAGGTGCCAACTTTCCACTGGGCCATAGGGTGCTCACTTTTCAACCTCTAGCTCTGCCCTAGGCCCTTTCCCCCTAGGATCCTGCCACTTCCCACCCTCTCCACTGAGCCGGCTACATATATGCCTCCCCCTCCAGTGTTTCCCACTGAGACAGAGCTGATCCCAGTGGGCAGGAGGAAAAGGAGAAGGAGGCACTGAGCAGTGGGGCTGCCAGTGGGCAGGATGTACTGAGTGGTAGTGGGGAGATGATCAGGGCTGTTGACATAGAACTGTTGCTATTTTGCAGTGTGCGTTGATACATTCTGGATCCTTCTCAGGTTTAGGTTGGCCACCCTGATCTAAGGAAATAAGCTGTGTTCAGACTTACAGGACAAAGGAAAACCCCAAGTTATTGCAGAGCGGAAAATAGAGGTTAAGTACATCTGTATTTGATACAAACACTGTTCTATGTGGACTCCAGAAAGATAAGTTACGGAATCAGTAATCATCATCCTCATGCATAGTGAAGCTGACCAAGTGGAAGACTGGTTACCTACGGTAACCTATGGCCAATTTTGTATGGTAACCAATCAAAAGAGATATCAAAATAGGTACCTGTCACAAATTGAAAATTCTGTATTTCTCTAGAATATCTGAACTTTGATAGGGAACCACACAATTTCCTGCATTTCTCTAGGATTACATTTAAAGTCATGGTTATCTCATGAAAAGACCCACTTGGTAGAAATTTCTAACGATATGGATACACCAAAACAAGCTATTCCCCCAATTAACAAAGGAAGGTAATGAATCTTTCAAAGTTCCTGATGTGGAAGTTTATGAAGATAGATACGCATCAGGGATTATTGAGAATATTCTCATGATTTTAGAATATAAATCTAACAGGTATATGCAAAGACAAGGACAGGTAGCAAATAGTGTGTGTGTGTGTGTGTGTGTGTGTGTGTGTGTGTGTGTGTGTGTGTGTGTGTGTGTGTGTGTGTGTGTGTGTGTGTGTGTGTGTATCTATATATATATATATATAGGGCACATCTGAGACATACAACAAGAATATCTTCTGTATGATATTCCTCCTCTACTTCAACTGGGGGAAAATGGCATTGAAACCATCCTTACAAATATCCGAGCAATTAAATCCGTACCAGAGAGATGGGGTTTACTTTATAGTTCACCCCATCAAAGGTGGGGGGATGTGTTACTTATAGGGCTAACCAGCTTTCTCGCTGTAGAAACACAAATGTATTATTTCCTTATGGTTTTGATTATAACTATATTATAATAAGTTTCAGTAGGCTTATATTGGCAGGTTGGGACTTATAGGCCGCATCTTGTATGTTGAGCTAAAGCCAAACTAGCCTACACCCGCCTGGGGCCTTTCACTGAGACAACAAAGTCAATGCACATCTATTTGGGCCCTTTCATCTGGAGAAAGCAGCCTTCAATGGCATAGGGGTTTCCAAGAATACCCGCATATTTAGCAGAACTATCATTACTTACAAAAACCCAAAATAACCAATTAAGAGCAGACCAGAGAACTAGGTAGGACAGAAATAACATGTGATCTATAATCACAAAACATATATGACGATAAGTTGAGATCAATGATATAATCCACCAAGTTCTCTGGAATTTTTCAGACATGAGTCCTGGAAACTACGAAAGACACATGGAGAATCTGAACAAGGTTGCATTGTCCTATTGAATAAGAACATAAGAATGGCCGTATCGGGTCAGACCAAAGGTCCATCTAGCCCAGTAGCCTGTCTGCTGACAGTGGCCAGCACCAGGTGCCCCAGAGAGGGTGGACCAAAGACAATGATTAAGCGATTTGTCTCCTGCCATCCTTCTCCAGCCTCTGACAAACAGAGGCCAGGGACACAAATTCTATCCCCTGGCTAATACCCTTTTATGGACCTAAACTCCATGAAATTATCTAGCTTCTCTTTAAACTCTGTTAAAGTCCTAGGCTTCAAAGCCTCCTTTGGCAAGGAGTTCCACAGGTTGAGTATGCGCTGTGTGAAGAAGAACTTTCTTGTATTAGTTTTAAACCCGTTACTCATTAATTTCATTTGGTGTCCTTTAGTTCCAAATGAAATGAGGGGTGGTAGTGCCAGTCTCTTACGCCCATACGTTGTGCACCACTGTTCTTGTATTGCCACAACAAGGAAACATTCCCTATGAGCTATAGCTGTGTCTAGCGCTAAATCTGTAATTTAGGGCTTTGTCCCAGGCTCAACAATGGGCCTCCTGTGCAACCTGAAATCACCACGTCTGGTTTCTCTCTGATGGAAGTTGGGACAACAAATAGAACAAAGCTTGCAAGGTGCTCAGAGATGCCACATTGAGGATGACCTGTAATGGACCTGAAGCTGAGCTCCCTGCACTGTTCTGGGATTTCTCTCTCCACCAGCGCACCCTCCTTAGACCGTGCCATGCCACCGTCACTTCTGCCCTGGATCTATTGCACTATAACCCACATTATGACCCAGACCACAGTGACTTCTTCTGGGCACCCTCTCTGATATCCCTTCTTTACTGACAGACCAAGAGGTATTAGTCCCGTAATTTGTCTCAGTGGCCAACTGCAGCCCAAGATTGAGTCCATGATCTCAGGGTAAGGATGCAGTCTGGTTACCAGCCACCCTGCTCATTTGCAATTGGGGTGCAAAGGAGGGGGACATGGGCCTGCCTGCTCTCCTGGGTTAAGATTAGGGGACACTATCGAATTCAGCTACATACTGCCCCTTTTCCACCATTTCCCTGTTTCCTTGACCCACTTCCATGTAGCCACAGCCCCTCCTGTAGACCTGTGCCATGGCTGTCAGTCAGTCAGTCAGGTTGTCACTCCTTCATGCTACCTAACCCTGCTTTGGTGTTGTGCTCCTAAATCCAGGCATCATTCCAGGGAGTGTGATGCAATGGACTCAGCAGCCATTCTTACAGGGGACCTCTGTTCTATGGGACATGCTCCCTGAAGGAAGTAGGAATAACTGCTGAGAGAGGCACCACACCTAATTAATGAGCTCAGTGAACAAGTCACCCTTGGTGTCACTCATGCCCTGGGGATTAATTTGCAGCACTTTTTCCTTCTGTGCTATTAAATGATGCAATTTTGCAATATTGTAGACAAATCACTATGATATTTTATAACCTTCTCTCACAGTATTAGAACTAGGGGTCACCAAATGAAATGAATAGGCAGCAGGTTCAAAACAAAAAATGGAAGTTTTTCTTTACCCAGCAAACAGTCAACCTGTGGAACTCCTTGCCAGGGGATGTGGTAGAGTCTAGGGCTTTCACAGGCTTCCAAAAAGAGCTAGATATATTCATGGAGGTTAGATGGGAGATGCGCAATAGGTTCAATCTTTGATGGAGACACCCGCTCTCCATTGTTTATTTGGCATCTCCCTGTAAAGCTGGAAAAGACCCTTCTGAAAGGGTTTGTTGTGGCCTCTTCCCATGCCATGCATTTGGAAGCAGCTTTTTCCAAAGCATTCACCAGTTCAGTGAGGCTGAATACTCGTGGAAAAATTAGGGTCTTAAATTCTGCCTCAGTTTGGCCATCTGCAACTGAGAGTGACCCTACTCACATGCCTTTCAATAGGGTTAGTAAATGGTTGTAAAGTCCAACATGGCTTTGTGGTGGGGCGCCTGTGCCAATGAGGTGAAGATTGGTTAAGGCAACCTTGTAAAGGACCCAGCCAATCAGAAAAGGGCTTATTGGGCCGTTCTGTAGTAAGAAGGATTTAGTGGAGCAGCCAATCAAGGCCAGGCTGTCCGATATAAGAAAGGGCGTTGAACAGAACGCCCCCCTTGGAATGTTGCCTGTGGTCACAGGGGTGGGTGAAGTCGGGAGGGAATGGGAGCTACGTACTGGCTGACTGCCAGACTAAAGCCCTGATAGAAGAGGGTAAAGAAGGAGGCTGAAAACCTAAATCTCTGGGCTCTGCCTCTGGCAGCTTCGTGAATGAGAGAATCCCCTGCTGCTTTTCAACCCAACAGCACAGAGCACGAACCTCTAGGTCACGGGGCCCAGCAATGCTGAATGGAATGTGTGTCTGGTACTGTCCAGCAGCCTCCCGGACAACAGCAGCTCATGTAAAGTTTGACTTTTTATTAATAGAAAATGGCCTGTGCAAACCCTCATCTCAAGTAGAGGTTCCCAAAATGTTTCAATACAAAAATCCACCGGCATCGATTAAACAATAAAACACATTTGCTGACTATAGAAATATTTAAGTGATTACAAATAACAAGGCGGAGAATTGGTTAAAAGGGAATACAAGATAACATGTAACTAATACCTAAATTAAGGAGCTAAAGGAATTCAAAGCAAAGATTTCTCTCACCACCTACTGATATGGTGTTACTGGCTGGAAGCCTTTCAGCCAGAACCCTCCAGTCAAAGGCTACTTTCACTTTACTACAAATTGTATTTGATGTGAGACAAGAGAAAAGGAGGGACAGTAGCTTTAAGGTCTGTGCCTTTGCTTCTCATGGTCATTTCATTTTTACAAGAATCATCTCCAGCTTGGGGTTCTTGAGACATATTCTGAGTGGACAGAAAACCCCAGAGGTTTGTTTGTCAACACGTACATTTCTCGCTCACAACATTCTTCCTATCCAAGAATGGTCTTTTCCCCAGGCAATGAAACTTGATTGAGTCCTGGCCGAAGGCTCAATTTGCCTTTTGTTTCTAAGTAACTGCTTTGGCCCTGCTTTTGTGACCTCGGAACAACTCAGAACCTTACAGGGTACAATCTTATATTTTACAACTAATGTTACTACCACGGAATTCTGCTCTCAGTTTTGAACTGGGCATTTCTCTGTAAAGCTGGAAATGAGCCTTCTGAAAGGTTATGAAGTGGCATCTTCTCATGCCACGTGTCCAAAGCATTCACTAATTCAGTGAGTCTGTGGACTCTTATGAAAATATGGTTCTTACATTCTCTTCGCCTCTGCTTGCCCATCTCAGAATGCGAGTAACCCTACTCATGTGCCTTTCATAAATGGTTGTAACTCCTGAAATGGCCTTATGGTGGGGCGGCCAGAGCCACACAGGGGAAGATCGCTGAATCTGTTCGTCTCAGAGCTGGAAAGAGGAGAATTCAGTTCCCAGCCCATTTCAATGACATTTTCCAGACCCCTCGTAATATTATTGTTCATTATTATACTGTTCTTATTACATTATTATTCAAAGAAATTCTATAGGCTCCAACTGAGATCAGGCTTTAGTGTTACTCCAGCAAAACTAAAGGAGGCACCTGTTTCACATGGGAGAGTATCTCAATATATCTTTGATCCTGGAGTGGTTTCTTAGGATTTGTGTCATTTCTGTGGCTGAGGTAAAAGGAGTTGTTGCAGATATTGTCCCCCGCTTAGTGTCCATGCACTATGAAGAAAAACATGATTTCCCTCCCAACATCTGTCACTTCCTCTTAAGGGAACTACAAAGAAAGAGGAGCATAATTTGTAAGCGGGACTATGGTGTGTGCGCACCTCTGTGACAGTCTGCACTGAACACAACACAATATAGCTCAGAAAGGGTGAATTTTTCATATGTCAATTACACCAGACAGTAATATTTACACCTCCTTGGCAGGTTTGCTCTACGTTCTTACTCTGAGCTCTGCTGGTATGTACCATAGACTGGCAAGGGAACAACAAAACTAAGGGTATGTCTACAATACAAAGTTAGTTCAAACTAACGGACGTTAGTTCGAACTAACTTTCATAGGCGCTACACTAGCGCTCCACTAGTTTGAATTTAATTCGAACTAACGGAGCGCTTAGTTCGAACTAGGTAATCCTCATTCCACGAGGATTAAGCCTAGTTCAAACTAGCTAGTTTGAATTCAGGGGTGTGTAGCCCCTTAATTCGAACTAGTGGGAGGATAGCCCTTCCCAGGTTTCCCTGGTGGCCACTCTGGCCAACACCAGGGAAACTCTACTGCCCCCCTCCCGGCCCCGGACCCCTTAAAGGGGCACGGGGCTGGCTACGGTGCCCATGCCAGGTGCAAGCCTGCCAGCACCCAGCCAGCAGACCCTGCACCTGGCACGGATCGAGCCACCCACCCAATGCCCCCCAGCCCTCCCCCTCTTCCCGGGACCAGGCTGGCGGCTCCCGGGAGCTTGCCCGGGACCACAAGAGGCGGGCACCCACCACGGCTAGTGCGGACATCGTGGACCTCGTCCATGATCTCCGCACTAGGCACAGGAAAGTGGCCGGCTTGGGCAGGAGAGCTGCCAGCCTGGAGTGCCAGCACCATGCGTTCTTAGTTCTGCCACTTGCCTCAGGGCACAACTGCAGCCCAAGGTTCTGTCCCTGACCTCAGGAGCAAAACTCAGTCTGGATACCAGCCTCCCTCCACATTTGCAAGTGGGGTGTAAAGGTGGAAAGATCTGAACCTGCCTTCTATGGGTTGGAACTGAAGGACCCTCTAATGGGCAGCTGCCTATTGCCCCTGTTCCAACATGTCCCTGATTCCTTCAGCCACTTCCCCATAGATTCAGCTCCTTCTTTCTCCCTGTATCAGGGTGTCAGTCTGTCAGTCAGTCAGGTTGTAGCTCCCTTTTGCTCCCCTCTCCCCACCCACCCCTGCTTTGGCTGTGGTGTTTCTCTCCTGTCAACCAATCCAGGCAGCATTCCAGGGAGCCTCCTGCTCAGCAGCCCCTCTTATATGGGCCAGCCTGGCCCTGATTGGCTGCTCCACTAAGCCTTCTCCCTGCAGGTTGGATCAATAAGCCCTCTTCTGATTGGCTGGCTCCTCTCCAAGGCTGCCTTAGCCAATCTTCCCCTTCAGGTGTTCTACCATGTCAAGATTTACAAACATGTATAAACCCGACTAAAAGGCACATGAGTAGTGTTACTCCCATTCAGAGATAGGCAAACAGAGGCAGAAAGAATTTAACACCCACATTTTCATATGAGCTTATAGGTTTACTGAATTAGTGAATGCTTTGGAAAATGCTGCCTCCGGATACATGGAATGGGAAGAGGCCCTTTCAGAAGGGTCATTTCCAGCTTTACAGAGAAATGCCCAGATAACTATGGTCACATCCTGTGGTCTCCATCAAGCATAACGAGTCTGGCCTATTTCGTGGAGTGTCATAGCCAGAGAAAGACATAGACTATCACAGTGATTAATCTGCAATAGATAGAAAGTGCACCATTTAATAGCACAGGAGGAAACAATGCAGCAAATTAATCCCCAGGGTGTGAGTGGCACCAAGGGTGACTTTGGTTCACTGAACTCATTAATTAGGTGCGGGGCCTGTCTGAGCTCAGTTGTTCCCACGTACTTCAGAGACCATGTCCCAGAGATCACAGATCTCAGTATAAAACTGGAACGCTCCAAATTGGCACTTTCTGTCGATGTGGAAACCTCACCACATTTCCTTCTTCTCAGCAGGTAGGTGCTGCTGTCCTGTCTCACCATCACACTCAAATCCCATGATTTCATTCATGATCTCTAACACTCAAAATGTCAATCCAGATGCTACCCCTTGAGTTAAAGAAAGAACAAGTTAAGCAATTACATAGCCACTAAGGCGGGTGGTTTCCAGTATCTCTCAGGGTTTTCATATACATCAACGGAAAAGCCATTTCTGATGCAAAAGGAAAGCTTCATAGACACAGCAAGCAAGTTTTATCCCGACCTGGCATAACGAGCTAAAGACCTCTCCTGGCCGAAGGAGGTGAGAGAGAGTGAAACTCATTTATTCTCACCCCTTCCCGAGCTGTTCTTTTCAGTCCAAAATGGTTTTCGGGCTGACTCTCACCAAGTCACAAGTCGCTGTTCGCTGCTCAGATTAGTGAAGAGTGTTTGTCTGTGGGGCACGATTAACCTGCGTGTCCTTTTATGTGTACAGTGTGTGTATTGTATGGGACACCAAACATAGACAGCTGTGAGCATCTCATTCTGTGGACCAAGTTCTTCCTTGATACTGAACTGGTGTCCATTAACAAACTGATCTCCATTTTTTTCTCTTAATTTGTTACAGAGAAGGGATAATATCCCCAACCCTCTTCACTACATTGCAGCTGCCTGATCTCAGCTCAGAGGAGATGGCAGAGGGAAATCACTCGGTGGTGACTGAGTTCATTCTCACAGGACTGACAGATCGTCCGGAGCTGCAGGTTCCCCTGTTTGTGTTGTTCCTACTGATTTATGTTATCACCCTGGTGTGCAACGGGGGGATGATCTTCTTAATCACGACAGACCCCCGACTCTACACCCCCATGTACTTTTTCCTCCGCAATTTGTCTTTCTGTGATCTCTGCTTATCCTCGACAATTGCCCCTAAAATGCTGCAGAATTTCTTAGCCAAGAGGAAAAGTATTTCTCACAGTGCCTGTGCTGTGCAAATGTATTTGTTTCTTCTTTGTGCAGATAGTGAGTGTTTCTTGCTGGCTGTGATGGCCTATGACCGTTATGTAGCCATCTGTAACCCGCTGCTCTATACGGTCACCATGTCCAAGCAGCGCTGCAACCAGCTGCTGGGTGGGGTGTGTGTTCTGGGATTGGTGGATGCAATGATACACACGTGTCTGACATTTCAGCTGTCTTTCTGCAGCTCCAATATCATCAATCATTTCTTCTGTGATATTCCTCCACTATTGGCTCTCTCCTGCTCTGACACCCACATCAATGAGATTGTGCTGTTTGCCCTTACATGCTTCATTAATCTGAATAGCGCTGTAACAATTCTCTCTTATATCTATATCTGCTCGGCCATCCTGCGGATCCGCACTGCCGAAGGCCGACGCAAAGCCTTCTCTACATGCAGTTTCCACTTGACTGCAGTGGTCATATTATATGGCACAGGCCTTTTTATATATTTCCGACCCAATTCCAGCTATTCCATGGACACAGACAAGGTAGCCCCAGTGTTCTACACGCTGGTGATCCCCATGTTGAACCCCCTCATCTACAGCCTGAGGAACAGGGAGGTGAAGGACGCTCTGAGGAAAGCCATGAACAAACTCCTAACCAATTCCTGAATCTGTTCATCCCGGTGCAAGTTGAGTGATGGACAGTGGAAACAGGTGAATTTAATTCCCAGCCAATGGCAATGACATTTTTCTGGACCACATAATATTATTGCTCATTCTTATGTTATTCTTATTACATTATTATTCAAAGTCCTACAGGCTCCAAATGAGGTCAGGCTTTAGTATTACTGCAGAAAAATTGAAGGAGGCGCCTGTTTCACATGGGAGCGTATATAAATATATCTTGGTTTCTGGGGTGGTTTCATTATGACCTGTGTGATTTCTATGGCTGAAGCAAAGAGAATTGTTGCAGAATTTGTCCTCTGGTTTGTGTCCATGTACTATGAAAAAAAAACATGATTTCAGTCAGAACATCCTTCACTCATCGTAAGGAAGTTCAACTACAAACAAAGAGGAGCATGATTTGTAAGAGAAAATGGTGTGTGTGCATCCTCTGTGACAGTCAGCACAGAACATAATACAAAATAGCTCAGAAAGGGTGAGCTTTTGAGACGTCAATTAAACCGAGAAATAAAATTGGACAGTAAACATTCACACCTCCTTAGTAGGTTTGTTCTGCATTTTTGCACCAAGCTCTGCTGGAATGTACGATAGACTGTCAAGGGTAGAGGTGTGGCAATTTTTTGCCTCCAGAGACTGCGTGTGCCAAATTGGTAAAGCTGTGCCCATAACTGATTTTTTTTACTTCACAGCTGCTTAGAAAACATCTCAACCTGATCCAAATGTGAAAATGCCCTAAACATTTAACAAACTGAAAACTTTGACCAAAGTGTTCTTTGGGGAGGGAGGAAGGAAGGGTTTGGCACAAACAGAAGTGGCACATGCCTTTTCCTGCATCCTTCTGCTCCAATGTAAATGCAAAGCCAGTGAAGGGCTAGCCTGGCAAAATGGATGGGAGTGGAAGAGGCAGTGATGCTGCTATGTCCCAAGTTGACTTCAATCCAGTGATCAGAGCACTCACATGGGAGAGACACGGGTCAATCACTCTCTGTCTGGTGTGCTGAAGCAACTTGAAAGAGGTTTTCCCACACTGCTAGGGAGCACCCTGGTGAATGGCCATGGTATGTTCTGCCTCTCCCTTCGGGCCGGACAATGCTCACGCTGAACATTGATTCAAGTAATGGAAACGCAAGTTGATGTAGCTTAGTTTCACGTGCAGCAGTGCCCGCACCTTGTGCTCACTGTGCTGTGTCAATGAGAGAGCTCTGGAATTGACGCAATGTAACTTAGATTATTTGCCAGTATCACTGTTATCACTGTTCACCAGCCTTGGGACTGATCCTTTGCAGGTACTGGGATTAAGACATTGATGGGCAATTGCACACCCATTGATCTGATGTGTCTCCACCAGATGTGCCAAACAAACCTGGCTTCATTTTTGGCAGCAGTGTCGATGAAGCCAGTGATGCAGCTCTGGCCTCAGTATCTCCTGCTGGAGCCATGGCGTTCAAGAGGTATGAAAGTCAATACCAATAATGTATACCTTGGAGTGTCCTCTCACAAATCCAAATTTCTGTATGTCTCCAAAGTATACAAACTTTGAGAGGGAACCAAATAATTTCCTGTATTTCTCTAGGATTACAGTTAAAGTCATGGTTAACTCATAAAGAGACCCACTTCATAGAAATTGCTAACCATATGGATAAAGCAAAACAAGCTATTCCCCAATTAACAAAGGAAGGTCATGAGTCTTTCACAGTCCCTCATGTAGATGATAGTTTATGAAGATAGGTACGCTTCAGGGATTACTGAAATTATTCTCATGATTCTAGAATACAAATCTAACAGGTATATGCAACAAAGACAGGTACCAATCACTCATGACAGTATATATATATATATATATATATATATACTTATGCATAAGGGGAACATCCGCAATATATAGCAAGAATATCTTCTGTCTGATAATCCTCCTCCACTCCAAGTGGGGGAAAATAGCGCTGAAACCATCTCTACAAACATCTCAGCAAGTACATCCATAAGGGGTTCACTTTACAGTTCATGCCACCAAAGGAGGAGCGTGGTGTTGTCTATACAGCTAATCTGCTTGCTAGCTGTAGATACACAAATGTATTATTTCTTTATGGGTTAGATTCTATCTATGTCATTATAAGTTTCAGCAGGCTTATATTGGCAGTTTGGTCTCTGTGTGATGGAAGTTGGGAAAACAATTAGAACAAAGCTTGCACGGTAGGTGTTCAGAGATGCTCCATTGAGGGTGGCCTGTAATCGACCTGAGGCTGAGCTCCCTGGCACCATTCTGGGATTTCACTCTCCACCTCCTCAGACCATGCCTCGTAACTGTCACCTCTGCCCCGGACCCATCGCACCATAACCCACATTATGCCCCACACCGCAGCAACCTCTTCTGGGCACCATATCCCTCCTGTGAGATCTCTGCTTCACTGACAGACCGACAGGTATTAGTTCTGTGACTTGCCTCAGTGGCCAACTGCAGCCGAAGGTTCATTCCCTGATCTAAGGGAGGTGATGCAGTCTGGATACCGGCCACTCTCCTCATTTGCAAATGGGGTGCAAAGGAGGGGGACACTGACCTGCCTGATACCCTACTTTGAGATTAAGGGACGCTATCAAATTCCACTACATATTGCCTGCTTTCCACCATCTGCCTGTTTCCCTCAGCTACTTGCACATAGTCACAGACCCTTCTTTAACCCTGTGCCAGGGCTACAGTCTGTCAGTCAATCTGTCGGTAGCTCCCTTTCCCTCCCCTCATCCCACCCACCCCGCTTTCGATGTTGTGCTTCTAAATCCAGGTATCATTCCAGGGAGTGGGCTGGAATGGACTGAGCAGCGCTTCTTATATGGAACCTCTTCTATTTGCTTGGGATTTCTCCAAGGCTGACTTAACCAATCTTCCCCTTCGTGGCTCCAGCGCCCCACCACAAGACCATGGCAGGACTTACAACCATTTATGAACCCTACTGAAAGACACGGGAGTAGGGTTACTCCCATTCCGAGATGGGCAAACAGAGGCAAAGAGCATGTAAGAACCACATTTTCATACGAGTCCATAGGCTCACTGAACTAGTGAATGCTTTGGAAAATGTTGCCTGCAGGCACACGGCATGAGAAGAGGCCACTACAGAACCTTTCTGAAGGGTCATCTCCAGCTTTATAGATAAATGCTCAATTCAATATTGAGAGCAGAAGTCTGTGGTAGCAACATTAGTTGTTGCTCTGCAAAGTACTGTAAAGATTGTACTCTGTAAAGTGCAGAGTTGTTCCGAGGTCACAAAAGCAGGGCCAAAGCAGTTACTTAGAAACAAAAGGCAAATTGAGCCCTCAGCCATGACACAATCAAGTTTCATTGCCTTGGGAAAAGACCATTCTTGGGCAGGAAGAATGTTGTGAGCGAGAAATGTACGGGTTGACAAACCTCTGGGGTTTCCTTCCACTCAGAATTTGTCTCAAGAACCCCAAAGCTGGAAATGATTCTTATAAAAAAGAAATAACCATGAGAAGCAAAGACACAAACCTGAAAGCTACTATCCCTCCCTTTCTCTTGTCTGACATCAAAAACTATCTGTAGTAAAATGAAAGGAGCCTTGGACTGGGGGGTTCTGGCTGAAAGACTTCCAGCCAGTAACACCGCTGCAGTAGGTGGTGAGAGAAATCTTTTAATTCCTTTAGCTCCCTAAATTAGGTATTAGTTACAGGTTATCTTGTATTCCCTTTTAACAGCGGATGTCTGGGGTCACATTCTGTGGTCTCCATCAAGCACAATGAGTGACATTATTGGGCATCTTCCATCAATCATTACTTCTGTGATGCTGACCCACTGCTGGCGCTCTTCTGCTCTGACTACAGCCTCATTGAGATTGTGCTGTTTGCTCTTGCATGCTTCCTTAATCTGAACAGCTTTATGACCATCCTCCCTTCCTATGACTATATCATCTCCACCGTCCTACAGATCCGCTCTGCGAGGCCCGGCATAAAGCCTTCTCCACCTGTGCTTGCCACTTAACCGCATTGGTCATGTTATATGGCCCAGGCCTTTTTATATATTTCCAACCTATGTCCACCTATTCCACGGACATGGAAAAAATAACCTCCGTGTTCTATATGTTGGTGATCCCCATGTTGAACCCCCTCATCTATATTCTGAGAAACAGGGAGGTGAAGGTCGCCCTGAGGAAAATCATGAATAAACTGCTAACCAATTTCTGAATATGTTCATCTCAGTGCTGGAAAGAGGAGAATTTAGTT
This sequence comes from Pelodiscus sinensis, assembly GCF_052426305.1. Taxonomy (NCBI): domain Eukaryota; kingdom Metazoa; phylum Chordata; order Testudines; family Trionychidae; genus Pelodiscus; species Pelodiscus sinensis. Next base: position 132,605,036 of record NC_143056.1, on the reverse strand, counting down.
CCCAGCCGATTTCAATGAAATTTTCCAGCCCCCCCCCCCATAGTATTATTGTTCATTATTATATTGTTCTTATTACATTATTATTCAAAGAAATCCTACAGGCTCCAACTGAGATCAGGCTTTAGTGTTACTCCAGCAAAACTAAAGGAGGCACCTGTTTCACATGGGAGAGTATCTCAATATATCTCTGTTCCTGGGGTGGTTGTCTTAGGATGTGTGTCCCTTCTGTGGCTGAAGCAAAGGGAGTTGTTGTAGAGATTGTCCCCTGCTTCATGTCAATGCACTATGAATAAAAACATGATTTCCCTCCCAACATCTGTCACTTCCTCTTAAGGGAACTACAAAGACAGAGGAGCATAATTTGTGAGGGACCACGGTGTTTGCACACATCTGTGACAGTCTGCACTGAACACGACACAATATAGCTCAGAAAGGGTGAACTTTTCATTTGTCAATTACACCAGACAGTAATATTTACACCTTCCTGGCAGATTTGCTCTACGTTCTTACTCTGAGCTCTGCTGGAATGTACCATAGACTGGCAAGGGAACAACAAAACTAAGAGAGAGAACAGGGTGTGTGCATCCTCTGTGACAGTCTCCACTGAACACAATACAACATAGCACAGAAAAGGGTGAACTTTTCCTACATCAATTAAACCGGGAGAAGAAATCGGACAGTAAACATTTACACCTCCTTGACAGGTTAGCTCCGTATCCTTGCTCTGAGATCTGTTGGAATGTACTGTGGACTAGCAAGGGTATAGATGTGGCAATTTTTTGACTCCAGGGACTATAAGTGCCAAATAGATACAGCTGTGCCCGTAACTATTTTTTAGTTCACAGGTGCTGAGAACACGTCTCAATCTGATCCAAGTCTGAAAGTTCCCTAAGCATGTAACAAACTGGAAAGATTGAGCAAATTGTCCTTCAGGGAGGAAACAAGAGTTTGGCATGACCAGAAATGCTACGTCTTTGCTTGACTCCTTCCGCTTCAATGTAAATGTAAAGCCAGTGAAGGGTTACACTGACAAAATGGATGGGTGTGGAAGAGGCAGTGATGCTGCTGCTTGCCTTGTAGACTTTAACCCAGTAATCAGAACACTCACATGGGCTATTAGGGTACGTCTAAACTACATGCCTCCGTCGACGGAGGCATGTAGATTAGACAGATCGGCAGAGGGAAATGAAGCCGCGATTAAAATAATCGCGGCTTCATTTAAATTTAAATGGCTGCCCCGCTCTGCCGATCAGCTGTTTGTCGGCAGATCAGGGCAGTTTGGACGCGCCGCGTCGACAAAGAAGCCTTTCTTGATCGGCACAGGTAAGCCTGGTTTCACGAGGCACAATGTTTTTTCTTTCCTCAGGCACAAAACTAGCTACCCCTTCTCCTCCCCTCCACAGACCTCCCTCCCCCGTTCTTGAATTGCCTTGGGTCACCAAGTCTTCCTGAATTGTCAAAATGGGTCCCCATCTGGAGAAGGTTGGGACCCTCTGATCTAGACCATCCCTGACAGGTGTCTGTCTAAACTGCTCTTAAATATCTCCAGTGATGGAGATTCTACAACCTCTCTAGGCAGTTTATTCCACTGGTTCACCACCAGGACAGTTTTTTTTAAATAGTCAACTTAAGCCTCCGGTATTACAATGTAAGACAATTGCATCTTGCAATATCATCCAAGCTTAAGGAAAATCATTTTTCTTCCTCCTTGTAAAAACTTACAGGTATTTAACAGCTTTTATCATGTCCCCTCCCAATCTCCTTGTTTGCAGACTAAACAAACCCAATTCTTTCAAACTTCCCACATAGGTCATGTTTTCTAGACCTTTAATCATTTTTGTTGCTCTTCCCTGGACCATCTGCAATTTCTCCACATTTTTATTGAAATGTGGTGCTCAGAACTAGACGCAATACTGCAAATGAGGCCTAAACAGCACAGAGAAGAGCAGAAGAATTACTTCTCATCTCTCGCTTAGGACTCTGAAGTAAATGCATCTCAGAATGAGGTTTCCTTTTTTAGAACTCAGTCACACTGTTGACTCATATTTAACTTGGTTCCTTATAACGTATAGATCCCTTTCTGCAGGACTGCTTCCTATGTAGGCATTTCCCATTTTCTGGCCTGGTCTACACTAGACCAGGAAGGTCGACTTAAGGTACACCATCCAGGTATGCACAATGCCCAGATGGATTCAGCTTTCCTCAGACCAAGCTGCAAGAGTATCTACACTGTAGGGGTGTGTCTAGAATACATGGCTCCATCCACAGAGCCATGTAAATTAGTTTATTCGACAGAGTCTAAGAAGGGTGGATTTAAATAATCCCTGCTTCATTAAAATAAACATGGCCGCTGCGCTGTGCTGACGATCAGCTGATCTGGCACAACGGGGCAGTCTAGACGTGGAGCTGTCGACAAAGGAAGCTTTTGTCGACCGCTCTGGTATGCCTCGTGTCTAGCCGTGTGGTCTAGACACACCTTAGGAGACCACACACACACCCAGTGGCTTCCCTTACTCCTCATAGACTGAGGAGTACAGGACACTGGCATGGGCTGCCATCACCATTCAGTTTGGGGGGTTTAATCTACACCTGCAAAATCCAGGGCTAGAAGATCAAATTCTGGAGGGTCCATCTTTTTGTTAGCGTAGACATGCCTTCTCTGTGTGGAGCTGTACTCCTTCCTAAGTGGAGTAGTATGATCTTGTTCTTCTTGAATTTCATTCAAATTACCTCAGACCATTTCTCCAGGTTCCCCAGATCTTTTTGAATTATAATTCTTTCCCTCCCTCCCATCCCTGGCACTCAATGGATTTTTTTGACACCTGGCGGAGGTATCAATTTGCTTTTTTTCTCTTAGGAAATGCTTGGCCCTGCTTCTCTACACTCCCAACAGCTCACTAATGTTACAGAGTAGAATATTGTAACTGTACACACAGTGCTGCTACACACATTGTGTCAAGACAATGATGTTCAGTGGATTATAGGCTATCAAATATCACGTCACACAAGGTGTGCTTTATACAAAATTTATCCTGGTCTCGCAAAAGGGTTGAAAACTAGGGTACAGACTATCAAAATGGGGGAAAAATTTCTTTTCCATCTTATTTGCTTGTGGCTGCTGTCGTTAATTTATGAAGCAGCTAATGGACTGAAAGTGAAGGAGTCTTTTGAAAAAGTCTGATATGTGAGCTTGTCTCAGCAAGTCAGGCCTTTCTATGTGTAACAAAAACGTAGGATGATCTGATGACTGTGCATGTAATCGGCAGCGTATCTTGAAAGAGGGATACCAACAAGTTCCCTTGCATTCTTCAAATGTCTGCAGTAGAAACTACTACATCCTCAGCTCATTTATGAGACATACACAGTAAATCTCCAAAAAGGTTTCATTACAGTACAGAATGAGGGACTGGTTGCCACTTTCTTTCCAGAGTAGTTTTTCCGCCACTGTTCCTCACAGAACAAGGAGTACCTGATTGGCTGCTCCACTAAGCCTTCTCCCTGCAGGTTGGATCAATAAGCCCTCTTCTGATTGGCTGGCTCCTCTCCAAGGCTGCCTTAGCCAATCTTCCCCTTCAGGTGTTCTACCATGTCAAGATTTACAAACATGTATAAACCCGACTAAAAGGCACATGAGTAGTGTTACTCCCATTCAGAGATAGGCAAACAGAGGCAGAAAGAATTTAACACCCACATTTTCATATGAGCTTATAGGTTTACTGAATTAGTGAATGCTTTGGAAAATGCTGCCTCCGGATACATGGATTGGGAAGAGGCCACTACAGACCCTTTCAGAAGGGTCATTTCCAGCTTTAGAGAAAAATGCCCAGATAACTATACAGAACAAGTGTCTATGGTCACATCCTGTGGTCTCCATCAAGCATAACGAGTCAGGCCTATTTCATGGAGTGTCTTAGCCAGAAAAGTACAGAATATCACAGCGATTAGTCTGCAATAGAGAGAAATTGCACCATTTAATAGCACAGGAGGAAACAATGCAGCAAATTAATCCCCAGGGTGTGAATGACACCAAGGGTGACTTTGGTTCACTGAACTCATTAATTAGGTGTGGGGCCTGTCTGAGCTCAGTTATTCCCACTTACTTCAGAGACCATGTCCCCGAGATCACGGATCTCAGTATAAAACTGGAACGCTCCAAATTGGCACTTTCTGTCGACGTGGAAACCTCACCACATTTCCTTCTTCTCAGCAGGTAGGTGCTGCTGTCCTGTCTCACCATCACACTCAAATCCCAAGATTTCATTCATGATCTCTAACCCTCAACATGTCAATCCTGATTCTACCCTTTGGCTGTGTCCAGACTGGCAAGTTTTTCTGCAAAATCATCTGCTTTTGCAGAAAAACTTGCCAGCTGTCTACACTAGCCGCTTGAATTTCTGCAAAAGCACTGACAATCTCATGTAAGATTGTGAGTGCTTGTCCGGAAAAACTATGCTGCTCACGTTCGGGCAAAAGTCTTTTTCTGAAAGACTTTTGCGGAAAAGGGCCAGTGTAGACAACAGAGATTTCTTTTCCACAATAAAGCCCCGATCGCGAAAATGGCGATCGAAGCTTTTTTGCGGAAAACCGCGTCTAGATTGGCCACGGACGCTTTTCTGCAAAAAGTGCTTTTCCGGAAAAGCGTTCTGCCAATCTAGATGCTCTTTTCCAAAAATGCTTTTAAGGGAAAACTTTTCCGTTAAAAGCATTTCTGGAAAATCATAGCCTTTGAGTTAAAGAAAGAATAAGTTAAGCAATTACATAGCCACTAAGGCCGGTGGTTTCCAGTATCTCTCAGGGTTTTCATATACATCAACGGAAAAGCCATTTCTGATGCAAAATGAAAGCTTCATATACATAAGCAAGCAAGGTTTACCCCGACCTGGCATAACGAGCTAAAGACCTCTCCTGGCCCAAGGAGGTGAGAGAGAGTGAAACCCCTTTATTCTCACCCCTTCCCGAGCTGTTCTTTTCAGTCCAAAATGGTTTCCCGGCTAACTCTCACAAAATCACAAATCGCTGTTGGCTGCTCAGATTAGTAAAGAGTGTTTGTCTGTGGGGCACGATTAACCTGCGTGTCCTTTTATGTGTACAGTGTGTGTATTGTATGGGACACCAAACATAGACAGCTGTGAGCATCTCATTCTGTGGACCAAGTTCTTCCTTGATACTGAACTGGTGTCCATTAACAAACTGATCTCCATTTTTTTCTCTTAACTTGTTACAGAGAAGGGATAATATCCCCAACCCTCTTCACTACATTGCAGCTGCCTGATCTCAGCTCAGAGGAGATGGCAGAGGGAAATCACTCGGTGGTGACTGAGTTCATTCTCACAGGACTGACAGATCGTCCGGAGCTCCAGGTTCCCCTGTTTGTGTTGTTCCTACTGATTTATGTTATCACCCTGGTGTGGAACGGGGGGATGATATATTTAATCACAACAGACCCCGGACTCTACACCCCCATGTACTTTTTCCTCCGCAATTTGTCTTTCTGTGATCTCTGCTTATCCTCGACAATTGCCCCTAAAATGCTGCAGCATTTCTTAGCCAAGAGGAAAAGTATTTCTCACAGTGCCTGTGCTGTGCAAATGTATTTGTTTCTTCTTTGTGTCGATATTGAGTGTCTCTTGCTGGCTGTGATGGCCTATGACCGTTATGTGGCCATCTGTAACCCATTGCTCTATACAGTCACCATGTCCAAGCAGTGCTGCAACCAGCTGCTGGGTGGGGTGTGTGTTCTGGGATTGGTGGATGCAATGATACACACGTGTCTGACATTTCAGCTGTCTTTCTGCAGCTCCAATATCATCAATCATTTCTTCTGTGATATTCCTCCACTGTTGGCTCTCTCCTGCTCTGACACCCACATCAATGAGATTATGCTGTTTACATTTACATGCTTCATTAATCTGACTACCGCTGCAACAATTCTTCTCTCTTATGCCTATATCTCCTCTGCCATCCTGCGGATCCGCTCTGCCGAGGGCCGGCACAAAGCCTTCTCTACGTGCACTTTCCACTTGACTGCAGTGGTCATATTATATGGCACAGGCCTTTTTATATGTTTCCAACCTAATTCCAGCTATTCCATGAACACAGACAAAATAGCCTCAGTGTTCTACACGCTGGTGATCCCCCTATTAAACCCCCTCATCTACAGCCTGAGGAACAGGGAGGTGAAGGACGCCCTGAGGAAAGCCATGAACAAACTCCTAACCAATTCCTGAATCCGTTCATCCCACTGCAGGTTGAGTGATGGGCAGTGGAAACAGGTGAATTCAATTCCCAGCCAATAGCAATAACATTTTTCCGAACCACATAGTATTATTGCTCATTCTTATGTTATTCTTATTACATTATTATTCAAAGTCCTACAGGCTCCAAATGAGGTCAGGCTTTAGTATTACTGCAGAAAAATTGAAGGAGGCGCCTGTTTCACATGGGAGCGTATATAAATATATCTTGGTTTCTGGGGTGGTTTCATTATGACCTGTGTGATTTCTATGGCTGAAGCAAAGAGAATTGTTGCAGAATTTGTCCTCTGGTTTGTGTCCATGTACTATGAAAAAAAAACATGATTTCAGTCAGAACATCCTTCACTCATCGTAAGGAAGTTCAACTACAAACAAAGAGGAGCATGATTTGTAAGAGAAAATGGTGTGTGTGCATCCTCTGTGACAGTCAGCACAGAACATTACACAAAATAGCTCAGAAAGGGTGAGCTTTTGAGACGTCAATTAAACCGAGAAATAAAATTGGACAGTAAACATTCACACCTCCTTAGTAGGTTTGTTCTGCATTTTTGCACCAAGCTCTGCTGGAATGTACGATAGACTGTCAAGGGTAGAGGTGTGGCAATTTTTTGCCTCCAGAGACTGCGTGTGCCAAATTGATAAAGCTGTGCCCATAACTGATTTTTTTTACTTCACAACTGCTTAGAAAACATCTCAACCTGATCCAAATGTGAAAATGCCCTAAACATTTAACAAACTGAAAACTTTGACCAAAGTGTTCTTTGGGGAGGGAGGAAGGAAGGGTTTGGCACAAACAGAAGTGGCACATGCCTTTTCCTGCATCCTTCTGTTCCAATGTAAATGCAAAGCCAGTGAAGGGCTAGCCTGGCAAAATGGATGGGAGTGGAAGAGGCAGTGATGCTGCTATGTCCCAAGTTGACTTCAATCCAGTGATCAAAGCACTCACATGGGAGAGACACGGGTCAATCCCTCTCTGTCTGGTGTGCTGAAGCAACTTGAAAGCTGTTTTCCCACACTGCTAGGGAGCACCCTGGTGAATGTCCATGGTGTGTTCTGCCTCCTCCTTAGAGCCGGACAATGCTCACGCTGAACGTTGATTCAAGTAATGGAAACGCAAGTTGATGTAGCTTAATTTCACGTGCAGCAGTGCCCGCACCTTGTGCTCACTGTGCTGTGTCAATGAGAGAGCTCTGGAATTGACGCAATGTAACTTAGATTATTTGCCAGTATCACTGTTATCACTGTTCACCAGCCTTGGGACTGATCCTTTGCAGGTACTGGGATTAAGACATTGATGGGCAATTGCACACCCATTGATCTGATGTGTCTCCACCAGATGTGCCAAACAAACCTGGCTTCATTTTTGGCAGCAGTGTCGTTGAAGCCAGTGATGCAGCTCTGGCCTCAGTATCTCCTGCTGGAGCCATGGCGTTCAAGAGGTATGAAAGTCAATACCAATAATGTATACCTTGGAGTGTCCTCTCACAAATCCAAATTTCTGTATGTCTCCAAAGTATACAAACTTTGAGAGGGAACCAAATGTTGCCTGCAGGCACACGGCATGAGAAGAGGCCACTACAGAACCTTTCTGAAGGGTCATCTCCAGCTTTATAGATAAATGCTCAATTCAATATTGAGAGCAGAAGTCTGTGGTAGCAACATTAGTTGTTGCTCTGCAAAGTCCTGTAAAGATTGTACTCTGTAAAGTGCAGAGTTGTTCCGAGGTCACAAAAGCAGGGCCAAAGCAGTTACTTAGAAACAAAAGGCAAATTGAGCCCTCAGCCATGACACAATCAAGTTTCATTGCCTTGGGAAAAGACCATTCTTGGGCAGGAAGAATGTTGTGAGCGAGAAATGTACGGGTTGACAAACCTCTGGGGTTTCCTTCCACTCAGAATTTGTCTCAAGAACCCCAAAGCTGGAAATGATTCTTACAAAAAAGAAATACCCATGAGAAGCAAAGACACAAACCTGAAAGCTACTATCCCTCCCTTTCTCTTGTCTCACATCAAAAACTATCTGTAGTAAAGTGAAAGGAGTCTTGGACTGGGGGGTTCTGGCTGAAAGGCTTCCAGCCAGTAACACCGCAGCAGTAGGTGGTGAGAGAAATCTTTTAATTCCTTTAGCTCCCTAAATTAGGTATTAGTTACAGGTTATCTTGTATTCCCTTTTAACAGCGGATGTCTGGGGTCACATTCTGTGGTCTCCATCAAGCACAATGAGTGACATTATTGGGCATCTTCCATCAATCATTACTTCTGTGATGCTGCCCCACTGCTGGCGCTCTTCTGCTCTGACTACAGCCTCATTGAGATTGTGCTGTTTGCTGTTGCATGCTTCCTTAATCTGAACAGCTTTATGACCATCCTCCCTTCCTATGACTATATCATCTCCACCGTCCTACAGATCCGCTCTGCCGAGGGCCGGCACAAAGCCTTCTCCACCTGCGCTTGCCACTTAACTGCACTGGTCATGTTATATGGCCCAGGCCTTTTTATATATTTACAACCTATGTCCACCTATTCCACGGACATGGAAAAAATAACCTCCGTGTTCTACATGTTGGTGATCCCCATGTTGAACCCCCTCATCTATATTCTGAGAAACAGGGAGGTGAAGGTCGCCCTGAGGAAAATCATGAATAAACTGCTAACCAATTTCTGAATATGTTCATCTCAGTGCTGGAAAGAGGAGAATTTAGTTCCCAGCCGATTTCAATGAAATTTTCCAGCCCCCCCCCCCATAGTATTATTGTTCATTATTATATTGTTCTTATTACATTATTATTCAAAGAAATCCTACAGGCTCCAACTGAGATCAGGCTTTAGTGTTACTCCAGCAAAACTAAAGGAGGCACCTGTTTCACATGGGAGAGTATCTCAATATATCTCTGTTCCTGGGGTGGTTGTCTTAGGATGTGTGTCCCTTCTGTGGCTGAAGCAAAGGGAGTTGTTGTAGAGATTGTCCCCTGCTTCATGTCCATGCACTATGAAGAAAAACATGATTTCCCTACATCTGTCACTTCCTCTTAAGGGAACTACAAAGACAGAGGAGCATAATTTGTAAGAGGGACCACGGTGTTTGGGGACCACGGTGTTTGCGCACATCTGTGACAGTCTGCACTGAACACGACACAATATAGCTCAGAAAGGGTGAACTTTTCATTTGTCAATTACACAAGACAGTAATATTTACACCTCCTTGGCAGGTTTGCTCTACGTTCTTATTCTGAGCTCTGCTGGAATGTACCATAGACTGGCAAGGGAACAACAAAACTAAGAGAGAGCACAGGGTGTGTGCATCCTCCGTGACAGTCTCAACTGAACATAATACAACATAGCACAGAAAAGGGTGAACTTTTTCTACATCAATTAAACCGGGAGAAGAAATTGGACAGTAAACATTTACACCTCCTTGACAGGTTAGCTCCATATCCTTGCTCTGAGATCTGTTGGACTGTACTGTGGACTTGCAAGGGTATAGATATGGCCATTTTTTGACTCCAGGGACTATAAGCGCCAAATAGGTACAGCTGTGCCCGTAACTATTTTTTAGTTCACAGATGCTGAGAACACGTCTCAACCTGATCCAAGTCTGAAAGTTCCCTAAGCATGTAACAAACTGGAAAGATTGAGCAAATTGTCCTTCAGGGAGGAAACAAGAGTTTGGCATGACCAGAAATGCTACACGTCTTTGCTTGACTCCTTCCGCTCCAATGTAAATGCAAAGCCAGTGAAGGGTTACACTGACAAAATGGATGGGTGTGAAAGAGGCAGTGATGCTGCTGCTTGCCTTGTAGACTTTAACCCAGTAATCAGAACGCTCACATGGGCCATTAGGGTACGTCTAAACTACATGCCTCCGTTGACGGAGGCATGTAGATTAGACAGATCGGCAGAGGGAAATGAAGCCGCAATTAAAATAATCGTGGCTTCATTTAAATTTAAATGGCTGCCCCGCTCTGCCGATCAGCTGTTTGTTCGCAGAGCGGGGCAGTCTGGACGCGCCGCGTCGACAAAGAAGCCTTTCTTGATCGGCACAGGTAAACCTGGTTTCATGAGGCATACCTGTGCCGATCAAGAAAGGCTTCTTTGTCGACGCGGCGCGTCCAGACTGCCCCGATCTGCTGACAAACAGCTGATTGGCAGAGCGGGGCAGCCATTTAAATTTAAATGAAGCCGCGATTATTTTAATCGCGGCTTCATTTCCCTCTGCCGATCTGTCTAATCTACATGCCTCCGTCGACGGAGGTATGTAGTCTAGACACACCCTTAGTGACACGGGTCAATCCCGTTCTGTCTGGTGTGTTGAATAAATTTGAAAATGGGCCTCACACTGCTGGGGAACAGCCGGCTGACTATCTGTGTCATGTCCTTGGTCTTCCTCAGGGCTAGGCAAGGCTCATGTTGCACATTGATTCTAGTTATGCTACTGCAAGTTAATGTAGCTTCCTCTGATGTGCAGTGGTCAATGAGTGCACCTTGTGCTCACCGTGCTGTGTCAATGGGAGAGTTATGGAACTGAACCCATGTCACTGAGATCACCTGCCAATATCAGTGTTCACCAGCCTTGGGACAGATCTTCTGTGGGCATGGGGTACAGACGTTGCTGGGCAATTGCTGCCCCATTAATCTGATGTGTCTCCACCAGACGTGTCAAACAAATTCAGCTTCATTTCTGGCAGCAGTGTCCATGTAGCCAGTGGTGCAGCTCTGGCCTCAGTCTCCGCTGCTGGAGCCGTGGTGTTCCTGAGAGCCCTGGGCAGAATCAGAGAGCCAGGCAGAGAGAATGGTGGGGTGGGGAGCCAGGTGTTCAGTTGACAGGTTTCCAGCTGCCCCGGCCGGGTTCCCACAGCTGGCGATGGCCGGCCCAGGCTGAGTCCAGGCTGGCTTGCAGCCGCTAGGTGTGAGGGGGGTTGTCACCTGCTGACCTGGTCAAGGATCCCATGACTGGCTGGCTTGCAACTGGATTGCTCCAGCCTCAGCAGGAGTTCCTATGGCTGGCATTGGCCAGGCAGAACTTCGCTCTGGCCAGCTTGCAGCCGCAGGGGGCTGGGGTCACCCGCCACCAACGCCGAGGTTCCCGCGGCTTGTGTTGGCCAGCCAGGACTCTGCCCTATCCGACCACTGACTGTGAGACTCCCAGCTCCTCCAGCCCCCGAGTGTGACTCTCAGGCTCTCCAACCTCTGAGTGTGACTCCTCCAGCCTCTGAGTGTGGGGTTTAAGCTAGGTAGGGGAGTGGTTTGGGGATGAGTGTCTTCCCCTGCCACACCTCAAATAAAAGTTCTTGCTCCCCTCATCCCACCCACCCCTGCTTTGGCTGTGGTGTTTCTCTTCTGTCAACCAATCCAGGCAGCATTCCAGGGAGCCTTCTGCTCAGCAGCCCATCTTATATGGGCCAGCCTGGCCCTGATTGGCTGCTCTACTAAGCCTTCTCCCTGCAGGTTGGACCAATAAGCCCTCTTCTGATTGGCTGGCTCCTCTCCAAGGCTGCCTTAGCCAATCATCCCCTTCAGGTGTTCTACCATGTCAAGATTTACAAACATGTATAAACCCGACTGAAAGGCATATGAGTAGTGTTACTCCCATTCAGAGATGGGCAAAGAGAGGCAGAAAGAATTTAACACCCACATTTTCATATGAGCTTATAGGTTTACTGAATTAGTGAATGCTTTGGAAAATGCTGCCTCCGGATACATGGAATGGGAAGAGGCCACTACCGACCCTTTCAGAAAGGTCATTTCCAGCTTTAGAGAAAAATGCCCAGATAACTACACAGAACAAGTGTCTTTGGTCACATCCTGTGGTCTCCATCAAGGATAACGAGTCAGGCCTATTTCGTGGAGTGTGTTAGCCAGAGAAAGACATAGAATATCACAGTGATTGGTCTGCAATAGAGAGAAATTGCACCATTTAATAGCACAGGAGGAAACAATGCAGCAAATTAATCCCCAGGGTGTGAATGACATCAGGGGTGACTTTGGTTCACTGAACTCATTAATTAGGTGTGGGGCCTCTCTGAGCACAGTTATTCCCATTTACTTCAGAGATCATGTCCCAGAGATCACAGATCTCAGTATAAAACTGGAACACTCCAAATTGGCACTTTCTGTCGACGTGGAAACCTCACCACATCTCCTTCTTCTCAGCAGGTAGGTGCTGCTGTCCGGTCTCACCATCACACTCAAATCCCAAGATTTCATTCATGATCTCTAACCCTCAACATGTCAATCCTGATTCTACCCTTTGGCTGTGTCCAGACTGGCAAGTTTTTCTGCAAAATCATCTGCTTTTGCAGAAAAACTTGCCAGCTGTCTACACTAGCCGCTTGAATTTCTGCAAAAGCACTGACAATCTCATGTAAGATTGTGAGTGCTTGTCCGGAAAAACTATGCTGCTCACGTTCGGGCAAAAGTCTTTTTCTGAAAGACTTTTGCGGAAAAGGGCCAGTGTAGACAACAGAGATTTCTTTTCCACAATAAAGCCCCGATCGCGAAAATGGCGATCGAAGCTTTTTTGCGGAAAACCGCGTCTAGATTGGCCACGGACGCTTTTCTGCAAAAAGTGCTTTTCCGGAAAAGCGTTCTGCCAATCTAGATGCTCTTTTCCAAAAATGCTTTTAAGGGAAAACTTTTCCGTTAAAAGCATTTCTGGAAAATCATAGCCTTTGAGTTAAAGAAAGAATAAGTTAAGCAATTACATAGCCACTAAGGCCGGTGGTTTCCAGTATCTCTCAGGGTTTTCATATACATCAACGGAAAAGCCATTTCTGATGCAAAATGAAAGCTTCATATACATAAGCAAGCAAGGTTTACCCCGACCTGGCATAACGAGCTAAAGACCTCTCCTGGCCCAAGGAGGTGAGAGAGAGTGAAACCCCTTTATTCTCACCCCTTCCCGAGCTGTTCTTTTCAGTCCAAAATGGTTTCCCGGCTAACTCTCACAAAATCACAAATCGCTGTTGGCTGCTCAGATTAGTAAAGAGTGTTTGTCTGTGGGGCACGATTAACCTGCGTGTCCTTTTATGTGTACAGTGTGTGTATTGTATGGGACACCAAACATAGACAGCTGTGAGCATCTCATTCTGTGGACCAAGTTCTTCCTTGATACTGAACTGGTGTCCATTAACAAACTGATCTCCATTTTTTTCTCTTAACTTGTTACAGAGAAGGGATAATATCCCCAACCCTCTTCACTACATTGCAGCTGCCTGATCTCAGCTCAGAGGAGATGGCAGAGGGAAATCACTCGGTGGTGACTGAGTTCATTCTCACAGGACTGACAGATCGTCCGGAGCTCCAGGTTCCCCTGTTTGTGTTGTTCCTACTGATTTATGTTATCACCCTGGTGTGGAACGGGGGGATGATATATTTAATCACAACAGACCCCGGACTCTACACCCCCATGTACTTTTTCCTCCGCAATTTGTCTTTCTGTGATCTCTGCTTATCCTCGACAATTGCCCCTAAAATGCTGCAGCATTTCTTAGCCAAGAGGAAAAGTATTTCTCACAGTGCCTGTGCTGTGCAAATGTATTTGTTTCTTCTTTGTGTCGATATTGAGTGTCTCTTGCTGGCTGTGATGGCCTATGACCGTTATGTGGCCATCTGTAACCCATTGCTCTATACAGTCACCATGTCCAAGCAGTGCTGCAACCAGCTGCTGGGTGGGGTGTGTGTTCTGGGATTGGTGGATGCAATGATACACACGTGTCTGACATTTCAGCTGTCTTTCTGCAGCTCCAATATCATCAATCATTTCTTCTGTGATATTCCTCCACTGTTGGCTCTCTCCTGCTCTGACACCCACATCAATGAGATTATGCTGTTTACATTTACATGCTTCATTAATCTGACTACCGCTGCAACAATTCTTCTCTCTTATGCCTATATCTCCTCTGCCATCCTGCGGATCCGCTCTGCCGAGGGCCGGCACAAAGCCTTCTCTACGTGCACTTTCCACTTGACTGCAGTGGTCATATTATATGGCACAGGCCTTTTTATATGTTTCCAACCTAATTCCAGCTATTCCATGAACACAGACAAAATAGCCTCAGTGTTCTACACGCTGGTGATCCCCCTATTAAACCCCCTCATCTACAGCCTGAGGAACAGGGAGGTGAAGGACGCCCTGAGGAAAGCCATGAACAAACTCCTAACCAATTCCTGAATCCGTTCATCCCACTGCAGGTTGAGTGATGGGCAGTGGAAACAGGTGAATTCAATTCCCAGCCAATAGCAATAACATTTTTCCGAATCACATAGTATTATTGCTCATTCTTATGTTATTCTTATTACATTATTATTCAAAGTCCTACAGGCTCCAAATGAGGTCAGGCTTTAGTATTACTGCAGAAAAATTGAAGGAGGCGCCTGTTTCACATGGGAGCGTATATAAATATATCTTGGTTTCTGGGGTGGTTTCATTATGACCTGTGTGATTTCTATGGCTGAAGCAAAGAGAATTGTTGCAGAATTTGTCCTCTGGTTTGTGTCCATGTACTATGAAAAAAAAACATGATTTCAGTCAGAACATCCTTCACTCATCGTAAGGAAGTTCAACTACAAACAAAGAGGAGCATGATTTGTAAGAGAAAATGGTGTGTGTGCATCCTCTGTGACAGTCAGCACAGAACATTACACAAAATAGCTCAGAAAGGGTGAGCTTTTGAGACGTCAATTAAACCGAGAAATAAAATTGGACAGTAAACATTCACACCTCCTTAGTAGGTTTGTTCTGCATTTTTGCACCAAGCTCTGCTGGAATGTACGATAGACTGTCAAGGGTAGAGGTGTGGCAATTTTTTGCCTCCAGAGACTGCGTGTGCCAAATTGATAAAGCTGTGCCCATAACTGATTTTTTTTACTTCACAACTGCTTAGAAAACATCTCAACCTGATCCAAATGTGAAAATGCCCTAAACATTTAACAAACTGAAAACTTTGACCAAAGTGTTCTTTGGGGAGGGAGGAAGGAAGGGTTTGGCACAAACAGAAGTGGCACATGCCTTTTCCTGCATCCTTCTGTTCCAATGTAAATGCAAAGCCAGTGAAGGGCTAGCCTGGCAAAATGGATGGGAGTGGAAGAGGCAGTGATGCTGCTATGTCCCAAGTTGACTTCAATCCAGTGATCAAAGCACTCACATGGGAGAGACACGGGTCAATCCCTCTCTGTCTGGTGTGCTGAAGCAACTTGAAAGCTGTTTTCCCACACTGCTAGGGAGCACCCTGGTGAATGTCCATGTTGTGTTCTGCCTCCTCCTTAGAGCCGGACAATGCTCACGCTGAACGTTGATTCAAGTAATGGAAACGCAAGTTGATGTAGCTTAATTTCACGTGCAGCAGTGCCCGCACCTTGTGCTCACTGTGCTGTGTCAATGAGAGAGCTCTGGAATTGACGCAATGTAACTTAGATTATTTGCCAGTATCACTGTTATCACTGTTCACCAGCCTTGGGACTGATCCTTTGCAGGTACTGGGATTAAGACATTGATGGGCAATTGCACACCCATTGATCTGATGTGTCTCCACCAGATGTGCCAAACAAACCTGGCTTCATTTTTGGCAGCAGTGTCGTTGAAGCCAGTGATGCAGCTCTGGCCTCAGTATCTCCTGCTGGAGCCATGGCGTTCAAGAGGTATGAAAGTCAATACCAATAATGTATACCTTGGAGTGTCCTCTCACAAATCCAAATTTCTGTATGTCTCCAAAGTATACAAACTTTGAGAGGGAACCAAATGTTGCCTGCAGGCACACGGCATGAGAAGAGGCCACTACAGAACCTTTCTGAAGGGTCATCTCCAGCTTTATAGATAAATGCTCAATTCAATATTGAGAGCAGAAGTCTGTGGTAGCAACATTAGTTGTTGCTCTGCAAAGTCCTGTAAAGATTGTACTCTGTAAAGTGCAGAGTTGTTCCGAGGTCACAAAAGCAGGGCCAAAGCAGTTACTTAGAAACAAAAGGCAAATTGAGCCCTCAGCCATGACACAATCAAGTTTCATTGCCTTGGGAAAAGACCATTCTTGGGCAGGAAGAATGTTGTGAGCGAGAAATGTACGGGTTGACAAACCTCTGGGGTTTCCTTCCACTCAGAATTTGTCTCAAGAACCCCAAAGCTGGAAATGATTCTTACAAAAAAGAAATACCCATGAGAAGCAAAGACACAAACCTGAAAGCTACTATCCCTCCCTTTCTCTTGTCTCACATCAAAAACTATCTGTAGTAAAGTGAAAGGAGTCTTGGACTGGGGGGTTCTGGCTGAAAGGCTTCCAGCCAGTAACACCGCAGCAGTAGGTGGTGAGAGAAATCTTTTAATTCCTTTAGCTCCCTAAATTAGGTATTAGTTACAGGTTATCTTGTATTCCCTTTTAACAGCGGATGTCTGGGGTCACATTCTGTGGTCTCCATCAAGCACAATGAGTGACATTATTGGGCATCTTCCATCAATCATTACTTCTGTGATGCTGCCCCACTGCTGGCGCTCTTCTGCTCTGACTACAGCCTCATTGAGATTGTGCTGTTTGCTGTTGCATGCTTCCTTAATCTGAACAGCTTTATGACCATCCTCCCTTCCTATGACTATATCATCTCCACCGTCCTACAGATCCGCTCTGCCGAGGGCCGGCACAAAGCCTTCTCCACCTGTGCTTGCCACTTAACTGCATTGGTCATGTTATATGGCCCAGGCCTTTTTATATATTTACAACCTATGTCCACCTATTCCACGGACATGGAAAAAATAACCTCCGTGTTCTACATGTTGGTGATCCCCATGTTGAACCCCCTCATCTATATTCTGAGAAACAGGGAGGTGAAGGTCGCCCTGAGGAAAATCATGAATAAACTGCTAACCAATTTCTGAATATGTTCATCTCAGTGCTGGAAAGAGGAGAATTTAGTTCCCAGCCGATTTCAATGAAATTTTCCAGCCCCCCATAGTATTATTGTTCATTATTATATTGTTCTTATTACATTATTATTCAAAGAAATCCTACAGGCTCCAACTGAGATCAGGCTTTAGTGTTACTCCAGCAAAACTAAAGGAGGCACCTGTTTCACATGGGAGAGTATCTCAATATATCTCTGTTCCTGGGGTGGTTGTCTTAGGATGTGTGTCCCTTCTGTGGCTGAAGCAAAGGGAGTTGTTGTAGAGATTGTCCCCTGCTTCATGTCCATGCACTATGAAGAAAAACATGATTTCCCTACATCTGTCACTTCCTCTTAAGGGAACTACAAAGACAGAGGAGCATAATTTGTAAGAGGGACCACGGTGTTTGGGGACCACGGTGTTTGCGCACATCTGTGACAGTCTGCACTGAACACGACACAATATAGCTCAGAAAGGGTGAACTTTTCATTTGTCAATTACACAAGACAGTAATATTTACACCTCCTTGGCAGGTTTGCTCTACGTTCTTATTCTGAGCTCTGCTGGAATGTACCATAGACTGGCAAGGGAACAACAAAACTAAGAGAGAGCACAGGGTGTGTGCATCCTCCGTGACAGTCTCAACTGAACATAATACAACATAGCACAGAAAAGGGTGAACTTTTTCTACATCAATTAAACCGGGAGAAGAAATTGGACAGTAAACATTTACACCTCCTTGACAGGTTAGCTCCATATCCTTGCTCTGAGATCTGTTGGACTGTACTGTGGACTTGCAAGGGTATAGATATGGCCATTTTTTGACTCCAGGGACTATAAGCGCCAAATAGGTACAGCTGTGCCCGTAACTATTTTTTAGTTCACAGATGCTGAGAACACGTCTCAACCTGATCCAAGTCTGAAAGTTCCCTAAGCATGTAACAAACTGGAAAGATTGAGCAAATTGTCCTTCAGGGAGGAAACAAGAGTTTGGCATGACCAGAAATGCTACACGTCTTTGCTTGACTCCTTCCGCTCCAATGTAAATGCAAAGCCAGTGAAGGGTTACACTGACAAAATGGATGGGTGTGGAAGAGGCAGTGATGCTGCTGCTTGCCTTGTAGACTTTAACCCAGTAATCAGAACGCTCACATGGGCCATTAGGGTACGTCTAAACTACATGCCTCCGTTGACGGAGGCATGTAGATTAGACAGATCGGCAGAGGGAAATGAAGCCGCAATTAAAATAATCGTGGCTTCATTTAAATTTAAATGGCTGCCCCGCTCTGCCGATCAGCTGTTTGTTCGCAGAGCGGGGCAGTCTGGACGCGCCGCGTCGACAAAGAAGCCTTTCTTGATCGGCACAGGTAAACCTGGTTTCATGAGGCATACCTGTGCCGATCAAGAAAGGCTTCTTTGTCGACGCGGCGCGTCCAGACTGCCCCGATCTGCTGACAAACAGCTGATTGGCAGAGCGGGGCAGCCATTTAAATTTAAATGAAGCCGCGATTATTTTAATCGCGGCTTCATTTCCCTCTGCCGATCTGTCTAATCTACATGCCTCCGTCGACGGAGGTATGTAGTCTAGACACACCCTTAGTGACACGGGTCAATCCCGTTCTGTCTGGTGTGTTGAATAAATTTGAAAATGGGCCTCACACTGCTGGGGAACAGCCGGCTGACTATCTGTGTCATGTCCTTGGTCTTCCTCAGGGCTAGGCAAGGCTCATGTTGCACATTGATTCTAGTTATGCTACTGCAAGTTAATGTAGCTTCGTCTGATGTGCAGTGGTCAATGAGTGCACCTTGTGCTCACCGTGCTGTGTCAATGGGAGAGTTATGGAACTGAACCCATGTCACTGAGATCACCTGCCAATATCAGTGTTCACCAGCCTTGGGACAGATCTTCTGTGGGCATGGGGTACAGACGTTGCTGGGCAATTGCTGCCCCATTAATCTGATGTGTCTCCACCAGACGTGTCAAACAAATTCAGCTTCATTTCTGGCAGCAGTGTCCATGTAGCCAGTGGTGCAGCTCTGGCCTCAGTCTCCGCTGCTGGAGCCGTGGTGTTCCTGAGAGCCCTGGGCAGAATCAGAGAGCCAGGCAGAGAGAATGGTGGGGTGGGGAGCCAGGTGTTCAGTTGACAGGTTTCCAGCTGCCCCGGCCGGGTTCCCACAGCTGGCGATGGCCGGCCCAGGCTGAGTCCAGGCTGGCTTGCAGCCGCTAGGTGTGAGGGGGGTTGTCACCTGCTGACCTGGTCAAGGATCCCATGACTGGCTGGCTTGCAACTGGATTGCTCCAGCCTCAGCAGGAGTTCCTATGGCTGGCATTGGCCAGGCAGAACTTCGCTCTGGCCAGCTTGCAGCCGCAGGGGGCTGGGGTCACCCGCCACCAACGCCGAGGTTCCCGCGGGTTGTGTTGGCCAGCCAGGACTCTGCCCTATCCGACCACTGACTGTGAGACTCCCAGCTCCTCCAGCCCCCGAGTGTGACTCTCAGGCTCTCCAACCTCTGAGTGTGACTCCTCCAGCCTCTGAGTGTGGGGTTTAAGCTAGGTAGGGGAGTGGTTTGGGGATGAGTGTCTTCCCCTGCCACACCTCAAATAAAAGTTCTTGCTCCCCTCATCCCACCCACCCCTGCTTTGGCTGTGGTGTTTCTCTTCTGTCAACCAATCCAGGCAGCATTCCAGGGAGCCTTCTGCTCAGCAGCCCATCTTATATGGGCCAGCCTGGCCCTGATTGGCTGCTCTACTAAGCCTTCTCCCTGCAGGTTGGACCAATAAGCCCTCTTCTGATTGGCTGGCTCCTCTCCAAGGCTGCCTTAGCCAATCATCCCCTTCAGGTGTTCTACCATGTCAAGATTTACAAACATGTATAAACCCGACTGAAAGGCACATGAGTAGTGTTACTCCCATTCAGAGATGGGCAAACAGAGGCAGAAAGAATTTAACACCCACATTTTCATATGAGCTTATAGGTTTACTGAATTAGTGAATGCTTTGGAAAATGCTGCCTCCGGATACATGGAATGGGAAGAGGCCACTACCGACCCTTTCAGAAAGGTCATTTCCAGCTTTAGAGAAAAATGCCCAGATAACTACACAGAACAAGTGTCTTTGGTCACATCCTGTGGTCTCCATCAAGGATAACGAGTCAGGCCTATTTCGTGGAGTGTGTTAGCCAGAGAAAGACATAGAATATCACAGTGATTGGTCTGCAAGAGAGAGAAATTGCACCATTTAATAGCACAGGAGGAAACAATGCAGCAAATTAATCCCCAGGGTGTGAATGACATCAGGGGTGACTTTGGTTCACTGAACTCATTAATTAGGTGTGGGGCCTGTCTGAGCACAGTTATTCCCATTTACTTCAGAGATCATGTCCCAGAGATCACAGATCTCAGTATAAAACTGGAACGCTCCAAATTGGCACTTTCTGTCGACGTGGAAACCTCACCACATCTCCTTCTTCTCAGCAGGTAGGTGCTGCTGTCCGGTCTCACCATCACACTCAAATCCCATGATTTCATTCATGATCTCTAACCCTCAACATGTCAATCCTGATTCTACCCTTTGGCTGTGTCCAGACTGGCAAGTTTTTCTGCAAAATCACCAGCTGTCTACACAAGCCGCTTGAATTTCCGCAAAAGCACTGACAATCTCATGTAAGATTGTGAGTGCTTGTGCGGAAAAACTATGCGGCTCCCGTTCGGGCAAAAGTCTTTTTCCGAAAGACTTTTGCGGAAAAGGGCCAGTGTAGGCAACAGAGATTTCTTTTCCACAATAAATGGCGATCGGGGCTTTTTCGCGGAAAGCGCGTCTTGATTGGTCACAGACGCTTTTCCGCAAAAAATGCTTCCTGCCAATCTAAACGCTCTTTTCCAAAAATGCTTTTCCGTTAAAAGCATTTCCGGAAAATCATGAGAGTGTAGACATAGCCTTTGAGTTAAAGAAACAACAAGTTAAGCAATAATGTAGCCAATGAGGCGGGTGGTTTCCAGTATCTCTCAGGGTTTTCATATACATCAACGGAAAAGCCATTTCTGATGCAAAATGAAAGCTTCATAGACTCAGCAAGCAAGCTTTACCCCGACCTGGCATAACGAGCTAAAGAGCTCTCCTGGCCCAAGGAGGTGAGAGAGAGTGAAACCCCTTTATTCTCACCCCTTCCTGAGCTGTTCTTTTCAGTCCAAAATGGTTTTCCGGCTAACTCTCACAAAGTCACAAATCGCTGTTGGCTGCTCAGATTAGTGAAGAGTGTTTGTCTGTGGGGCACGATTAACCTGCGTGTCCTTTTATGTGTACAGTGTGTGTATTGTATGGGACACCAAACATAGACAGCTGTGAGCATCTCATTCTGTGGACCAAGTTCTTCCTTGATACTGAACTGGTGTCCATTAACAAACTGATCTCCATTTTTTTCTCTTAACTTGTTACAGAGAAGGGATAATATCCCCAACCCTCTTCACTACATTCCAGCTGCCTGATCTCAGCTCAGAGGAGATGGCAGAGGGAAATCACTCGGTGGTGACTGAGTTCATTCTCACAGGACTGACAGATCGTACGGAGCTCCAGGTTCCCCTGTTTGTGTTGTTCCTACTGATTTATGTTATCACCCTGGTGTGGAACGGGGGGATGATATATTTAATCACAACAGACCCCGGACTCTACACCCCCATGTACTTTTTCCTCCGCAATTTGTCTTTCTGTGATCTCTGCATTTCCTCGACAATTGCCCCTAAAATGCTGCAGCATTTCTTAGCCAAGAGGAAAAGTATTTCTCACAGTGCCTGTGCTGTGCAAATGTATTTGTTTCTTCTTTGTGCAGATATTGAGTGTCTCTTGCTGGCTGTGATGGCCTATGACCGTTATGTAGCCATCTGTAACCCGCTGCTCTATACAGTCACCATGTCCAAGCAGCGCTGCAACGAGCTGCTGGGTGGGGTGTGTGTTCTGGGATTGGTGGATGCAATGATACACACGTGTCTGACATTTCAGCTGTCTTTCTGCAGCTCCAATATCATCAATCATTTCTTCTGTGATATTCCTCCACTGTTGGCTCTCTCCTGCTCTGACACCCACATCAATGAGATTATGCTGTTTACACTTACATGCTTCATTAATCTGACTACCGCTGCAACAATTCTTCTCTCTTATGTCTATATCTCCTCTGCCATCCTGCGGATCCGCTCTGCCGAGGGCCGGCACAAAGCCTTCTCTACGTGCACTTTCCACTTGACTGCAGTGGTCATATTATATGGCACAGGCCTTTTTATATATTTCCAACCTAATTCCAGCTATTCCATGAACACAGACAAAATAGCCTCAGTGTTCTACACGCTGGTGATCCCCCTATTAAACCCCCTCATCTACAGCCTGAGGAACAGGGAGGTGAAGGACGCCCTGAGGAAAGCCATGAACAAACTCCTAACCAATTCCTGAATCCGTTCATCCCACTGCAGGTTGAGTGATGGGCAGTGGAAACAGGTGAATTCAATTCCCAGCCAATAGCAATAACATTTTTCCGAACCACATAGTATTATTGCTCATTCTTATGTTATTCTTATTACATTATTATTCAAAGTCCTACAGGCTCCAAATGAGGTCAGGCTTTAGTATTACTGCAGAAAAATTGAAGGAGGCGCCTGTTTCACATGGGAGAGTCTATAAATATATCTTGGCTTCTGGGATGGTTTCAATATGACCTGCGTGATTTCTATGGCTGAAGCAAAGAGAATTGTTGCAGAATTTGTCCCCTGGTTTGTGTCCATGTACTATGAAGGAAAACATGATTTCAGTCAGAACATCCTTCACTCATCGTAAGGATGTTCAACTACAAACAAAGAGGAGCATGATTTGTAAGAGAAAATGGTGTGTGTGCATCCTCTGTGACAGTCAGCACAGAACACAATACAAAATAGCTCAGAAAGGGTGAGCTTTTGAGACGTCAATTAAATCAAGAAATAAAATTGGACAGTAAACATTCACACCTCCTTAGTAGGTTTGTTCTGTATTTTTACACCAAGCTCTGTTGGAATGTATTATAGTCCGTGAAGGGTAGCGGTGTGGGAATTTTTTGCCTCCAGAGACTGCGTGTGCCAAATTGATAAAGCTGTGCCCATAACTGATTTTTTTTACTTCACAGCTGCTTAGAAAACATCTCAACCTGATCCAAATGTGAAAATGCCCTAAACATTTAACAAACTGAAAACTTTGACCAAAGTGTTCTTTGGGGAGGGAGGAAGGAAGGGTTTGGCACAAACAGAAGTGGCACATGCCTTTTCCTGCATCCTTCTGCTCCAATGTAAATGCAAAGCCAGTGAAGGGCTAGCCTGGCAAAATGGATGGGAGTGGAAGAGGCAGTGATGCTGCTATGTCCCAAGTTGACTTCAATCCAGTGATCAGAGCACTCACATGGGAGAGACACGGGTCAATCCCTCTCCTTCTGGCGTGCTGAAGCAACTTGAAAGCTGTTTTCCCACACTGCTAGGGAGCACCCTGGTGAATGTCCATGGTGTGTTCTGCCTCTTCCTTAGGGCCGGACAATGCTCACGCTGAACGTTGATTCAAGTAATGGAAACGCAAGTTGATGTAGCTTAGTTTCACGTGCAGCAGTGCCCGCACCTTGTGCTCACCATGCTGTGTCAATAAGAGAGCTATAGAATTGACGCAATGTAACTTAGATTATTTGCCAGTATCACTGTTATCACTGTTCACCAGCCTTGGGACTGATCCTTTGCAGGTACTGGGATTAAGACATTGATGGGCAATTGCACACCCATTGATCTGATGTGTCTCCACCAGATGTGCCAAACAAACCTGGCTTCATTTTTGGCAGCAGTGTCGATGAAGCCAGTGGTGCAGCTCTGGCCTCAGTATCTCCTGTTGGAGCTATGGCGTTCGTGAGAGCCCCGGGCAGAATCACAGGGCCAGGCAGAGAGAATGATTCTTTTGACTGGTTGCCAAGGACACCCACATTGAGGGGGAGCTGCTGAACTTCATGTCCCTGTCCCAATTATGTCTGTCAGTTGTGTAACACAGTAGAGCAATTTTGAACGGAGACATTGAAAGCGACCCAGGCAGGAACAGTTCATTGCTCTGTGGCTGGGATTCTTTCTGGAAAGGCAGGAAACTCAAGTGAAGATCTGTGCCCAGCATTCGACAGACACAGGGATTGAACCTGGGTGTATCACCTCACAGAGGAACACAAATAAATTAGAACGGACGAGTGAACCTTTGCCTCCTTAGTTTGGCTGCTTTGTATCCGGTACCTAAAATGTTTCCCCGACACACACACACACACACACACACACACACACACACACACACACACACACACACACACACACACACTTTTCAGATAAAGCTGTCAGGAGAATTTCTAAGACTTTTGTGAACAGGTTAAAGTTAGCCAAAGCATCATTGTAGTGGACAATAAACCATTTGTCTGTGAGAAATTCAGCCCTTTTTAGACGCATTTGTTTAATGCTCGCTGCACTGCATGTTGACCATGGGAAAACTGAGTTAAGGAGCCATTGATTTCAAAGCCCTGTTTGGGCTGTATGTATCTGTATGTCTCCAAAGTATACAAACTTTGAGAGGGAACCAAATAATTTCCTGTATTTCTCTAGGATTACACTTAAAGTCATGGCTAACTCATATAGACACCCACTTCATAGAAATTGCTAACCATATGGATAAAGCAAAACAAGCTATTCCCCAATTAACAAAGGAAGGTCATGAGTCTTTCACAGTCCCTGATGTAGATGATAGTTTATGAAGATAGGTACGCTTCAGGGATTACTGAGATTATTCTCATGATTCTAGAATACAAATCTAACAGGTATATGCAACAAAGACAGGTACCAATCACTGATGACAGTAAATATATATATATATATGCATATGGGGAACATCCGCAATATATAGCAAGAATATCTTCTGTCTGATAATGCTCCTCCACTCCAAGTGGGGGAAAATGGCGCTGAAACCATCTCTACAAACATCTCAGCAAGTACATCCGTATGGGGTTCACTTTACAGTTCACGCCACCAAAGGAGGAGGGTGGTGTTGTCTATACAGCTAGCCTGCTTGCTTGCTGTAGATACACATATGTACTATTTCTTTATGGGTTAGATTCTATCTATATCATTATAAGTTTCAGTAGGCTTATATTGGCAGTTTGGGACTTACACGCCACATCTTGTATTTTGAGCTAAAGCCAAACTAGCCTGCACCTGCCTGGGGCCTTTCACCTAGACAGTAAAGTCAATGAACATCTATTTGGGCCCTTTCACCTGGAGAAAGCAGCCTACAATGAAAAGGAGTTTCCAAGAATATCTGTACACTTAGCACAACCGTTGCTACTTAGAAAAACCCAAAAAAACCAATGAAGAGCAGGCCAAATAACCAGATGGGACAGAAATAACAAATATGATCTATAATCACAAAAGGCCACGTAAACAAATTAACATATATGATAATAAGTTGAGATCAATAATATAATCCACCAAGTTCCTTGGAATTTTTCAAATATGAGTCCTGGAAACTACGAAAGCCACATGGGGAATCTGAACAAGGTTGCATTTTCCTATCGAATGAGGGGGGTGTTCCCAGTCTCTTACACCCATAGGATGTGAATGACTGTTCCTGAATTGCCACAAAAAGGAAAAATGCCCTATGAGCTAGAGCCATATCTAGCGCTCTATAATTTAGGGCTTTATCCCTAGCTCAACAATGGGCTTCTTGTGCAACCTTGACTCACCACGTTTGGTGCCTGCCAGCACCCAGCCAGCAGACCCTGCACCTGGCACAGATCGAGCCACCCACCCGATGCCCCCCAGCCCTCCGCCTCTTCCCGGGACCAGGCTGGCGGCTCTCGGGAGCCTGGCCAGGACCGCAAGAGTCGGGCACCCGCCTGGTCTAGTGCAGACATCGTGGACCTCGTCCACGAACTCCGCACTAGGCACAGGAAAGTGGCCGTCTAGGGCAGGAGAGCTGCCAGCCTGGCCACCCAGGAGCAGGTGTGCATGAAAATCAAGGGGGTGCACTGAGACCCCCAATCCTGAGCCCTGAGCTTACAATGGCCGTACTGGGTCAGACCAAAGGTCCATCTAGCCCAGTAGCCTGTCTGCCGACAGCGGCCAACCTTAGGGACCCTGGAGGGGATGGACCGAAGACAGTGACCAAGCCATTTGTCTCGTGCCATCCCTCTCCAGCCTTCCACAAACCTTGAGCAGGGACACCACTCCTACCCCCTGGCTAATAGCACTCCATGGACCCAACCTCCATGACTTGATCTCACTTCCCTTTAAACTCTGTTCTAGTTGTAGCCTTCACAGCCTCCTGCAGCAAGGAGTTCCACAGGTTGACTCTTTGCTTTGTGAAGAACAACTTTCTGTTACTAGTTTGAAGCCTGCTACCCATTCCTTTCCTTTGGTGTCCTCTAGTCCTTCTTTATGGGAACTAATGAAGAACTTTTCTGTATGCACCCTCTCCACCCAACTCCTGCTTTTAGAGACCTCTATCCTGTCCCCCCTCCGTCTCCTCTTTTCTAAGCTGAAAAGTCCCAGTCTCTTTAGCCTCTCTTCATATGGGACCTGTTCCCAACCCCTGATCATTGTAGTTGCCCTCCCCTCTCCCACCCTCTCTCTTCCCCTCTCCCACCTCCTTTTCCCAGTCTCCCCCAGTTTTGTTCAATAAAGACAGATTCCATTTTTGAACATAATTGTCCTTTATTTTGTACATCAAGAAAAGGGGCTAGGGAAGGGTAAGTGGAAGGAGGTGAGGGAGGAATGGGGTACGAGCCCCCGATGGGGAGGACTGGGCTGGCTCTGCGGGCTTCTGGGGGTGGAAGCTCTCCTGCAGCCCCCCGATTGCCCCCTCTCCCTAGATGGCAGGCTGTGGCAAGTGCAGCCGGGCTGACGGCCGAGTGGTGTGATGTGCCCAGTGTGGGTACTCCGGGCAATCCAAGCCAGGACTTCTTTGCAAGAAAGCACCCCTGAGAACTGTCTGTCAGGGGTGGGTGTCAGGACCCTTTAAGCACAGCCCTCGGCTAGCCTGAGACAGCAGCTCCACGCTCTAAGTCCTCCTCTGATGCCCTGCCGGCACTGCTTCCGGCCATCCTTAAGCCTGGTTCAGGGTCCACTTAATGTGGACATGCTAGTTTGAATTAGCAAAACGCTAATTCGAACTAGTTTTTAGTTCTAGACGCGTTAGTTCGAATTAGCGCCATAGTGTAGATGTACCCCTAGTGATTAATCTACAGAATTGTGAAATTGCCTCATTTAATAGCACAGAAGGCAAGAGCACAGCAAATTAATCCCCAGGGAATGAGTGGCACCAACAGTGACTTGTTCACTGAGATCATTAATTAGCTACGGTGCCTCTCTCAGCACAATTACTCCCACTTACTTCAGGGAGCATGTCCCATGGATCAGATCTCAGTATAAAACTTCTCAAATCCTCAAAATAGGCACTTTCTGTCTATGGGGAAACCCCACCACATCTCCCTCTTCTCAGCAGGTAAGTGCAGCTGTCCTGCATCATCGTCACACTCCCACAGTCCCCATGGTGACCACAAGGTTCCTCCTTCATGATCTCTAGCACTAAAAGCTTCAAACCAGACCCTACACTCTGAGGTACAGACATAACACCTTGGGCAGTTACATAGTCACTCAGGCGGGTGGTTTCCAGTATCTCTCAAGATTTTCGTACACACCAATGGAAATGCCATTTCAGATGAAAAATCAAAAAGCTTCATGAGCACAGCAACCACGTCTTTCTCCAAGCTGACATGCTGAGCTACACAGCTCCCCGTGCCCAAAGAGGGGAGAAAGCGTGAAACTCATTTACCCTCACCCCGTCCTGAGCTGAGCAATTGTCTCTTCAGTTTCAGATGACTTTCTGCCTGATATTCTCACAACCAAGTCACGGGGCGCTGTTTGCTGCTCAGATTAATGAAGAGGAGGGCTTGTCTGTGGGGCACAATTTAACTGTATGTCTATGTAGGTGCACAGTGTGTGCAATGCAGGAGACACCTGACACAACCAGCTGTGAACATCTGGCTCTGTGGACTAAGCTCTTCCTTGATCTTGAACTGGTGTCCGTTAAGAAACTGATCCCCAGTTTTCTTCCCTTAATTAGTTACAGAGAAGGGCTCTTTCCCTGAGCCATCCACCTGCCCGTCTGCTGCCTGATGTCTACACAGAAGAGATGGAAGAGGGAAATCACTCGGTGGTGACAGAATTCATCCTCTCAGGACTGACAGATCATCCGCAGCTGCAGGTCTTTCTGTTTCTGTTGTTCCTACTCATTTATGTTACTACCCTGGTGGGAAATGGGGGGATGATCTGGTTAATCACGACAGACCCCAGACTCCACACCCCCATGTACTTTTTCCTCAAGATTTTATCTTTCTGTGATCTCTGCTGTTCTTCAACCATAGCCCCTAAAATGATCCTGGATTTCTTAGCCAAAAGGAAAACTATTTCTTACACTGACTGTGCTGTGCAAACATATTTCTCTATCTTACTATCAGACATTGAGTGTCTCTTGCTTGCTGTGATGGCGTATGACCGTTATGTGGCCATCTGTAATCCACTGCTTTATACGGTCATCATGTCAAAGCAGCGTTGCAGGCAGCTGGTGGCTGGGGCATGTATTGTGGGATTGGTGGATGCAATGATTCAGACATGTATGACATTTCAGCTGTCATTCTCCCACTCCAACGTCATCAACCATTACTTCTGTGATGTTATCCAACTGATGGTGCTCTCCTGCTCCGACTACAGCCTCATTGATATTGTGCTGTTTGCTCTTGCATGCTTCATTAATCTGAACAGCTTTATGATCATCCTCCTTTCCTATGTCTATATCTTCTCCACCATCCTGCACATCGGCTCTGCCGAGGGCCGGCGCAAAACCTTCTCCACCTGTGCTTGCCACTTAATACCAGTGGTAGTTTTATATGGCACAGGCCTTTTTATATATTTAAGACTTGCGTCCACCTATTCTATGGACATGGAAAAAATAACCTCCGTGTTCTACACGTTGATGATCCCCATGTTGAACCCCCTCATCTACAACCTGAGGAACAGGGAGGTAAAGGTCATCCTGAGGAAAGCCATGAATAAACTCCTAACCAATTTCTGAATCTGTCCATCTCAGTGGTGATTGGGTGACTGGCAATGGAAAGAGGAGAATTCAATTTCCATCCCATTGCAATGACTTTTTACAGAACCCCCATAGTATTATTGCTCATTGTTATATTGTTCTTATTAAAATATTATTCAAAGAAATCCTACTGGCTGCAACTGAGATCAGACTTTAGTGCTACTCCAGCAAAACTAAATGAGGCACCTGTTTCACATGGGAGAGTATCTCAATATATTGTTGTTCTTGGTGTGATTTCTTAGGATGTGTGTCATTTCTGTGGCTGAAGTAAAAGGAGTTGTTGCAGATTTTGTCTCCTGCTTAGTGTCCACGCACTATGAAGAAAAACATGATTTCCCTCCCAACATCTGTCATTTCCTCTTAAGGGAACTACAAAGAAAGAGGAGGGACCACAGTGTGTGCGCACCTCTGTGACAGCCAGCACTGAATACAACACAAAATAGCTCTGAAAGGGTGAACTTTTCATCTGTCAATTACACCCAGAGATAAAACTAGACAGTAACATTCACACCTACTTGGCAGGTTTGCTCTATGTTCTTACTCTGAGCTCTGCTGGACTGTACCATAGACTGGCAAGGGGAGAGGAGTGGGAATTGTTTGACTCCAGAAACTGAGTGTGCCAAATAGATAAAGCTGTGCCCATAACTGATTTTTTTTAGTTTGCAGCTGCTTAGAAAACATCTCAGCCTGATTCAAATCTTTTCCCTGCCTCCTTCTGCTTCAATGTAAATGCAAAGACAAGGAGGGGCTAGCTTGTCAAACTGGATAGAAGTGAAAGAGGTGGGGTGATGCTGCAGGAATCCTTACCGGCTTCTACCCAGTGACTAGAGCAATCGTGGGATGTGAGACACGGTTCAATTTCCCTCTCTCTGATGTGCTGAAGCAACTTGAAAGTGGGTCTCCCAAACTGCTGGGGAGTGCTCTGGTGACTAGCTCAGTTGTGTCCTGGGTCTTCTTAGGGGATGGTTAATGCTCACGCTGTGCATTAATTCAAGTTATGGTATCGCAAGTTGATGTAGCTTAGTTTGACGTGCAGCAGTGCCCGCACCCTGTGATCACTGGGCTGTGTTAATGGGAGAGTTATGGAAGTGAACCAAAGTAACTTAGATCACCTGCCAGTAACACTGTTCACCAGCCTTGCAATACATCCTCTGCCAGTGTTGGGTATAGATGTTGATGGGCCATTGCTGCCCCATTGATCTGATGTGTCTTCACCAGACATGCAGAGCTCTTACCTCAGTCTCTCCTGCTGGAATCGTGGGGTTCCTGAGAGTCCTGGGCAGAATCAAAGGGCCAGACAGAGAGAACAATTCTATTGACTGGTTGCCAGGGGCACCCAGCTAGAGGGGGAGCTGATCAAATTCCTGTCCTGTTTCAATGGATTTGTCATTTGAGTTACCCGGTAAAATAACTTTGAAAGGAGAGATTGAGAGCAACCCAGGCAGGAAAAGCTCATTGCACCATGGCTGGGATTCTTTCTGGAAAGGCAAGAAACTGAAGTGCACATCAGAGCCCAGCACTGGGCAGACAGGGGAATCAAACCTAAATTTGCAAACTCACAGAAGAACTGCTTGACGATGGGCCAATAATTTACAAAGACGAGTGCATCACTGACTCCTCCTTTTCAGTTGCTTTGTATCTAAAATACTTCCCCTGACACAAAGTGCTTAAAGTGCAGCAGGGGAGGTTTAGATTGGACATTAGGAAAAAATTCCTAACTGTCAGGGTGGTCAAATATTGGAATAAATTGCCAAGGGAGGTGGTGGAATCTCCCTCTCTGGAGATATTTAAGAACAGGTTAGATAGACATCTGTCAGGGATGGTGTAGACGGAGCTTGGTCCTGCCTTGAGGGCGGGGGCTGGACTCGATGACCTCTCGAGGTCCCTTCCAGTCCTATGATTCTATGATTCTATGAAATACACACAGATGGTTTGGAGTCTAATTTCACTGGAGAATTACTAACATATGTGTGAACAGTTTCAACTGAAGTAATGTTTCACAATTATGGACAATAAATTATTTTCCATTAGAAATTCACCCGTTTGTAGACACATTTTGTAATGGTCACTGCTCTGAACGTTGACCATGAGAAGTCCTATATATAGGTTGGTACCCAAGGGCTAATTCCTAGCACTCTGTAATTTAGGGCTTTATCCCTAGCTCAACAATGGGCCTCTTGTGCAACCTTGTGTCACCACGTTTGGTCTCTGTGTGACGGAAGTTGGGACAACAAATAGAACAAAGTTTGCACGGTAGGTGTTCAGAGATGCTACATTGAGGATGGCCTGTAATAGACCTGAGGCTGAGCTCCCTGGCACCATTCTGGCCATGCCTCATAACTGTCACCTGTGCCCTGGACCCATCGCACCATAACTCACATTATGCCCCACAGCACAGCAACTTCTTCTGGGCACCATGTCCCTCCTGTGAGATCTCTGCTACACTGACAGACCGACAGGTATTAGTCCTGTGACTTGCCTCAGTGGCCAACTGCAGCCCAAGGTTCATTCTGTGACCTCAAGGAGGTGATGAAGTCTGGATACCGGCCACTCTCCTCATTTGCAAGTGGGGTGCAAAGGAGGGGGACACTGACCTGCCTGATATCCTGTGTTGAGATTAAGAGACGCTATCAAATTCCGCTACGTATTGCTCGCTTTCCACCATCTGCCTGTTTCCCTGAGCTACTTGCACATAGTCACAGACCTTTCTTTAGCCCTGTGCCAGGGCTACAGTCTGTCAGTCAATCCGTTGGTAGCTCCCTTTCCCTCCCCTGATCCCACCCACCCCGCTTTCGCTGCTGTGCTTCTAAATCCAGGTATCATTCCAGGGAGTGGGCTGGAATGGACTGAGCAGCGCTTCTTATATGGAACCTCTTCTATTTGCTTGGGATTTCTCCAAGGCTGACTCAACCAGTCTTCCCATGTGTGGCTTTAGCGCCCCACCACATGTCCATGGCAGGACTTACAACCATTTATGAACCCAACTGAAAGACACGGGAATAGGGTTACTCCCATTCCGAGATGGGCAAACAGAGGCAAAGAGCATGTAAGAACCACATTTTCATACGAGTCCATAGTCTCACTGAATTAGTGAAGGCTTTGGAAAATGTTGCCTGCAGGAATACGGCATTAGAAGAGGCCACTACAGAACCTTTCAGAAGGGTCATCTCCAGCTTTACAGAGAAATGCCCAATTAAATATTGAGAGCAGAAGTCTATGGTAGCAACATTAGTTGTAAAATGTAAGACTCTGTAAGGGTACGTCTACACTACAGAGTTATTTTGAAATGTCTACACACAAAGTGCATTTCAAAATAGCATTTTGCTATTTTGAAATAGCGAGTCCATATTGATTGGAAGCTGAATCTCATTTAAGGCCAGCTGAAACTGGTTCCAGCAGGGCATCAGGTCAGGAGTTACTTTGTGTGGCTGCTGCCTGAGGCTATCTGAGACTTGTGCTTAAAGGGATCCCCCCGGACAGCCGGTTCTTAGGTTTCCCTGCTTGCTTGCCTACCTCAATGAGGGACAGCAAAGCATTTTTGTTTCTCTGCGTGCTCTGGTTGCCCTCACTCAGGACACCACCACCCTCTGCACCCCTGGGCACCCTGGCGCTTCCTTTGGATGTGTTGCTGCAAGCCTGGCAGCAGTTTCTGCAGGCTGCTTCACAGCATCTGCTGCAGCCCAACCCCCAGGCCATCATCTGGATTTTTCTTAAATGGAGGAGCAGCTGGAGCTCCTGGATGCCAGCGTGCCCCGCCACATCTGGTGTCTGGACATCAGCACCGACTGGTGGGACCACATCGACCTGGAGCTCTGGGGAGACCAACAACAGACCCAGAACTTTAGGATGAAGAAGGACACTTTCAAGGAGCTCTGCTAGTGGCTCGCCCCTGCTCTGCAAAGATGGGACATGCACATGAGGCCCACCGTTCCCTTCCAGCAGTGTGTGACCATCGCCCTCTGGAAGCTTTCCATGCCGGATAGCTACCGATCCATGGGGTGTGAGGAGACCCACCATCAGAGCGGTGCTCATGCAGGTATGGCAGTCTCTGGCCACTGTGTCAGGAGGCAGCATGCAAGGACGAGATGGGCTGCCCTAGGGAAAAGTGGGGAAGGTGGCACAAGACCACTCCATAGGAGGGTTTGGTCTCTCCTGCCTACACTAAGGACTGCCCGTGGTGGCCAGGATTGCAGAGGGGGTTGCTCCTGGGGAGTGGGGATGCAGGGCAGTGGTGGGAAAGGAGCACTCTCAGCCACCCTGGCGCCTCAGTGACACTCGGTTTTGTGTGTCACAGATGGCACGGCCCTGGGCAAGTAGCTCCCACAAGCTCTCCCACCGGAGCTGCAGGTCTTCGTGCACCCAGTAGTCCAGGGTGCGGTACAAGCCCCGCAGTATCCCCAGGTGCTGCCACTGCTACTCCTCCTGGTTACGGGTCAGCCTGCTGAATGCCCAGGTGCAGGAGGATGTCCAGGGCATTTTCCTGGTTGGGGCTAGTGTGGCCAGCAGGGCACCCTGGAAAGATCTGGAGGCCCTCTTTTTCAAAATAAGCAATTTCAAAATTAGTGCTATTCCTCGTGGAATGAGGTTTACCAATTTCGAAATAAACCCTCTGCTATTTCGGCTGTTGTGAGGGAATAGAACAGGTAATCTTCATGTGATCCCTCTCTTGTCACCCATTTACAGACAAACAGACGTTAGGGACACAATTCCAGCCCATCCTGGCTAATAGCCATTGATGAACCTAACCCCAATGAATCTATCTAGCTCTTTTTTGAACCCTGTCAAAGCCATAGACTTCACCACATCCTCTGGCAAAATGTTCCACTGGTTGATTGTTTGCTGGATGAAGAAAAACTTCTTTTTTTGTTTTGAACCTGCTGCCTATTCATTTCATGTGGTGACACCTTAATTCCAATACTGTGAGAGAAGGTGATTTGTCTGCAGTAGAGCGAAACTGCATCATTTAATAGCACAAAACGAAAGTTTCCAACAAATTAATCCCCAGGGCATGAATGACACCAAGCGTGACTTGCTCACTGAGCTCATTAATTAGGAACGGAGCCTCTCTGAGCGCACTTATTCCCACTTACTTCAGGGACCATGTCCCATGGATCAGATCTCAATATAAACTCAAACCCTCAAAATAGGCAATTTCTGTCTATGAGGAAACCCCACCACATTTCCTTCTTCTCAGCAGGTAGGTGCAGCTGTCCTGCATCACACTCCCACAGACCCCATGGTGAGCAGAACATTTCTCCTTCACTATCTCCAGCACTGAAATCTTCAGCTCAGACACAACCCCTTGGGCAGTTACGTAAGCACTCAGGCGGGTGGTTTCCAGTATCTCTCAGGGTTTTCTTACACACCAATGGAAATGCCATTTCAGATGAAAAAACAAAAAGCTTCATGAGCACAGCAACCATGTCTTCCCCCAAGCTGACATGCCGAGCGACACGCTGTCCTTGCCCAAGAAGGGAGAGAGCGTGAAACTCATTTACCCTCGCTCAGTCCTGAGCTAAGCAATTGTCTCTTCAGTCTCAGATGACTTTCCACCTGATTCTCTCACAGCCAAGTCACAAGTTGCTGTTTGCTGCTCAGATTAGTGAAGAGGAGTGTTTGTCTGTGGGGCGCGATTCACCTGCGTGTCCTTGTATGTGTACATAAGAACAGAAGAACGGCCATACTGGGTCAGAACAAAGGTCCGTCTAGCTTAGTAGCCTGTCTGCCGACAGCACCAGATGCCCCAGAGAGGGTGGACCGAAGACAATAATCAAGCGATTTGTCTACTGTCATCCTTCTCCAGTCTCTGACAAACAGGCCAGGGACACCATTTCTATCCCCTGGCTAACCGTCTTTTATTGACCTACCTCAATGAAATTATCTAGCCTCTCTTTAAACTCTATTATAGTCCTAGCCTTCACAGCCTCCTCTGGCAAGGAACTTCACAAGTTGACTACATGCTGTGTGAAGAAGAACTTTCTTTTATTAGTTTTAAACCTGCTACCCATTAATTTCATTTGGTGTCCTCTAGTTTTTCTATTATAGGAATTAATAAATAACTTTTCTTTATCCACCCTCTCTGCATCACTGTACAGTGCGGGCATTGTATGGAATATCTGACATTAACAGTTGTGAATACGTGACTTAGTGGACTAAGATCTTCCTTGGTTGGTTTCCATTGAGAAACTGATCTCCAGTTTTCTTCCCTTAATTTGTTACAGAGAAGGGATAATTTCCGTGGGCCATCCTCCTGCCCACCTGCTCACTGATCTCTGCACAGAGGAGATGGAAGAGGGAAATCACTCGGTGGTGACAGAATTCATTTTCTCAGGACTGACAGATCATCCGCAGATCCAGGTCCCTCTGTTTGTGTTGTTCCTACTGATTTATGTAACCACCCTGGTGGGGAATGGGGGAATGATCTGGTTAATCAAGGTAGACTACAGACTTCACACCCCCATGTACTTTTTCCTCAGGATTTTGGCTTTCTGTGATCTCTGCTTTTCCACAATAGTAGCCCCTAAGATGATCCTGGATTTCTTAGCCAAAAGGAAAAGCATTTCTCACACCGATTGTGCTGTGCAAATGTATTTCTCTATCTTACTATCAGATATTCAGAGTCTCTTGCTGGCTGTGATGGCCTATGACTGTTATGTGGCCATCTGTAACCCGCTGCTCTATATGGTCACTATGTCCAAGCAGATTTGCAGGCAGCTGGTGGCTGGGGCGTGTGTTGTGGGATTGGTGGATGCAATGATTCAGACATGTCTGACATTTCAGCTGTCTTTCTGCCGCTCCAATGTCATCAACCATTACTTCTGTGATGTTCCCCAACTAATGGCGCTCTCCTGCTCTGACTACAGCCTCATTGAGATTGTGCTGTTTGCCCTTGCTTACTTCATTACTATAAGCAGCTTCATGATCATCCTCCTTTCCTATGTCTGTATCTTCTCCACCATCCTGCGCATCCGCTCTGCCGAGGGCCGGCACAAAACCTTCTCCACCTGCGCTTGCCACTTGACTGCCGTGGTCATTTTATATGGCACAGCCCTTTTTATATATTTACGACCTATATCCACTTATTCCACGGAGATCGACAAAATAGCCTCCGTGTTCTACATGTTGGTGATCCCTATGTTGAACCCCCTCATCTACAGCCTGAGGAACAGGGAGGTAAAGGTCGCCCTGAGGAAAACCAGGAATAAACTCCTAACCAGAGTTCGGAGTGTTGGGCAGTGGAAATGGGAGAATTCAATTCCCAGCCCATGGCAATGACAATTTGCAGACCCCCAAAGTATTATTGTTTATTATTGTGTTGTTCTTACTACATTATTATTTCAAGAAACTCTGCAGGATCCAACTGAGGACAGGCTTTAGTGTTACTCCATCAAAACTAAAGGAGGCAGCTGTGTCACATGGGAGAGCATATCAATATATCTTTGTTGCTGGGCTGGTTTCATTATGACCTGCGTGATTTCTATGGCTGAAGTAAAGGGAGTTATTGCTGAGATTGTCCCCTGGTTTGTGTCCATGCACTATGAAGAAAAACATTATTTGTCTCACAATGTCTGTCACTTCCTCTTAAGGGAACTACAAACAAAGAGGAGCATAATTTGTAAGAGGGACCACAGTGTGTGCGCACCTCTGTGACAGCCTGCACTGAACACAAAACAAAATAGCTTAGAAAGGGTGAACTTTTCATCTGTCAATTATACCCAGAGATAGAACCAGACAGTAACATTCATACCTCCTTGGTAGGTTTCCTCTGTGTTCTTACTCTGAGCTCTGTTGGAACATACCCTAGTCTGGCAAGGATGGAGGTGTGGGTATGTTTTGACTCCAGAGACTGAGAGTACCTATAGCTATTTTTTTTGTTCACAGCTGCTTAGAAAACATCTCAACCTGATCCAAATCTTTTTCTGCCTCCTTCTGCTTCAATGTAAAAGACAAGGATGGGCTGGCCTGTCACATTGGATGGGAGTGGAAGCAGTGGTGATGCTGCTGGAATCCTTATCAGCTTTTATCCAGTGACCAGAGCACTCACGTGGGATTTGGGAGACAGGGGTCAAACCCCTTCTGTCTGGTGTACTGAAGTAACTTGAAAGTGGGTCTCCCACGCTGCTGGGGTGCACCCTGGAGACTGGCTGTGTTGTGTCCTGGGTCTACCTTAGCACTGTCAATGCTCATGCTGATGTCCAGTTATGCTACCACAAGTTGATGTAGTTTAGTTTGACGTGCAGCAGTGCCCGCACCCTGTGCACACCGTGCTGTGTCACTGGGAGGGTTATGGAACTGAACCAGTGTCACTTAGATCACCTGCCAGTGTCAGTGTTCCTCAGTGGGTGTGGATACAGCCGTCGATGCGCAATTGCTGCCCCATTGATCTGATGTGTCTCCACCAGACGTGCCAAACAAAACCGTCTTCATTCTGGTAGCAGTGTTGATGTAGCCAGTGGTGCAGCTCTGGCCTCAGTCTCTCCTGCTGGATCTGTGGTGTTCCTAAGAGCCCTGGGCAGAATCACAGGGAAAGACTGAGAGAATGATTCTATTGACTGGTTGCCAGGGGCACCACCGAGAGAGGGAACTACTCACCTTCATGTCGTTTATCCAAGTTGTGTTACACAGTACAAGAATTTTGAAGGGAGAGACTGAGAGTGACCCAGAGAAGAAAAGCTCATTGCTATGGCTGGGATTCTTTCTGGAATGGCATGAAACCTAAGTGCACATCTGAGCCCAGCATTGGACAGACAGAGGGATTGAACCTGGATGTGTCACCACAGAGGAACACCCTGATTATGGGCCAGGAAATTACAAAGCCAAGTGCATCACCGGCTCCTTTTTTTTAGTTGCTTTGTACCTAAAATTTCCCCCCTCCCCCCACACACAGACACTGGCATGATTTGGCGGAAATACTTTTAAAGGAAAAGTTTTTCCGTGAAAAATATTTCCACAAAAGTGCGTCTAGATTGGCACGGATGCTTTTGCGCAAAAGCATCCGTGGCCAGTCTAGACGTGATTTTCCGCAAGAAAGCCCCGATCGCCATTTTAGCCATCGGGGCTTTTTGTGCAAAACCGTTCTTCCCTGTCTACACTGGCCCTCTTGCACAAGTATTCTTGCACAGGAGGGCTTTTTCCCAAGTGGGAGCGTGAAAGTATTTGCGCAAGAAGCACTGATTTTGTATGTTACAAAGTCAGGGCTCTTGCGCAAATTCAAGTGGCCAGTATAGACAGCTGGCAAGTTTTTGCGCAAAATCTAGACGCACTCATACGGTTTTCGGTCTAAGCTCACTGGAGAATTTGTGAACAGTTTCAAGTGAAGCAGTGCTCCACAGTTATGGACAATAAATTATTTGTCCATTAGAAATTCACCCATTTCTAGACACACTTTGTAATGATCACTGCACTGAATATTGACCATGGAAGGAGAGAGTTGTGGAGCCATTCATTTTGAAGTCCTTTCTATAGGTTGGTTCCAAAAGGCTAAGGGAGAAGATCTTCCTAATTCCTAGACTGGGTGAACTTTGCTTCTACTGGCAACATTAATGAATTAGTAGGATGTTGCAGTGTTTGCTGATGCTCACAGAAAAGTGAGACAGATACTTCAAATCCAGGCTCTCTCATTGTTCAACTCACTATTAATACCCAGTGGAAAAAAATTACCACGTGTGTTAGAAACTTTATTTTTACATTTCACATTCTATGATTAAAATTAAAGATATCCCTTAAGAATGTAGGATTTTTAAAAAATATAACACATTTCTCGGTATGTTCAATATGTAGTTGCGTTTATCATTCCAATGGTATAGAAACAATATTTTCACAAGCCTTCGCTATTTCACAGTCCCCAAGGATCAGTAAGACAATGTGGCTCTTTAATTCTCACTGCTTCCTTAGCCTTTCTCTGAATGGGAGGAATCATACTTGCTTGTTTCACTAGAAAACTAGTTTCACAAAAGTTTGTAGTTTCCTATATGGCCCACATCCATATAATTCCTCTAAGAACCTTAAAATATTTATTTTGATTATTGTCATAACTTCCATGTTATGTAGAGCTACATTACCTCTGTTTAAGAAATAAAGAGCTGAGGCACAGAGAAACTTAATCTTCTGATTCATGGTAACAGAAAAGGTCAGCAGTGAAGCCAGGAACTAAGATCCAAATTACAAAGATCTAAGCAAATGTTCTATTTGCTACACAGTCTTTCCTTCTCATGACAGAGGAACACATGTAAATCCTTGTTTTAAAGGACTGATGATACAGCTCT
This sequence comes from Pelodiscus sinensis, assembly GCF_052426305.1. Taxonomy (NCBI): domain Eukaryota; kingdom Metazoa; phylum Chordata; order Testudines; family Trionychidae; genus Pelodiscus; species Pelodiscus sinensis. The sequence continues at coordinate 132,565,479 of NC_143056.1, read as the reverse complement.
TCCTTCGCTACATAAACCCCATAATCTGCTGACCATCATTGTCCTGGTAAAATGTGTGTTACAACAATATATGTAAAATATAAAATTCTATTCTATAGGGTACTGAGTTGTTCCCCTCAGCAAGGTCAATCAAGTTTCATTGTCTGGTGAAGAGACCATTCTTGGGGAGGAAGAAGGGTGTAAGTGAGAAATCTACATTTTGACAGACAAACCGCTGGAGTTTTCGGCCCACTCATAATTTGTCTCAAGAATCCCAAGCTGGAGATGATTCTTGCAAAAGAGAAATGACCATGAGAAGCAAAGGCAAATAACTGAAAGCTACTAACCCTCCCTTTTGCTTTGCTCACAACATCAAAAACAATCTGGATTAAAGGTGAAGAACCTTTGGACGGCAGGGTTCTTGCTGAAAGGCATCCAGACGGTAACACTGCAGCTGTAGGGGGTGAGATAAATCTTTGTTTCAATTCCTTTAGCTTGCTATGCCTGGTATAAGTTGTATTTTACTTTTTATTTCTTTTTAACCAATTCTCCGCATCATTGTTTGCAATCTTTTAACATTTTTTCAATGGTCAGGACATGTGTTCTACTGTTTAATCTAGGTTCTTGTATTTTTGTATTGAAACTAGTTGGGAACCTCTATTTGAGAAGAGGATTTGCACAGGCCATTTTCTGATGATAAATTGACAGAATTTGTAGGAGCTGGTGCTGTCCAGAAGGGTGCTGGACGGTACCAGACACACATTCCATTCAGCATCAGTAGGCCCTGTGACTTAGAGGTTCGTGTTCTGTGTTGTCAGGTGGAAAAGCAGCAGGGGATTCTCTTGTGAAGCTGCCAGAGGATGAGCCCAAGGTTTAGCTGTGAGTGATTTGCAGGTGAAGAGGGAAAGCAACTGTGGAAAAGATTACGCAATGTGTGCAAAACTGAAAGTGTGAAACAACCAAGCGGTACACACAGCATTTATCATCTACAGGTTTCACAGTGCTTTCCAGCTACCTGCTCAGTTCATAGAATTCATTGTCCCAGTAGAGTTCCTCAGAGCAAAATGGTTTCAGGGATTGGCGCCAAATTTCACAATTGGGGATGAACATTGAAGAGAACAGAAGCCAAATCTCATATATTAGGGTCTGGTACATGGTATAGTAGGTTTGAAGAGAGACAGTCTAACTCTGAGCTAGGCTGCAACAGATTCCAAATTATCTCTGCTGAAAGGATTGGCCTTCCTCTGGTGAAGATGGCCAAGCAATAAAATGGACTCTATTCACCTCATTCTTGTCCCATATTAAAATGACCTGGCAGGAGATAAAGCGTTCAACTCCACCTGGAGCGTTTGTCCTCTGTGTTAAAAATCCATAAGAAAAGACGTGGCATCAACATTAATTACATGTTCTCTGTCCATCTGTTGCTGTGAGAGCAAAGATGCTAGAGGGAGCAATGCTGGAAGCCATCAAAGCCAAATTTACCCTCAACTCCCTCAGGCAGTAGCTCCCAGGGTAACACGGGCATGATGAGCAAATGGGGAAAGGTTTGACTCTGAGGCTGATTTCAGGGTTCTGACCTGGTTCTGCTTCTGTCCTTGTGAACTCCTTGTGGATGAAGGAAAGGAAAACAACGGTACCACCAAGTTATGGGCAAATGGGTGAGTTTGAAAGGATTTTGGCCTTCAGTTGCAGTGAGAACGAGCCAGTCACAAAATCATAGAACTGGAAGGGACTCGAAAGGCTAGTTTGGCTTTAGCTCAACATACAAGATGTGGCGTGTATGTCCCAACCTGCCAATATAAGTCTACCGAAACTTATTATAATATAGTTATAATCAAAACCGTAAGGAAATAATACATTTCTGTTTCTGGTATGGATTTAATTGCTCGGAAGTTAGTAGGGATGGTTTCAGCACCATTTTCCCCCAGTTGATGTCGAGGAGGAGTATCATACAGAAGATAATATTGCTATATGTCTCGGATGTGCCCCATATGAATATATATATATTCTCAGTAATCCCTGATGCTTACCTCTTCTCCAGGGCGCTCCCCAGGAGTGTGCGAGACCCAGTTTCAAATTGCTTCAACACACCAGACAGAACGGGATTGACGTGTGTCTCCCACATCCCACGTGAGTGCTCTGGTCACTGGATAGAAGCCTACAAGGGAGGAGGTAGCATTACCGCCTCTTCCACTCCCATCCAGTTTGCCAGGTTACCCCTCTTTGTCTTTGCGTTTACACTGAAGCAGAAGGAGGCAGGAAAAAGATTTGGATCAGGTTGAGATGTGTTCTAAGCAGCGGTGAACTAAAAATACAGTTATGGGCACAGCTTTATCTCTTTGGCACTCTCAGTCCCTGGAGGCAAAAGGTCCCACACCTCTACCTTTGCCAGTCTATCATACATTCCAACAGGGCTCCGAGCAAGAACACACAGAAAACCTGCCAAGGAGGTGTGAATGTAGCAGTCTCATTTTATCTCTTGGTTTGATTCACTCAGAAACAGTTCTGAGCTTTTTGTGTTGTGTTCAGTGCAGGCTGTCACAGAGGTGTGCACACACCGTGCTCTGTTACAACTTATAACAATTGTAACTGTCTTTTATATGGGACAGAAATAACAAATGTGATCTATATTCACAAAAGGCCATGTTAACAAATTAACATATACGATGATAAATTGAGATCAATTATATAATCCACTAAATTCCCTGGAATTTTTCAGACATGAATCCTGGAAATTACAAAAGACATATGTGGAATCTGAACAACATTGCATTGTCCTATCAAATGATGGGTGGAGTTGCCAGTTTCTTACCCCCATAGGTTGTGCACCACTGTTCCTGTATAGCCACAACAAGGAAAAATGCCCTATGAGCTAGAACCGTATCTAGCGCTAAATCTGTAATTTAGGGCTTTGTCCCTAGCTCAACAATGGGCCTCCTGTGCAACCAGCTGCCTATTCATTTAATTTGGTGACTCCTAGGGTACGTCTAAACTACATGCCTCCATCGACGGAGGCATGTAGATTAGCCAGATCGGCAGAGGGAAATGAAGCCGCGATTAAAATAATCGCGGCTTCATTTAAATTTAAATGGCTGCCCCGCTCTGCCGATCAGCTGTTTGTCGGCAGATCGGGGCAGTCTGGACGCGCCGTGCTGACAAAGAAGCCTTTCTTGATCGGCACAGGTATGCCTCGTGAAACCAGGTTTACCTGTGCTGATCAAGAAAGGCTTCTTTGTCGGCGTGGAGCGTCCAGACTGCCCCGATCTGCCGACAAACAGCTGATCGGCAGAGCGGGGCAGCCATTTAAATTTAAATGAAGCCGCGATTATTTTAATCGCGGCTTCATTTCCCTCTGCCGATCTGGCTAATCTACATGCCTCCGTCGACGGAGGCATGTAGTCTAGACACACCCCTACTTCTAATACTGTGAGAGAAGGTTATAATATATCATAGTGATTTGTCAACAGAATTGCGAAAATGTATCATTTAATAGCACAGAAGGCAAGAGTGCAGCAAATTAATCCCCAGGGCATGAGTGACACCAAGGGTGACTTGTTCACTGAGCTCATTAATTAGGTGCCTCTCTCAGCACAGTTATTCTCACTTACTTCAGGGAGTATGTCCCATGGATCAGATCTCAATATAAAACTTTTCAAATTCTCAAAATAAGCACTTTCTGTCTATGAGGCAACCCCACCACATCTCCCTCTTCTCAGCAGGTAAGTGCAGCTGTCCTACATCACCGTCACACTCCCACAGACCCAAGGTGACCACAAGGGTTCTCCTTCACGATCTCTATCACTAAATGCTTAAGCCCAGACCCTACACTCAGAGGTACAGACACAACATCTTAGGCAGTTACATAGTCACTCAGGCAGGTGGTTTCCAATATCTCTCAGGGCTTTCTTACACTGCAATGGAAATGCCATTTCAGATGAAAAAACAAAAAGCTTCATGAGCACAGCAACCACGTCTTCCCCCAAGCTGACATGCTGAGCTACAGAGCTCCCCGTGCCCAAAGAGGGGAGAGAGCGTGAAACTCATTTACCCTCACCCTGTCCTGAACTAAGCAATTGTCTCTTCAGTCTCAGATGACTTTCCGCCTGATTCTCTCACAACCAAGTCACGGGGCGCTGTTTGCTGCTCAGATTAATGAAGAGGAGGGTTTGTCTGTGGGGCACAATTCATCTACATGTTCTTGTATGTGCACAGTGTGTGCATTGAAGGAGACACCTAACACAACCAGCTGTGAACATCTGGCTCTGTGGACTAAGCTCTTCCTTGATCTCGAACTGGTGTCCATTAAGAAACTGATCCCCAGTTTTCGTCCCTTAATTTGTTACACAGAGGGGATAATTTCCCTGAGCCATCCACCTGCTCGTCTGCTGCCTGATGCCTACACAGAGATGGAAGAGGGAAATCACTCGGTGGTGACAGAATTCATTTTCTCAGGACTGTCAGATCATCCGCAGCTGCAGGTCCCTCTGTTTCTGTTGTTCCTACTTATTTATGTTACCACCCTGGTGTGGAATGGGGGGATGATCTGGTTAATCACAACAGACCCCAGACTCCACACCCCCATGTACTTTTTCCTCAAGATTTTGTCTTTCTGTGATATCTGCTGTTCTTCAACAATAGCCCCTAAAACAATCCTCGATTTCTTAGCTAAAAGGAAAACTATTTCTTACACTGACTGTGCTGTGCAAACATATTTTTCTATCTTCCTATCAGATGTTGAGAGTCTCTTGCTGGCTGTAATGGCCTATGACCGTTATGTGGCCATCTGTAACCCGCTGCTCTATATGGTCACCATATCCAAGCAGCGCTGCAAGCAGCTGGTGGCTGGGGCGTGTATTGTGGGGTTGGTGGATGCAATGATTCAGACATGTCTGACATTTCAGCTTTCATTCTGCCGTTCCAGTGTCATCAACCATTACTTCTGTGATGTTCCCGCATTGCTGGCGCTCTCCTGCTCTGACTACAGCCTCAATGAGATTGTGCAATTTGCTGTTGCATGCTTCATTAATCTGAACAGCTTTATGACCATCCTCCTTTCTTATGCCTATATCTTCTTCACCGTCCTGCAAATCCGCTCTACCGAGAGCCGGCACAAAATTTTCTCCACCTGTGCTTGCCATTTAACGGCCGTGGTCATTTTATATGGCCCAGGCCTTTTTATATATTTACAGCCTATATTCACCTATTCCACAGACATGGGAAAAATAACCTCAGTGTTCTACATGCTAGTAATCCCCATGTTGAACCCCCTCATCTACAGCCTGAGGAACAGGGAGGTGAAGGACGCCCTGAGGAAAGCCATGAATAAAGTCCTAAGCAATTAATCCAATACCAGTCATGGTTTTCATACAGTGTAATGTAAAGTGCCATTTCATATGATGAAAAAAAAGACTCATGAGTACAGCAAGCAGGTCCTGCCCCAAACCAACAAGCCGAGCTACAGAAGCCTCCTTGGACAAAGAGCAGAGAGAGCATGAAACTCATTTACTGTCAACCCTTCCTGAGCTAAGCAATTGTCTCTTCAGTTTCAGATGACTTTCAGCCTGATTCTCTCACAACCAAGTCACAAGGTTCTGTTTGCTGCTCAGATTAGTGAAGAGGGTTTCTCAATCAATCACGATTCACCTGCATGTCCTTGTATGTGTACAGTATGTGCATTGCATGGGACACCTGATATGACCAGCTGTGAACATCTGGCTCTGTGGAATAAGCTCTTCCTTGATCCCGAACTTGTATCCATTAATTGGTTACAGAAAAGGGATAATTTCCCTGAGCCATCCACCGGCCGACCTGCTGCCTGATCTCAGCCCAGAGGAGATGGAAGAGGGAAATCACTCGGTGGTGACTGAGTTCATTCTCTCAGGACTGACAGATCGTCCGGAGCTGCAGCTCCCCCTCTTTGTGTTGTTCCAATTGATTTATGTTGCCACCCTGGTGGGGAATGGTGGAATGATCTGGTTAATCACGATTGACCCCCAACTCCACACTCCCATGTACTTTTTCCTCCGGAGTTTGTCTTTCGATGATCTCTGCCTCTCCACAGTGATTGCCCCTAAGATGATGCTGGATGTCTTAGCCGAAAGGAAAAGCATTTCTTATACTGCTTGCACTGCGCAAATGTATTTCTATATCTGTTTTGGATCTATTGAGTGTCTCTTGCTGGCTGTGATGGCGTACGACCGTTATGTGGCCATCTGTAACCCCCTGCTCTATTGGGTCACCATGTCCAAGCAGAGCTGTAACCAGCTGGTGGCTGGGGTGTGTGCTGTGGGCTTGGTGAATGCAATGATCCACACGTGTCTGACATTCCGGCTGCCATTCTGCAGCTCCAACATTATCAATCATTTCTTCTGTGATATTCCTCCATTGCTGGTGCTCTCCTGCTCTGACACCCGCATCAATCAGATTCTGATATCTGCCTTTGCATTGTTCTTTAATCTGACTACCATTATAACAATTCTCCTCTCCTATGTCTATATCTTCTCCACCATCCTGCAAATGCCCTCTTCTGAGGGCTGGCACAAAACCTTCTCCACCTGTGCTTGCCACTTGACTACAGTGGTCATATCATATGGCACCTTCCTTTTCATCTATTTGCAACATTACCCCAGCTATTGCACGGACATTGACAAAATAGCCTCTCTGTTCTACACGCTGGTGATCCCCATGTTAAACCCCCTCATCTACAGCCTGAGGAACAGAGAGGTGAAGGTCGCCCTGAGGAGAGCCATGAATAAGCTCCTGAGCAATTCATGATTCTGTTCATCCTGGTGCAGGTTGAGTGATGGGCATTGGAAAGAGGTGAATTCAATTCCCAGCTCCTGGCAAGGACATTTTCCAGACCCCCGGTGTATTGTTTCTCATTGTTATATTGTTCTTATTACATTGTTATTCCAAGAAATCCTGCAGGCTCCAACTGAGATCAGGCTTTAGTATGACTCCATCAAAACTAAAGGAGGCACCTGTTTCACATAGGAGAGCATATCAATATATCTCGTTGCTGGGGTGGTTTCATTATGACCTGCGTGATTTCTGTGGCTGAAGCAAATAGACTCATTGGAGAGATTGTCCCCAGGTTTATGTCCATGCACAATGAAGAAAAACTTCATTTCTATCAGAACATCCTTCACTTCATCGTAAGGGAACTGCAAACAAGGAGGCGCATAAGTTGTAACAGAGCACGGTGTGTGCACACCTCTGTGAGAGACTGCACTGAACACAACACAAAATAGCTCAGAACGTTTTCTGAGCGAATCAAACAGAGATAAAATCAGACAGTACATTCACACCTTCTTGGCAGCTTTGTTGTGCGTTCTGGCTCCGATCTCTATTGGAATGTACGATAGACTGGCAAGGGTAGAGGTGTGGGAATTTTTTGACTCCAGGGATTGTGAGTGCCAAAGAGATAAAGCCGGGCCCATAACTGTATTTTTAGTTCACCGCTGCTTAGAACACGTCTCATCCCGATCTAAATCTTTTTCCAGCCTCCTTCTGCTTCAATGTAAATGCAAACACAAGGAGCGGCTAGCCTGGCAAACTGGGAGTGGAAGAGGCGGTAATGCTACCTCCTCCCTTGTAGGCTTCTATCCAGTGACCAGAGCACTCACGTGGGATGTGGGAGACACATGTCAATCCCGTTCTGTCTAGTGTGTTGAAGCAATTTGAAACTGGGTCTCGCACACTCCTGGGGAGCACCCTCGAGACTGGTGGTGTTGTGTCTTTGGTCTTCCTTACAGCTGGTCGATGGTCATGCTGTACGTTGATTCCAGTTATGTTTCTGCAACTTGATGTAGCTTAGTTTAATGTGCAGCGGTGCCACACCTTGTGCTCACCATGCTGTGTCAATGGGAGAGTTATGAAACTGAACCCATGTCACTTAGATCACCTGCCAGTATCAGTGTTCACCAGCCTTGGGACAGATCCTCTGCAGGCGTTGGGTACAGACGTCGATGGACAATTGCTGCCCCATTGATCTGATGTGTCTCCACCAGATGTGCCAAAAAAACCCGGCTTCCTTTCTGGCAGCACCATCGATGTAGCCAGTGGTGCAGCTCTCGCCTCCGTCTCTCTTGCTGGAGCCGTGGTGTTTATGAAAGCCCCAGGCAGAATCACAGGGCCAGACAGAAAGAATGATTCTATTGACTGGCTGCCAGGGGCACCCACTGAGAGGGGAAGCTGTTCAACTTCCTGTCCCTGTTCCAATGAGTCTTTCATTTGGGATACCCAGTAGAACCACTTTGGAAGGAGTGATTGAGAGCAACCCAGAAAGGCATTTCTCTTTGCTCCATTCCTGGGATTATTTCTAGAAAGGCAAGAAACCCACATTCAGATCTGAGTCCAGCATTGGACAGACAGGGGGATTGAACCTGGATGTGTCACATCACAGGGAAACGCACTGACTATGGGCCAATATATTAGAAAGGGCGAGTGCACCTCTGCCTCCTTAGATTGGCTGCTTTGTATCTGGTAACTAAAATGTTTCCCCTGACACACACTCTCACACACAATCAGTCCCTCTTTCTCTTTATTAAGTTCATAATCCGCTGATCATCATTGTTCTGGGAAAATGTGTGTGGCAACATTATATATTGAAGCCAATGGGCTCATTTGCCTTTGTTCTATTTACTGCTTTTGTATTCCAGCTTCATTATGTTCACTCCTACATTTTATTCTGCATTAGATGCAACAGTCATGCAAGTAACCTACGGGCTTGTATCCTGTAAGACATTAGCTTCAGCAAAGTTTTGTAAGTCTGGAGGCCTATATACCTAAGCCAGGGGTGGCCGACCTGTGGCTCTAAAGCACAGAGAAATGCCCAGTTCAAAACTGAGAGCAGAAGTCTGTGGTAGTAACCTGTTAAAGCCCTGGACTCCTCTACATCCTCTAGCAAGGAGTTCCACAGGTTGACAGTTTGCTGAGTGAAGAAAAACTTCTTTTTTTGTTATGAACCTGCTGCCTATTCATTTCATGTGGTGACCGCTAGTTCTAATACTGTGAGAGAAGGTTATAAAATATCATAGTGATTTGTCTGCAGAATTGCGGAATTGCATCATTTAATAGTACAGAAGGGAAGAGTGCAGCAAATTAATCCCCAGGGCATGAGTGACACCAAGGGTGACTTGTTCACTGAGCTCATTAATAATCTACGGTGCCTCTCTCAGCACAATTATTCCCACTTACTTCAGGGAGCATGTCTCATAGATCAGATCTCAATATAAAACTTCTCAAATCCTCAAAATAGACACTTTCTGTCTATGGGGAAGCCCCACCACATCTCCCTCTTCTCAGCAGGTAAGTGCAGTTGTCCTGCATCATCGTCACACTCCCATAGTCCCCATGGTGACCACAAGGTTTCTCCTTCATGATCTCTAGCACTGAAAGCTTCAACCCAGACTCTACACTCAGAGGCACAGAAACAACACCTTGGGCAATTACATAGTCACACAGGCGGGTGGTTTCCAGTATCTCTCAGGGTTTTCGTACACACCAATGGAAATGCAATTTCAGATGAAAAAACAAAAAGCTTCATGAGCACAGCAACCATGTCTTTCCCCAAGCTGACATGCTGAGCTACAGAGCTCCCCTTGCCCAAAGGGGAGAGAGCGTGAAACTCATTTACCCTCACCCCGTCCTGAGCTGACCAATTGTCTCTTCAGTCTCAGATGACTTTCTGCCCGATCCTCTCACAACCAAGTCACAAAGCGCTGTTTGCACCTCAGATTAGTGAGAACGACGGTTTGTCTGTGGGGCATGATTCATCTGCATGTCCTTGTATGTGCACAGTGTGTGCATTGAAGGAGACACCGGACACAACCAGCTGTGAACATCTGGCTCTGTAAAATAAGCTCTTCCTTGATCTCGAACTGGTGTCCATTACGAAACTGAACCCCAGTTTTCTTCCCTTAATTCGTTACACAGAAGGGATAATTTCCCTGAGCCATCCACCTGCTCGTCTGCTGCCTGATGCCTACACAGAGGAGATGGAAGAGGGAAATCACTCGGTGGTGACAGAATTCATCCTTTCAGGACTGACGGATCATCCCCAGCTGCAGGTCCCCCTGTTACTGTTGTTCCTACTCATTTATGTTACCACCCTGGTGGGGAATGGGGGGATGATCTGGTTAATCATGACAGACCGCAGACTCCACACCCCCATGTACTTTTTCATCGTGATTTTGTTTTTCTCTGATATCTGCTGTTCTTCAACAATAGCCCCTAAAACAATCCTCGATTTCTTAGCCAAAAGGAAAACTATTTCTTACACTGACTGTGCTGTGCAAACATATTTCTCTATCTTCCTATCAGATGTTGAGTGTCTCTTGCTGACTGTAATGGCCTATGACCGTTATGTGGCCATCTGTAACCCGCTGCTCTATACAGTCATCATGTCCAAGCAGCGTTGTGGCCAGCTGGTGGCTGGAGCGTGTATTGTGGGATTGGTGGATGCAATGATTCAGACATGTCTGACGTTTCAGCTGTCATTCTGCCGCTCCAATGTCATCAACCATTACTTCTGTGATGTTGCCCAACTAATGGCACTCTCCTGCTCTGACTACAGCCTCAATGAGATTGTGCTGTTTGCTCTTGCATGCTTCATTAATCTGAACAGTTTTATGATCATCCTCCTTTCCTATGTCTATATCTTCTCCACCGTTCTGCACATCTGCTCTGCCGAGGGCCGGCACAAAACCTTCTCCACCTGCGCTTGCCACTTAACGGCCGTGGTCATTTCATATGGCACAGGCCTTTTTATATATTTACGACCTATGTCCACCTATTCTACGGACATGGAAAAAATAACCTCCGTGTTCTACATGTTGGTGATCCCCATGTTGAACCCCCTCATCTACAGCCTGAGGAACAGGGAGGTGAAGGTTGCCCTGAGGAAAACCATGAATAAACAACTAACCAATTTCTGAATCTGTTCACCTCAGTGTTGGTTGGGTGACTGGCAGTGGAAAGAGTAGAATTCAATTTCCATCCCATTGCAATGACTTTTTACAGACCCCTCATAGTATTATTGTTCATTGTTATATTATTCTAATTACATTATTATTCAAAGAAATCCTCCAGGCTTCAACTGAAGTCAGGCTTTAGTGTTACTCCATCAAAACGAAAAGAGGCACCTGTTTTACATGGAGAGTATCTCAATATATCTTTGTTCCTGGGTGGTTTTCTTAGGACCTGTGTCCTTTGTGTGGCTAAAGCAAAGGGAGTTGTCACAGAGATTGTCCCCTGCTTTGAGTCCACACACTACGAAGAAAAACATGATTTCCCTCACAATGTCTGTCACTTCCTTTTAAGGGAACTACAAAGAAAGAGGAGCATAATTTGTAAGAGGGGCCAGAGTCTGTGCGCACCTCTGTGACAGCCTGCACTGAACACAACACAAAATAGCTCAGAAAGGGTGAACTTTTCATCTGTCAATTACACCCTGAGATAAAACCAGACAGTAACATTCATACCTCCTTGGCAGGTTTGCTCTATGTTCTTACTCTGAGCTCTGCTGGAATGTACCATAGACTAGCAAGAGTAGAGGTGTGGGAATTTTTTGACTCCAGAAACACAGTGTGCTAAATAGATAAAGCTGTGCCCATAACTGATTTTTTTTAGTTCACAGCTGCTTAGAAAACATCTCAACCTGATCCAAATCTTTTTCCTGCCTCCTTCTGCTTCAATGTAAATGCAAAGTCAAGGAGGGAATAGACAGGCAAACTGGACGGGAGTGGAAGAGGTGCGGTGATGCTGCAGGAATCCTCATCTGCTTCTATCCAGTGATCAGAGCACTCATGTGGGATTTGGGAGACAGAGGTCAATTCCCCTCTGTCTGAATGTGGGTCTCCCACACTTCTGGGGAGCGTTCTGGTGACTAGCTCAGTTGTGTCCTGGGTCTTCTTAGGGGATGGTCAACATTCTATGATGAAAATTAAAGATATCCTTTAAGAATATAGGAATTTTTAGAAATATAAAATATTTGTTGGTACGTTCAATATGTAATTGTTTTTATCATTTCAGTGATATGGAAACAATATTTTCACAAGCCTCCACTAATTCACAGTCCCCATGGAACAGTAAGACAAAGTGGATCTTTAATTCTCTCTGCCTTCCTTAGACCTACTCTGAATGGGAGCAATCAAACATACTTGCTTGTTTCACTAGACAGCTAGCTTCAAAAAAGTTTGTAGTTCCTTATATGGCCTACATCCAAATAATTCCTCTAAGCACGTCAAAATCTTTTATTCTATTGATTGCCATAACTTCCGTATTATGTGGTGCTACATTACATCTGTTTAAGAATGAGATGAGGCACAGAGAAACTTAATCCTCTGATTCATGGTCACACAAACGGTCTTCTGTTAAGCCAGGAAATGAGACCCAAATTACAAAATTCTAAGCAAATGCTCTACCTTCTACGCAGTCTTTCCTTCTCATGACAATAGAGGAACACGTGTAAATCCTTGTTTTAAAAGAGTGGTGACACAACCCCTCTTTCTCAACATAAAACGCATAATCCGCTGACCATCATTGTCCTGGTAAAATTTGGGTTGGAACAATATAAGTAAACTATAAGATTTTACTCTATATGGAATGAGTTTTTCCTCTCAGCAAGGTCAATCAAATTTCAGTGCCTGGTGAAGTGATCATTCCTGGGAAGGAAGAAGGATGTGAGTGAGAAATCTAAATTTTGACAGACAAACCGCTGGAGTTTTCTATTCATTCAGAAATTGTCTCAAAAACCCCATGCTGGAGATGCTTCTTGCAAAAAAGAAATGACCATGAGAAGCAAAGGCAAAGGTCTGAAAGCTACTATCCCTTTCTCTTTGTCCGCAACATAAAAAACAGTCTGGATTAAAGTGGAAGAACCTTTGGACTGGAGAGTTCTTGGTGAAAGGCATCCAGACCATTACACTGCAGTTGAAGGTGGTGAGAGAAAATTTTGTTTCAATTCCTTTAGTTTTCTAAGTTACATATTAGTTGCATTTTACCTTTTATTTCTTTTTAACTAAGTCTCGCCTTCATTGTTTGCAATCTCTTAAAATCTCTAGATAAATCTCTCTCTCAAGAGTCAGGAAATGTGTTTTATTATTTAATCCAGGCCTGTGGAATTTTGTATTGAAACAGGTTGGGAAACTCTACTTGAGAAGAGGGTTTGCACAGGCCACTTTCTGTTAATAAAAGGACATAATTTGTACGTGCTGGTATTGTCCAGGAGAGTGCTGGATGGTATAGGACACACATTCAATTCAGCATTGCTAGGTCCTCTGACATAGAGGTTCGTATTCTGTGTTGTCGGGTGGAAAAGCAGAGGGGGATTCTCTTGTTCATGAACCAGCCAGAAGATGAGCCCAAGGTTTAGCTCTGAGTTATAGGCAGCTGAAGAAGGAAAGCAACTGTGGGGAATAGATTATCCAATGTGTGCAGAACTGAAAGTGTGAAGCAATCAAGTGGCGCACACAGTATTGATAATCTGCAGCTTTCGCAACATTTTACAGCTACCTGCTCAGTTCATAGAATTCAGTGTCCCAATAGAGTTCCTCAGATCAAAGGTGTTTAAGGGATGGGCCCAAAATTCCTCAATTGAGGAGGAGCATTGATAAGAACAGAAGCCAAATCTCATGTACATGGTTCTGATACATGCTACAGTGGGTATGATGTGGGACAGTCTGATTCCAAGCTAGTTTGTAACAGACTCCAAATTAACTCTTCTGAAAGGATTGGCCTTCCTTTGGTGAAGGTGGCCAACCAATAAAATAGACTCTATTCATCTCATTCTCCTGCAATATTAAAATGACCCGGCGGGGGATACAGCATTCCACGCCACCTGGGGCTCTTGTCCTCTGTGCTCAAAATCCACCAGAAAGACGGGGCATCGACATTAATTACGTCCTCTGTACAACTGTTGTCCTAGGACCAAAGATGCTAGGGGGAGCAATGCTGGAAGCCATCAAAGCCAAATTTACCCTCAGGAAGCAGCTCCAAGGGTACCATGGGCATGATGGGCAAATGGGGAACGATTTGACGCTGAGGCTGATTTCAGGGTTCTAACCTGGTTCTGTTTCTGTTCTTTTGAACTCCTTGTGGATGAAGGAAAGGAAAACAAAGGTACAACCAAGTCATGGGCAAAAGGGTGAGTTTGAAAGGATTTTGGCCTTCAGTTGAAGTGAGAACTAGCCAGTCACAGAACCGCAGAAGTGGGAGGGACTTGGAGACGTCATCCCTAAGTCCAGTCCCTTGCACTCATGGAAGGACAAAGCACTATCGAGAACATCCCTGACATGTGTATGTCTCACGTGAACTTAGATATCTCCAATGATAAAGATGTAATAACATCCCTAGGCAGTTGTGACTTGGTTGGGACTCTAGGTAGTGACTGAGGGACCCTATAGACATCTGGCACCAACTGCTCCTTTTCCAACATCTCCCTGTTTCCTTGAGTCACTTCCCCATAGCATCAGCTACTTCTTTACCATGTATCAGGACTTTAGTCTGGCAGTCAGTCAGTCTGTAGCTCCTGTTGCCTCCCAACTTTACCCTAACCCTGTGACCTCATTCCAAGGGCCATTCTGCTAACTTGCTTTTTTTATATGGAACAGGCTGGCCCTGATTGGCTGCTCCACTAAGCCCTCTCCCTAAGGTTGGATCAATAAGTCCTCCTCTGATTGGGTCAGTTCTCTCCAAAGTTGCCTTAACCAATCTCCCACTGTGTGGCAGATGCACCATAAGGCCATGTCAGGGTTTCCAACTATTTATTAACCCAATTGAAAGACATGTGAATAAGGTTACTCCCAGTCAGAGACGGGGAAATTAAGGCAGAAAGAATTTGAGACCCATAATTTCATATGAGTCCACAAACTCACTGAATTGGTGAATGCTTTGGAAAATGCTGCTTCAAAATGCAAGGAATCAGAAGAGGCCACTACAAACAGTTTCAGAAGGGTCATTTCTAGCTTTACAGGAAAATGCCCAATTAACAATACAGAGGAGATGTCTGGGGCCACTTCCTGTCGTCTCCATCAGGCACAATGAGTGGAGCTATGTGGCATACTTTGAGGAGTACATAAGAAGATAAGAATGTCTATAGTAGGTCAGACCAAAGGTCCATCCAGCCCAGTATCATACCTGCCGATAATGGCCAATACAGATGCCCCAGAGGGAGGGAACAGAACACGTAATTCTCACGTGATCCCTCTCATCAACCATTTACAGACAAACGGAGGGTGGGGACACCATTCCTGCCCATCCTAGCTAACAATCATTGGTGAAACCAACCTCTATGAATCTATATAGCTCTTTTCTGAACCCTCTTAAAGCCCTACACTTCACCACATCCTCTGGCAAGGAGTTCCACAGGTTGACTGTTTGCTAGGTGAAGAAAAGCTTCCATTTTTTGTTTTGAACCTGCTGCCTAATGATTTCCTTTGGTGACCCCTAGTTCTAATACTGTGAGAAAAGGTTATAAAATGTCACAGAGACTTGTCTGCAGTAGAGCAAAATCACATCATTTAATAGCAAAGGAAGAAAGTGTGCTGCAAATTAACCCCGGGGCATGACTGACACCAAGCATGACTTTGGTTCACTGAGCTCATTAATTGCGTGTGGTGTCTCTTTGAGCTCAGCTATTCCACTAACCTCTGAGAAGTTTTATACTGAAATCCGAACACTGGGACATGTTCCCTAACACACAAAACAGTCACTTTTTGTTGATGGTGAAATCCTACCACATCCCCTTCTTCTAAGCATCTAAGTTCTGTTGCCCTGCATCACTGTCACATTCAGACAGACCCCCATAGTGACCAGAAGATATTTCATTCATAGTCGCTAGCACTGAAAGCTTGAGAGCAGATCATATCCCCTTCAGTAAAGACACAGCACACTCGGCAATTACGTGGTTACTGAGGTGGATGGTTTCCAGAATCAATCATGGTTTTCATACAGGGCAATGCAAAGTGCCTTTTCATATGAAGAAAAAAAAGATTCATGAGTACAGCAAGCAGGTCCTGCCCCAAACCAACAGCCAAGCTACAGAAGTCTCCTTGCTGGAAGAGCAGAGAGAGCATAACACTCATTTACTGTCAACCCTTCCTGAGCTAAGCAATTGTCTCTTCAGTTTCAGATGACTTTCAGCCTGATTCTCTCACAACCAAGTCACAAGGCTCTGTTTGCTGCTCAGATTAGTGAAGAAGAGGGTTTCTCCATCAATCACAATTCACCTGCGTGTCCTTGTATGTGTACAGTATGTGCATTGAATGGGACACCTGATATGACCAGCTGTGAATATCTGGCTCTGTGGAATAAGCTCATCCTTGATCCCGAACTTGTATCCATTAATTTGTTATAGAAAAGGGATAATTTCCCTGAGCCATCCACCGGCCGACCTGCTGTCTGATCTCAGCCAAGAGGAGATGGAAAAGGGAAATCACTCTGTGGTGACTGAGTTCATTCTCTCAGGACTGACAGATCGTCCGGAGCTGCATGTCCCACTGTTTGTGTTGTTCCTACTGATATATGTTGCCACCCTGGTAGGGAATGGTGGAATGATCTGGTTAATCACGATTGACCCCCGACTCCACACCCCCATGTACTTTTTCCTCCAGAGTTTGTCTTTCTGTGATCTCTGTGGTTCCACTGTAATAGCGCCTAAGATGATGCTGGATTTCTTAGACGAAAGGAAAAGCATTTCTTATACTGCTTGCGCTGTGCAAATGTATTTCTATATCTGTTTTGGAACTATTGAGTGTCTCTTGCTGGCTGTGATGGCGTACGACCGTTATGTGGCCATCTGTAACCCGCTGCTCTATACGGTCACTATGTCCAAGCAGAGCTGTAACCAGCTGGTGGCTGGGGTGTGTGCTGTGGGGTTGGTGAATGCAATGATCCACACGTGTCTGACATTCCGGCTGCCACTCTGCAGCTCCAATGTCATCAATCATTTCTGCTGTGATATTCTTTCACTTCTGACGCTCTCCTGCTCTGACACCCGCATCAATCAGATTGTGATATTTGCCTTTGCATTGTTCATTAGTCTGACTAGCGCTATAACAATTCTCCTCTCCTATGTCTATATCATCTCCACCATCCTGCAAATGTCCTCTTCGGAGGGCCGGCACAAAGCCTTCTCCACCTGTGCTAGCCACTTGACTACAGTGGTCATATTATATGGCACCCTCCTTTTCATCTATTTGCGACCTAACTCCAACTATCACACGGACATAGACAAAATAGCCTCTCTGTTCTACACACTGGTGATCCCCATGCTGAACCCCCTCATCTACAGCCTGAGGAACAGGGAGGTGAAGGTCGCCCTGAGGAAAGCCATGAATAAGCTCCTGAGCAATTCATGAATCTGTTCATCCCAGCACAGGTTGAGTGACGGGCAGTGGAAAGAGGTAAATTCAATTCCCAGCTCACGGCAATGACATTATTTCTGACCCATGGTGTATTGTTTTTTGCTGTTATATTGTTCTTATAACATCGTTATTCCAACAAATCCTGCAGGCTCCAATTAAAGTAAGGCTTTAGTGTTACTCCATCAAAACTAAAGGAGGCACCTGTTTCACATGGGAGAGCATATCAATATATCTTTGTTCCTGGGGGGGGGGGGTTTACTATGAACTGCGCGATTTCTGAGGCTGAAGTAAAGGGAGTTGTTGGAGAGATTGTCCTCAGGTTTGTGCCCATGCACTATTAAGAAAAACATGATTTCCCTCTCAACATCTGTCACTTCATCCTAAGGGAACTAGGGGCGCATAATTTGTAAGAGGGACCCCGGTGTGTGCACACCTCTGTGACAGCCTGCACTGAACACAACACAAAATAGCTCAGAAAGGGTGAACTTTTGATACATCAGTTAAACCCAGAGATATAATTGGACAGTGACACCTCCTTGACAGGTTTGCTCTGTGTTCTTGTGCTGAGCTCTGTTAGAATTTACCATAGACCACCAAGGATAGACATGTGGGATTTTTTTACTCCAGGGACTGAGTGTGCCAAACAGATACAGCTGTGTCCATAACTGTTAGTTTAGTTTACAACTGCTTAGAAAACATCTCTGCCTGATCCAAATCTTTATCCTGCCTCCTCCTTCTTCAGTCTAAACACAAACACAAGGAACAGCTAGACTGGCAAAATGGATTGGAGTAGAAGAGGCGGTGCTGCTGCTGCGGCTGGTACTGCTTGTAGAGTTTAACCCAGCGATCAGAGCACTGACATGGGATGTGGCAGACAGGGGTCAATCCCCCCTCTTTCTGGGGTGCTGAAGCAACTTGAAATCGGGTCTCACGGTGCTGGGGAGCACTCTGGAGACTAGCCATGTTGTATCGTGGGGCTAGGCAAGGCTCACACTGTGCGTTGATTCTAGTTATGCTATTGCAAGTTGATGTAGCTTAGTTTTACGTGCAGCAATGCCCACACCCTGTGCACACCATGCTGTGTCAATGGGGGAGTTATAGAACTGAACCCATGACACTTAGATCACTTGCCAGGATCAGTGTTCACCAGCCTTGGGACTAATCCTCTGCGGGTGCTGGGTACAGATGTGTCGCTGAGCAATTGCTGCCCCATTGATCTGATGTGTCTTCACCAGACCTGCCAAACATACCCGGCTTCATTTCTGGCAGCAGTGTCCATGTAGCCCGTGGTGCAGCTCTGGCCTCAGTCTCTGCTGCTGGAACTGTGGTGTTCTTGAGAGCCCCGGGCAGAATCACAGGGCCAGACAGAGAGAATGATTCTATTGACTGGTTGCCCAGGGCACCCACCTAGAGGGGGAACTGATCTACTTCATGACCCTGTTCCCATGGGTCGGTCATTTCTGTTACATAGTAGAACCACTTCGGAAGGAGAGACTGAGAGTGACCCAGACAGGAATAGCTCATTGTTCGGTGGCTGGGATTCTTTCTGGAAAGACAGGAAACCCGCATGCAGACTTGTGGCTAGTACTGGACAGACAGGGGAATTGAACCTGGATGTGTTACCTCCAAGGGAAACACCCTGACTGCGGGACAATAAATAAGAAAGCGTGAAAACACCTCTGCCTCCTTTTTCCTGTTGTTTTATATCCACCACCTAAAATTCTTCCCCTGACGAACACACATGGTTTTCAGTGAAGCAATGTTTCACTGTTATGGGCAATAAATTATTTGTCTACTAGAAATGTGTCCAATTCTGGATACATTTGCATAATAGTCACTGCACTGAATGTTGACCATGGGAAGACTGGGTTGTGGAGCCATTGATTACAAGATCCTATCTATATATTGGTATGAAAGGTCTAAGGGAGAAGAACCACATACTTCCTAGACTGGGTGATCTTTGTTTCTACATGCAATATTAAGGAGTTATTAGGATGTTGCAGTATTTGCTGATGCTCACAGAAAACAGAGATAGATACTTCAAACCCAGGCACTCTCATTATTCCACTCACTATAAATACACCCACACATGGCCACCTGTGTTAGCAACTTTATTTTTAATTTTCACATTCTGTGATGAAAAATAAAGATATCCTTTAAGAATATAGGAATTTTGGAAATTGATGTAAAAGAGTGATGATATAGCCCCTCTTTCCCTACATAAATCCCATAATCCGCTGATCATCATTGTTCTTATAAAATGAGTGTTGCTATATTATATGTAAAATATAAGATTCTACTCTATAATTATTGAGTAGTTCCCCTCAGCTAGTGAAAAATTTCTCAGCTGGGGAGGAGCATTGATGAGAACAGAAGCCAAATATCATGTACAAGTATCTGGCAACATTGTACAGTGGGTATGATGTGGGACAGTCTGATTCTGAGACAGGCTGCAACAGATACAGCACACCACACCATTGGCTCCCTCAGGCAGCACCTCCAGAGGTAACATGGGTATGATGAGCAAACGGGGAAAGGTTTAAAATATAATAATATAATTTTAGGGTTCAGACCTAGTTCTGCATCCATCCTTCTCAAAACTTTGTAGATCAAGGAAACAAAAGCAAATTAGAGTCGTGCAAATGGGTTAGTTTGAAAGGATTTTGGCCATCAAATGAAGTGAGAATGAGCTAGACACACAATCATAGAAGCGGAAGGGATCTCGAGACGTCATCCATTAATCTAGTCTCTTGCACTCATGGAAGCACCACAGACACCATCCCTAACCCAAACTTAAATGTTACCAAAGACCCAACCTAAACCTCCCTTGTTGCAATTTAAGCCAACCGTATCTTGTAATATCATCCAAGCTAAGGGATAATAATTTTTCTCCTTCCTTTTCACATTTTATGTACTGAAAAGCTTCACAAAATCCTCTTTCAGTTTCCTCTTCTCCAAACTAAACAAACTAAACAAACAAAGTTCTTTGAAACTTCCCTCATGTGTCATATTTTCTACACATTTTATAATTTTTGTTGCCCTTCTCTGGACCTTCTCCAATATCAGCACTTCTTTCCTTAAATGTGTTGCCCAGAAATGATCACAATGCTCCAAATGAAGCCTAATCACCAGAGACTAGAGCAGAATGACTTCTTCTCTCTTACTTAGAACACTGCCGTCTAGAATGATTTTTGCTTTTCTTGACGTAGGATCATGCTGTTGATTAATATTCAGCTTGGTCTCCTATGACATATAGATCCCTAACTGCAGGACTCCTCCTTCTAGCTTGGTCTACACAAGTCCAGGTAGGTTGCTTTAAAATGTGTAACTGGTGTCAGCTTAGCTTAAGCCAAGCCGTTGCAGTTTCTATACTATGGGAGACCGAAGAGAGCAAACGCTCCCATTGACTTCCCTTACTCCTCACAGACCGAGGAGTACAGGATACCGGTGAGAGCTGCCCACAGCATTCAATTTGGAGGTCTACTCTAGACCTGCTAATTCTAACGCTAAATGTTTGAACTCTGGAGGGCTGATCTTTTCGGTAGTGTAGACATGCCATCTCTGTGTGGATCTGTACTCCCACCTCAGTACAGTTATTTGAGCTTGTTCTTCTTGAATTTCATCCTTTACCACCTCAGGCTTTTTCTGTGCATTTTCCAGAACATTTGAAATTATAATTTTTTCTTCCTTGAGTGATTGCTCACGTCCAGTCCATGCAGGTGTGTGCATGCAACATGCAGGCGTCATCGGAAATCCTTCTCTTAGCTGTACCCGTTGGGCCAGCAGAGGAGTCCTCTGGAGTGGCTTTGCTATATCTGCCAATATATACCCCTACTGGCTGTTCACCCCCTCAGTTCCTTCTTCCCGCTTGTGACGGTCATTGGAATGTGTTTCTGCTCTTGCTCAGCAACCTCCCGTTAGCAGTTACTCAGTTAGTTTTTTGTTCTAGTTTTCCAAGTTATGTTTATCATCTGTTCTTAAGTAGATATTAACTGGTGTTATCCTACAATTAGGACCCACCAAAGTTCTTGCTCCGCATGCCCGGCACTCAAGGCTTCAAGCCCTGTGAGAAGTTCTAGAGGCCTATACTCTATGATGACCCGCACTCTGCCTGCCTTAAGTGCTTGGAGGAGGCCCATGTGTCTGGGGCCTGTGAAAACTGCAAGGAGTTCAAGCCGCACAATAAGTGAGAGAGAGAGTCGCGCTTGAAGATTATCCTGGGGAGGCGGCTTTATGGCTGGCAATGGTGTCCAACCCAGCACTAGTGAGTCAGAGCGCACCAGCCTCGGTGTGGGAGGCATCTGGCCATTCCCACGCATCCCCGATACTGCGGAGACCTTGGCACCAGTCACAGTCTCAGCTGCCTCGGAAGAAGAGGAGGTCTAGCAAGCACAGGTCACCCCAACGGTGTGTGCCCTGAAGTGGGGCACGTGGAACCATCAGGCACTGAACCTGGACTACCTCGGTCGGGCAAGTGTCCTAGTCCTCACAGGGATGCCAGCCCAATGGCATCTTCCTGGAGCCATCTAGTCTGGAAGCCTTTGAAGTAGCCAGGGATTAGGCTTAATTATCCTCTCCCCCTACTTTGGCTCCGGCCTCAGATAAAGATCAGGACCTCGTTTGACACCAAATGGCGGCCAGGGCACCCAGAGCCCTGCTACTGGAACTGGAGAAGAAACACCACTCCTGTCCGATACCTACACATGCCACCCCGACACCTAGCACGGCACTGGTGGCAGCCTCAACCCTGGCCTGTGTCTCATCATAGGATTAAACACTGAGGTAAGGCCCTTGGCAGCATCAACTGCAGCACTGAGCTCTGTGACCACTGGATTCAGTCAGGGTCTATCAGGCCCCAGCCCGGACATGCCTCCTCCTCCTCAGCATTGGGGCAAGCCAGAGTCCATGGCCACACACCCCAACAACAAGGTCATGGCTGTGTCCACCTCCACTTCACCGAGTTTGGCCTCAGAGTATTCGACCAACTCATATGATCATCCAGGGGATCCAAGTCCCGGTCCCGGCACTGGTCCTATTCTTGCCACCAGTCACGGCACCGCTGAACCCCCACTCGTCAGCAACAGCCTCAATGGGCGCAGACAGTCCCCGTACCAATTATGCAGCAGTCCTGGCCCTCAAAAGCACCAGTCCACTCTCAGTGACCATTTTGGACCCCTGGGCCTACCACTAGAGCCAGAGAGCGGGCTCCTCTAGACCGGAGTTGGTCTTTTCTAGATCTAGGGCATCTCCTTTGGCGCTTCCACTGACTAAATCCCCCACGTCAGGGCAGTTGCTTCCACCTGGTCAGATTTCCCTGCAACCTTTGGGGAACAAGGCCCCAATGGCCCAAGGCCACTCGCAAGCCGTGGCCCCCGTATTCTTCCCCAAATGAGACTTTGGGGGACACTCTTCCCTCCATGTCCTCCATAGACTTCAGGGCACACCAGGACCTCCTTCACCGACTGGCCCTAAAACAACTGTTGACATTTTGCAGCCTGACACCCCTACCAGAATGGTACTCCCTATCAAAAAAATGGTGGCCAAGATCTCAAAATCCCTCTGGCAAACTCCAGCCTCTACTCCACCGACGGACAAGAAGGCCGAGTGATGGAACTTCGTGTCCCAGGAGCGGAATTCTCCCATCCGCCTCCCGGGTCTTTGGTTGTCCAGGCAGTGAACCAAAGGGAGAGGCAGAGCCAGCAGGGTGCCACTCCCAAGAACAGGGATGACAAGAAGATGGACTGTGAGGTCCTCAGGGCCTTGTCAAGGGTTTTGAGAGTGCGCTCAAGGACACCAGCCTCATCCCTCCCTTTCCGGGACCACCTATTCCCTTTTTGCCGGGCCTGGGAGTCTATTACCTCAGACCGTTGGGTCCTAGAAATGGTGGGTAGAGGATATGCCATTACCTTCTGTTCTGCCCCTCCTTCCCATTCCCCTCTCCCATCCCTTTTCAAGGACACTTCTCATGAGCTTCTCCTTCGGAGGAGGTTCTTCAGCTCCTCACCCTTGGGGGGGGCACAGAGGTGGTTCCCCCTGGGCTTTTGGGCAGGGGCTTCTATTTCCTGGTCCCCAAAGCCGAAGGTGGGTTTCATCCCATCCTGGACTTCTGGGATCTCAATCCCTTCATCGTCAAGTCCAAATTCAAGATGGTGACTCTGGCTTCCATCATTCCCTTCCTAGCAGGTCCTAGCCAGGCTTCACCGCATGTTTGGCAGCCTGTCCCACAGTGGAACCTTAACTTGGCCCTGTCTAAACATACAAGACCTTCCTTTGAACATGCTCGTTGCTGCACCTGTCCCATAAGGTATCCCTTCTGGTAGCCATCCCATCAGCCATGCATGGGTCCAAACTGAAGGATGTCACTTCGGACGCTACATATATGGTTTTCTTTAAGGATAAAATCCGATTGCGCCCCCACCCAGCCTTCTGCTGAAGGCGGGGTCCAACTTTCATGTGTCGCAGGACATTTTCCTGACAATCTTTTACCCCAAAGCCCTATCCATCTGGTAAGAAACAGACATTGCACACTTTGGATGGCAGGAGGCCTTTAGTCTTTTATTTAGAGAGGAAAAGACCTTCTGCAGGTCACCTCAGCTCTTTGTTGTCATTCCAGACTGACTGGAAGGCCAGCTGGTCTCTCTACAAAGAATCTCTTCCCAGATCATAGCCTGTATTAGGAAATGCTACGGGCTGGCCAGGGTTCCAGCTCCTCACCTCATGGCCCACTAAGCTAGAGCTCAGGCCTCCTCAGAAGCTTGTGTGGCTCAGGTCCCGAATCTCAACAGCTGCAGGACCACCACAGGGTCCCCTGTCCACACCTTTGCCAATCACTATGCGCTGACAAATCTGGCAAGGGAGGATGCTGGTCTGGGTAGGGCTGTCCTCCATTCAGTGGAAGATTAGAACTCGGAACCCTGCCTCCTGAGGTTTCCGCTTTGGAGTCACCTAAACGACATGAACGTGAGCAATCACACCAAGAAAAAAGACGGTTACTTACCTCGTAATGGTTGTTCTTCGAGATGTGTTGCTCATGTCCATTGCAAATCCTGCCCAATTCCCCTTCTTCAGAGTGGTCAGGTAGGAAGGAATCAAGGGGGTGCATGGACAGCAGAGGCTCCCCTGCTGACCCAACGGGTACAGCTAAGAGAAAAATTTACAACATTGCATGTACTCTGAGCACACACACCTACCTGGAATGGACATGAGCTACACATCTCGAAGAACAACAGTTACAAGGTAAGCAACCGTTTTTCACCTTGCCCTCCCTGGCTCTCAATGACTTTTGTAGCCACCTGGCTCAAGCATCGATTTCCCTCTTCTCTCTGAGGAAGTACTTTTCCCTTCTTCTCTAACTCAGAAGAGCTCACTGATGTTCCAATGTAGAATCTTTTAACTATACACCTACTGCCTGTTAATTTCATTTGGTGATCCCTAGTTCTTATACTGAGAGAGAAGGCTATAAAATATAATAGGGTATGTCTACACTACCCCCCTAGTTTGAACTAGGGGGGTAATGCAGTCATACGGAGTTGCAAATGAAGCCCGGGATTTGAATTTCCCGGGCTTCATTTGCATGATCCCGGGCTTCATTTGCTTGATCCTGTCCGGCGCCATTTTTAAATGCCGGCTAGTTCGGACTGCGTGCCGCGCGGCTACACGCGACACGAACTAGATAGTTCGGATTAGGCTTCCACGAGGCGTACAGCTAGTTCGGATTAGGAAGCCTAATCCGAACTAGCTAGTTTATGCCGCGTGTAGCCGCGCAGCACGCAGTCCAAACTAGCCGGCATTTTAAAATGGCGCCGGCCGGGATCATGCAAATGAAGCCCGGGAAATTCAAATCCCGGGCTTCATTTGCAACTCCGTATGACTACATTAACCCCCCTAGTTCGAACTAGGGTGATAGTGTAGACATACCCAAAGTTATTTGTCTACTGTAGAGAGAAATCGCACCATTTAAGGTCGATAAGGTGGGCGCATAATTGGCTGGATAACCGTAGTCAGTTGTTGTTAACGGTGCTAAATCCTGCTGGAAAGGGATAACAAGTGGAGTTCCTCAAGGGTCTGTTTTGGGACCCGTACTGTTCAATATCTTCATCAATGATGTAGATATTGGGATAGAGAGTATGCTTATTAAGTTTGCAGATGATACCAAACTGGGTGGGGTTGCGACTTCTTTGGAGGATAGGGACATAATTCAAAATGACCTTAGCAAGTTAGAGAAATGGTCAGAGGTAAACAGGATGAGGTTTAATAAAGAGAAATGCAAAGTGCTCCACTTAGGAAGGAACAATCAGTTCCATACATACAAGATGGGAAGCGACTGTCTAGGAAGGAGCATGGCGGAAAGGGATCTAGGGGTCATAGTGGACCACAAGTTGAATATGAGTCAACAGTGTGATGCTGTTGCAAAAAAAGCAAATATGATTCTAGGTTGTATCAACAGGTGTGTTGTAAGCAAAAGTCGTGAAGTCATTCTGCCGCTCTACTCTGCACTAGTTAGGCCTCAGCTGGAGTACTGTGTCCAGTTCTGGGCGCCACATTTCAAGAAAGATGTGGAGAAACTGGAAAGGGTACAGAGAAGAGCGACAAGAATGATTAAAGGTCTAGAGAACATGACCTATGAAGCCAGGCTTCATGAACTGGGCTTGTTTAGTTTGGAAAAAAGAAGATTAAGGGGGGACATGATAGCGGTTTTCAAATATCTAAAAGGGTGTCACAAGGAGGAAGGAGAAAATTTGTTCCTCTTGGTTTCTGAGGGCAGGACAAGGAGTAATGGGCTTAAAGTACAGCAGGGGAGGTTTAGATTGGACATTAGGAAAAAATTCCTAACTGTCAGGGTGGTCAAATATTGGAATAAATTGCCAAGGGAGATGGTGGAATCTCCCTCTCTGGAGATATTTAAGAACAGGTTAGATAGACATCTGTCAGGGATGGTGTAGACGGAGCGTGGTCCTGCCTTGAGGGCGGGGGGCTGGACTCGATGACCTCTTGAGGTCCCTTCCAGTCCTATTATTCTATGATTCTATGATTTAATAGCACAGGAGGAAATGCTGCAGCAAATTAATCCACAGGGTATGAATTATGCCAAGAGTGACTTTGGTTCACTGAGCTCATTAATTAGGTGCGGTGCCTCACTCAGCTCAGTAATTCCCATTTACTTCAGGGAGCAAGTCCCATGGATTTGATCTCTGTATAAAACTTCTCGAACCCTCCAAATAGGCACTTACTGTCGATGGAGAAACCCCACCACATCGCCTTGTTCTCAGCAGGTAGGTGCTGCTCTCCTGAATCACTGTCACACTCAGACAGACCCCGTGGTGACCAGAAGGTTTTTCATTCATGGACCCTAGCACCAAAAGCTTGAGCCCAGAGCCTACCCTTTGAGGTAAAGACACAACACATTGGGCAATTACATAGATACTGAGGCAGGTAGTTTCCAGTATCACTCAGGGTTATCATATAGACCAATGGAAATACCGTTTCAGATGGGGAAATAAAGCTTCAGAAGCACAGCAAGCAAATTTTAATGCACCCGACATGCCGAGCTACAGAGCTCTCCTTGGCTATGTCTACACCAGGATTCCGTTATCCGAAAAAGCTCTGTTGTGGCCAGGGAACGTATCCGCTTTTTCAGAACGGTTTCTGAGAAAGTGAGTGGACTCATTCAGAAGCCCTGTATTCCTCATTTTATGAGGAACAGGGGATCTTCCAAAAGAAGAGGGTTTTCCCACATTTGACCCCCTGTAGATGGGCCAATTGTCAGAAAAGCCTCTTCTGGAAAAAAAAAAAAGCAGAAAAAGGTATGGAAATTGCAGTTTGCAAGTTACGTACCTTTGTCCAGAAAAAGAACACAGTGCAGACACAGCCTTTGCCCAAAGAGGGGAGAGAGCTTCTAACTCGTTTTCTCTCACCACCGTCTTGAGCTAAGTTAATGTTACTTCAGTTCAAGATGGTTTTCAGCCTGATTCTCTCACAACCAAGTCACAAGCTGCTGTTTGCTGCTCGGATAAGTGAAGAGGAGGGTTTTTCTTTGGGGCATGATTTACATGCATGTCCCTGTATGTGTACAGGGTATGCATTGCATGGGACACCACACATGACCAGCTGAGAACATCTGGCCCTATATAGCAAGCTCTACTTTGATCCTGAACTAATGTCCATTAAGAAACTGATCTCCATTTTCCTTCCCTTCATTTATTACAGAGAAGTGAAAATTTCCCTAAGCCATCCACGAGCCACCTCACTGTAGCTGCCTGATCACAGCTCAGAGGAGATGGAAGAGGGAAATCACTCGATGGTCACTGAGTTCATTCTCTCAGGACTGACAGATCGTCCAGAGCTGCAGGTCCCCCTGTTTGTGTTGTTCCTACTGATTTATGGTGTCACCATGGTGGGGAACGGGGGGATGATCTTATTAATTACAACTGACCCCCAACTCCACACCCCCATGTACTTTTTCCTCTGGAATTTGTCCCTCTGTGATCTCTGCTATTCCACATTAATCGCCCCTAAAATGCTGCAGAATTTCTTAGCCGAAAGGAAGAGCATTTCTCGCACTGTGTGTGCAGTGCAAATGTATTTTGCGACCTGTTTTGGAGATATTGAGTGTTTCTTGCTGGCTGTGATGGCGTATGACCGTTATGTGGCCATCTGTAAGCCCCTGCTCTATACAGTCACCATGTCCAGGCCACGTTGTAACTTGCTTGTGGCTGGGGCTTGTGCTGCAGGGTTGGTGGATGCAATGATACACACGTGTCTGACATTCCGGCTGTCATTCTGCAGCTCCAACGTTGTCAATCATTTCTTCTGTGATATTCCTCCAGTATTGGTTCTCTCCTGCTCTGACACCCGCATCAATGAGGTTGTGCTGTTTGCCTCCACATGCTTCATTACTCTGAACGGTGCTGTAACAATTCTACTCTCTTATGTCTATATCTTCTCCACCATACTGCGAATCCGGTCTACCGAGGGCTTGCACAAAGCCTTCTCCACCTGCACTTGTCACTTGACTGCAGTGGTCTTATTATATGGCGCAGTCCTATATATGTATTTCCGACCCACCTCCAGCTATTCCATGGAAACGGACAAGATAGCCTCAGTGTTTTACATGCTGGGGAGCCCCATGTTGAACCCCCTGATCTACAGCCTGAGGAACACGGAGGTGAAGGTCGCCCTGAGGAAAGCAATGAACAAATTCCTAACCCATACCTGAATCTGTTCATCCCAATACAAGTTAGAGTGATGGGCAATGGAAACAGGTGAATTCAATATCCAGCCCATTGTAATGACATTTTGAAGATGCTGGTACTGTTATTCCTCACTGTTATGTTGTTCTTATTACATTATTCTTCCAAGAAACTGTAGTCTTCAACAGAGGTCAGGATTTACTATTACTCCAGGAAAACTAAAGGAGGCACCTGTTTCACACAGGAAACTATAGAAATATTCACCATTACATTTTAAACAATGGATGTGTTTGCAGATGGAAATAGGAAGGGGACATCAAATTTCCCTCTTTGTTGCTGGAGTTGTTTTATTCCGATGTGTGAGATTTTTATAGCTGAAGCAAAGGGAGTTGTTGAAGAGATTGTCACCTGATTTGTGTCCATACACTATGAAAAAACCCATGATTTCCATCACAGTGTTCTTTACTTCATCTTAAGGGAGCTACAAAAAAAAGAGGAGCATAATTTGTAAGTGGGAGCACAGTGTGTGTGCAGCCTCTATGACAGCCTGCACAGAACACAATACAAAATAGCACAGAAAGGGTAACTTTTGCTACATTACTTAAACTGCGAGATAATAACAAGTTTGCTCTGTGTTCGTACTCTGAGCTCTGTTCGAGTGTACCATAGACTGGCAAGATAGAGGTGTGGGAATATTTGATTCACAGGAGTGTGAGTACCAAATATATAAAGCTGTGCCCATAACTGATTTTTTTAGTTCACAGCTGCTTAGGAAACATCCTGATTTAAGTCTGAATATTTCCTAAGCATTTAACAAATTGAAATCATTGACCAAAATGTCCTTTGGGAAGGAAAGAAGGATTTGGCATGACCAGAAATGGCACATGTCTTTTCCTGCCTCCTTCTACATCAATGTAAATGCAGACAAGGAAGGTAAAATGGATGGGAGTGGAAGAGGAAGCAAAGCTGCTGCTGGCGCTGAGCATTCACATGGGATGTGGCAGACACAGGTCAATCCCCCTCTGCCTGGGGTGCTGAAGCAACTTGAAAGTGGGTCTCACACTGCTGGGGAGCACCCTGGAGACTAGACGTATTGTATCCTGGGTCTTCTTTAGGGCTGGGCAATGCTCACACTGTGTGTTGATTCCAGTTATGATACCCCAAGTTGATGCGTACACCATGCTGTGTCAATGGGAGAGTTATAGAACTGAGTCAACGTCACTTAGATCACCTGCCAGTATCAGTGTTCACCAGCCTTGGGACAGATCCTCTGTGTGTGCTGGGTACAGACGTCAATGGCAATTGCTTCCCCATTGATCCCATGTGTCTCCACCAGATGTGCCAAACAAACCAGGCTTCATTGCTGAGGACAGTGTCGACGTAGCCAGTGGTGCAGCTCTGGCCTCAGTGTCTGCTGCTGGAGACGTGGCATTCCTGAGAATCCCAGGCAGAATCACAGGGCCAGGCACAAAGAATGATTCTATTGACTGGTTGCCGGGGCACCCAACTAGAGCGGGAGATGCTCAACTTCATAACACTGTTCCAGTAGGTCGGTCATTGGTTTTACACAGTAGAACAACTTTGAGGAGTAACGTTAGTTTGGTCTAAGGGCTTTAGTCCGAACTAACGCGTCCCAGCGCACACGTCCTGGTTCGAATCAGCAGGGATTCGAACTAGCGAGCTGGCAAGATCATGTTAATGAAGCACAGTATATTTAAATCCCTGCTTCATTAACTACTTTGGTCGTCTCCATTTGCATCCCTTTTCCGAACTAGGGATGCAGTATAGACTAACAATGATTTAGCTGTGGCTGGGATTCATTCGGAAATGCAGGAAATGCAATACAGAGCTGTGTCCAGCAGACAGTAGCATTGAACCTGGATGTATCACCTCGCTGGGGAACACCCTCACCATAGACCAATAACTTGAAAAGGGAAAGTGCATTGTTGCTTCCTTTATTCAGTTGCTTTGCATCCTGTTCCTAAAATTCTTCCCGACACAGACAGATACACATAGTTTTTGGACAAAACTCTCTAGAAATTTAACAAATTGGTGAATAGTTTCAAGTGAAACAAAGTTTCACTGGTATGGACAATACAATATTTGTGTTTAGAAATGGGTGAATTTTAATGGACAATTTGTAATGGTCACTGCACTGAAATTTGAAAATTCGAAGACTGCATTGTGGAGCAATTGATTTCAAGGTCCTATCTATAGGTTGGTTCCAAAGGGTTACGGGAGAGAAGACTTGTAATTCATAGGCTAGGTGGTCTTTGCTTCTATAGGGCAGCATTAATGAATTGTCAGGATGTTCCAGTATTTGCTGATGCTCACAGAAAAGGGAGATGGATACTTCAAACCCAGGCTTTTCCATTATTCCACTCACTGTAAATACCTAATGAAAACAAACCCCACATGTGTTAGCAACTTTATTTTTAATTTTCACATTCTGTGATGAAAAATAAAGATATCCTTTAAGAATATAGGAATTTTTTGAAATATAAAACATCTGTTGGTATGTTCAATATGTAGTTGCGTTTCTCATTCCAATGATATGGAAAAAATATTTTTACAAGCCTTTGCTAATTCACAGTGCCTATGGATCCATAAGCAAATGCGGATCTTTAATTCTCTTTGCCTTCCTTAGCCCTCCTCTGAATGAGACCAATCCCTTCCTTGCCTGATGACTAGTTTCATTAAAGTTTGTAGGTCCTTATATGGCTCACATATAGTTAATTCCTGTAAGCACCTCAAAATCTCTATTATTTTGAATGTCATAACTTCCATGTGAGGTAGCACAATATCACTTCCATTTAACAAATGATGAGTTGAGGCACAGAGAATGTTAATCTGATTTTGGTCACACCAGGGCTATGCAGTAAAGCCGGGAACTAAGACCCAGTTCTAAGCAAATGCTTTAACTACACAATCTTTCCTTCTCATGACAACAGAGGAACACACATATGAAAGCTTGATGTAAAACTGTGATGACACAGCCCCTCTTTCCCTACAGAAAACCCATAATCCGCTGACCATCACTGTCCTGGTAAAATGTGTATTCCAACATTATATGTGAAATAGAAGATTCTACTCTATAAGATACTGAGTTGTTCCCCTCAGCCTGGGGGTCAATCAAGTTTCATTGCCTGCTGAAGAGGCCATTCTAGTGCAGGAAGAAGGGTGTGAGTGAAAAATCTACAATTCAACAAAAAAAACCTGGGATTTTCCATACACTCAGAATTTGTCTCAATAACTCCAGGATGGAAATGATTCTTGCAAAAAAGAAATGACCACGAGAAGAAAAGGCAAATATCTGAAAGCTACTATCCCTCCCTTTCTCTTAGCTCACATCAAAAATAATCTGGAATAAGGTGAAAAAAGCCTTGGACTAGAGGGTTCTGGCTGAACAACATTCAGCCAGTGTCACTGCAGCTGTAGGTGATGAAGGAAATTTTTGTTTTGAAGCCCTTTCGCTTGCTATGTTAGGTATTAGTTGCATTTTACCTTTTCTTTCATTTTCTGCCTCATTATTTGTAATCACTTAAAATATTTCTATAGTCAGGAAATGTGTTTTATTGTTTAATCAATGCCCGTGTATTTTTGTATTGAAACATTTTGGGAACCTCTACTTGAGATGAGGGTTTGCACAGGCCATTTTCTATTAATAAAAGGACAGATGTTGCATGAGCTGGTGTTGTCCAGGAAGGTGCTAGTCAGTACCAAACAAACATTCCACTCAGCATTGCTAGGCACTGTGAGCTAGAGGTTCTTGCTCTGTGCTGTCGGGTTGAAAAGCAGCAGAAGATTCTCTTGTTCATGATGCTGCCAGAGGCAGAGACCAGAGATTTAGCTGAGAGTTATTTGCAGGTGAGGGGAGAAAGAAACTGTGGAGAACAGATTATGCAATTTGTGGAGAACTAAAAGTGTGAACAGTCAAGTAGTACACACAACATTAATCATCTACAGCTTTCAAAGCCCTTTACAGCCACATGCTAGCTAATTTCATATAATCTATTGTCCCAGTAGAGTTCCTCATATGGAAGGGATTTAAGGGATTTGCCCCACATTTCTCAGATGGGGAAGAACATTGATGGGAACAGAAGCCAAATCTGATGTACAAGGGTCTGGCATGTGGCACAGTGGGTTTGATGTGGGACAGTCTGGGTATGTCTAGACTACATGGCTCCGTTGACGGAGCCATGTGGAAGAATTGACTAAACATAGGACAATGAAGCATCAATTTAAATAATTGCCACTTCATTTACATCAAAATGGCCACCGTGCTGTGCCCATCAGCTGTTTGGCGGCACAGCAGAGCAGTGTGGATGCTCCACGGTCGACAAGAGAAGCCCTTGTCAACAACTCTGTTATGCCTAGTGAAATGAGGTTTACCGTTGATGGAGCCATGTAATTTAGACATACTCTGATTCTAAGCTAGGCCGCAACAGACTCCAGATTAACTCTGCTGAAATGATTGGCCTGCCCATGGTGAAGGTGGGCAACCATATAAAGTGGACTCTATTGATCTCTTTCTTCTTCCATATTAAAATGATGTGACGGGGGATACAGCGCTCCACACCACCTGGTGCTCTGGCTCTGTGTGCTCCATATCCACAAGGAAAGACGTGGCAACAACATTAATTGCGTGTCCTCTGTTCCGCTGTTGTTCTGGGAGCAAAGATGCTCCAGGGAGCAAATTTCAAAGCCATCAAAGCCAAATTTAAACTCAGCTCCCTGAGGCAGTAGCTCCAGGGTTAACATGGGCATGATGAGAAAATAGGGAAAGTTTTCACCTTGAGGTTTATTTCAGGGTTCTCACCTGGTTCTGCTTCCGCCTTTATCAACTCGTTGTCGATAAAGGAAGGAAAAACAAAGAGGTACCACCAACTCAAGGGCAAATGGGTTAGTTTGAAAGGAGTTTAGCCTTCAGCTGAAATGAGAATGAACCAATCACAGAACTGTATAAGGGGAAGGGACCTTGAAACATCATCCCTAAGTTCAGTCCCTTAAACTAATGAAAACACCATAGACACCATCCCTGACACATATGTCTAACCTGATCTCAAATGTCTCCAGTAATGGAGATACAACAACATCCATAGGCAGTTTACTCCACTGCTTAACCACCCTGACAATTTTTATACCCGTCCTAAGCCTCTCTTGTTGCAATTTAAGCCAAATGCAATTTAAGCCAAGTGCAGCTCTTGAAGAATAATTTTTCTCTTTCCTTGTAATGTTTTATGTACTGAAAACCTGTCACCAAATCCTCTCTCAGTCTTCTCTGTTCCAAACTAAACAAAGTTCTTTGAAACTTTCTTCATATGTCATGTTTTCTAGACATTTTATAATTCTTGTTGCCCTTCTTTGGACCTTCTCCAATTTCTCCACATCTTTCCTGAAATGTGCTGCAGAGAACTGAACTACAATATGACAAATGAGGCCTAATCAGCACAGAGTAGAGTGGAAGAATGACTTCTCATGTCTTACTAAGAACCCTGCTATTAAAAACATCCAAGAATTATATATATATATATATATATATATATATATATATATATATATATTTATTTATTTATTTATTTTGCGGTGAAATCATACTGTTGATTCATATTCAGCTTAGGCTCCTATGACCTATAGATCTCTAACTACCGGACTTATCCCTAGGTAGCCATTTCCCATTTTTTGACCTGGTCTACACTAGTCCAGGAAAGTTGGCTTAAAGAGAGTAGCTGGATTCAGATGATCCATCACAGCATCTAAACTATGGGAGACTGAAAGGAGAAAAAGTGACCATCGGCTTCCCTTACTCTTCACAGACTGAGGAGTATAGGTCACTGGTGAGAGCGGTGTACAGTGATCAATTTGGAGGTCTACTCTAGACCTGCTAAATCAAATGCTAAAAGTTTGAACTCTGGAGGGTCAATCTTTATGGTACTATAGACGTGCCTTCTATTGCAATGTCTACACAACGTTATTCAGAAATAACTATGCGAACGTCAACACAGCAATTCCGTTATTTTGAAATAATGGATGGCTTATTCCAACTTCTTTAAATCTCATTCTATGAAGGGTAACAGCTATTCCAAAATAAGGCATGGGTAGACACTCCACTTCTGCTATTTCAAAATAGCTCCTCACCAGAGCCATTCTAAGTTATTCCTCCAGGGGCTCTAAATTGAGATAGCATGTCTATATTAGGGAAGCTTGCTTCAGACTAATTTTGAGTCTTCCGGGCAGTGTAGATGTGCTATTTCTAAATAAGCTATTCTGGAATAGCTGTTTCAAAACACCTGTGCAGTGTAGATGTAGCCTAGGTGTGGTGCTGTACTCTCCCCTAAGTGGAGTACTATGAACTTGTTCTTCTTGAATTTCATCCTATTTACCTCAGACCATTATGCCAGATCATTTCAAATTATAATCCTTTACCTTGCCCTCTCTGGCATTCATTGGATTTTGTTGACACCTGGCTCAAGCATCAATTTGCCTTTTCTCTCCAAGGAAATGCTTAGTTCCTATTTTTCTACAACTTAGAACAGCTCACTGACATTATAGAGCAGAAACTTGTAACTGTACACATAATGTTCCTACATACATTGTACCGGGACAATGCTGATCAGCAGATTTGCAGCTATGAAATGATACCTCAGAAGCACACTTTGTACAAAATGTATCAGAATCTTCCAAAATGGGTGAGAACAATGGCCTGAGCTGTCACAATGGGAAAATTCTTTTGCGTCCTATTTGCTTGTAGCTCCCGTCCTCAATTTACAAAGCAGCCCATGGGTTGAAAGTGGAGGAGTCTGTTTCAGCAGGCTGACAAATGAGACTGTACAATCAAGAAAGGCTTTGTTACGTGTAAGTGAAACACAGGACGATCTGAGGGTTGTGCATGCAATTGCCCATGTCTCGTGAAAGAGGGAATCCACCAAGATCCCTTGTATACGTCAAAGATTAGTATTGGAACCTATAAGGAAATATTCTCAGATTATTTCTCAGACAGACATGATGAATCTGTACAAGTTGAATTACTGTACAGTATAGAATAAGGGCCTAAGTTACCACTCTCTTACCATACGTTTTCCACAACTGTTCCTCTATTGCCATGAGAAGGAAAAATACTCTGTGAGGTAGAGCAGTGGTCTAGCACTCTCTAATTTGAGCCTTTCTTTGTAGCCTTGTGTGACCTACAATCAACAGGTTTACTTTCTCTGGGATGGAAGTTGTACCAATAAATAGAACAAAGGTGCTCAGAGATACTACATTGAGGATGGCCTGTAACGGAACTGAGGCTGAGCTCCGTGGTGGCTCCTGTTGGCCATTCTAGGATTTAACTCTCCAACGGGGCAACCGCCTCAGACAGTCCCCTGCCACCGTCACTTCTGCTCTAGATCTGCCGCACCATGACCTACATTATTCCTCAGACAGCAGCGGACTTTTATAGGCACAGAGCCTCACCCTGTTATCTTCTCCCTTCCGGGGCACGAGCAGTTCTAACACCCATCCCTTGCCTCAGTGGCCAACTGCAGCCCAACATTCAGTCCCTGACCTCAGGGGCATTATGCAGTCTGGATACCGGTCACTCTCCTCATTTGCAAGTGGGGTGAACATGAGCGGGGACCCAGATCTGCCTGCTGCTCAGGGTTGTGACTGAGGTACACTGTAGACATCAGCCACCGACTGCCCCTTTTCCAATGTCTCTCTGTTTCCTTAAGGCACTTCCCCGTAGCCTCAGCCCCTTCTTTCTCCCTCTATCGGGACTTCAGTCTGTCAGTCACTCGGGCTGTAGCTCCTTTTCCCACTCCTGACCCACCATCCTTTGGCTGAGGAGCTCCTCTCCATGTAACCAATCCAGGCAGCATTCCAGAGAGCCTTCTGCTCAGCAGCTTTTCTTCTATCAGCCATCCTGGCCCTGACTGGCTACTCTACGAAGCCTTCTCCCAACAGTTTCACTTAATAAGCCCTCTTCTCTTCATAAGCACTTAATAAGGCTGCCTTCACCAATCTTCCCCTGTGTGTAACAGGCACCCCACCAAAAGGCCATGTAATGGCTTACAACCATTTAGTAAGCCTAGTGAAAGGCACGTAAATAGGATTAATCCCAGTCACAGATGGGCAAATTGAGGCCAAACGAATATGAAACCATGTTCTCATACGAGTCCACAGGCTCAAAGAAAAGCTGGATGCTTTGGAAAATGCTGCCTCTGGATACATGGAATGGGAAGAGGCCACTACAGACTCTTTCAGAAGGGTCATTTCCAGCTTTACAGAGAAATGGCCAGTTAACTATACAGAACAGATGTCTGTGGTCACATCCTGTCATCCCCATTAAGGCCAATGAGTGTTTGGTCTGCAGTAGAAAAAAATACCATCATTTTACAGCACAGGAGGAAAGAATGCAGAAAATTAATCCCCAAGGCAAAAGTCACACCAAGGGTGACCATGGTTCACTGAGCTCATTAATTAGGTGCCTCGTTCAGCTCAGTAATTCCCGTTTACTTCAGGGAGCAAGTCCCATGGATCTGTTCTCTGTATAAAAGTTCTCGAACCCTCCAAACAGGCACTTTCTGACAATGGGGAAACCCCAGCACATCTCCTTCTTCTCAGCAGGTAAGTGCTGCTATCCTGAATCACTGTCACACTCAGATAGACCCCATGATGAGCAGAAGTTTTTTCATTCCTGGTCTCCAGCACTAAAAGATTGAACCCAGATCCTAACCAACAAGGTAAAGACACAACGCACTGGGCAATTACAGAGATACTGAGGCAGGTGGTTTCTAGTATTGATCAGGGTTCTCATACAGACCAATGGAAATACCTTTGCAGATGGGGAAAAAATGGTTCATAAGCACAGCAAGCAAATTTTAACTCACCGCACTATAGAGATTTCATTGGCTATATCTATACTACAGAGTTTTTCCAGGATACTGTTATCTGATAAACGTCTGCCATGTACAAGGAAGGTGTCCGCTTTCTCGGAACAGTTTCCGAGAAAGCGGATGCGCTCTTTCGCAAGCCCTGTATTCCTTATATTATGAGGAATGGGAATCTTCTGAAAAAAGAGGGTTTTCCCATATCTGGCCCCTTGTAGATGGTCCAAATGTCGGAAAAGCCTCTTCTGAAAAAAAAAAGCAGAAAAAGGTATGGAAATTGTGGATTACAATATACATAACTTTTCCTGGAAAAAGAACACAGTGTAGACATAGCCTTTGCCCAAGGAGGGGAGAGAGCTTTAAACTCATTTACCCTCACTCTGTCCTGAGCTAAGCAGTTGTCTCTTCAGTTCAAGATGCCTTTCAGCCTGATTCTCTCACAACCAAGACACAAGTCATGGTTTGCTTCTTGCTTAGTCAAGTGGAGGGTTTGTCTATGGGGAATGATTTACATGCATGTCCATGTATGTGTACAGGGTGTGCATTGCATGGGACACCTGACATGACCAGCTACGAACCTCTGGCCCTATGGACTAAGCTCTACCTTGATCCTGAACTAATGTCCATTAAGAAACTGATCTCCATTTTCCTTCCCTTTATTTATTACAGAGAAGTGAAAATTTCTCTAAGCCATCCACCTGCCACCTCTCACTGTAGCTGCCTGATCTCGGCTCAGAGGAGATGGAAGAGGGAAATCACTCGGTGGTGGCTGAGTTCATTCTCTCAGGACTGACAGATCTTCCACAGCTTCAGGTCCCCCTGTTTGTGTTGTTCCTACTGATTTATGGTGTCACTCTAGTGGGAAACGGGGGGATGACGTTGTTAATTACAAGTGACTCCCAACTCCACACCCCCATGTACTTTTTCCTCCGGAATTTGTCTTTCTGTGATATCTGCTGTTCCACAGTAATAGCCCCTAAAATGCTGCAGAATTTCTTAGCTGAAAGGAAGAACATTTCTCGCACTGAATGTGCAGTGCAAATGTATTTCTCTATCTGTTTTGGGGATATTGAGTGTGTCTTGCTGGCTGTGATGGCATATGACCGTTATGTGGCCATCTGTAACCCTCTGCTCTATACGGTCATCATGTCCAAGCAGCGTTGTAACCAGCTCGTGGCTGGGGTGTGTGCTGTGGGGTTGATGGATGCAATGATACACACGTGTCTGACATTTCAGCTGTCCTTCTGCAGCTCCAATGTTGTCAATCATTTCTTCTGTGATATTCCTCCACTATTGGTTCTCTCGTGCTCTGATACCCACATCAATGAAATTGTGCTGTTCGCCTTTACATGCTTCATTACTCTGAACAGTGCTGTAACAATTCTCCTCTCCTATGTCTATATCTTCTCTACCATCCTGCGGATCCGTTCTGCCGAGGGCCGGTACAAAGCCTTCTCCACCTGCACTTGTCACTTGACCACAGTGGTATTATTATATGGCACAGGCCTATTTATGTATTTCCGACCCACCTCCAGCTATTCCATGGACACAGACAAGGTAGCCTCAGTGTTTTACACACTGCTGATCCCCGTGTTGAACCCCCTCATCTACAGCCTGAGGAACAGGGAGGTGAAGGACGCCCTGAGGAAAGCAATGAACAAACTCCTAACCAATTCCTGAATCTGTTCATCCCAGCCCAAGTTGAGTGATGGGCAGTGGAAACAGGTGAATTCAATACCTAGGCCATTGCAAGGACATTTTGAAGAGGCCAGTAGTGTTATTGCTCATGCTGTTCTTTTTACATTATGCAAAAAAGCATCATGTCCATCCCAATGTTCTTTTTTCATCTTAAGGGAACTAGAAAACAAAAAGGAGCATAATTTGTAAGAGGGAGCACAGTGTGTGTGCATCCTCTATGACAGCCTGCATTGAACACAATACAAAATAGCAAAGAAAGGTAATTTTTCCTACATTAATTAAACTGAGAGATAAGAACAAGTTTGCTCTGGATTCTTGCTCTGAGCTCTGTTGGAATGTACCATAGACTGGCAAGAGGAGAGGAGTGGGAATATTTGACTTCAGGGATTGGGAGTGCCAAATACAGAAAGCTGTGCCCATATCTGATTTTTTTTAGGTCACAGCTGCTTAGAAAACATCTCAACCTGATCCAACTCTGAAAGTTTTCTAAACATTTACTAAACTGAAATCATTGACCAAAATGTCCTTTGGGGAGGAAAAAAGGGTTTGGCCTGACCAGAAATGGCACATGTCTTTTCCTGCCTCCTTCTGCATCAATGTAAATGCAAACACAAGGACGGGCTGACCTGGCAAAATGGATGGGAGTAGAAGAGGCGGTGCTGCTCCTGCTGCTTGTAGACTTTAGCCCAGTGATCAGAGCAGTCACATGAAGTGGCAAACACGGGTAAATCCCCCTCTGTCTGGTGCTCTGAAGCAACTTGAAAGTGGGTCTCAAGCTTGGTTTGATGTGCAATGGTGCCTGCACCCTGTCCACAGTGTGCTGTGTCAATGGGAGAGTTATGGAACTGAGCCAATGTCACTTAGATCACCTGCCAGTATCAAAGTTCCTCAGCTGCCGCTGGGTACAGCTGTTGCTGGGCAATTGCTGCCCCATTGATCTGATGTGTCTCTACCAGACGTAACAAACCCAGCTTCATTTCTGGCAGCAGTGTCGATGTCGCCAGTGGTGCAGGTCTGGCCTCAGTCTTTCCTGCTGAAGTCATGGCGTTCCTGAGAGCCCCGGGCAGAATCACAGAGTCAGAGAGAGAGAATGATTCTATTGACTGGTTGCCAGGGGCACCCACCTAGAGTGGGAGCTGCTCAACTTCATGTCCCTGTTCTAATGGGTCTGTCATTTGTGTTACACAGTAGAACAACTTTGGAAGGAGATTTAGAGCGACACAGAGAGGAATTGCTCATTGCTCCGTGTGGCTAAATCTCTGCAACATTTCCATAAAACCATGTATCATTCTCATATATCTTTGTATTAAGAGAAACTTTATAAGGCTTTATATAGATAGATCTTGTATAGATCTTCGCTTCTTATAGACCATAGAAACTTTGTATTAAGCCCTTAATGTTATAGGCCTTAGGAATAGGAAAATGTCTTTTTCTAGGAATAGAATAGGTCTTTGCCCTTTCATTGATTGTCCTTTTGAAATAAATGAGGTGTGAATGGAGAAGCCTTGAGAGGTGAGCACCTCCAGCAGCAGTTGCAAGGGTGGAGAGGGGCTGGGAGCCAAATCCTAAGAGAACAATACTTGTGAAGTACGCTTATTGAAATGAAGTTTGGACATATTGATGCCTTGGGAGTCAAGCAACATGTGCCTGCCCTTGGAAGGATCCTGTTTGAAGCAGCATTAAAAAAGGCGAGGTGATGACTAACTAGCTGCATGACAGGGATAAATACAATATGCCTTGCAGAGGGACCCTGGGTTTTCGTCTTGTCAACGTCGGAGCAATGATCTGGATTGGCAGAAGCCCGGCTCCACCCTTCCCCCATCTAACTCACCTGTCCAGTTTAATTAGGGGGAGCAACTATTGGTAATGACAAGTTGGAGCGTGTGTGTGTGTGAGAGTACA
Source organism: Pelodiscus sinensis (assembly GCF_052426305.1). Classification (NCBI taxonomy): domain Eukaryota; kingdom Metazoa; phylum Chordata; order Testudines; family Trionychidae; genus Pelodiscus; species Pelodiscus sinensis. The sequence continues at coordinate 132,524,475 of NC_143056.1, read as the reverse complement.
TGAGTGTAATGTATCCTATGCATATGATAAAGTATTGATTTGTCTATGTATGTTCAATAAATGCGGTGTGTTATCTTATCCCCTGAAAAAGATCCCGTTTGCTTCTTTTAAGCACATCTGTGCCTGGGATTCTTTCTGGAAAGACAGGAAATCCAAGTGTAGATTTGTACCCAGGACTGGACAGACAGGGGGATCGAACCTGGATGTGTCACCTCTCAGGGGAACACTTGACTATGGGCAAGTACAGTAAACTTCCGATAATCCCGCACCTTTAGGACCCAGGGGATGCCGGATTATCAGCTATGCCAGACTATCAGAAGGGGGGGCTATGAGAGGTCTGGAGTGGGGTGGGGTGGGGGGATGCCGCCCCAGACCTCTCATAGCACCTCCTTCCAATAGTCCAGCTCTGCCCCAGGCGTCCCCGATACAGCCGCTGCTGGTCAGTTTCAGCAGCGGCTGAATTGGGGATGCCTGTGGCAGAGCAGCTGGGGTGCTGCTGGGTTGGTCCCATAGCGCTGCCCCTCGGCAGTGCGGGACCAACCCGGCAGCACTCCAGCTGCTCTGCCTTAGGCATCCACAAGAGCAGCTGGGGTGCTGCCAGGTTGGTCCCGCAGCCCCAAGGGGCGGCACTACGAGACCAACCTGGCAGCACCTCAGCTGCTCTGCCCCCAGTTTCCCCGATTCAGCTGCTGGTCAGTTTCAGCAGCAGCTAAATCGGGGAAGCCGGGTGCAGAGCAGCTCCAATTGTCCGGCTCCCCGAGCACTTCTGGTGCCGGACTATCAGGAGTGCCGGAGCATTGGATGCCGGACCAATGGAGTTTTACTGTAAATTAGAAAGGGTGAGTGCACCTAGGCCACCTTTTTTTGTTGCTTTGTATCTGGTACCTAATATTCTTGCCCCTCTCCCTACCCTCCCCCCACGGCTAAGGAAGAGGAGCCACGTACTTCCTACACTGGATGATCTTTGCTTCTACAGGCAACTTTAATGAATTGTTAGGTTGTTCCAGTATTTGCTGATGCTCACAGAAAGGGGAGATAGATACTTCAAACCCAGACACTCTCATTATTCCACTCACTATAAATACACACACACACACACACACACACAAATAAGCACGTTAGCAACTTTATTTTTACTTTTCACATTCTGTGATCAAACAGAAAGATATCCTTTAAGAATATAGGAATTTTGGATCCTTTAAGAATATAGGAATTTTGGAAATTGATATGAAAGCGTGATGACATAGCCCCTCTTTCCCTACATAAATCCCATAATCCGCTGATCATCATTGTTCTGGTAAAACGAGTGTTACAGCATTAAATATAAGCCTCTACTCTATACAGTACTGAGTAGTTCCCCTCAGCCATGGGGAAAATTTCTCAGCAGGGGAGGAGCATTGATGAGAACAGAAGCAAGATCTCATGTAGAAGGATTTGGTACATACGACAGTGGATATGGATGTGGGACAGTCTGGTTCTGAGCTAGACTGCAACAAATACAGCACTCCACACCATTGGCTACCTCAGACAGCACCTCCAGAGGTAACATGGGCATGATGAGCAAATGGGGAAAGGTTTACTCTGAATATGATTTTAGGGTTCAGATGTAGTTCTTTCTCCATCCTTCTCAAAATTTGAATATTTTGAGAAAGTGTATGGTTGTTGTTGCTGCTGCTCTGAGAAAAAGAGGAGTCCAGATGTGCCCCTATCTGATCAACTGGCTTTTGAGAGGGAGGGTACCAGCTATGGAAGCCCCAGTCCCCCAAATCATACCTTCTGGATCTTAGGCTACAGAGGTTACCCTCCTCCTCAATTAAGGTTCACCTAGCGGCCATCTCTGCTTTCCACCCAGGTTCCAGGGGTAAGACCTTCTTTGCGGACTCCATAGCGAACAGGTTTTTAAAGGTCCTAGCCAGGCTTCACCCGCATGTTTGGCAGCCTGTTCCACAGTGGAACCTCAGCCTGGTCCTTTCTAACCTTACGAGACCCTCCTTTGAAAGTGCTCGTTGCTGCACCTGTCTATAAAATATCCCTCCTGGTGGCCACTGCAACAGCCAGGCATGGGTCCGAAATGAGGGATGTCACTTCGGACCCCCCAAATATAGTTTTCTTTAAGGATAAAGTCAGATTGTGCCCCACCCAGCCTTCTGCTGAAGGTGGGGTCCTACTTCCATGTGTCACAGGCCATTTTCTTGACAATCTTTTACCCCAGAGTCCCATTCATCGGGTAAGAAACAGGCGTTGCACACTTTGGATGTCAGGAGGGCTTCAACCTTTTATTTAGAGAGGACAAAGCCCTTCCGCAGGTCGCCTCAGCTCTTTGTTGCCATTGCGGAGCAGCTAGAAGACCAGCCGGTCTCTGCACAAAGGATCTCTTCCCGGATCATGGTCTATATTAAGGAATGGTATGGGCTGGCCGGGGTTCCAGCTCCTCACTTCACAGCCCACTGTACTAGAGCTCAGGCCTCCTCTGAAGCTTTTATGGCTCAGGTCCCAATCCTCAACAACTGCAGGGCCACCTCGTGGTCCTCTCTCCACACTTTTGCCAATCACTATGGGCTGACACAACAGGTATGGGGAGACGCTGCCCTGGGTAGAGCTAGCCTCCATTCAGTGGAAGATTAGAACTCCGACCCTGCCTCCTGGGGTCTCCGTTTTGGAGTCACCTACATGGAATGGACATGAGCTATTACTCCAAGAAGAAACTGTTTCTTGAACAGAAAGCTCAAATACTGGACTGTCCGATTCAAAACCAGACACCTGGCAACCCTATGAAGTTGTAACAATAAACAGAACAAGCTTACAAGGAGCTCACAGATACTACATTAAGGATGTCCTGTAATGGAGCTAAGGCTGATCCTGTAGTAGCTCCTCCTGGCCATTCTGGGATTTAACTCTCCAACAGGGCCTCACCACCGTCACTTTTGCTTTAGACCGGCCACGCCATGACCCACATTATTCCTCAGACAGCAGCAAACTTTTCTGAGCACAGTGCCCTACTCCGTTATCTTCTCCCTTCTGGGGCACCAGCAGTTCTAACACCCATCACTTGACTCAGTGGCCAACTGCAGCCCAAGGTTCAGTCCCTGACCTCAGGGGCATTATGCAGTCTGGATACCGGCCACTCTCCTCATTTGCAAGTGGGGTGAACATGAGCGGGGACCCAGATTTACCTGCTATGCAGAGTTGTGAATGAGGTACTCTATAGACATCTGCCACCAACTGCCCCTTTTCTATATCTCCCTGTTTCCTTGTGGCACTTCCCCATAACCTCGGCCCCTTCTTTAGCCCTGTATCAGGGCTTCAGTTTGCCAGTCACTTAGGTTGTAGCTCTCTTTCCCTCCCCTGCTTTGGCTGTGGTGCTCCTCTCCAGGTAATCAATCCAAGCAGCATTGAAGGGAGCGTTCTGCTCAGCAGCTCTTCTTATAATGGCGAGCCTGGCCCTGATTGGCTACTCCCTACAGGTTGACTCAATAAGCCCTCCTCTGATTGGCTGAGTTCACTCCAAGGCTGCCTTAACTAATCTTCCTGTGTGTGGCACAGACATACCACAAAAAGACCATGTCATGGCTTACAACTTTTTATTAGCCCAATTGAAAGGCACATAAATAGTGTTAATCTCAGTCAGAGATGGGTAAATTGAGGCAGAAAGAATTTAAACCCACGTTTTCATAAGAATCCATAGGCTCAATGAAATGCTGAATGCTTTGGAAAATGCTGCTTCCAGGTGCATGGAATGAGAAGAGGCCACTACAGACGCTTTCAGAAGGGTCATTTCCAGCTTTCCAGAGAAATGCCCAGTTAACTGTACAGAACAGATGTCTGTGCTCACATCCTATCAGCTCCATCAAGGCCAATGAGTGAAATGATCTGGCCTATTTTGGAAAATACATAGTGAGAGAAGGTCATAAAATATCACAGTGAGTGGTCTTCAATAGAAAAAAAAATGCATAATTTAATAGCACAGGAGGAAAGAGTGCCGTAAATTAATCCCCAGGGCTTGAGTGACGCCAAGCATGACTTTGGTTCACTGAGCTCATTAATTAGGTGCGGTGCATCTCTGAGCTCAGTTATTCCCATTTACTTCAGGGAGCATTTCCCATGGAATAGATCTTAGTATAAAGCTTCAGGAATGCTCAAAATAAGCAATTTCTGTAGATGAGGAAACATCACCACATCTTCTTCTCAGCAGGTAGGTGTCTATAGAGTACCTCACTCAGTCAGACCCCGTCCTGATCAGAAGATTTTTCATTCATGGTCTCTAGCACTGAAAGCGTCAACCCAGAAGCTTCAACCCCTCTGAGGTCCAGACACAACACCGTAGGCAATTACGTAGCCACTGATGCAGGTGATTTCCAGTATCTCTCAGGGTTTTCATACATATCAACAGAAATGCCATTTCAGATGGGAACAAAAAAGCTTTATAAGCACAGCAAGCAAGCTACAGAGGTCTTCTTGCCCAAATAAGGAAGAGAGTTTGAACTTCATTTACTCTCACCCAGTCCTCAGCTAAGCAATCGTCTGTTCAATCAGAGACACTGATTCTATCACAATAAAGTCACAAGTCGCTGTCTGCTGCTTGGATTAGAGAAGGGCAGTGTTTGTGCATGGGGCACGATTACCTGCATTTCCTCGTATGTGTACACTGTGTACATTGCATGGGGACACCTAACATGACCAGCTGTGAACATTAAGAAACTGATCTCCATTTTTCTTCACTTAATTTGTTACAGAGAAGGGATAATATCCCCAAGACACTCTCCTCCTCACCTCACTGTAGTTGCCTGATCTCTGCTCAGAGGAGATGGAAGAGGGAAATCACTCGGTGGTGACTGAGTTCATTCTCTCAGGACTGACAGATCGTCCGGAGCTCCAAGTCCCCCTGTTTGTGTTGTTCCTACTGATTTATGTTATCACCCTGGTTGGGAACGGGGGGATGATCTTGTTAATCATGACTGACCCCCGACTCCGCACCCCTATGTACTTTTTCATTGGTAATTTGTCTTTTTGTGATCTTTGCTATTCCACTATAATATCCCCTAAGCTTCTGCAGAATTTTTTAGCTGAGAGGAAAAGCATTTCCTACACTGCCTGCGCTGTGCAAATGTATTTCTTCATCGCCTTTGCAGATATTGAGTGTCTTTTGCTGGCTGTGATGGCGTATGACCGGTATGTGGCCATTTGTAACCCGCTACTCTATATGGTCACCATGTCCAGGCAGCGTTGCAAGCAGCTGGTGGCTGGGGTGTGTGCTGTGGGGATGGTAGATGCAATGATACACACGTGTCTGACATTTCAGCTGTCATTCTGCCACTCCAACATCATCAATCACTTCTGCTGTGACATCCCCCCATTGCTGGCGCTCTCCTGCTCTGACACCCGCATCAATGAGATGGTTCTGTTTGCATTCACATGCTTCATTATAGTGAGTAGTGTCATGATTGTCTTCTTCTCGTATGCCTATATCATCCCCACCATCCTGCGGATCCGCTCTGCCTCGGGCCGATGCAAAACCTTCTCCACCTGCTCTTGTCACATGACTGCAGTGGTCCTGTTTCATGGCACCCTCCTCTTTATGTATTTACGTCCCACCTCCAGCTATTCCATGGACACTGACAAAATGGCCTCCGTCTTCTACACGCTCGTGATCCCCACGTTGAACCCCCTCATCTACAGCCTGAGGAACAGGGAGGTGAAGGACGCCGTGAGGAAAGCCATGAATAAACTCCTACGGAATGCCTGAATCTGTTCATTCCAGTGCTGGTTGAGTGATGGGCTGTGGAAACAGGTGAATTCATTTCCCAAGCCATAGCAATGTCATTTTGCAGACTCTGCGTCAGTATTGTTCATTATCCTATTGTTCTTATGATGAATTGATTAATTTATTTGTATTCTAACAAGGTCTGTAGGCCCCATCTGAGATCAGGGCTTCAGGGCTTCACTAAGCTATTACCCAAGCAAAATTAAAGGAGGGACCAGTTTATAAATATATGTGATGTTCTTTGAAAGCCTGGAGCTGTTTGTATTCAGAAAGAAGAGGGGGCATCAAATGTCTCTCTCCTTTGTAGCATGGCAAAATTTCATTATGCAATTGCATGTGATATATAGGGCAGAACGAAAGGGAGTTTACACACCCTCTTGATACTCTGTAGCCCTGTATCTGATCTGTGGTGTTCTTTACAAGATTGTCACCAGATTTCGGTCCCAACAGATTTCGGTCCATGCGCTATTAGGAGAAACACGATTTCCATGACAGTGGTTTTCACTTCAATGAAGCGAACGACAAAACAACGATGAGCATCTTTTTTTAAGAGAGAACGGTTTGTGTGCATCCTTTGTTCCACTGCACTGAACTGAGTATAAAATAACATGGAAATGTTGAGGTTTTTCTAGGACATTAAACCTGGAGCTTCAGTAATCTCAGACCCTGGATATTTACACCTCATCAGAAGGTGTGAAATATGTTCCTGCTTTTAGTTCTCTTGGGATTTATTATAGACTCTGAAAAGTGGAGATTCTGAGAATTGTACGGCTCCAGGGATGGTGAATGACTAGTGCTGTGTCAACAGCTGCTTTATTAAGTTCATGGGTGGGCAGAAAACATTCAGCTCTACATGATCTAAATGTGACAACTCCCTAAATATTTTGTCCGTTGAAAACACTGACCAAAATGTCCATTGGTGTCCACAGAAACATTAACATGTCCAGAAATGGCACATTTTCCCCCTCCTGATTATACTTCATTGTAAAAGCAAAGACCATGAGGGGCTAGACTGACAAAAATGGATGGGCGTGGAAGAGGCAGTGATGATGCTGCAACCCTAGTAGACTTTGTTCCAGTGATCAGAGCACTCACATAGGAAGTGGGAGTCACAGGGTCAATCCTGTCTGTTGTGTTGAAGCAATTTGAAAATGGGTCTGCCACATTGCTAGACAGTGACTGGGGTGCGTTCCGTCCTGGATCTCTCTCAAGGCTGGGTGATGCTAATGCAGTTAATCGATGTAAGTTACACCATGCCAAGTAAATTCGTTTGGCTTACAGCAGTGTCCACACCATGCTATGTCAATGGGAGAGTTACAGTGACTGAAATAATATAACTTAATGCTCCTGACAGCTGTAGTGTAGACCATCACTGAGGAAGATTCATGATGAAAAATATTCTCTGAGTCAGGTGGAGTACAGATGTCAACAGATGCATTAACAGGAGTGTTGTGAGCAAGACACGAGAAGTCATTCTTCTACTCCACTCTGCGCGGATTAGGCCTCAGTTGGAGTATTGTGTCCAGTACCGGGCACCACATTTCAAAAAAGATGTGGAGAAACTGGAGAAGGTCCAGAGAAGAGCAACTAAAATGATTTAAGGTCTAGAGAACATGAGCTATGAGGAAAGACTGAAAGAATTGGAAATTTATTCCAGTGTTTAACCACCCTGACAGGAAGTTTTCCCAACAAGACCAAGAGAGGTTGTGACCAGCACCTAAATCCTCCCCATCACACACACATCTTATTTTAGGGTCAAAGGTATTCACAGAATTTGTAAGACTCTTGTGAATAGTTTCAAGTCAAGTCTTGTCTCCGAAACAAATGCCGACAGTGAGCAGAATGGGTTATGGAGCCTTTGAAGTTCAAAGCTCTTTCTACAACTTGCTACAACACAGCTAAGGGAGGGGAGCCTCAGAACTCCCCCCTTTGGTGACGTGATCCACATGTAAAATGAAAGAATTGAAAAGATGCTCCAGTTTTTGCTGATGCTCACAGTCAAGATAGATGGATACTTTGGTCTCTGGCCTCCATCTAATTCTATTAATTAAAAATAAAAAATGGGAGGGTGAGGGAATGGCCAGTTGTGTTGGCTACTTTGATTTTACTTTCCACACTGAATGATGAATTAAAGAAATTCCTTTCACCATGTATGAATTGTTTATGTGATGTGACTGTCACCGAGGGGTGGGGAGCCACAGGGGCCAGCACCCCCATCTGCAGACAGATGTGACTCCCAGGCAGCTGGTAGATCAGAACAATTATTGGTTCACAGGGACACAGTGTAGAACAGACTTGTTAGCAAGGAACCAGAAACAGGCAATATCATCCATCTTGGGAAGAGGGATCCCCATCTCTCCTCCTAAGCCAGTGAGACTAACTCACTAACGCAGCACATCTCTGTCCCTGCCAGCCCAGCCTCCAGCTTCCCGGGCAAAAGGTGTCACTTGGGGTATGTCTAGACTACAGATACTGTCATCAAAACTTCTGTCCACAAAGCATCTAGACTGCATCCAGTTTTGTCGACAAAGCAAGCTGCTTTGTTGACATGACAGTGTAAACGCAAAGGACAGTGTAGATGCAATAACGCCTTCTGTTGAAAGAACTCTGTTGACAAAAGGCGTTAGTCCTCACAGAATGAGGTTTACCGCCGTCGACAATACTGCTGAATTCTGTTGACTTTATGTCGACAGAACTCAGCGGCAGTGTAGATGCAGGTATAGTTTTCAAAGTCCACACACACACACACAGTCACACACACACACACACACACACACACACCACTCCCAGGCTCAGGTTACAGTGAGCCTGGGCCATTGTAAACATTCTGGGCTGAGCATCTTCTCTCTGTGACTCACACCCGGAATTCCCATCCCCATCCATAGTAGTGCAGTGCCCAGGCAAACTGAGGCACACACATGCGATTACTGCAGGACAACAGAAATCATATACCACATAAGTGAACAGAGTGAATATAATCCTCATTTCCTCACCTCTCTCACCCCTTTGAGACCGAACTGAGCAGGGTCACTTAATCAGTGGCCTGGGGAAATTCAGACCTGACTGAATTGTGGGTAACACATCAACTATGATATTAGCTCTCCCTTAACATGGACCCCTCTATGTCGTAATCCTGCAGGAGCAGGCTCAGGCTCCATCTCAGCAGCTTGGTATTGGTCATTTGTTGCAGCCAAGTCAGGGGAGGGTGGTCTGTGTACACGGTGAAAGGGGGAGCTAGGAGGGTAGTTGCACTAAGCTAGGGGGAGAGGTAGATACGCTGGAGGGCAGGAATAGGGTCCAGAGTGACCTAGACAAATTGGAGGACTCGGCCAAAATAAATCTGATGAGGTTCAACAAGGACAAGTGCAGAGTCCTGCCCTTAGGATGGAAGAATCCCAGGCATTGTTACAGGCTGGGGACTGACTGGCTATGTAGAATTTCAGCAGAAAAAGACCTGGGAATTACAGAAGATGGATAGGAGTCAACAGGGTGCCTTTGTATCCAAGAAGGCTAATGGCAGATTGGGGTGCATTAGTAGGAGCATTGACTGCAGATCATGGGAAGTGATTATTCCCCTTGATTCGGTGCTGGTGAGGCCACATCTGGAGTAGTGTGTTCGTTTCTGGATTCCCCATGACATAAAGGGTGTGGAGAAAGTCCAGCGGAGCACAACAAAAATGATTCGGGGGCTGGAGCACACGACTTACGAGGAAAGGCTGAGGGATTTGGGCTTGTTTAGTCTGCAGAAGAGAAGAGTGAGGGGGAATTTGATAGCATCCTTCAAATAACTGAGGGGGGTTCTAAAGAGGATGGAGAGAGACTGTTCTCAGTAGTGACGGATGGCAGAACAAGGAGCAATGGTCTCAAGTTGTAGTGTGGGAGGTCTAGGTTGGATATGAGGAAATACTATTTCCCTAGGCAAGTGGGGAAGCGCTGGGATGGGTTCCCTAGGGAGGTGGTGGAATCTCCATCCCTAGAGGTTTTCAAGTCCCAGCTTGACCAAGTCCCATTGAGTTGGGGTTGGTCCTGCTTTGGACAGGGGGCTGGACTTGATGACTCCTGAAGTCTCTTTCAGCCTAGGATTCCATGATTCTATGAAATGCCACCCGAACAGATACGGCTGCAGCTTTCTAAGAGCCTACACCATAGCTAGATATCCTTTCCTATGGCTGTGTAGTTCAGTTCCCAGGGCAGCAGCTTTTTGCTCAGGTACATAATGGGGTGTCACTCCCCCTTTTCATCCACCTGCATTAGCATCGCACCAGTCCAGTGTCTGAGGCATTGGTGAATATCAGAAAGGGCTTGTCAAAAGATTGACCAGAACCAGGGCCTTCTTCAGTGCACTGAGAGCCCTCTGGCCCCGCTCAATCCAGACCACCTTGTCTGGCTTCCCCTTCTTACACAGCTCAGTGATGGGGGAAGTGATGGAGCTAACTTTGGACACAAACCTCCGGTAGCACCCCACCATCCCAATGAAGGCCTGGACCTGCTTCTTAGTCTAGGAGCAGACCAATCCCTGATGGCCTTCACCTTGGCCAGCTCGGGTATTAAGCAGCTGCTCCCCACTTTATGGCCAGGGTAAAACACCTCTGCCATCCCCACCTTGCACTTCCCGGCCTTTACAGTCAGCCTGGCCCCACGCCTGGCAATGGTGCAGGCCCTTATAAAGCTGCAGCCAGTCCCAGGCTGCTTGCAACTTGATCTTTCACATGGGGATGAGAATCATCCCCTAATCCCAGGCCCATGCGCTGTGGTCATACCAGAAGTTCTGCTTCCCTTGGGCCCTGCTTAGGTTCTCTCTGGCCAGGCCCATAAGCTCAGCGAGCCTCTCTCAGAAAACCAGTACATCCTCCACCCCGCTTCTCCCATTCATCTCTCAGCACGTCCCAGGGTCTCTTCTCTCCTCTTCTGTATAATAGCTCAAATGGGCTACAGATAGTAACTAGGGTCCTACAGGGATCTTCTGGCCAGTCCTCTCAGTCAGCGCCCCCCCATCACCACCCTTGCAGGCATGTGATGGTGCATCCCTACCTCCTTGAGGCTTTCCTTAGCCCCCCATTTCAGATGCACTCTGGCCACAAGTACCTGCCAGTGTCAAGTGAGCATTGGGCACCAAGTGGTCTGGGGCCACCACCTGAGGCCGGGCCAGTATCACCTCCAGTGCCCATGCCCCAGTACCCCGTGACCTTCCTTCCATGTACCTCCAAAAGAACCAGGCACTTGCTTCACAGATGCAGCCCTGCCCTTACCCTGTAGACTGAGAAGCCTGCCTCTGGAGGCCATTGTGAATATGCTGAGCTAAGTATCCTCCCTCAGTGAGTCATACCCAGAATTTCCCTCCCCATCTAGATCATAGTGCAATGCTCTGGCAAACTGAGGCACACACATGTGGTTACTACAGGCCAGTAGAAATCACATGCAACATAACAAGGAAACAGAGCAAATACAATCCCCACCTAGTGAATACAATCTGCACTTTGTCACAGGGACTTCCCCATATTTTTATGGAAATATGCTTTTAAATATAAATGTGCCTAACCCAAACATGGTTTATTCAAAGCAGGGCAAATAAACTATCATTCAAGAGCCGGTAATCCCCAGAATGAGTTATTTTGCATGTGTGCAGGTATTATTTTTGTATGTGAAGTTAGAAATATGAAGTGTGAACCAGTTTAATTAATTCTCAGTCTTCTGGTGAAAGCTATTCGTAATACTTAAGGAACTCAGCAGCCCACTGCTCAAGTCAATGATCCTTACATGTTTTTGGTTTTGCTGTAAGCCCAAAATGTGATTGGCTCTACAAAGGCATGTGACCATGCCATCTGGCGCTGGAAGCCATATTGAATTTATTATTTCCCATTGGAATGGAGAGGATGAAACAAAGGATTCCTGCCCTTGGGAAATTCTGGGTAAGGGATGGGAAGCAATCAACAATGGCCTTCATCTGGCCTTTAAATGGTCTCCCCACCCAAAGAGGCTACACAAGAACACCTGGAAAAGAAAAAGTTGTGCTGTAATAAAAAGGGTAGAGGAGCATGGCTGGGCCCAGGTCAGAGAAAAAGACCAGGTCTGGCTTGTGAAGATTTGTGCATCTGAGATAAGAACTAGGGGGAGAAATAGGATTAGCACCAACTTCTTTTAATTCATTAGTCTTGGCTGGCAAGTTTTGTTTTATTTTGATTCAGTAATTTACTTTGATCTGTCTGTTTTCACTTAGTAACACTTAAAAGCTACTTTCTCTATTCAGTTAAACACACACATATATATATATTATCAAACCCAGAGTCAATAACTGTTACCTGCAGGGTAGAGTGAGCAACTACTGTGCATATCTCTCTTGAAGTGAAAAAGGGGGTGAACATCTTTATGAGCTTTCCCTTTGAAAAACTTTTACTCAGGGTAAGATGGATTTATCTGGGTGTTTGGTCCCTTTTGGAGGTTGGATTCCTGGCTTCTGAGCCCTTATAGCAAAGGTCTCCAAGACCTGATCTGGTACACTGTCTGGGATGCTCTGCTAGGGAGCAGTAACCACAAATCTGTGCCTTGGCTGAGGGACACCAGAGCTTCTGGCCCAGTAGGTCAGGGTGGTAGGGTGCCACAGAGGGCAGGTAAGTGGGAGTAACTATATTTGCATGCCTTATAACAGAGTACCTCTGAGTACCTCACAATATTTCTTGTAGTGATGGTCACAACTTCCACGGTAACAGTATTAACTCCATATTCTAGCTGTTGAGCTGAGGTAAGGAAATGTCTTCCTTCAAGGCCTGGAATTAAATTGTGGGACGTGGTTCCGGAGGCATTCTAGGGGAATTTCTGAGTCGATATAGTAAATTGTCAGCCAAAAGCTTTTGATCTCCACAAACAAACCCTTCGTTTTGATCAGCTCTGCTCAGTATCCAGCTTGCAGATACAACAGCAGGCTGAACGATACCCCTTACTTCATACACTGTGTCTGTGATAAAAATTGCACAATTTAATAACACAAGAGGAAAGAGTGGCCCAAATTAATCCCCAGGGTAGGAATTACACTGAGGGTGGCTTTGGTTCACTGAGCACATTAATTAGTTGTTGTGTCTCTCTGAGCTCAGGGATTCCCCTTAGTTTCAGGCATCATGTCCCTTAGATCACAGACCTTAGTATAAAATGTCCTGAATACTCCAATCTGGAAGCTGCTGTCAATGAGGAAACACCTCATCTCTCTCCAAAGCAGGTATGTGCTATTGTCCTGCAGCACAGTCACACACACATGCAGACACCATGGTGATCGGCAGGCACTGAACTGAAGACCTCCAGTCCAGTTCCCACTCCTCTTTGGCCAGAAAAAAAATGGGGAATTTCATAGTCACTGAAGCCCGTGCATTATGTCCCTGGGATTTCATATAAATAAATATCAATGACTTACGCATCTGCCAAAGAGCCTAATTAGTGCAGCAAGCAACTTTATCCCAATCGGAGATACTGAACGGCAGATCTCACCTTGCCCAAAGAGGGTAGAAAGATTCACACACATTTACTCTCGCCCTTCTTCTAAGCAATAATCTCATCACACTGAGATGGTTTCACCCTGACTCTCTCTCAGCAGAGTCACAAGTCCCTGTTTGCTGCTCGGATTAGTGAACAGGAGTGATAGTGTGTTGGGCATGACTAATTTGTGTGATATTATATTTGTACAGTGTGCGCATAGTATGGAACAATTTGAATGACCTGCTCTGAACATCTGGCTCTGTAGATTAAGTCCTTCCTTGAAATGATCCTGGTGTCCTGAAAGAAACTGGTCTCCAATTTTCTTCATTTACTTTGTTACAGAGAAGGGAACCATCTACCTGCCACATCCCTGTAGCAGCTGGATCTTGGCTCAGAGGAGATGGAAGAGGGAAATCACTCGGTGGTGACTGAGTTCATTCTCTTAGGACTGACAGATGGTCCGGAGCTGCAGGTCCCTCTGTTTGGATTGTTCCTAATGATTTATGTTGTCACCCTGGTGGGGAACGGGGGGATGATCTTTTTAATCACAACTGACCCCCAACTCCACACTCCCATGTACTTTTTCCTCCGGAATTTGTCTCTCTGTGATCTCTGCTATTCCTCGGTAATTGTCCCTAAAATGCTGCTGAATTTCTTACCTGACAGGAAAAGCATTTCTTACACTGCTTGTGCTGTGCAAATGTATTTGTTTGTCTCTTTTGCAGATATTGAGTGTCTGTTGCTGGCTGTGATGGCATATGACCGTTACGTGGCCATCTGTAATCCGCTGCTCTATAAAGTCACCATGTCCAGGCAGCTTTGTAACCAGCTGGTGACTGGGGTGTGTGCTGTGGGGTTGGTAGATGCATTGATACACACATGTTGCACATTCCAGCTGTCATTCTGTCGCTCCAACATCATCAACCATTTCTTCTGTGATATCCCTCAGTTGCTGGCTCTCTCTTGTTCCAACACTCACATAAATGAGATTGTGATGTTTGCCTTCATTGGATGTGTTTTAGTGAGCAGCTCTGTTACCATCCTCCTCTCCTACATCTGTATCATCTCCACCATCCTGCAGATCCGCTCCACTGAGGGCCGGCGTAAAGCCTTCTCCACCTGCACTTTCCACTTGATCACAGTGGTCATGTTCCATGGCAGTCAGCTCTTCATGTACCTACGTCCAAGCTCCAGCTACTCCCTGACTACGGACAAAATAGCCTCAGTGTTTTACACGGTGGTGATCCCCATGTTGAACCCCCTCATCTACAGCCTGCGGAACACAGAGGTGAAGAACGCCCTGAGGAGAGTAATCAATAAATTCCTAACCAATTCTTGAACCTCTTTAAATCAGTACTCTATGAGTGGTTGGGAGCACAAACAAGGGAATTCAACTTGCAGCCCGTTGCAATGTAATTTTTCAGAGTCTGTGGTAGTGTTGTTCATTATCATATGATTATTAATAATTTGTTTGTATTCCAACAAGGACTCCAAATCCCAGTTGAAAGAATGTCTTGATTAGGCAAAATTCAAGGAGGTATATGTTTCATATTGGTGAGTCTAAAAATCTATGTCATGTGCTTTGAAAGCACGGAGGTGTTTGTACGCCTCTTCTGTGTAGCTGGGCTGGTTTCACAATGCAGTTGAAAGTCTGAAGTGTGTGATTCCGGTGGCTGAACCAAAGGGGGTTTTGCACACCCTCCTGGTACTGTGTAGCCCTTTCTGTGCTCTGTGGGGTTGTTATAGGGAAGGTTACCTGATTTGTGTCCACAAGGGTGGAAAAACAGGAATGGGATGACTCAGGGGACTGAGTGAATGAGAAATGGATAGAGCCAGCCCACTTACTCATTTTTGAGTTAATGGGTGGTTACAAAAATTGAAACAAATTCAGTTTAATGTGATGCAAATCTGAAAATTCCCCAAGTATTTGGCAAATTGAAAAGACTGACCCAAATTTCCTTTGGGGTCGAAGGAAACATTTAATATGAGCAGCAATGGAACTTTTCCTTTCCTTCCTGGGTACACTCCCATTGAAAAGCAAAGACAATGAAAGGCCACGATGACAAAATGGATGGGAGATGAAGAGACAGTGATGGCATTTCTTCCCTTGTTTCCTTTTGCCCAATGATTAGCGCTCTCCCTTGGGATGTGGGGGAGACAGTTGAGTCCCCCTCTGATGGGGAGAAGCAATTTGACAGTGGGTCTCCCACATTGGGGGACACTGCCCTGGTGCCTGGGCAATCATCTCTCCTGGATCTCTCTTGGGACTGGTCTACACTAATGCTGTAAGTTGATGAGGCACACTAGTGCAAGTTGACATAACTTAGCCTGCCTTACTGCTGTGTCCACATGATGATAGGTTGAGGGGAAAGTTAAGTAAGTGAAGTGTGGAACCTTTGAATTTCAAGACCCTTTCTGTAGCTTGGTATTAAAGGGCTAAGGGAGTGGACCCTCACCATTCCCAGACTGGGTGATCTTTGCTTCTACAGACAACATTAAAGAACTAATCAGATGCTCCAGTATTTGCTGATGCTCACAGTAAAGGTAAATACACACTTCACTCCTGGGCTCCCATATAATTCCATTCACTAAAAAAATACAGTTGTTTATTTGTGTTACAACTTTATTTTTACTGCCCACATTTCATGATGAAAAATGAAAGATATAGGAATTGCTTAATATAAGAAAATCTACAAGACTCTTCAATACATTATTGCTACTTCACAGTTGAACTATACAGAGGTAGCGTATTCAAAAACGTTCATTAAATTAGGGTGCCTATGGACATGTATGGAATTACGGATCTTAAATTCCTTGCTGCCTCCCTTTGCCCATCTTTGAATGAGAGTAACCAGACTTGCCTGCTTTATAACAGGGTTCATAAATGTGTTTAGGTCCTTATATGGCCCTCATCAATGTAGTACTTCTGAGGACTTTGCACTCTTGATTGTGTTTATTGTCAGATCGCCCATGTTAAGAAGTGAAATATTGATCTCCATTTCACAGAGGATGAGCTGAGACACAGAGAAAGCTGAGGCACAGTTGAGACAGGAACTAAGACCCAAACTACAGCGTGCTAGACTAAGGTTTTACATAGTAAACATTCCTTCTCATGGCAAGAGGGGAACAGTGAGGGTATGTCTACACTACCCCGCTAGTTCGAACTAGCAGGGGTAATGTAGTCATCCACAGTTGCAAATGAAGCCCGGGATTTGAATTTCCTGGGCTTCATTTGCAAGAAGCCAGCCAGCGCCATTTTTAAATTGATGTAGCTGAAGTTGCGAAGCTTAATTCGGCTTTAGTCCTGCTGTGTACACGTGTCCTCACAGTTCCTGGGACATATACTTCCCAGAATCCCTGCTCTTGAGAATCTATAGTACTTTCCCACAGAACTAAAAGCAAGAACTCATTGGGTAAGTCTACACTACAGTTATTTTGAAATATCTGATTTCGAATTAGTTATTTCGAAATATCTTATTTCAAAATAACGTGTCTACACACAAAATGCATTTCGAAATAGCTTTTTGCTATTTTGAAATAGTGTCTCCACACTGATTGGATGCTGAATCACATTTAAGGCCAGCCGAAACTGGTTCTGGCAGGGCATCAGGTCAGAAGTTACCTTGTGGCCAGGGCGGCCAGCCGGGCACACAGGGAAGAGCTGGAGGCCCTCTATTTCGAAATAAGCTTCTACACAGCGCTTCTTTTGAAATAGCTGTTTTGAAATTGGTGCTATTCCTCCTGGAATGAGGTTAATCAATTTCGAAATAAGCCCTCTGCTATTTCAAAATAATTTTGAAATAGCAGTTGGCGTGTGTAGATGCTAGGAATCTACTGTTATTTCAAAATAACTTTGCTGTGTAGACATACCCATAGTGAACCTGGGGATGTGGTATAAATATCTCTTTTGTAACGTGACCTTTATCTGTTTAATTTATATTATAAAGAAAACATCCCCTTTCTGTGTTATTTTGTACTCAGTTCAGTGCAGAATATGACAAAAGATGCACATTCCCCCGGTTCCTGTTAGTACTGAGCTCTCCATGGTGCTGCAGTTTCCCTTAGCCCAGAAGGAGCTCAATGGAGCTACAGGCTACATCTACATGGTGATGCTATTTTGTGATCCCGAAATAGCTATACTGCATCTTAACAGTGCTCCCATTATTTCTAAATACAATGGGCTCACAATTCCAACGTCCCTGTAAACCTTGCTCCACAAGTAGTAAGGGATATTTCAGAATAGCGGGTTATTTCAAAATATGGTGCTGCGTAGACAGCATCAAATTACGAAATAAGCTATTTCAAAATTGACTCAAAATAACCTACGCAATTTGCATAGCTCAAATTGCATATCTTATTTTGTACTATGGGTGCAGTGTAGATGCACCCATACTGAGGGTATGCCTATATTAGCCCCCTAGTTCAAACTAGGGAGGCTAATGTAGATATTCGAAGTTGCAAATGAAGCCTGGGATTTAAATATCCCGGGCTTTATTTGCATCTTCCCGTCCGGTTGCCATTTTTAAATCCCCCTAGTCCGAACTAACTGTCTGCGGCTACATGTGGCAGTCAAATGTTAATTCAAACAAAGTCCTTAGTTCGAATTAACTGTTACACCTCATTCCATGAGGTGTAACAGTTAACTTGAACTAAGGACCTAGTTCAAGTTAAAATTTCGAACTAGGGGGCTAGTATAGACATACCCTGATTTATACCAGCTAAGAATCGGGACCATGTCAATTTATGCCACCTGGGAATTAGCTCATTGATTTCATTTAAATTATCCTGATTTTCCATAGAGTCATGGTTTCTAGTATGACCTTCTGATAACACCCGGCATGGCACCTCAGCCATAAATTACACTGAAACATCTTTTGTAGATAGCTCTCCAGTCTTGATTTTAAGATGCCAAGTGATATTGAATCTGCCATGTGTCTTGGTATCTCATTCCGGTTATAGTTAAAATGTGTACAAATTCACACCAATGAACGATCTGGCCCTTTGACTTCAACCTGAGTTGTGCTAATTTACATGTCATGGGGATCTGGCCAATGACTCCAATAAAGAGACATCCACACAGGCAGGAGAGCTGGTCTAATGGGCAATGCCGATGGCATGGTTACGTCTTAAAGCTTGTCTAGCCACGTGCACCAGATGTAGGCACTGTGCCGACAAGCCTTGAGCATCATCAGTGAGCACAACGTAAGAAATATAGCAGTTCTAATGAGGCCAGATCGGCCTGTGTGACATCACTAGAAGCCAGGAGGAAATGCACAGTCTCTTTTCTAGAGTTCAACAAGGCCGCTGGGAAGGGACAAGAGGCAGCCATTAGGAAATTCTCCATGCAGGAGATTGTGCAGGAAGAGCTCACCGGTTTTTCAGAAACTACCAAGTTGTCTCAGATGGCTACAGGAGTTTGGTGGAAGGCAAATACGTTACCCCAGATTAAACAGGTCCCTTTTCCCTGTGTAAGATAACTTGCACAGTGAACACAGTTTATTTAGCACAGTGGACAAGTTTAAGCCCAAAAAGGCATGCTGAGGCAACCAGCTCTCCTTGCTCAAAGAGGCCAAAGAGATTGAAACTCATTTGCTCTCACCCCTTCCTGAGCTAAGGAATAATCTCTTTGCACTCAGATGGTTTTCACTCTATTTGTATCACAGCAGAGTCACAAGACACTGTTTGCAGCTTGCATAGTGAACTTCAGTGTTCATACAGGGAGCAGGATTAATCTGCGTGTCACGATGGGTGTGCACTGTAGCAAAGACAATGCACGTTTATTTGGGCCTTTTCACCTAGACAAAGCAACCTTCAGTGGCACAGGGGCTTCCAAAGATATCCTCAAACTTGGCAGAGCCGTCTTTACTTAGAAAAAAACCCAAAATAACCAGTTAAGACCGGACCAAATAACCGGGAGTGATAGAAATAACAAATATGATATAGAATCAAAAAAGGCCATGGTAACAAATTGACATAAGATACTAAATTGTGATCAATGATATAATCCATCAAGTTCCCTTGATTATTTAAAATGTCAAACTATGAGAGACACATGGTGAATCTGAAAAAGGCTGCATTGCAGCACAGAATAAGGGACTCGGTCGCTACTCTCTTACCCCCATAGCTTGTACACCGCTGTTCCTCTATTGTCATGAGAAGGAAAAATGCTCTATGAAGCAGAGCAGTGGTCTAATGCTCTGAAATGTGGGGCTTTGTTCCTAGCTCAACTATAGACCTCTTGTACAGCCTTGAATCAACACATTTATTTCTTTGCGATGGAAGTTATGACAATAAATGGAATAAAGTTTGCACAGTGCTCAGAGATTCTACATTGAGGATGGCCTGTAATAGATCTGAGGCTGAGCTCTATGGCACTTCCTCGTGCCATTCTGGGATTTCACTCTCCAAGAGAGCACCCTTCTCAGAAGGTGCCTTGTCACTGTCACTTCTGCTCTGGACCCATTGCACTATGACCCACATTATTTCCCAGAATGCACCGACCTCTTCTGGACATCATGCCCCTCTCTCATATCTCTGTCTTCCTGAGGGACCAACAGGTTATAAGCTAACTTGGGAAACTCCAGTGTAATCAGGAACTTGCTAGAAACAATTAAGTGCGTCAGGTTAATTAGCACACCTGGATCCAGTTAATAATTTGCAAGAAGCACTCAAGGCTGCCTGGTTGAAAAATTGTCTTGAACATTTTGTAATGGGAAATTGGATAATCATTTCCACTATTCTTAAAGAAATTCTCTTTTCTGTGGAAGTTATCAGTTTTCCATCAAGTAAAACAAACTCCCCTCTTTCCGAAACTGTGGCTGTGGGACTTTGGTTTTGTTCCAGGGCAGTTCAGCAGGAGGAGAGACCAACTTGCACTATGAGGGATGAAGTCCATCCGGGCAGACTGGCCCATGGAAGGGGCTGGTGGAATGTAGTGCATGAAACACCTCTCTGGTATTTCCAAGCCCAAAGCTTTCAAGCAAAAGCTTTTGACCTCCACAAACCAGCCCTGTGTTGATCAGCTCGACTCAGTAATCAGTGTGGACCGAAAACAGCAGAATGAAAAACAGACCACCCTTGTTCTCTGTAACTCTGACTGAAATTGAGTCATTTAATAACACAGGAGGAAAGGGTTGCCCAAATTAATCCCCAAGGTACGGGTTACACTGAGGGTGCCTTTGGTTCATTGAGCTCACTAATTAGGTGTCACGTCTCTCTGAGTTCAGCTATTCCCGGTTGCTTCAGGGAGCGTGTCCCATAGATCCGAGGTCTCAGTATAAAACTTTCTGAATGTTCCACACTGGCCATTTCTATCAATAGGGAAACAACACAACATTTCTCTCTTCTCAGCAGGTAGGTCCTGTTGTCCCAGCTCATACTCACATGCATACAAAAACCATGGGGAGCTACAGGTATTGCATTCAAGACCTCCAGCACTCAAAGCCTCAGCCCTAGCTCTTACCCCTTGTACTAATGGCACAACCTCTTTGGTTACAAAATATTACACAGTGACTGAAGCCAGCACAGTTTCTGGGTATGTCTCTGGGTTTCCCTACAGACTAATGAAAATGCCATTTTCAGATGCCAAAAAAGCTTAATTAGCACAGTGAACAAGATTAAGCCCAAACAGATGTGCTGAGGCACAGAGCTTCCCTTGCCCAAAGGGGCCAGAGAGATTGAAACTCATTTACTCTCAAGCTTTTCTTGAATTTAGGAATAATCTCTTTGGAGTCTGATGGTTTTCCCCGATTGTATCACCTCAGTGTCACAAGTTTCTGTTCGCTGCTTTGCTTAGTGAACAGCAGTGTTCATACGGGGAGCAGGACTAACCAGTGTATCCATGTCTGTGTACAGTGTGCACACTGTATGGAACAATGAGAATGACCAGCTGTGAACACCTGGCATTGTAGACTGTCATTCCCTGGTCTGGCACTGGTGTGCATTAAGAAAGTGACTTCCATTTTCCTTCACATTCTTCATTACAGACAAGGAGCAGGTTGCCTGTTGAAATCGACCTGTCCACATCCCTGTAGCTGCCTGATCTTGACTCAGAGGAGATGGAAGAGGGAAATCACTCTGTGGTGACTGAGTTCATTCTCACAGGACTCACAGATCGTCCGGAGCTGCAGCTCCCCCTGTTTTGGGTGTTCCTCCTGATTTATGTTCTCACTCTGGTGGGAAATGGGGGAATGATCTTGTTAATTATGAGTGACCCCCGACTCCACACCCCCATGTACTTTTTCCTTGGGAATTTGTCTTTCTGTGATCTCTGCTATCCCTCAGTAATTGCCCCTAAGATGCTGCAAACTTTCTTAGCTGAGCAGAAAAGCATTTCTCACACTGCCTGTGCTGTGCAAATGTATTTCTTTATCGCTTTTCAAGATATTGAGTGTTTCTTGCTGGCTGTGATGGCGTATGACCGTTATGTGGCCATCTGTAACCCGCTGCTCTATATGGTCACCATGTCCAGACAGCGTTGTAACCTGCTGCTGGCTGGGGTGTATGTGGTGGGCTTGGTGGATTCTATGACACACACGTGTCTGACATTCAGGCTGTCATTCTGCGGCTCCAGCATCATCAATCATTTCTTCTGTGACATGCCCCCGCTGCTGGCACTCTCCTGCTCTGACACCCGCATAAATGAGATCGTGATGTTTGCCTTCACGTGCTTCATTACTCTGAACAGCGGTGTGACCATTCTCCTGTCCTATGTCTATATCTTCTCCACGATCCTGCAGATCCGCTCTGCTGAGGGCCGACGCAAAGCCTTCTCCACCTGCACTTTCCACTTGATTGCGGTGGTCATATTTTATGGCAGTCTCCTATTTACGTATTTACGACCCACCTCCAGCTATTCCATGGACGTAGACAAAATAGCCTCCGTGTTCTACACACTGGTGATCCCTTTTTTGAACCCCCTCATCTACAGCCTGAGGAACACAGAGGTGAAGGATGCTCTGAGGAAAGCAATGAAAAAACTCCTAACCATTAGCTGAATCTGTTCAACTCAGTGCTGATTTAGTAATGAGGAATGGAATTCAATTCCCCACCCTCTGCAATGTATTTTCTCTGAGCTCATGGAACAATTCTGCATTAGTATATAGTTATTATTAATGATTTATTTGTATTCCAAAAGAACTTGCAGGCTCAATCTGTGATCAGGGTTTCCTTAGCATTCTGCAACAGCAAAATTTAAGGAGGCACCTGTTTCGCATGTCTGAGCATAAAAATATACGTGATGTGCTTTGAAAGCACGGAGTTGTTTATACTGGCAGAGATGGGGCAGATTTAATGTGCCTCCCTCTTTATGGCAGGGTGGGTTTCCTTACGCATTTGCAATTATGAAGTGTGTGATTTCTATGTCTAAAGCGAAGGGAATTTTGAACACCCTCCTGATACTCTGCAGCCCTTTAAGTGTGCTGGGAAGATGTAGAGATTGTCTCCTGGGTTTGTGTTTATGGAGGAGGTGGAGGAAGGAAATTTCCATCACAATGATCTTTATTTTAAGTTGAGGGAACAACAACATTAGAAAGAGCAAGGGCATAGTTTCCAAGAGAGAGCACGGCGTGTGCACTTCTTCTGTGACTGTCCACACTAAAGCGGGTACAAAACAGCAAGAAAAGTGTGTTTCTCTACAACATACATTGAAGCAAAAGATAAAGCTATGTCAGGCACTAGCTAATTATACATCAGCGTGTTCACGGAGTTCTTGCTCTTGGTATTATGGACTCCGAAGAGTAGGGATTCTGGGAACTGTACAGCTCTGGGGACTGAGATAGAGAAATTGACCGAGCTGGACTGATCATTGATTATGGCATTCAGGAGGGTGCTTAAAACACTCAGCTCAACACGATTCAAATCTGAAAATTCCCTAAATGTACACCCAATAGAAAATACTGACCAAAATTTTCTTTGGGCTTCAAGGAAGCATTTAACAAGACCAAAAATGGAACATTTCCTCCCTTTCTTGGCACTTTTCAGTGTCAAAACAAAGGCAATGAAAGACCAGACTCACGAGATGGATGGAAGTGCAAGAGGCGGTGATGGTGCAGCTTCCATTGTACACTTTAATGAAGTGTTTAGAGCACTCTTGTGGGACATGGAGGACACAGTTAACACCCCACTCCATGAGAAGCTTTGTGAAGTGGGTTTTCCATGTTGCTGAACAGGACAATAGGCTTTGATCTTTCCTGTATATTTCTCGGGGCTAGTCTACGCTTATGCTGTAAGTTGATCTAAGTTATGCTAGTTCTTATACCTTATTTTCACTGCCTCAGAGATTGACAATGCAGAAGTTGATCTTCCAGAATTCTATTTAATGGGTCTAGTAAAGATCCATTAAGCCAAAAGGCTGATGGGGCCCCTGTCGACTGCGGTACTCTGTGCAGTCACAAGGACTAAGGAAAGTTTACAGGAGCATTTTTCCCATTGACATCCCACTGTGGTGCCCCCCCAGAAAATTGATGTAAGATATGTCGACTCCCACTACACAGTTGTTGTAGCTGGAATTGCGTAACTTACAATGAAATTCTCTTCCAGTGCAGACCTGGCCTGACCATATTAACTGTACGGGAGAGCTACACAACTGAAGTATTTGTAACAGAGATCATCAGACTGTATTAGTGTAGGCCAGTCTTGAGACAGATCCATGATCGAACACAATCTCTTTGTTTTTGACAATAATGGAAGAGTCCAGAAGACATTCACCCATTCACTAGACACCTTTGTGTCTTGGTCACTGCACTGAATGTTGACAATGAGAATAACGGGCTGTGCAGGAATGGTTTGAAATTTTAAAAAAATAATTCGGCTTGTACAATATATAATTGCCTCTTCTCATTCCAGCTATTTAGAAGCAGCATTTTAATCATAGAATACTAGGACTGGAAGGGACCTCGAGAGGTCATCGAGTCCAGTCCCCTGCCCTCATGACAGGACCAAGTACTGTCTAGACCATCCCTGATAGACATTTATCTAACCTGCTCTTAAATATCTCCAGAGATGGAGATTCCACAACCTCCCTGGGCAATTTATTCCAGTGTTTGACCACCCTGATAGTTAGGAACTTTTTCCTAATGTCCAACCTAAACCTCCCTTGCTGCAGTTTAAGCCCATTGCTTCTTGTTCTATCCTCACAGGCCAAGATGAACAAGTTTTCTCCCTCCTCCTTATGACACCCTTTTAGATACCTGAAAACTGCTATTATGTCCCTCCTCAATCTTCTCTTTTCTAAACTAAACAAACCCAATTCTTTAAAGCATTCACTAGCTCAGAGTATGTATACACAAATATGAAAATGTGGATCTTAAAATCTTTCTGTCTCCCTGTGTCCATCTCTGTCTGGGAGTCAACATAGTTTCCAGCCTTATAATAGGGTTCATAAATGTGTATTGGTCCTTATAGGGTCCTCATCAGCATAATATCTCTGAGCACTTCTAAATCTGTATTGTATTTATTGACACCACTTCTGTGTTAGGAAGTACAGTATTATTTCCATTTTACACATGAAGAGCTAAGGCAAAGCCCTGAATTACAGTGCGCTAGGCTAATACTGTATCTGCTAGAAAATCGTTCTTTTCATGTCAACAGAGCAACAGGGATGTAAAATATATATTTAAGAGAGTGGCAGCCCCTGCCACATTCTATTCAGTAATGCCACATTCCTCAGATTCACCACGTATGTCTCACAATGAACTGGGGAGATCTCCCATAATCTCCAATACTGACCTTTGAACTATTCAAAGGAACAGGGCAAATTCCTTTTTTTGAAGATATTCTGCACATTACATGCAAAGGTCATCTTCCTGCTACATTCTCAGATGTCAGGCTGTTGTGACAGATTCCTTTACCTTCAGCCTAGTTGCTACTTCTTAAAGACAGAAACCACAAGCAAATAGGATGGAAAAATTATTATTTATACAATGTGAAAATCAGTACCCTTGTGTGAACCCCCTTATCAAGTCTAGGATACATGATTTGTACAAATCATGCCTTGTGAAGTATCATTTGAAAGCTCATAATTCGCTGATCATCATTGTCCTGGCAAAATGCGTGTACAACATTTCATGTAAGATTATAAGATTCCAGTCTCTGACATTATTGAGCTATTTTGAGTTTAGAAAAGCAGGAATATACAAGTTCCTCAGAGGCAAAACCCAAATATCCATTCACCAAAAAAATGACTGGAATATTTTTTCCCCTCTAGATTAACCAATTGTTCAGAGTTTTAGATTACCCTTTTCATGTGTTTTTTATATGTGATGTCAGCATTTTGGGTAACTTTAGTATTGTCATCAATTTTCAGCTTTACACTCTTGTGTGCTTTCTTCTCACTAACCTGGCTTTTTTATATGGCTATATTTCCACTTGCTATCTGTCAACACAATCAAATGGGCTATCACCTGGTTAAGAGGTCATTCTGGGGAAGGAAAAAGTGTCAGCTGGAGATGATTTTTGTGAAAGAGAACTATGACTATGAGTACATCTAGTCTATACCTCCCTGTCAACAGAGAGATGTAGATTAGGCATGTCAAAATTGCTAATGAAGAAGGGATTTAAATATCCGGTGCTTCATTAGCATAAAAATGGCCACTGCTTTTTTTTCAAAACAGAGCTTTTTCGAAAAAAAACTAGCAGTCTAAATGGAGATCTGTTGAAAAATAAACCTTTTTTTGAAAGATCTTATAAACCTCATTTTTTTGAGAAATACAGGATCTTTCAAAAAAGGGTTTATTTTTCGACAGATCCCCATCTAGACTGCTGTTTTGTTTTGGGGTTTTTTTCGAAAAAGCGCCATTTCAAAAAAGAGCGGCAGCCATGTTTATGCTAATGAAGCATGGGATATTTAAATCCCTGCTTCATTAGCCATTTTGACGTGCCTAATCTACAGCTCTCTGTTGACAGAGAGGTGTAGTCTAGACACAGCCTATAAGAGGAGAAACCTCTTTTTCTCTTTGCTCATGGCATCAACACCATTTGAAGGGGATAAAAAGGCCCACTGGACTGGGGGAAGCTTTGGGCTGAAAGGCATCCACCTGTTAAGACTGCAAAAGCAGGTGGTGATATATATCTTTGCTTTCAATTCGTTTAGTTTGAGGTGAACTATTTGATGCATTTTAACTTGTCTGTCTTTGTATCCAATTTTGACCTTTAATTAATTACTTAAAAACTTTCTTTTTTGTACTCAATAAATATGTTATTTTATCAAAACTAGTGTGGTTTTGTATTGAAATATTTGGGAACCTCTATTTAAGAAAATAGAAATGGCCATACTGGGTCAGACCAAAGGTCCATCTAGCCCAGTATCCTGTCTTCCAACAGAGGCCAGTGCCAGATGCCCAAGAGGGAGTGAACAGAACAGGGAATCATCAAATCGTCCCTCCTATCACGCATTCCCAGACTCTGAAAAAGAGTCTAAGGGCACCATTCCTATCCATCCTGGTTAATAAGCATTGATGGGCCTACCCTCCATTAATTTATCTGAGTTATTTTTGAACCCTGTTAAAGTCCTGGTCTTCACAATATCCTCTGGCTAGGAGTTCCACAGGTTGACTGTGTGTTGTGGAAATAAATACTTCCTTTGGTTTGTTTTGAACCTGCTATCCATTAACATCATTTGGTGACCCTGGTTCTTATATTATGGGAACAAGTAAATAACTTTTCCTTATTCATTTTCTCCACACTGGCTATGATTTTATAGACCTCGATTATATTCCCCCGTGTTTTCCTCTTTTTTTAAGATGAAAAGTCC